>NC_045687.1:13418381-14063141 GCF_003331165.1 Xiphophorus hellerii | reverse complement strand
TCATCGTGATGCCATAACGCTTTTCTTCTGAAGATACAGAGAAGGTGGGAAAAATTGATTAGGTAAATAGACCAAAAAACAGGAGAATAATGATAGAAAAACCAACTGGAGTTAACTGTAAAGTGACTGCCATTAAGTTCCAGTGTAAACCATCTACATCTCTGTGACCTGGATGTTCAGAAGAAAATATGACTCATTATTAGTTTGATGCACATGTAAGTTGGTATGGAAAGAGATAACAAAGGCTCATATCAAAGCTGCAACTCCAACAACAGTGTGGGCGAGCAAGTAATAAATAGAGTAGTAGTGACAAGATATGTCATGCTTGTTTCATCCATTGTTTAAATTCGATTATACCACTCTCTATCTCCACTGGTGCAAAATGGAAAGTCTGTCACATCCAATAAAGTAATAGTCACATGAAATGTGACACAAATTTTTATACAACATCTCTTTGAAAAACAATGTACACATATCCGTTTTAGGACTACATTTGAAAATATCAATCATACTGTTCAGCTCAAGATGTCATAAAATAATCAGATGTAAGATTAAAATGGCCAAGGCAGTCAGATTTTGATCATTTTTGCCTGTAGTGTTTGAGTGGCTCTGCTTAAATCATAGAGGCTCTCACTACAATCAGGATGAGCTTAATCAATTTTACAAAGAATTATTAACAGAAAAAATAATGTCTACTGTAGATGTCCAAAATTGGAAAAAATTACAGTTGGTTAATAGGAACGAAGTACACATTTTTAATTCCTTAATGTAAAAAAAAACCAACTCTATAAATCCATGTATCATTTTCCCTAACTTTACAATCATGTACTGCTACATAAAATCCTAATAAAACGCATGAACTTCATTGCTGTAATAAAAAAACAGTTTTCTAATGTCATTCAGTTGTGCAGGCTAAAATTAAGAGGGAAATGTTGCAACACTGTGAGAAAAACAAAGCTTGTATTGGGCAGTCGAGATGCAACACTAAGAACAGGCACAGGAAAATAATGAAACGTGAAAGAACATTTGAGTTTTGAAAAGAGGGTGATGGATACTTGATAATTAGTGTTAAAGAGGGTCAGACCACTTGAGAGGGTTGGATTTGGCCACTCTGTAAGAACAACTATTGAACTGGTGCAGGTAAGAGGACACTAAGCAGGCTTCAGTCTTCTTAATAAATCTTCTCTTCTGCTCTCTCTTTCTTCTGAATATGAAAGTAGAAGATTAAAAGCCACTTAAGCTACAAGAAGCGAGTTGTTATACCCTTCAGTCGCATTACCTTTTGTAGGAAAATGTTCCATCAGCAGGAGGCTTTCAAGCCTGCTATTCGGTGTTTATCTCAAAACCTTGCCAACATGTCTGCGTATTTATATCTCTTTGTTCCCCATTTACATTAGAGGCACCCTGCCCACGTCCTCACAGACTTTTAGCCCAAAACCATGTGCGATTCAGGGCCAGACAGCAACACAGCAGTTCGCCAGTGGGGGGTCTCAGATCGTCTGTGGATTACTAGTAGAAACAGGTTTCTCATCTACCCTCCTGCTGTCTCCTTGTTGGATCAGTATTGAAGTTTTTTTGTAGGACTAAATCAGATTAATTTATAGATTCAAGTCATTAATCATTAATTCCCTTCAACTTCTCCAACTTTCCAGTGAAATGCTGATGAACTTTTATACTTAGAGTGGACTAGCTGGTGTGCTATGAATCATTTCCTGTTGCCTAATCCAGCATTGGTTAAGCTTACAAACTAATGGCCGAATAATACTCTTCTAGGGTTTCTGCTAGAGAATATATTTCTTAGTTCCCTCCATTATAGCAAGGCTTTCAGGTCCTGGAGCAGCAAAGCGGGCCCAGATCATCTTACAACCACCACCATGTTGTGCAGTATATAATATTCATTTTTTGAAAAGCAGTGTCCAGATGTAACTGGACACACACATTAAAGAAATTCAGCTTTTGTCTTGTTGGTCCACACAATATATTCCCAAAAGTCTTGGGAACGATGAATGCCTCATTTCCACTGGGTGGTGCAGTTCAGCTCGGTGCCGTTCAGTACGTTGTTTTGTCTCCATTGTAAAAGCAGCTCATACAACCAACCTGTGCCACACCATGGTTCACTTTCAGTTGTAGGTCCAGAGACCTACTGTACAGTACAGTTAGGACGGCGATGCTGGTGTCACACTAAAAAACCACCACAAACAGTTTGTTGATTGGAAGACAGAGAAATTTCACTGCTTGCGACAAGCACAGCACGTACTGGTGCGTCATGTTTTTTGTTGTCGCACTAGAAACATGCAACACTAGGAAATTGGATTTAAGTCCAAGTGGTGGTGGAAACACTCCTGAATACGCCGGGCCATAAAATATCGCACTTTTATTTTCACACAGAACCAGTTAAAATTTGCTTAATGCTGTGAAGCATTAAGGCATGACATAAAAGCCAAAACAGAATTAACTTAATGGGGGATATACATGTTCACTATTTATACTCCATAGAACTTCAAGTGATGTAGCATTTGTAAATATGTTTTAACTTAGACTATTTTGAATTTCGAAGGTCTTAATGGCTTCCTCTATGAGCATTTCTTTCTGATTCTACAAACTGTATCTGTGCGGATTGCACGAAATAAATATGTAGTAGCTACTAAGTTCACTAGTTTATCAGAAACTAGCCATTTCTTTTATTTCATTAGAGAGTTGCTTATTTTCCCTCCTCGGTTTTTTCCAAAGGACGAGATGGAGGTGGCTCGCACAACGATTTTCTTTCATTCTGTTTGTCTCTACTGCCCCCTCTCTGTCGCCAATTCATATCATAAGTGTGGGAATTTATGAGAGAAAGCAGAGAGAAAAGTGTGTGAATGTTGAGTCAAGAGCCCCCCTTGAAAGTCTTCTAATATAACCCTCAGTTGTGCAGGTTTAAGCTCATGAAAGGACATTAAAACCGCAGAATCAGCACAAACATGGTCCATGTAGGCAAGTAGTTCAGCTTCATCACTTCACACACACACTCACACGCCCACCCCCACACACACACTCCTGAGCTACATGCAGAAGCTCTGCGGCACCCTCAGCTCACTCTGCTTCAAATAAAGGCCCCTTTTTATTATCAAGGACACTTCCTCATGGGGGGTGGTTGGCTGGGTGCTTTACTGCAAGGAAAAAATAAGATTGTGACTCTGCATATTGTTTTTAGATCTGTTGTCTTGTTATAGGTTTTCACATCATATCCGTTCGTTTCCCTTGGGACCATGGAAACCAGATCTGCGGTGACCATCACATGGTTTTTTGTGGCAGTTCATTGAAAGAATACTTGCAAAGAAGCTCAGAATGAATTATGTCATTGGAAAAAGGCTTCAGAGACATAGAGGAATTTTTTCATGGCAATACCACGGTTGTCTTAAAGCATGCATTTAAAAAAAACATCAATTTGTTTGACATTTTGCCTCTGAAAATGATCTTATTTCATTCTGATTCTGTGTAATTTAAATGCTGAGTTCATCATGGCATCCTTGCACAACATTTTTTATATATGATTAGGATCTGAGGAATGGTTTGACTTGGTTTGGGCAATAATTATTGGATATATGTCAGTTTTTAGATGTCCCTAATGAACGTTATGTTTATGTAAGGGGTTTCCCAACGTTGTGGATTTGAACCCGTTTGGTTCATTTCGGTTTCCCCAGCAGGGCTGTTGATGTGGGTAGTTGCTCCAAACCATCAAACGTCACATCTTGATGTTTCTACCATCCTTTTTTAACCTCGGGGTTGTTGTGTTTAGAGTTATAAGAAGCATTAGGTTCCCACCACGCATGATACATGTAGGCCTGTTATACTTAAACAGATTTTAAAAGTGGTGGTACTGCTAAATATGCCATGTGTGGGTTTATTTTAATGGTTCCAGTCTCAAAAGGCACTTAGAAACGTCTCTTCATCTGAAAAGTGCTATGTAAATAAAGCTCTGTTGATGATCTCCTAAAACTTGCTGCTGATTATTTCCTTCTACGCAGAATCTACCATGAAAATAAACAGATCATTAATCTCCTAGTTGCTTTGGGTGGCAAAGAAGGGATCTCAAAGGCAGGAGTTGATTTATGGGTAAATGGTTGCTTCGATGACAGGTAAAGTAATGGGAGGAAAGATTTTTTTTTTGCTAGCGGTGTTTTGCCTTTGCGGTGCGACATGAATATAAGACGCGAAAGAGGAGGTAACAGTAGCACTTGACTTAACCATGTAGTTTTCCCTTTAATACAGTGGAGAATCGGTGCAGACATAAGAGATGGGTGCGTGCACACTTCATCTGGTTTGTGCTAGTGTAAGCTTTTACGGAGAAGGTTATTGGCAGGTGGGTCTACATATGTACTGCCGAGATAAAGAAAAATCAAGCGAAAGAGACAAGTCCGCTGTCAGACAGCCAGGGTGAGCGGAAAGGCAAAAGGGAAAGACAAGAGAGTCAGATACAAAGAGGCTTCTAACATTTTCTGACTCAGATCCATGACTTGGTTGGCAGAGCTCCATATCTCCTGAATGAGAGTGCGACTGAATTTGTGCGTGTGTGTGGGGGTGGGGGTGTGTGTGAGTTCATGTTAGCTGAGAGGAGGCTGCAGGACGTGAACAAGAATTCCGGCCAGCTTCCCTACAGCAGACTTGTTCACACAGGCTTTGGTCTCACACGTCAGCTTCTTTCCTAGATATGGGTGCAGGCATTGAGATGTGTTCCACCTCACAGAAGAGTAAAAAATATATATATTTAAAAAACAAACTGATGGAGGTGAAACAGTTTGCAAATAGAGGGGAGAAAATGTTTCAAATTAAAAAAGATTAAAATAATATCAAAAGGATAAATCGTTCATAACTTATTTTTGTTCTAAATGTTTTTAAACTAAACTCTAATTAAATTGTCTCGATAAAACAAAAACATCCCAATTGTTTTCCAGGCAGACCAGAGAGCAGGAAACGCCTCCAGATTTCTTCTACTTCTCCGACTTTGAGAGACACAATGCTGAGATTGCTGCTTTCCACCTGGACAGGTGAGTTTTTTTCGTGTGGTTCGCATAGTTCGATCCATACAAATAATCTGGAAGCGGTGGATTTGTCCTGCGACAATTTCCATAGCATTAAGTGCGGGGGATTGAATAACATGCTCGGAGAAGGGATCATCCCTTCTTTTTGCAATTGAGCATATTGATTTCAGTGTGATCCTTCGACTCCGACGACTTCAGGGGACACAAACTCAGCACTAAGAAGAGCGATAAATGAGAGAGGAGGAGGATGCTGGGAGCATGATAATTATTTTCAACGTGCTTACAAAGTCGAACTCTCACTCTCTCTTAAATTTGCTCTTCCTTGCACCTGTTTCAGTGGGCAGGAAGAGCCAGACAGGAATATCACAGGTGTATCATTACCCACAGAACATGAGTTTAACCCTGCAGGGAGGCGTTCTGAGTTACCATTAAAGAGCAGTTTTCCTGCACCATGCGGGGTTGCCTTCAAATTAAACTTTGTGCACAACCATTGAAGCTTAGGATACCTGTCTGAGCCAAAGCTGTCTTGTTAATTCAAACTGGATCATGGAGGAATGGATAGGAGGACGTGAGAACACCTAACTCCTACAAACAATGAGTATAAGCTCCATTTTTGCATTTCTGTCACATTTACATGTTTAAAATCATGATATCAGTTCTAATATTAGAACAAAATACCCTGTGTAAATTCAAAATAGAAGTTCTTAAATGATTATTTCATTAATTTAAGGGAAAAAAATTATCCAAACCAACTTAACTCGATGAGGATAAAAAGTCACCCTGATTGTTAAATTACAATTTTACTCTTCTGTAAGTCCACTGAAGCACAGAGAGAGCTATTATCTAAAATTAAAGCAAATATGCAACAGCAGTCTGACAATTCCAAAAACAAATTAACACATTGATGAACCTGAAAATATTATTTTAGCTAAAGACACAATGTTTTAGAAAAATAGTCATATGAAAACTGGTACCTGTAAAAGGCACAAAAAAAACAAACATCATGTTTAGCGCATATTTTGTCTTAAATGCTGACATAGATGACTCTGACCTTAAAAGGGTCATTCACGCTCAAAAACTCTTGATCGTTGCTGGATTTAAAATAATAATAATAATAATAATAATAATAATAATAATAATAATAATAATAATAATAATAATAATAATTCTGCAAAGAGGGCTGCACAGTGGTGCAGTTGGTAGCTCTTCTGCCTTGCAGCAAGAAGGTGCTGGGTTCGATTCTCTGCCCGGGGTCTTTCTGCACGGAGTTTGCATGTTCTCCCTTTGCATGCGTGGGTTCTCTCCGGGTACTCCGGCTTCCTCCCACAGTCCAAAAACATGACTGTTAAGTAAATTGGTCTCTCTAAATTCTCCCTGTGCATGGTTGCTTGTCCTGTCTGTCTCTGTGTTGCCCTGCGACAGACTGGCGACCTGTCCAGGGTGTACCCCGCCTCTCGCCCGGAAGATTAGCTGGAGATAGGCACCAGCACCCCTCTGACCGACCCCTCTAGGGACAAGGGTGTTAGAAAATGGATGGATAGATGGAATTCTGCAAAGAAGTGTGGACAAAATTCCTTCTCAATGATGTAAACAAAGACTTTATGGTAGATTTTGCCGCATAGGATGGAAAAATCTGTTATTAGAGGGGACATTTACTTTTATATATTGGGCCAGATAGTTTTATTTTATTAATGAATAAAATCATTGTTTGAAAAGTATCTTCTTGTATTTACTCAGGTTTCTTTGGCTGATGCTAAGATAAGATGTGTTTGAGGATTTGATCCATTTAAGTGGGACAAAAGAAATTGAGAACATTTTCACAGCAATGTACTGCGTGTGTGTTTCCTACCCCTGAAAGCAACATTAAGAGTTAAAATGCGGATTTTTTTAACATTCCACAAATCTGCTCATTAAGACATTAAAATAAATATTTTTTCATCAAGGCAGCATAGCTCAGATACAAAAATAATTTATTTTTGCTAAATCTATTCAAGAAGAAAAAATGGTTTTAAATGTTAAGAAATAATTCTCTAAAAGACACTGATGTGAGAACTAATTTAGAATAGAGGTAAGAGGAGCTTTTTTTATTTATGCTTTACTTTTTTCACATGATTCAAGGTTTCCATGAATCTCTAATTAGAACAGCATGACTCTACAAAATAAACATGATGTGAAAAAGAGGCTCATTACTTTTAGCCACAGGCCACATGAATACCAAGAAGGATTGTTTGTAGAGTTATATATAAAAAAAAAAAAACAGTCTCCACAGCTCACACCCAGAGCAGAAGGTGGCATTTTGAAGTTGTCAAATCTTATTAACAAAAGTTAAAAGAGATCCACGTAAAAAAAAACTGTTTGGTAAGAATTCTGGGGAAAAAATACAACAGTTTTCTTTCCAACCGTCACAAATAAATATTAAGTTTACTAAACACGACTGAGAATTTAACTAGGACTCTGTGCTTTGGTCACTTGAGACCAAGGTTGAGATTAACATTGCAGACACATTTTGTATATAACAAAGAGGAAAAGTACCTCATGCCCACTGTTTAGCATGAACAGTGGGCATGCTGTGGGCCGGTTTCTCTTCAAACAGACCTGGGAACCTCGTTAGAGTGCATGATTCCATCTGGAACTTGAAACAAAAATCTAACAAACTACTAAACTGAAAGGGGAAAGTTATTGAATCGTTCATCAGAATAATGATACATTTTCCCTATTCTCAAACATCCATCCTACAGAAAAGCTGATTTAGTGAAAAAAAAAGCAATTAATTCCTAACAGGATTTTTTTTTTCACCACTAAATAAATGTACTTAAATTAAAAGTTGTTCTTTCCTAGTTTTTTTTTTTTTTTCAGTGTGACTTGCAACTCATGCAATAAAATATAAATTATTCCAAGGCTCTTTTTACATCTTCACTAAGGGTACCCAATGTATGTTGCCAATAAACACTCATGCATGCATGCATACGCACAGGTGCTCCTTTGTCACTTGGACCCAACGTGACGGTGCAGTTTGCAGGCGCTGAATGATATCTTCTGTAAGGTAAAGTTTCACACACTCAGCCGGGCTGTTTGTGTGTCCGCCTGCTCCCAGGAGGCTCACTTTTGGTCTCAAATGGTTTCAGGGTCATTGGGGGCGGCAAACATACAGTGACGCAGGCTAAACAGGAGCTGAATAGGTATAGTGTTCAGCTATAGAAGCATTAAGGAATAAAACGAAAAGGAACAAGAACAAAGGACTGGACCTGTGGAGTTTATGTTAAACTTGATGAAGCTAAAGAGGAAGAAATGAAAATGTCTGGTTTTTGGAGATCTTGCTGATTGTGCTGTCTCTTTGAGAAACAATAAAACTAGACCATAACATGCTCAATGGCCTTATGGGTTGAGTTTAACTTGAGCAAAAACACAGAAACGTTGTAGGATGATGTATGATCAACATCAAACATGTAGTGATAGATTTTCTCATGGTTACTGTTGGGTATCTTCATTTAGATGAACATAAAGATGTCTGCACATGTCCACACAGTCAAATCAATGGTGTTTTTTTTTAAAAAAAATCCCAATTAGAAAGTAAATGCCTAAAACGTTTAGTTTTCATTTTAGTTTTAAATTCTATCATTTAACAGAACTTCCAGCTGTGTCTGAAGATCAAAGCTAGGGTGCAAAATTTTGAAATCTGGATTTTGCTGCAATCAAACATTGTCATAAAGCCGAATGATCTCTAAATGTTTGTTTGTCCACCTTTGTCATTTTAGGATCCTTGACTTTCGCAGAGTGCCTCCTGTGGCGGGTCGACTGGTCAACATGACAAGCGAGATCAGAGACGTGACGCGAGACAAGAAGCTGTGGAGGACCTTCTTCATTTCACCAGGTAGAAACTCTGACCATAGCTTGATGGGTAGGAAGATGTGTTAAGTAGAAACAAACACAGACGAGCCATATTTCACTTCTGCTGCAAGTGAACTGCAAGCGCAAGCAGTTCGACCAGTCAGTCTGACAATATGCTGAGCTCTTCAAAGCAGTGATGTAGGACTGAGTGTACTGAAAATAATATAGCAGAGCATGACAGAAACTGTCCACATGGTGGCACTGTAAGTCCACAGATGCTCAGTGAAATTCTTTGAGAAGGAATTATAATCATGGTCTCATTAGGCAACATAAATAAAGTTTTTGCAAATAAAAGAAAATGAAGGTAAACTATTTAGAAGATCACTGTTGAATAAAATTTTCTGTAGATGTTTTCTAATTATTATGGGTACGTTTAGTCAAAAGGGAAATAACAATCTGGTTAGAAATCGACTGAAAATATGATGAATTTATTTAATATTTTAAAAATGTAATATTTTTATTTATTTGGAAAATAATTTAAAAAATTTCCAAATAAAATGTCAAACATAAAGCAGTTGATTCTGTTTGGTTTTCTTTATTTATTTTAAGCAGATTTTGTCTGTATTATTAAAAGTAAAAGGACATATGAAACTATTTAAAATCTATTCAATCCTTTAATGCCTGAACAACTGCATGAGAACATAATTTGTGTTTTTGCTATGAAGCAGATTCTGAATGGTGTAGAGATTATCAATTTAAACATAGCAAATACTTTGTATTCAATTCACTTCATGTTATTTATTATGTTTATTCACAACAAATGTCATCTTATGGCACTTTATGCAACAAACATATTCAGTTGACAAACAAAAATAGGTTGTTTTTAAATACATTTAATTACACAGAACAATTATGAATGATTGGCAGATTTTCCTTAAATGAGCCAAGGTTTATTTTGCTTTTCATCATCCTGCCTTTTTACCATTTTCTCATAATTCGCTTCAAACATTTTTCTCCTCATTCATATTACATACAAACAGATCTAACATTAATGTGACTAAAACTCTTCCTTTTCCTTTCTCTGAGGTCTAAATCTGTCTCCCCTTTTCCTTCTTCAGCCAACAATGTCTGCTTCTACGGCGAATGCTCCTACTACTGCTCCACTGAGCATGCTCTGTGCGGTAAACCAGACCAGATCGAAGGCTCGTTAGCAGCTTTCCTACCAGATCTGAGTCTGGCCAAACGCAAGACATGGAGAAACCCCTGGAGACGCTCCTATCACAAGCGCAAGAAAGCAGAGTGAGCAAGTTTTATCATGATTAAACAGTCTTTAATTCTGTAAAAAAAAAAAGTTAGAAATTATATTTATAAATTTATCAACACCTTTTCCCTTTTTACATGCTTTTAGATGGGAAGTGGATCCAGATTATTGTGACGAGGTGAAGCAGACACCTCCATATGATCGTGGCACCAGACTGCTGGACATCATGGACATGACCATTTTTGATTTCTTAATGGGTAAGGCTTGATAATTATTTTGTTAAATTCATAGATGATTTATTTTTTTTAAAGACATCCCACTCATGATTTATTATTATAAAAGATGAGAAATGTTTTGTCACCGTAACGCTCTGCTTTCATACAGGCAACATGGATCGTCATCATTATGAAACGTTTGAGAAGTTTGGAAATGAAACTTTCATCATTCACCTCGATAATGGAAGGGGGTAAATACATTCAACTATTTTTTGTTGCACCCATATCTATCTCAATGCAAGGTTGGTGGCAGCATAGGATACTTTAGGCAACCTGCAAAAGTATTTATGCCCCTTAAACTCTTTCACAGAATCTGTTGACAGAACAATAATTAGTTAATTCCCCACCATCTGGGGACAGAAACAATAAAGAGAATGAGTAAGCATTTAGAAAAATGAGTCGTGTTTAGATGAGACCAAAACTCTGTCACTAATCCCCTTTATGAAACATGATGGCGTTCTCACATTGTGGGAATGATTTCTACAAGGCGGCTCGTTAAAGTTGATGGAAACTTAGATCGTAGGTTTTCTTTTTGAAAACCATTATTATTTTACTTCACAATTGTTCACTGCTTTGTGTTTGTCTATCACATGAACTCCCAATAAAATGACAAAATGTAAAACTACTTCAATGGGCCAAGAAACTGTAATTTACTTATTCTAATTTATCTCTGTTTCAAATAATATTGAGCTTACTGAAAATATCTTGTGACTGATCACACTTTTACATGTTTTTCCTTTGCTTGTAGATTTGGAAAACACTCGCATGATGAGCTGTCCATCCTCGTACCGCTCAGCCAGTGCTGCAGGTCAGATTGGTGGTTAATTCTGTGATAGATTTCCATAAGGTGTGAGGTTGATTGTTGGACACAAAGTAGTTCAGATCAAGACTTTGTAAGGGGTATTGTAAATGTATCCTATATTTTACTTTCTGTAGTTAGCCTGTTATCACTATTGCTGGAAACTATTCAAAGTAATCGTCTTTCCGTTTACTTTGTGCAATCCAGGGTTTTGCAATCTCTTCACATCTTAATTTTACTGATCATGATTTCCAGATAATTTATTTTTTTTATTGTTTAATTCCAATAAACAACTTGCCATTGTGACTGCAATCTCATCGGAAGACTTTTTTTAAAATCTTGTGCCAACCAGTGAAACCTAAACAGCAACCTCTCAGCCACATGACTTAGCAAATATCTCTGAATGGAGACAATGACATTGGTTTTCTTTCAGGAATCTTTTCTTACTATACAGTTTGTTCCCATTTATCCATTTTTTGTTTCCCCCCCCCCCCCCCATTGTAAACGGTTAGTTATTCCTGCAAAAGTTGTCAAAAAAAAACCTGCTTACACATGCGCCAAGAAGCTCCAGTTAATGATGATAATTTAGTGTCACTTTTAAATTTTCAACTGGTTTAATTTAATTAACTAAATTCAAATAGATTTAATAGGGTCACAATAAAAATCTGGATGTATAGAAACATCTGGGTTTTTTTTTTTTCATTTGCTTCAGGGTCAGGAAGTCCACTCACCTGCGTCTGCAGCTGCTGGCCAAAGAGGAGTACCAGCTGAGTTCCCTGATGGAGGAGTCTCTGCTGCGAGACCGCCTGTCCCCTGTCCTGATCCAGCCTCACCTGCTTGCCATGGATCGGAGGCTCCGGCTGGTTCTGCAGGTTCTGACGGGCTGCATAGATAAAGAAGGCTATGTTAACGTTGTGGAGGAGGACCTTTCTGGGGACACGGCCACTCACAGGGGCCCAGCCCACAGGTAGTGGGGGCGAGAATCCTCCAGGGTGACAACATGGACCCCATGCAGCGTTTGGCTGTTTACCTGTTGGGATTGGACCAAATATCCCACCTCTGAAATCAAGCTGAATTCAGTGAATTCCAAGACTGCCGTCATTGCCTCTATAGAAAGTGCTTTTAGGTGTGTTTATATAGAAAATTATAATAATATTAATAATTAAAAAAAAAACATGTTCATGTGGAGGCGTTATATTTGTCATATACAGCCATATTTTTTTTTTGTTTGAGACATAGAGGATCTCCTGCAGTGTTTTGATTTTATTATTTTTTTTTTTTTGTCCTGGTATGTTTTATGTGTTTTTATAAATACATAACCAAATGCAACACACTGACTGACTGAAGGGCATATAGTCAGACAATATAAGCTTTATCATTTATCACGATATATCAGAAGACTTTGTTAGAAGCTAAGCAAGATTTATTGTTTTTAGTGAATGTTCCAAAAACTATGACATGCCTGGAAACTAACATCTTGTAGCCAGGAGAACATGGGTGTGTAAAAACAGGCGTTTTTAAGCTTTATTTCCCTTGGCACAGACTTACAGAAGAACAAGCTGGATATTACTACTTACTTCTGAAAAGTATAAATCACAGATTACGTTTGTATTTTACACTGTAGTACAGTAAGAATTTTGACTTTATTTTTCTTGTTATTTTGTTGTTCTGATTTTTCCTTATTTTATTTATCTTGCACTACATGCAGGAAGCAAACATGAAACATGAGAAAATAAATTTAGCAAAAAAAGAGAAATTTCTGGAATACAACCTTTAATTAATAAAAAACAGGTCCTAAGTTTATGTAATCATCTTAGATATAATCTCAACCTCCTTGTCATTTTTCCTCTATATTTTTTGGCCTAGTAAGCTTTGGTGGTCTTTTTTTTATTATTTATTTGGTGCGCCAAAAAGGGAATACTTTGCTGTCATTACTTATATATTGTACTTTTGCTTAAGAAACTGGAAAATACAGATTTCATCATAAATACTTTAGCTAAAACAACTAACAGAACTTAAAAGTTAATTTTCAGAACTTACCTGGAACTTTCTGAATCTTTCAGAGGACCTTCCCATCATGTATCAGGTACTCTCATTGATCTTCCATTGACATTTCTAGATACTTGAAGGAACTCTCATGATTTTTTTGACCATGTTTTACCAGGAACATACAAGGTACTTTCTGGAGCTCTCATGAGACTATTTTTTTCGTACATTTTACTGCAGACTTGTAGGAACTAGGCTTTATTGTGGGGTGACTTCTAACAAAACTTTGACTGGGTATTTCTTTAACTGTCCCAGAACTTTCATCAAACCTTTCAAATACAATTACCAGGTTCCATGAAAGTTTTGGAACCTGGAAAGTACCAAATTACAAGTCAGCATCTAATACAGTAAGTTTCCTATAAGAACCAAGTAATTTCTAGGAAAGCAAATAGTATTTTTCAGGACAGTGTTTGGCAGGTTCGGAGAGGTTCCTGAATGTACTCTCTAAGATTAGGAAAGTATGGGCAGCATCATGCATTGCTATCATTCTTTGTAATTGTTTGGCATTGAGACTGACATTCTATTTGATCACACGTTTCTGTTCAGATTATACAATTTTAGAGATTAAGTTGTGCAAGTGTTGCCAGTGCAATTGTATTTTTTTTTCTTCTTCTCCTTCTAAGAGTCCAGTGTATTGGCTAACCCAGTACTTGTGCAATGCCAGAACTACAGTACTTGAATGTGTTTGGGTTGGCAGTATTAACGGGATTCCCAGAGCTACAAACGGTGTGAAGTCGACTTAAAAGAAGTGCTTCTGGGCGAAAACAAGAAACTAAATGCCTCATCCAGACACAGGCATATCCATGGGGCACTGTTTCATGTTTTTGATATTTTCTGTGTAAATACCTATAAATATTTTGAAGAGCTATTGAGCTGCACTGCACAGTGGTTTGCTTCTGTTTCCTGCTCTTGCATTGTTACTGTGAAGTTTACAACATGATTAAAGTGTGCAATAAAACAAAAAGGGACCACAGTTGTCTTTTTATGTGGATGCTGCTGGGGATGTGTGAAGTTTTATGCCCGAGGCGTAGCAAATTGCTGTCAGTGGTGGGGGCAGGACGTATGATGCTGTCCATGGTGCTGAAAAAACACAGCGACCACTCTGTTGATTTACAGATGCTCTGTCCATGGTGCTGCTGGTCCATCATATCACCATCAAAGGTTGAGTAATACTGCAGTGACAGAGACCAGCATCATGGACTATCTGTCCTTTTGATTCAATCAAAACAGAACCAGACAGAGCATTTTAGATTGACTTTAGTAATTATGTGCCCCATCTGCAGTGCCATAGTAAGATGCAAATTATATAAAGTTGGGGGTATATTTTTGAAATGTCTATTATCAGATGTTTACTTGTTGATCCTGTTTTCTGCAGCAACAGAAAAATATATATGTTAAGAACTTCCGCCTTTTCCAATGCGGAGTAAAAAAGAAGACAAAACAAAAAGCGATACTGTTTCTTTGCCAATAGAGGGAGCCAGTGGGCAGCTTTTCTGATTGAAAAAGAAGTACAGTCATAGCTCACTTGGTGGCGGTAGAGCTTGGTTAAGATGGCTACCTTGTTTACATCTGTGACGTGTTTTTGTTTTTTGTTGTCCTGAATTGACATCATAGCCGGAGATATACTTTTGCGTTTCGCAGTAAGTATTCTTTGTGACTTTCATTTAAGCTCAAGGTCAGACTTTAACTGGACTTCAATTTAATGAGGTAGCACGACAGCAATACTAGCAAAGCTCCCTCATTTTTGTAGACAGAAAGACACCTGTTGGCTCAAATTAAATCTGAATATTAAAAATAGGCAGAAAAGCCCTTAATAACCTACCCATGAGGTTGTGTACTAACAGAAAAGTGAAGTTGTCAAATTATATGTGCACAGCTTTTTTGTAGGCTACATAATTTGCAAGAAAAGGTGAAAGTTCTCTTCAAACAGTCAGAAGTATCAACACATTTATGGATCACTCAAACTGAGTATTGGTGTTGTTTACCGTCCACAGCTCACGGGCCATGTCGTCTCACCACATTCAGAAGCAGCTTATCCTGCCTAGTAACAGCATCAAACGCCAATGTCCTGCCTCTATGGCAACAGAGAGCCACCCCTTCCTGCCCTGCCTCCGATTGATCTGAGGTATGTGTGTTTGAATCCTCAACCAAACCCCATTTTCACCTTCATCCTTATCCATCACCTGGTAACTTGAATAGATGTTTCTTTAACACTTGTAAACAATATGTTAACAAAATTATTTAGCAGATGTTCAGCAGAAATACTTCAACATTTTGGGAGTAAATATTCAGTTAATCGTAAGGCAGGAATTGGAGGAAAATCTTGCTCCAAGAATAATGCACTTTAAGATGCCTGCCAACATATTTTGATTAGCTGTAGCATTAACAGATCCACTGAAATCCAGCCCCCCCTTATTGCTGTTTAAGTAGAAGCTGATGTTAGCGAGGCAGCACAGCTAGCTGCTGCGGGAAGTAAAAAAGTAGTTGTTCAAAACTTGCATTACTTTGAACGATTGCTTATGGTACAAATGATATTGGTTGGCCACAAAATTAGCATTTATTTTATTTAGTGGAGTAAAGATGCATTCAACTGCAGACCCAAGTCAAATAAACACAAGTTTAATAAAATTTCTTCTCAGACTGGAATTATTTAGTCTAGAGTTAAATGTTTTCCTTAATAATTAGAGATAATCAATAAAACAGTTCTTTAGTTTAGTGTCGACCAACGCCTAAGAATAAGATGCCAACTCATTGGAGGCAATATCAGTAAAACTGATTTGTGTCAACCAGCCTTGCAGAAAGTTCTTCTTAGACTCTGACTGTATCCACACAATAGGGAATCTATTTTCTGTCTTACTTTAAAATAAGAGTCTCAAACGAATATAATAGAGTCGAGCTTGAAGCACAATGCAGTCATATCCGGGGGTCTTAATAATAGCATGGATTTATTACAAATAATAGTGTAGTATTTTACAAGAAGATCTCAGGATTACTGCAGTGCATTCAGTGGATTTTAAACATCCGTGCCACTGCTTTAATACTTCAAAGTAGTTATATAAATAGTTTCAAAACTGAGAGAGCCTGTGTGTGAATGAGAGGGAGGTTGATGGAAGAGTTACAGGATGGAAGAGAGTAAGTACCTGAGTTCAACCATCAAAGCACCAGGCAGTGGACCAGAGAGGTAAAGCAGAGTGCAGGCAGGGTGAAGTGACAGAAGAACAGCCGAGATTGTATTGAGAGAAACTAATCTTGTGGGCTTTCTAAATTTATTTAATATTTTAAATGAGGTTGGCTCAAAAATCTTCTAGAGGGCAGTGCGACAACAACAGCAAGGCTAGCTAAGTTGCGTACGGGAGACGTCTGGATACTTCCTGTGTGTTATGTCCTTTCCTTTGTTCTTCTTCTACTGCTAACCTTGTGGGGTCACTCACATGGCAAACACCATTTAACTGACTCCAGAGTAGAATATTTGCACAAACATACATTGCAAAGCAATGCTTTCATACTATTATGAAATCAAACATATAGATGATCTGAAACTCTCTAGCTCTCTAATATACAGCAGCATTGGTATAAATATATCTGGCTCTCTTTGGCAAAGTAGGTTTAGGCAGCTGAACATTGCCTTACCTCCATCTTCCTTCTGTAGATGCCTGTATTGTAGTTTAATTTAAGCCCTTTGTATTGTGCCTGGTTGTATTTGGGAGAAAAGAACCTAATAAAGAAAGATGCTGAATGCAGTTCTACAAACTGAATAGTGCACACCTGTGTGTGGGTGTGCTTGTGTGTGTGTCTTATAAACTGAGATTAGATGTGCTTTCAAACGCTACTTCAGAAGCAGTCGTGTTTAACCCCCGTCCATCTCAATTGATGGCAGCGCTGTAGGCAAAATCACGTCTACCTCAGATTCGCATTGATCAAAACAATTGCATCCCGTGGAGGATAACCGCACCAAAATGATTCGGGCGCGTGAGTTCGAGCAAGTTCTGCATCTATACGCATTGCATGGTTCCGTTAGTTTGTTGTTATTGAGCTCCAGGCTGCACAATATTCTTCAGAGCACTACCTTTAAATTAGATTGATGTGATTTGATGCTTTAAGGGGTGACCAAGAGGGAAAAAAAAGCGTAGAAGACCCATGACATGGCTGACATACACACAGGCCACAACACCTTGTTTTTCTTCTCAAGGTGATTGGTCAGCCTGATTGGTTTTAGGAGTAGCTTCAATGAGAAATAGTGCCTCTATTTTTTGTTTTTGTTTTGTTTTAATACATACATACACACGTTTCTATCAGTCTGAATGAGATTCAGGCACGTTAACGAAACGATGCTGGTGTTTGTGTCCGTGGCGACAGAAGCAAACCTCCAGTCTGCTGTCAAGGTCAGACTGAGGCGCATCCTCTTGCGTCAAGAGCACCGGAGGAGAAATTAAACACCGAATCAATCGCCCTTGAACGGCGCGAGTTTGTCACACGAGGGTGCGAGCAGACGCCGCTCGTCTCTCTGTCTCGTGCGTGCGTCTGCGCGCCAGGAGCGATCACGGGTTAGCGCCTCAATTGCACGCGAGCGCCATTTTTTTTTTTTTTTTTTTTAGGATTTTTGCTCTGGTGGCTTAGTGGGAGATATCCAAAATGACGCTGTGACGTGCGCACCTTCTGCTCGAAAGAGCAGACTGAAACAGGAGAGTGGCGCTGATGCACCTGGGCAGCCCTTCCCCCTGGGGAGTTTGTGGAGGCATGAAAGGTGCCACAAAAAAAAGAAAAGAATCCTTCATACTTGATTTAATCCATTGTTAGTTACTTAAAATTCTAACAAATATTGATGTGCTTTTATTATGTGTATATATTTAGAACCCACATGGCTATTAGGGTTGTCAACAGAAAAACACTTTTGTAATCGTAAGTTGGGACAGTTTTACAGAGGCAGACTCACAAACCCTTTCCCCCCATTTGCAGCAATTTACTAACTGACGACTGACTATAAAAACTGAGATGTTGCAGGAAGTTTACGTCACTTTTAGCATGGCAAGTTTTGCCTTTAAGGGGACCTTCTGACTGTCTTTAGTCACAATTACTACTAATTAATTTATTAATTTATTTATAATGTGGCGCTTTTGGCAGATGGAGACGGCTGCAAATGGGAGGAGAATCTTCCTCCCCTCCTCTCCCTCTCATTTCCTTCCTATTTTCATTCATTGCACAATCAGTGACATACACATATCTCCCTCATGCAGTGCCTGGCTCAGTCCCCATCCATCAAAAGACAGACTCACACATCTTCACACGGGGACAAACACGCGTTCTCGCTGCTTCCCCCCCTCCCCCCTTTTGTTATCTAATTTTCTCCTAAATGCAGAAAAAACATTGCGAGCTCCCACTCATCTTTTTCCTATCACTGTCTCTCACATTGGGATTATGGTCATCTCTTTTCATACATGAGTAAACAGATTTGAAGGAGTTCCTTTTTTTCACCCATAGACACACACACACGCACACACCCCTTCAAGTTAATATACAGCCATAAAAAAATAGAACGGAACCAAAACAGGCTTCCAACCTCCTCGCCACTCTCTCTCTTTTTCTCAGACACACACACACACGCACGCACTCACACAGCAGGGAGAGGAGGATGAGGGAGAGAAAACCGGAGATGGAGAAGGCTTTGAAGCAGCCGCCTCCTCCCTCCAAACAGCACATCAGCAATCTCTCCATCGCTCTCTCTCCAGCCCTGACACACACACACACTCACGCACACGCCTACAAGCAGGACGATTGCAATCACTCCGCACACATCCTCCCATCTGCTCTCTCCCACTTTTGCAATTGGTGGCTGCTAGACTCCCCAGCAGAGGCTGCAAGACGAGGCACCCCAGCACCTCCCTCTCCTCACCTCCCCTGACCTCCAACCCACACGGAGACACACACTTTTAGAGCTAATTCCATTATATATTCTTGACTGGAAGGAAGAGGGGTTGTCTTCTAATTGCTTTCTTATCCCCCTGAGTCCCCCTCACTGTTCCTCCTTTCCCTTCTCCCCTCTCTCTCCTCCTTTTCCCCTCCTTTGAGCCCGCCCCTTACCCTATGTGCACTCAACATGGCAGCAGACAAGCAGAGGAGTGAGGCAAGCTAGAGCGCCAGAGAAAAAGAGAGAGAGGAAGAGAGAGAGAGAGAGAGAGAGGCAGGAAGCCTGCTGCTGTCAGGAAATATTGGTGCCATTTTCAGCATCGCAGGGTGAAAGGATTGAGCCTCGCCGCCGTACGCTTGGCTCGGCTCGCCTCTGCTCGGCTCGCCTCTGCTCAGACCGGCTGAACAAGAGGGCTTTAGGAGGGAGAACTACAAAAAGGAGGAGAGAACGGCTGACCCCCGCCCCTTACCCCTACACAGGTACAGAGCTCTCACCTGTCATTTGTTTCCAAACGTTGTTGGGGAAGGCAGCGGGATGCAGATGGAAGTGAGGGCAGTGAATGCAAAAAAAAAAAAAAAAAGGGGTGTGTGTGTCTGTCTTGCTGTCTGTCTGCGTGTACATCTGCAAGCCAAATAGAGGACAGCTGGCTCTCTCCTGGGACTGCGTTCTATTTTCATTTTGCTGGGGCAGAGCATTTGCCTCCCACACGAACACGAACACACACACACACACACCCACACAAACCTACACTCCTCGACACCTGCCTCGACCTTGTTTTCCTCCAGCATCTGTTCAAACAACCAGCATGGAAAAGCAGCTCTATAAACACATGAATGTGGGAAGGATGCGAGCTTTTAAGCCTCAACTCTTCCCTTGCAGCAGTCGGCATCTCGAGCGTGTGTTACGTAGCCTCATAACACGGCTCTATAAGTTAGAGCAGGGATGTGTCATAGCATGGCTGTTTACTCTGACCATTGCATAAGCAGGGATCTGACACCCACCCACATGCATGTGAGTGTGTGTGTGTGAGTGAATATATTTCTTTATGGTGTGTATTTCTCTTGCTTGCTTTTGAGGAGTTTCTCTGGCTTGCATGCTATTTTTAGTACAGCATGGTCTTATATGTTTTGCCCCTTTGCATACGATTTGACTCATACGGTTTTTTTATTTTTTTTTGCAAAAACTCACTTCGGATGCAGCTTTTATTACTATAGTGGCATAAAAAAAAATCTGCACTGAGACTGTCACCACTGACTGAAAGTGATGCTGCCCCACAGCCTCACTGACCCGGAGGAGACAGGAAAGGAGAGGATCCGAGAGGGGGAGAGATGGATGGAAAGAAAGAGGTGTGACGGAGAAGGAGAGTAAATAAAGCTGGAAGGGAGGTGGAGAACATGTGAGAGCGTGTGGGTGCGCAGCGCAACAGGGAGAAGGGGAGGGTGACGGCCGAGATAACGCAGAGAGAGGGTGCATAGAGAAGCGTCTGGGAGAGAAAACGGGTGAGATAGTGTTTGTGTGTGTGTGTCCTGGAAAAGCAGAATTAGGCAATACTGGTGTATCTCTATATAATATATACTGCTTACAGATAATAAAATAATGATATTTTAAATTTGAGTATTGCATAAGAATGATATAAAAGGGATTTTTAATGCTGAAATTCAGCATTGAGGCCTATGCAATCAGTCACTGGCAAGGACGGTTGGACACCAAAGGTCATCGCTGATGAAGCTCGCTAATCTCAGAGCGCTGTATCCAAGAATAATAATGAAAAGTTTAGTGGTAGGAAAAACTGTAGCTCTCAAGCAATAAAGAGTCATTTGGAAATCAAGATCCCGGGATCTGGAGGCAGAGTGAAGAAACGCAGGATCCAAAATTGGAGATGTGGGTGATGATATAGGGAGGCCAGCTTCTTTCTGTTGAAAAGCTTTATGGAGATGCTGGTTTCCAGTATGATGCACCACAGCGAAAACTATCAATGTCTGGTTTAATAATCCATGGTATAACTCTGCTTGACTAGCAAGCAAACTACACGGACCTAGACCTCATAAAGAATCTTTTGAGTATTCTCAAGAGGAATAACAGCGTCAGCAGTGCCGCAGGCTGAACGCCTCCATGCCACACTGCATTGATTCAGTAATTAATGTAAGACAAGCATCTAGTATTGAGTCCATATGGTGGTCGTCACTGCAGGCCAACACTTCTATCATAAAAATCCATTTATTACTTGTGTAATATTCAAGTTTTCGGAAAATGTGGAGTTTTCATAAACTCTAAGTCACATCATCAAAAATGAAAAGAAATAAATACTTGAAATTCTCCCTGTGGAACAAATCTGTTTATTTGAGTTTCAATTGTTGAATTGGATTACTGGGATAAATCAGCCTTTCAACTGTATTCTGATAAACGGAGAGGCACCTATATGAATGGAGGTGTGTTTTGGTGTAAAATAAAGCACAATAATGGCAGAAAATATCACCTTTTCGCTATTGTTTCGCGTGCAGCTGATGGTGGAGAGAGTGTGTTTCTTAGAGATACGTGGAGCAAAGTTTGGTGTGTCAAAAGAGGCAGATAAGACACCAAATGCACAATCACAGATACAGACCACAACATCAAAATGCAGAGGAGCGCCCAACTTCACCTCCCTCCTGCATGATGCAACACAATGAAAGGAAGCGTCACCGAGATGGGGAGGAGAGTTGGAAAAAGCAGAGAGCGGGTGTTTTTTGTTGTTTGTCTCTCAGGTGGTCAGTAAAAGACATGCTGAAATTGGAAACATGCTGTTGTGGTGAAATGAAAAGCGGAGGCTGCCCTCTGTGCTTCTCTCCTCTTCCGCCTCCTCTTCCTTCCATCCTCCTTTCCGCTCCTCTGTTCCAGATCAAAACAAATACATGAAGAAGGGAAAATCAGCTTCTTTTCTTTAAGGCCCCAGCACCCAGTTGTCGTCTCTCCTCTTTACACCTAATCTCCCCGCCTGTCCATGTATCTGCACCTGCATTTAGATCTTCTTGCTCCATTGCTTTTGCATCAATTATAACCAAGTTCTCCGTTTGTGTCTGTGTGTTTCTAAGCAACACACTATAAGCCCCCAAGTGCCCATGTAATTGCCCAGATGGCTCATGGTCATCTTTTTGGGCTTGTTATTAGGCAAACGGAGAGATAGACAGAACAAAAAAACGGGAAAAAATAAAAAATTGTTTGTCCCTCATTAGAGAAAAGTGCCACAAACACAAACGGGGAACAGCACATCCATGTATGACTCACAGCCTTTCATTGTTATTCATGGATGCTGACAATTTGTGTTTCCTTTTTACAAACGGGTTCCCTAAAACCATCGCTCTTTAGGTGTTAGTAAATTATCTCCGCTGATTTTGTGATGCAAACGAAACCGAGCTGCTCCCTTTCAGCTTAGTGTGTGCAAAGAGATGTGTGAACTTTCTGAGGGCTGCAGAGGGTGGAAAACAGTGTGTGCTAATTTCGCCCAGAGACCGGCAGCCTCAATTTATTAAACTTCTCAACGTATTTGCTACGCTGCAAAACCTGGTAAATGACCCCATTTGGTAATCCGGGCTTCTGCATGCTGCAGTGGGTTTGTGCTTTGAATTTCTGTCCAGAAAGCAGCACAACGAGGGCTTATAGTTTCTACAAGCAGAAGGAAGATAATGTGAAACAAATCAATTAGCCAGTGATGTCTCACAAGTTGTCACATTTCCTCAACAAAACAAACTAATAATGCACGATTGTCAAGGTGAAAAAACCAATATGACTTTCAGTATTTTTACAGCTAAAGATCTAAAACGTCCAATATGTATTTGTTTTTAGCTCCTACCCTTGTTATGATACCCTAAATAAAATCCAGTTTAGTGAATCGCCATTATACGTTACTAAATACAGTCAACCTGTGCATAATTTTATATCTGGACACAAACAGGTATTCTCTGAAAGCCTCAGATGTTTGTTAGAGAAGACTAGGTCACTAACAGCATCATCAGACCACAGAAGACAGGTCAGGGAGAAAGTTGTAGAGAAGTTTAAAGCAGGTAAGCAAACAAGACGTCAATAGCAACCCAGTAGCTATCCACAGCTCAGGAAGGAAAAACAATTTTTCACGGTCTTCTCAAGTTTGACCCATTAAACTGATAAGAAGTTTGCACAGAAAGCAGATGCTCCAGAAAACTAGTGCTTCACATCATCCTTACCCAAAGTGAAACATGGTGTGGCAGCATCATGCTGTGGGGTTGATTTTTTTCTCCAAGGAAAAAAGGGCTGATGACAAAATGACGATAAACTTGTCACATGGGTGTACTTGGTATTCATTTAGAAGTACACACTACAGAGGACTGCGAGTTTGATACATGTCACACCTAAAGCGAGAAAACAAAGGCTCAAGGCTAGACTTAGACTGATGCTTTTAATACCAACATCACAACTTGGAATAAAGTTGTTCTTTCAAGCAACCTGGATTTGAGCATGTAATGAAGGTTGTCCGCTGGGAGTAATCTGTACAAATGACTTTCTACAATGGAAGATACACCACACTTTTCAGATTTTGTCCAAAAATCACAAACTCTCAGCCTATTACTTAAAATCCCAGTAAAATACAAGAAAGTTTTTGGTTGCATTGTTAATTTTGCAAGGCGCTGCGGCTTGCATAATCACACGGCAGCTTATGTGTTTATGAAAAATAACGCAGCGCTTCAAAACTGCCAACACGAAAGTGTTTTTGTCGCTTCATTGTGAACTACAAGCAAAAGTGTAAACACATGGTGTTGGCAACACGACGTCGCAACCAAAGCCCAAACACAAGGACAAACCGAGAGAGATCTTGGTCTCTCGTCATCTCAGACGCTTGGCCTCCATCTTTATGAGCTTCCTAAGAACACAAGGTTTATATCCGGGGCCTCAGATCGGATGCAGTGTGACAGAGCGGGTACATGCTGTTCCAGTGAACAGAATGCTATCTCTGCTAACCTAGATCTGATTACATACAGTTGCCCCTTCGCACGCACGCGCGCACGCACCCAGGTCATGTTTGTGTGTGCATCTGGCCCACACTTGGGCCATAATGCAGTTTGCAGGTAATATGTTTTTATTGGACTATCCCGGGCAGTGTCAGCGCAGTGTGTTTGTTGAGTGATGGCCGATGTGTTCCCCTCTGCGAGAGGAGAGGGAAGGAAGGGGGGAGAGGAAGAGCAAGAGGTTACTGCAGGGGAGAGAAAGCGGAGGAAGAGGAGGAGGAGAAAGAGGACTGGAGAAAGGCTCATCTGTATGCTGGTTACTGTGAGCTGCTTGTTTGATCTTGAGGGAGTACTTAGTGCTGGATGGCGGGATGCTGCAGAGTATGGGAGGCAAAAATAAGCTTCCTGCATCAATGTGTATGGTTCAGTGTGTGTGTATGCGTGTGTGTGCAATTAGGTGTGAGGTGTTGGGTGCAGTACTTTGCTCATTAAAAGCATCTGGCTGGTGTCCAGCTCTGTGCAGTTCATCAACTGTCCTTCACGTCCCTCACCGTCTTCCTCCTCTTTCCTCTCCTCCGAGTTGTTTTCTACCTCTTCATCGTCTCATCCCAGCCTCACTGCATCAAAACAACGCTTTGCATCGCGGCTGCTGATAGACAGAATTAGGAGGAGGCTGGTGGGGGGGGTGAAGGATGGAGGGGTGTAGAGGGGCGGTGGTGGGCCATCTTTCATCGCTGATGAGTATTTGATCACATGTGTCTCATTAGAGAGGAATAAATAATACTTGTAAAAGATCAGTAATCAACACATTTAGTGTGTATCCATGCTAATAAGTGTCGGCACGAGGCCTTAAAGGCACCTCACGTGTGACTGTGAGCACTAAATTTTGTAAAACAGTGTTTCCATGAGAATGACAGCTTGTTAGCAGGATGCTGGGTTTGGAACTTGCTAAATGTTCAAATGGAAAAGTCTGTATACATCACACGTGAAAAACAACACATACAGGTGTGTGTTAATGGCTCAATGCTGCGTGTGTGCTTTCCTGTGAGAAAATACATAATCACAGGAGGAACAAGGGGCAATGATGCACCTGAAGGCAGTGACATCACTCGCACTCCCCTTTTTTTCTACAGTGTGAAGAATTGTATCTGCATTTTTTTTAAAGGTTTTTGGTCAAATTTTGCATATGTAGGACACATCCAGTTGGCTGTACAGCTGTCAGCGCCAAGCGAGGCTGTAATTATAGTAATCTAGTAATTTTAGAGTGTGTTTTAAGGTACTTAAGTGTGAACACATCAATGTGTGGGAGAGTGCAGGGAAATGAGAGCAGCAGCTGGTTAGCTTTATCAAAGAGAAATGGCACCAAAAGCGAGAATTCAGAGACCAAAAAAAAAGACATCATTTCAAAGTGGAGATGCACTGACCAGACTTTTTCCTTGGCAAATTTCTAAAAAAATATTTTTATAAGGTCTAGAAAACATAAAAGAGAATTCAGTCTATTCGAAATGTGCCACTGGTTTGTTAGAGATCAGTTTAAAATCCAACAGAAAATAAAGGAATTACAAGATTATTTCCATTTATCTGTCAAATCTTATTTTTTTTAAGCACACACTAAATCAGTTTATAGGAGTACATTCTACTGGTCAGTGCAAAACACTGACTGGACTGAGAAAAATTGTATGTCTCAATTTTAGTAGATCTGAATAATAATTAAGAATAAAAAAAAATATTTTTACTATTTTGTGTGAATATCACCCGGGAGAGGCAAAGGAAACATCTTATTTTATCTATATTTTATTTTATCTTACTATGCTCTGTTAGTTTGTTTTTTAAAATGTTATGTTTAGTTAGGTTGTTTTTTTTATTAAAATGCCATTGATAGTATTTATCTTTGTACCTGGTTTTTTAGTATTATTTTAGATTGCATTCGATTCGTTATAGACTTTATATTTTGTCATTCTAATTCAAGAGTTTAATAATTCAAAAAATGTAATATTCTATATCAGGTGTTTTCTCATTTCTAAGTGCATTTCTTCATTTCGGACATTTTAATATAGTTGTTTAACTTGTTAGATTTTAAAGTCTCATTGATTGACTGAAAATAGGTCAATTAAAATCTTTTGCCTATTGATTGGTGCAGTTATTGTTTTCCCCTTCCATGCATAAATGACCCAAATTTTGTTTAATTCTTCTTTATTTAACCTTTTTCAATTTTCATTGTTTCTAAGCATAAACGTTTTAGTTTTTCATCTGTTCCTTTAGGAAGAGAACTTGCAATTAGACTAAAATGTGTATGTGACAAACAAATAAACAATACTAAATACGTGACATTACTAGTATGTCCCAGTCCTTTTCTCAAGTAAAATTTATTGTTGTTCCTTCTTGGCTGTTTTGGATCTTTCACCTTGTGGTCGTTAGTTGTATTGCACCTTCCTGTGGTTTTTCTGTGAATAGTTTGACACACATTATACACAAATTGTCAGACATGCAGATTTTCACATGCTTGTTGAAAAGAACAACAAATAGTTGGGTATAAAAACTGAAGCTCACAGGCAGAATGTGTGATGGGACCAGGCGTTTGTTTTGGAAGCAGACACTGTCACTTGCTTCTCCCCTGTGCTCTGATCAGTGGCAGCAGCAGCACTTTGAAAACTTTTCTACCCATCTTCCTTCCCTCTTGCGACTTCAAACAGCTGCTGCGGTTACATAACGCAGCATTAAGAACAAGCCAGAGAAAAGATAAAAGGAGCAACGAGAGAGAAATGTTGAAGAACGTGACATACAAAAAAAAAAAACATCCTCTCTCTCACATTCCTCACCTGATCAGTCACTTCTGACGACTGACAAACATCAAGTTGCTAAAAACTATTTCACTTTGTATTGTCTTTGAGAATGATTCCTCCAATTTTATCATTGCTAAATTTAGGAAAACCTGCCAATGACGAAAGATGATGAGATCTGAACTTTCTCTTATTAATTAAAAGTTTAAGAATAAAAGGGAATTTGACTGTCCAGTTATTGTGGACAAATTCATCTTTTACAAATGTGAACATTTCTACACTCTTTATCTTAGGTACGTATGAATTCTATGTTTTAGTTGTAGTGGTTTTGCTTATTGCAGATAGATTTAAGACATTCTCTGAAATAATGATTTAAGATGCAGCAGACTGTTTTTGGTTTTGATTTCTTATTTTCCATCATAACCTCCAAGCTACACATGGGTAGTGGAAGCACATCCTATCTGGCTGATCTGAAGTTGTTTTGCAAAGAAGAATTTTTACATTTATCAGATGTTTGATGCTTAGAGTTGGTACGGACATACATTAAAAGGTTTGCAGCTGTAAATGCAGCAGAAACTGATTGTACAAGGTGTTGACTGAAATGCTTGTATTTTTCCTCCAAAGATATTAACTTTAATTTTAATCTTAAACCTTAAAAAAATGACAAAAGCCTTCTTTAACCCTTTCATGCATAGTGGTCACTACAGTGGACAGCTATCTAAAAGCCATTTTCTTGTGCTTCCTGTGGATTTTTATGTTATAAATGCACACAGACCACTGAAGTGGACACTGATGCATCATAAAATATACCATCAACTACTGGCCATCAGCTGCAAATGCAAGAAATTACTTTTGTTAAATACAATATGGCCGACAGACAAAAAAGCATGAGAACAGACCCGGTCCTCCTTCTACTGTAGACGACTCTTGCAAGTAAAAAAAATATTGTGACATCAGATAACCCCTAAGGAACAATACAACTGATGTATTTTTCAAATAACAACTTTGTATTTGGACAAAATTACAATTGATCACATAAAAATAAAAAATAAATTATTTTTACAAAAAAATGTTCCTACCTTTTTTATGCCTTAAGAAAAGAATTTTAAAAAATGGAAAAAAAATTCTGACACAAAGGATCATAATTCATGCATCAGAGGGTTAAAAGTTGGAGGTAGTTTTGCACAAAATGTCATGATCTTGATCGGCTATTACTGTTCAAAATACTAAGTGTATTTACTATTTGAGGAGAATAACTTATATCTTTTGAAGCAGAGCCGGCCCAAGTCATGGGCAATCTAATCAGCTACTTAGGGCTCCAACAAACCAACAGAAGTGGCCAAAAGATCAGTAAAATTACGCCACAAATAAGAGGTATAAGTACTTATAAATATTTTTCACGGATGATGAATCAGTGGTAGTAATGTGTGTGATGCTTGATTTTCAATAATGAATATTTTTACTGCTTCAAGTATTGTTGCGATACCCTGAAAATGAAATCTGGTTTTTGGCCAGCTTTGCAGGCCAGCATGTGAGCATTTCCTTCAATCCTTGTGTACGTGACAGCTCCTCCTGTGATTTGCTTGTGTCTGTGCTGCAAAGTGAGTTTCCTGCCTGTGAATTAGCTTCCATAGCAACCGGTGGCACACAGTAAGCCAGCCAGGTGGTGAAACCAATGAACGCTGCTCTGCATGTGGGATCTGGAAGTAAGCAACGGCCCGATGCCAGATCTGCATATAGCAGCCTTGCTGGCATGCTGATAGGGTTTGACAATATGGTGTTGCTGTGGTGATAGAAGGGAAGCTGGATTGAAATTTGGGCAGCGGACAATATAAATAAACAGCTGCCAGTGTGATAATGGGGTCTCTCTCTGTCTGACACTGCTTCGGCTTGTTTTGCTACCGTTTCTCGCCCTGCATTGCTATTTTAGCTCACTTCTGTTTACAGTCATGTAAAAATCAAATTGCCCCCCTGCAGATTTCTTCTCTTTCTGCAATTTATCAAATATAGTTTCAGATTATCAAATAAATTTCAGTATTGGATAAAGTAAATACAGAAAAAAAATTTAACCATGATTTAAATTGTTATGTGAACAAAACTTGACCCAGGTGGAAAAGTTATCACTCTCCAAACATAACATCTATAATCACATATAAACTTAGGCCACCTCTTCTTTGCTTAATTTTTTTTTTCAAATTTAGCTACATTAGAAGGTTTATGAACATGAACAACCTGTTTAACGTCGTGTCGCCACAGTATCTCAATCTGATTTATGTCCAGACTTTAAGTATCACACTCCAAACCCTTTGGTGTTGTTGCTGCTGTTGCTACAGTTTCAATCATTTAGAGGTGGACTTGTTGGTGCTTGTCAGATCATTTTCCTTCTGCATATTTTAAATACACTTGAGATTATGGCAAGTCGTCCTGATCACGAAGAGGCAAAGCAGCCCCAGGTCACCACTACCACCGCCATGTTTCACTGTCAGGTTATTTCTGAATTGCTGGGTTAGTTTTAAACTACACATTACAAGAAGCTAATTTTTCCACAAAAAAAAATGTTCCATTTTGTGTCATCAGATTTTCATAATGCTTTTCAGAACATGTTAGACTGACCTTTGTTCTTTTGGTCAACAGTGGTTTTGACCCTGGAAAACAGATGCTTTTTTTTTTTTTGCTTTCTTATTATTGAACCATGAACACCAGTGTAACTGAGGCAAGAGAGCTATGAAATGTTTTAGCAGATGAGTCGTCCATGCACTCTTGGAGTAATTCTGGTAGACTATCCACTCCAGGAAATGTTCACCGTTGTTCAATGTGCTCTTTTGTTTGTGGACAATAGCCATGACTGTGGTTTGGGGGACCAACCAAGCCTCATAGCTGCAGTGTGTAATTTTATAAAACATGTTTTTTTTACATATACTTTAAATGCTCACTGTATTGTGACAGTATAACATGAGATAGATAATCTGTGAAAAGATCAATCTCTTCTGCTGTCTCTCTGTGGTCCTACTGCCATCTGCAGAAATACACAACTTGGTCAAAAACAACCAATCAGAGCCAGGAGGAGTGTCATCACATGGTCAGTGATGCTTGTGTACACCATGTGAAGAGCTCCTCCTGGCTCTGATTGGTTGTTTATGACCGAGCTATGTACTGTATTTCTTCAGATGGCAGTGCAGGGAAGAGGCAGAGGAGCTTGATTTTCTCACAGATTATCTGTCTCATACAGTACTGCCAGGACATAGTAATTATTTTAACAAATATATTAAAAAAATGTTTTTCATAGAAGCTACTTTTAAAAATGGTTTTCTGACCATACTGTACAATTCCACATAGGACATGGTTAGGTTTCATCTTAAATCAAACTGTATCGTATTTATTCAGGTCATGTTTACCTGAAATTATTTTATTTCTGAAACGCTTAAGTTTGACAAAAAAGGGAATGATGCAAGAAACTGGCAAAGAGGCAAATCATTTTTCAAAGCTCTGCAAACTTGTGCTTAAAACCTTGTCCTTATCCGTTTTTCTTTCCCTCCTTGTTTGCTTTCTCATCTATTCTCTTCATGACTCTCTGAGGAAAAGGTTGCCACACTGCGGAGGTAGATGCAGAGCGGGGGCAGAGGAGTTTTTCATTTGTTTGATTTTTATTTTTTAATCAGTTATTATGAAGGCTGCCTCTTTACCTTGGGCTTCCAGAATAATCACCCTCCCCATATACACACTCGCTTTTGACGTCAAACACGAAGAACTAACCATTTCCCATAAGCTGGACCCGGTGTTCAACAAATCACATAATGAGCTGTGTTGATTCAGTCAAACTTTCTCTTACAAGGAACAAAGCAAAATATGAAAAAATATGTAAACAAAGCAATCACTCCAAACACGTCAGAGGCGGACCTGCATTCGCATCCCCAGGAGGGATGTTCAGTCACCTAGATGGAGAACTGAACAGAGTGTGTTTGGGATCTGGCTAATTGCTGATGTTCTCATGCAGAGAAAACATGAGAGAGATGCTAATAATCTCTTCCTCTCCGCCTCACATGTCCATCGACTGACCGAGTCGTAGTCATGGTAGCCGGGAGGAGAATACACACATATACATACACACAAATGCACGCACAAACCACCTGAGGCTTAAATGGATAAGCCTTAGCCGAATTTTCAAATTTAATTAGAATTTTGATACGATCAATTATCAGAGTCTTTACAATATATTTCCACCTCACTAAGCAAAACATAATGAATACCTTTCTTTATTTTTGGGTGAGAGCAAGCAGCAACGCAGAGGTATAAAAAGGAGGGGGGGGGGACTGCCCAATGTAGCAGTTGTGTCTGTGTTAGGCTTTAGCTCTCATGTTTACCCATGCAAACAGAATCAGGATCAAGACCCAAATCACGATGCAAAAAGTCCACCTTAAGCCTGGATTTTCATGTATGCACACTCCTGCATTCCTCCTCTTACATTCACCTGTGAACTCAAGCAGAAGCGGCGACTCTCACCTACACAGGCCACACAGCAATGCATACTAAAAAGACCAGGGGAGAAAGAGGGGCAAAGAGCACCGGGAGATGGAGTGAAGGATAGATGGATGAAGGTGGAGAGGCCAGCGACAGGGTTTCGTCGAGCTGGAGAGATCTGTAATGAGATCTCTGTGAGTCAGACAGGATGCTGCATGCATATCCTGCACGGATAAGAGAGGGGCAGCAGAGAATGTATTTGAATACATTAGCCTAGCTGGCTAATAACAAAATCTGTGTCGATCTCATTAACATGAGGCAACATCTAGCGCAATGGCACACATCGATCACCCTAAAAAGTAACCGAGACGGTAATCGGGGTGGTGGGATTACTTTGGGCTGGCAACACTTTGCAGCTACCTAAGCAGTTTTCCCCTTCAGCGTTAAATTAGAAGAGGTAAGCGCTGACCTGGAGTTGCTTTTAGCGCGTTAGCTTATATCAGAGAGTGAGTCACGAGCTTCACCGGGAGAAGCCGCGGCACAAATTTAAACATCAGAGCAGTCAACAAACCCTGGGCTATCTCTGTGGCGATATTTATTCATGTGGTTCGACACCCACGCACACACGTACACGCACACCCCGACGCCCCAACTAAAGAGGCACATCTTCTGCGTATATAAAAACTGAAGCAGAAAAGCAAGTGTACAAAATGTATCCAGTACAGGGCTGAAAAAAATATTGTAGTGATTCCATGTATCGTGTCATCTACTGTACAATAACAAAATCTAACTAGATCAATGCACCTCGTAGATCTGAAGCTCCAGTTCATATTTTCCATTTCATCCCAGTCAAAACATTGTCGTCACCTCCCGTTTTTCAGTGCCGTTGGTGTGTTTCGAACACCAGCCGATCTTTATTCTGAAGCCTTCAAAAACATCTCTTGGTGTTTAAAATAGTCTAAATTTATTAGGATGGTGATATTGAGGCTCCGTTTCCACAGATATTGTGATAAATCATCAGTTTGTGGCTTGGATTATCCACAAATCAGCTATAGCAGATTGCAAACAGGAATCAGGTTTGCAGTGGGGGTCAACAGGGCTGACCTTTGTTCTCTCAAGGACTCGTAAACATCAAGGGTCAGAAAAAGGACCAACTAGCATCTCTGCAGACTCCACACATCCTGGACACAAATTCTTCCAAATTTTACCTTTAGATCTGCACCATAGAGCGCTATTTGCCTAAACCATCCATCACAGAGACAGTTTATTTCTCCAGGTTGTCTCTCTGCTGAACACAATGAATACCTTACAGCCTGAGTAGTCAGATGCTCTGCTGTGAAACGAAATAAGCATTATTGCATTGTCACAGCAATCTTTTTATTCTTCTTTTTATGTATATAAAAAATGGCTGAAAATACAGTTACAGTCTGCTCTTTTATCCTTCTTCTATTTCCATTAAAGTTTATATATTCATACCTAATGTCTGTGCTGTGGGGACTTGAAAACCAAAAAAATATATTTTTTTTTGTTTGTTTGTTCACACAGCCTTGGCTGATTAAAAATGTTCAATGAAATTTCCAACTATAAATTTTATCTTAATTTGATCAATTAGATCTAAACCTGGACAACTTCAAAGATCAATTAAAAGGTTTTGTTCTCCAAAGAAGGCATGGCCTGAAAACTATTAAAGTTGCTAAATATAGCCATCTCCCAGAGGGACGGCCTCTAAACCCTTTTTAAGCGTCGTGTTGACCGCTGTTTCTACCCTTTCAGCTTCAAACTGAAAACATAGCTCACCACAGCACCTGCTGCACATAGACGTCAGTGTTATTGGAGATCTATTGGTGTGCTTTCCAAAGCTCTGGAAATGGATTTCCTTTTTTTTCCTCACCTGGCACCCTCTAGGCTCTGTTGATCTGTAACAAGTAGACTTTCCTTGCTCACTGTTTAAAACGAGTAAGGAAGGTAGGTTTTAAAGCCTCACCTTGGAGATAAATGGGACTCCTTCTGACTTTTCCTCATGTAACTGTCTTCCCTGCACCACTTCCTTTCTGTTTCTAGCCTGCAACAGATCCATCTTTCCTCGTGGCAATCTGCTTCCACCCTTCCGACTCATTCCTTGCTTCTTTTTGAGTCATCCCGTTCTCCCCCCCTGCCTTCTCCCTCAGAGCCTCCGTTTTCCACTGTTTCTGTCTGCCTCTTCCTTGACCCAACTTCTCCTCCCCAGCTCCCTTTCCTTTAACCTTTTATGCTCTCCACTGCTCTCCTGGTGTGCACAGATGCCACTCTTTCTCTTTCTTGCAGCGTGTCTCTCCGTTTTGCTCCGTCAACATCCGACCCCATGCCTCCTCCCTCTCGCTCCTACCCCTTCTGCCTCTTCCTCTCTGTTTTACCCCCTCCTGCTTTTTTTCTATCTTCATCTTACATCTGCTGTTCTAACGCCAATCTTCTTCCCCTTTTGGTATGCTCCCCTTTAGAATATTACGCCACATTATTTGGTCTGCTCTCCTTTTTTTTCATTATTCATCATTCTCTGATATCCCTCTATCTCTCTTTCTCTCTCCTGCATGGCGCATAATTACACATTCCCGTCTCAGCGGAGTTTACAAATTCACATTCCTTCTCCTCGTTAATATATTCATTCTGCATTATGTCATTATTACAGTTAATAGTTGAGGTGCATCCGTCGGAGGAGCCAGCGCTTTCGTAGGAAATCGAAATGCGTCATTCAGAATTTAGCAGCTGATTTCTCTGCTTTTTGGGAAAAATGTTGGCCGATTTTAGCCAATTCCAGTTTCTCTTTGGGAACCTAAATTTAAACAAAGACTATTTGAGATATTTTTTTCGTTGTTCAGTTTTTTAGATTAAAAGTAGAGATTGTGTGGGAAAGGAAGGATTGGAAAACATTTTCACTTGTCTTCAGCGTCTTAAATTAGCGATTAGCTCTCTAGGATCTCCATTTTCTAGAGAATGGAGATCCTTACCTTGACTCGGCCAATGTTTTCCAGATCCAGCCTGTTTCAGGTTGAAACCTCAAAAGGATAAAGAACATTTTTGTTGCACCCTGTCCTGCCTTCTTGTTATCTGCTAAAGTAGCACTCTCTCACAGCCTGATTGAACTACAGACATGTCTGAACGTATAGAAAATATTTTTGCCTTTTAAATAGTTCCTCATTGTTCTCTTCTTCATCTGATTCCATTTTAAAAACCTCACTGATGCACAAAATAGCTACCACCAAGTAATTCTTCCCGCAGTAACGACGTCCACACCAAAGTTTGTTTCTGTTATCGAACCTGGTTGCATGTACACCCGGTGCATTTGGAAATTTTTTTTATAGTTTTAGGTTTCTGACTAGCCTGATGAAGCTCAGGGTTTTCTAGTTTAAAAGCCGCAAACTTTTTGGTTTGTCCCTCACAGGAAATATTTGGTATGGTCACATTAGAAGTATTCAAAGGGTTAAAAAAAAATTTAAATGACCTTCTATATTCATGATGTTTTCTAATCAACTTCCCGTAAATGGTTGGAACTGAAGTAAATCCGAATTTTCTGTCGTTTTACCAACCAGCCTCTTATGTTTGTCTCATCCTTAATGTTCATTATTAATAAGGAGCCACCATTGTTCCATGGATAATTCATTGTCATGCATGTCAGCGGCATCCATGTGTTTGATTGTGCGTGCACAAGCTATGAGCGTCCATGTCCACCACAGCAGGCGACCAGATGCAGAAATCTTACAAAAGAGGAAGAATCTTTTTCTTTCCTTTCCTCATCTCTTGCTCTCTCTTCCCCCTCTATTTTTATCCGCTTTGCACCCCACGCTGCCACCATCGCCCTCCTTCAGTCTGCCTCACTCTCTCGGTGTCTATGTCCTTCGGTGTCTGCAGCCAGCTGTGTCTTCGGGCCATTAGAGCCGCCCACCCCAGCTCCTCCCCCAAGCCCCTGTTTCTCCCCTCGCCTCCATCCATTTTCCCCATCACTGATTCCCCCAGCAGACCTCTCTCCCTCCCCCCATCTCGCTCTGAATCCTCCACCACCCATCGCACTCCTCTGTCCCTCTGACCACCGGGGCTCCATTGTCACAGCAGCTGCTGATTGCAGCCTCACCTTCGGTCCAGCTCTCGCCACTGCACCAAATCAAACATCTGGGTGCGGATGCGCGTGTGAATTTACAAAGAGATTAAAGGAAATGCGCCACAAATCCACCGTCAAACACAGATTTCTTTCTCTATTTTTTTTTGTTTGTCAGAACACAGCATCTCCACATCGCGCTCTTGGAAGCTTCACACACCTCCATAAACTGTCAATTCCACACAGTCAGCATCCTTTCCGTTATGTTTATGTAAACATCTCATTGTGCTGCTTGCCTCTTGCGGCTGTCTTTCCGTTATGGAAAGTTATTGCACTGCATAATGTAGCACCATTTACTTTTCTGCGCAGCCACCCCAACGCACTCATCATAATAAAACCGTGATTGATCCAGTTCCTCGGTGGCTTACTGATGCTTAGATAATCTTGGGCTTTCAGACACAGCCAAGCAGAGCGAAGGCTGCCTTTCAGAAAATTGGCCGTTGCATATCCAGTGAATCTGTGTGGTCAGCAAGAGAGTCAAAGACGATCAAAAAAAAAAGTTTAATAAGATCACAGCATGCAACTATGGATCTTTAATGTTTGATAATTCAAGGGAATGGTTGTACCGTGCAGTAGTTTTAAGCCCCCCTCTTTTTTGTTTTCTACATTTCTTTCAAGAAGGAGTCAGACTTTCTCACAACCGTTCAAAGTTTTTGCTGGCCTTCTGAAGGTCTTTCACTTTTTTTTCTTGGATTTGCTTTATCACACATTTTCTGACCTGTCCTTGTACCTCACAGTGGCAGCTCCCTGTGCAGTCTCTGCTTTTAAAAATAGGAATAGCGGACTAGTGGGACAAATTCAGCATAGACCTCACCCAGCAGGACTCAGGGTCATTCTTCAGTGGACATGGGATGCCACATTGTTAGAGCTCTCTGGTTGGAGTCCCTCTAAACACAAGGAAGGGATAAACTGATGCTAGTGCTAGCTGGGGACCATTTTGTTTCAGCTTTCACCACCAAAAGCAGCAACTCAGGCACCAAAACACTGGCGCTTACTCATCATAGTTTGTGTGCTGAGGGTGAGCTCACAGAGATCACCAACGAATCAAAAACATTGTGTTCAAAACTCCTGAGATAGCTTTGTTTTTAATCTGTCATATTGAATACCGAAGCGCTCTGTTGAAGTAATATGGCTTTAGCAGTGATACTTGTTTAGTGGGAAAAAATATCTTAGTTATTTGGTGCTTAAACTGTGTTATTGTTGGTAGATTCAGCAACATGACTTCAACTTGTGCTGAGAAGCAAATGCCCAATTTAAAATGTTTCTATTAAAATCTACTGATGTCTGCTTTTTTTCTTCAGATTACATAATTGACTACAAAACGCTTTCTAACTCATGTTAAAATACATTTGCAATACAAGTTTACAAAGCACTAGTAAAGTTAATTTGATTTTTCATTTGTCTTTGTTTTCATTTTTTTTATGCATGTGTCATCCGTTATCCACAATGGGGGGAAGCTCCCCCCCTTCTCAGCTCATCGTTGTCGATGCTTTCTTGCATCTACACAACAGGTAACTTGAGTTACATCTTTTCTTACATTAAAAGAAGAGTCTCGAACATAGATGAAGCACCCAACTCTATACCTGGGGCTTAAATTGTTAGCTCACACTTACTTCATCAGATAAAGTTGGATGCCCATTATTGACAAGAAATACCATGATGAGTGCCACAATTTCTTCTTACACCATTTTGTGCAACTAAATATTTAAAAAAATGTTTGCCCTCCAATCTTATATTTTTTATGTAACTTGCTGTGGAGGTGTGAATACTAGCCATGGTTAATATGCATACACTGAGCTGTACTTGTATGGCTTTAATCGGAAAACACACAAACCGATTTCAATTTGTACCCAAAATGCTGGTCCATTGCATCATCTGCACTCCGATTTACCATCAGCTGGCACGCCCCTCTTCCTCTCAGCTCGCTTTCTCCTCATCTCCATTCTCCTCTGTCTGTCCTTCCTTGCATCCATCCATTAAGTCCACCCTATCGATTAGGTCATTCAATCACTGTAATTCAACCACACTTCTGCACTTGAATATGCAAATGAGCCCATGGGGGTTGCCGCTGTTGCTGTTCTCATGGAAACCTCTTATCCGACACTGAGACACGCTCTCACATTGGCCTCTTTTGGGCTGAGGAACGAGAGTCAAGGTGAACTGTGTGCATGCATAGATAAGTGTGCTCATGTTAAACCGAAAGGAAAGCGGAGCTAAAATGACCTCACTGCAGCCCTGGGTGAGTGTTAACATTCGGGTGAGTGCGTCTGAAAAACAGAGGCAGAAATGCTGTACGTGTCAGCCGCCTGGCCGCATGCTCTTTGAAGACTCCCTCCCTCAAATCCCCCGCCTCGGTTGAAAGTCTTTCCCCGTCTCTCTGCCGCTTTCTATCTCTCCCTCTGGTCTCTCCATCGCTGCTCTGTCAGTGCAGCCGTCTAATCACACTGACAGGAGAGCAGCACTCTGTGTGGCTTCTGCCGCCGCACAAGCGCGGCAAGGCACACGGACATAAACACATGCAGAATTAATATATTCTCCGCGTTTTCTTACTCTCAAGCTCGCACGTTACCGGACTGCAAAACATGAACAAACACGGCAAGATGCTTCCTCTCAAATCCGCTCATTCAGCCTGAAGCTCGTAAATGTCTGTCTTCCGCTTGTCTGTCTCTATATATAGGTTTTAAGGACAGTTTTGGGTCAACAGAATGTAAGTGTGAGGCCAAAATGCACAGTGATGTGATAATGAAGCAGAAATTGATCGACAAAAATATGAAAACCATCAGAGAAGCAACTACGATTAACTCCAACACTACACAATATATTTTTTGGTTTCCAGTTAATCTTTCAAATCAGCCTATCATCCCATTTACTTATTGCAATGTTTTTATCGTGCACTGTAGACATTTTTATAGGTTAGTGTTAAAGTTCTCATTCAATTTTAAGTAATACATTGAAATTTAATAGTGCCTGCTGGGAAAAGCCAGCAAGAAGAGTAAACCTTTATTCCTTCTCTTCTTAATGTAACAATAAAAGCATCCAAGTTTTTAGCTAATAATTTAACTAATTAAATTGCTAATTAGTCAGGGCATTTGCAAAATTGTCAAATCTGGAGTGGACTGTTTATTAAACAGATGGGCACTATATCTTTCATAGCTTGATGTGAATGTTTGGTCAGTGCCACCTTAAGAAAAGTGACGAGTGGCATCTTTTCTGATGCCATTACTGTGGTTTTTACTATTAGACAAATTTCCAAACATTCAACTGGAGGAGCGGGTATTTTTCTCTCTCTAGCCATCATACTCAGCTGACCTGCAGAAACAGGAGGAGGGCGAGAGCTACATATATTTGCAGTCTATATAACCATGTATATAGCCAGAGAAACCCCTTCCCTATCTCTGGTCACTCATTAAAAGTCTTTATAACCAATAAAATGCTATGACGCATAAATGTATTGGGCTCTTAAAGGTCTCACTTTTTAAAATTGTCATAAAACAGCCCATGCCTACATGGATACTTTACCATGTTCACTAATCAGACACTAATCAATGTCTCCAGATGGTCAGAGTTGTAAGATGGGATTATATGGAGATTTAAATTAGTCAAACCCAACTGTTAGATTTCCAAGACTTGAATGGACAACTGTGCTTGAAAGAGTTAATTGTCTGATTATGGAACAATGTCAGGGACAATTATCATACAAACTCGAGGTATAATTTCATAATTTCATTAACAAGTGAAAAGCAGTTATAACTAATGAAAAGAATGCCCCTCCCAGTATGTATTTAAGCATATTAATCATTAATTTGACCAAATACACAGTATTACTGTCATGCAGCTTGAATGGAATAGAAATACCCTACCCATCTTGCATTTCACACATAAATCATTTCCAGTATTGCAAACATTTATATTGTGATGAAGATTGTGTTTGAAGATATTGCAGCACAATTGGTGGAACTGCAGGAAGCGGCGTGTCTTCTGCTGAAAATTCATGCTGAACCGAATCCAAAAGTGTGCTTTTAAAAGGTGGAAAATATATATATATATATATATATATATATATATATATATAAGTGCATCATACAGATGTTAATAAATGTATTGATCATCAGTCCAAACAGGAGGCCATAAAACAAACAAAAACAAAAAAGAGTGGCTCCATACCAGAACCCTGTGGGACTATTTAACAAGGTAATAGTATTGGAGATGGTCTGGTTTGTACAAGCACTGCAACTATGTTCAAAAGATTAAGTATAAACTGAAATCACTGCCAATTAATGCACATTTTTACTGTGGTGTGTATGAAAGGCATATAGGTAAGATCTACCAAAACAAGATATCACGCAGAAATATTTTTTTGGTTTATCTTGCTTTCTGTTACTTTTAATTTTTAAGATTCAGAAGAATCACTTTTGAGTCAGTTGTAAAATGTAATGAATCAAATATGACAATTCATCAGAAGTAACCTTTTCGAACATATCCACACACGGGCAAGATTGGAATCAGTTCTGTTCTCTGATCAATGGAAAGCTTCAGTTGCCATCAACACCGGATGGATTTTTAATGCAACTCATATAGGGAATCTTAGCCGTAATAAGTAATATTTGATGATCCATTTGGGGTAAAGGTATTCATCTGACTGTGGCGTGGAAGAAAAAATGACACTTCAATTTGGCAAATAAAAAAAAGAAGGAAGCATTTTTTCTCACCTGCGCAAAAAAAAAAAAAATCCAACAAATGTCTCCCACAGTGGTTCTATTTGAACTCAATTTTGGGAGAAAGTGGAAAGCCTGGAGGGCATAAGTGAGCGTGCACATGCTCGTGCGTGTGTGCATGCATGTGTGTACACAGCACTAGGCAAATGAGCTTGTCAGTATGCAGCTCAGGCCTCTCTCTGGTGGCAGGCAGATGACAGTGCAGTGATTGGGCTGATTTCACCGAGGACGTGAGGGGAAATCTGAAGGCCGCCTCGGGGCTCAGGTGCTTATCATCTCCACACACAGGCTCCCGCACAGGTTTGTGTGCACGTGCTTACACACAGATACGTATGTATATACATATGCACAGCAAACTTTGCGACTGATTGTCAGTGCAAACAAGTGCACAGACACACACATTAAAGTCCAGACAGCAAACATTCATCAGACATTTATTGTGAATGTTGGAAGAGTGACCACCCAAAGTAAACCACATATACTCAGGAAAGTGTGTTTTACAATTCAGGGAATGTGGCTGTTAACCTAATGCCCTTTTCATACATCTATTTAGGTGCTTCTTTCTTGCTTCCGGAATCTAGAGTATTCTACAAAATGTTCAAAATATGTCTCCAATAAGACAGATTCATAAAAATATAGATGTAAACAATGTATAAATAGGGAATCATTTCAAAAGCAGCTACTTGTCCTTTTGGCAAAGTTGAAGTCATTTCAAGACCTCTCTGGATGTCCAGCATCATAACGTGACTTAACGTTTATCTGAAAGTATATCTTCATTTGAAGTTTTCAAGGCCTAGATAAAGTTGTGTTTTGCCATTATTTATCAGTAGATGTTCAACTATGATGCAAAATTTTATCTCAAGATAACTTCAATAAATATTTTTTACTCTTTCGTAAAATGACCGAGGAAGTTAACAGTTAACCCCAGAGCCACCCTCCCAGTAACACTCTGTCCTAATGCCTGGCTTTGCATAGTTCGTCTCCAGAAGCCATTTGGTTCCTGGACCTTGCCTAAGCCAAGACAGTAATGCAGTTATCTTCTAGTTCCAGGAGTTACAGCTGTTTGTAGTAGATTACCTGAGATGGCTCTTGAGAGACTGAAATGAGAACCCCAAAAGTAGCCTAGAAGAAAACATGACTGACAAATGACAGGAGATAAATTGAGCATAAAGAGGCTGTGAGAAGCCTGTGATCTCTCGACGTTGCTGTCAGACAGAGAGGGAGACTGAGATTTAGGGCAAACGGTCTTCACTCTGGATGTCTGTTGATGTACCTGTCTTGTGTCCATCTTTCTGTCTGTTTATTTCTATAAGCTGCCTTTGTCAGCTCTGCCACATCTGTCTCCATCAGGACATACCTTTAATTATACATTTAACATTCAGTCTTCTCACCCCTTCTTTGGCTCTTATCTTTTTCTCATCAGATCCTCTCATCCCTCTTGCCATGCCTCGCATGCTCATTCAGCGTTCCCTGGGTCAACCGCTGACTGTATTCCTTCTCGCTGCTTTCATCTCCGTCCTTCCCGTCTCTTCTTTCTGGGCTCGGTAGGTATACAGCGAGAGGCCAGGGGACGGTGTGAGGAGGCGGAGGACTCTGGTGGGTGGAGATCACAGAGATGAGGCTGCGCACAGCGAAAGGATAGACAGATCCATTGATAAAGGCTGCAGAATGCCTGCTGCACACCCAGTCTCTCTCCCTCTCTCTCTTTCTCCAGATCTGTCTCTCTTTTCATTTCAAGACTAATGCTCCTGCAGCCTTCAAATGTCAGTTCAGTATGGGAACCTATTAGATGCTTAGCCAGAGCGCCTGACAGCTCTCTTCCTTCCTTCCTCACTCTCTTGCCTCCTTCCACACATCCACCACAGAGTGACGGTCTGAGCTGCAGTCATTCAGAGGCGGAAAGAAAGACGTGAGACAGACAGTGAGGGAGCATTACAGCCAAAGACTCCCATCTGCTTTAAGAACACCCACTTCAGCTCCTCTTTACTGTAGCTAAGTATAGCACATTTGCTAAACCACGCTGTTGTATTTAAAGCTATAGTCATCCATTATTAATGTTAACAATAGAGGCAATGACTATTCTTAAACAAAAAGCCAGAAAATAGGAACTTTTGTAAAACGTTAAAGAAACAGTGAGCAGAGTTACAGTAGGTAAAAGCAAATAAGAATAGTTATTCCTTACTTATGTAGAATAAAAGTAACATACCCTGCTATAACTTAATGATCCTACCTGAAATTAACTGAAATATTACCCTCAGTAGCCTCAAGTTGTTTTCAGAAAGGATTGACAACTTTGAAGCGGGTGTAGCCTAAAAAAGGGTTAATTGGATTTTTAATCAAACATCAATAGTTTGAAAAATAGTTTGTCATTGTCTGCACCCTAATTCACACGCAAACCATGTTCTGATTAAAGCTTTTAAAAAACAGTTTCAAAAGCATATTTTTTTTAAAACTCTGTATGTGGAGAATATATGTGGTTGTGTAGCCTGATAAAAACCAACCCCTTGTTCTACACTTTGCTTCGTACAGAGGGTCTGGACTCTCGGCTACTGAGAAACGATAGCTTGCTGGAGGCGCGGACTCTGTTGAAGTTTTAAATTTTACCCAATCTCTAAAGTTTGGTCGTGGTGTACGCAATGTGCCAGCTCCAGACTGAAGCCTGAAGCTTACAGGAAATTGCCTGCACTGTAAACAATGGCCCTCCACTGCGAAGAGAGAAGTGCCAAGCCGAACAAGATGGCTGTTAATGTTAATTCAGTATTTGAAAGTGTGGCCACATGGACTTAATGGCTTTGTTCAGTTCCTCCGCTGTCATTGCTAAAACTACAAGAAGACTGCCAGTGTATTCTGTTATCATTCAATTTAAACTGTTGGCTGAAGAGGACTTTTTGTCTAAAATATCTTAAATCTCTAGAAAAGCCCTTCTTTAGCCACGCTCAAGATTTTCTCTCATATCAATGTGGTTAATTTGGACATTATTATTACTTACTTCAGACTGCATAGGTGATTCGGTATTTTTGATTAGAATCCCACAGTTTAGTAGATAAATTGAGACCATAGTCCATCAGTCCATTTACTTCTGAGATTGGGTTGCAAAGCTAACAGGTCCAGGAGGGAAACACAGACCATTGTCAGAGAAACATTCCAGCTCAGTTTGGGGGATCCCAAGTCATTCTCAGGTCAGACGGGGAACATAATCCACCAGGCATGTTCTAGGTCTCCCACTGGGATACGCCAGATAAACCTCTAAATTAGTAAGGCATCCTGATCAGACGTCTTAACCTCCTCAACTGATTCCGTTCGATGCGGAGGAGCAGCAACTCTACGTACTTCTCGCTCCCCCACTATGATGGAGCTCCTCACCCTTTTTCAATTGCTGACTTTAGTCACCCTATAAAGGAAGTTTTTTTTCATCCATAGTCTCATTCTTTCAGTCATGATCCATTTCTCGTGACCAGAGGGGAGAGTCTCAACATAGAAGAACCACTAAATATTGGCTCAGCTCTTTCTTCACTATGACGATCACATAGATGAGTCTATCAATCAGTCATCCTTTAACGTAAAATATTAAATCTTTTTGATTTATTAATATAATCCCAATGCCAAGGTGAAGACTGGATGGCACAGAAGTTAAAATGGATGCCTTCATTACATTGACATGGCCATTCTGTTGCAGTGCATGCTGTTTTGGAATACAGGGAATAGGATCATATTTGTGTATCGGAATACCTCAGTCAAAGTCCAGCTATAAAGCCAATTGAGAATGTAGAATAAGATTTGAAGGTTGCTGTTCACAGGTGCTCTCCGTGCTATCTGATGGAGCTTGAGCTAGTTTGCAAAGTAAAATGAGCAACAAATTGCAGTGAAACGTAGTTCAACAGGGTGTCAATTCAGAGAGCTCGAAAATAAATGGTCAACAAACTTCTGATTTTTACTTCTAACAAATGATAATGTGCTATAATATGCAATAAACTCAGTTGTAACACAGCAAAACGTAAAAACGTTCAAGGGATACAAACAGGTTTGTAAGTAACTATATGTGTAAACCTTTTAGGATCCGTGATTAACCTCAATTCATTCATTCATTCATTCATGGCTTTGCCAGAAATCTTCACACACTTTATGATGATTAGGTTAGCTGCAAGCCTAGTTACTGAATATCTACAGATTGGAATAATCTTAATACTTCTTTCCACCATGGCAACTTGGTGAAAATGCACAAATTTCAGCAACCCAAAATAGAGAGAGTGAGACAGGGAGACTGGCATGAAACAGGGGATTAGGGGCTTAGTTAGCCTGCATGAAATCCCCTTTTCCTCTCGTGCCCTACAAAGGGAAGAAGGCAATTGGTCACATTATGCAAAAAAGTAAAGGAGAGGGAGGGGGGAAAGGGAAAGATTGAGCAGAATTGCAAGGAAATCGCTGAATACTGTACTATTGTTTTCAAACATGTGACATCACATTGATACATGTGATGTCACATTTATCAATACAAGTGTTTTGTTTCCTACTTTTATTTTTATTTATATATATAGTGTTGTTGGTTTTAGACAGAAAATGGGGAGTAGAGAATGATGAAGGGGAGGAGTAAAAAGTGACATTGGCCTTGATACCCGCTATTGTCTCGCCTCCAGGACAGCCAGCCAACCAGGCGGCTCAGTCAGAGAGAGACAGAGTGAACCGGTGAGGGGAATGAAAGAGAGGGAGTTGCCATGGTAACTTCCTGGGAGATGTGAGCGCACTTGTTTATCTGGAGCGTGCGTGGTGGGCGCTCTCGTTGAGCTGATGTGTGCAAGTTTGTGCGGATGCAAGCGAGCACAGGCGTCCAGAAACACCGGTGGCGGCGGCGGACTGGCCCTTCCCACAGCTTCCTTCTCAAGGAAACGTGTGTCAACAAAGACAAACAACAAACCCATGACTGCGTAAAACAACTCTAGCCTACCCGCTCAAAGTTATCAAGGCAACGGGAGTGGACTAAGCTAATGGGCCGTGGTGTTAGCCAAGAGACGATAAAAAGGACAGAGAAAAAACAAAGGAGGGGAAGGGAAAATGTAGCAGAAAAGAGAATAACAGGTGACAGGGACAGGGGGAAGTGTATTGACTGGAAACCTAAAAGCCTACCTGGTTTTTAAATCCAAAAATAGCATATGAATGAGGTGAAATGGGAAAATGAAAATGCGAGGGGACGGACTTGACGAGATGCGATGCGGCGAGTGGGAGCGGAGGCGTGCTGCCGTGCTCTCAGAGCGCAGTCCGGGTCCCGTGGAGCAGACACTGCGGGCACTTTAGTATGTCAAATGTCACACAGAGTAAGTCACAGGCCTGCACGGCTGCACCAGCGTTTCACACACGAGTGCGCACACGTCATCGCATACAAACCTCCCCCTGCCCCCAACCAACATACACAAAAAGATACACAGGATGCTCGCATGCTGATGAAATTTTATGCACGTGGTTTCTAGAAACAGATAAGGTCGTTCATATTTCCACACGGGCGTAGGTGTTTGTGTGATAAGGGGCGAGCTCACAAAAGGAATGCAGAAGGTGACCATTACCTGAGACAGATAGACCTCTGCCTGCTGCTGGATAATGTGCTGTCAGCCTATTTTGCACAGTGATAACTTGTGCAGCCTGGACTGCGGCGTTCCTATTTATTCTACACGTGGTGAAAACCAGTGTCACCCTCCTGAAATAATGAGCGAGCCCTTTCTTTCCCTTAGGACAGCAGACAGCCACCCTGATCCTGAGCCGCCCCAGATCACAAGTCGATCCATCTCCCTCTTTCTCATTCTGTCTCTCGCTCCCTTTGTGTCTTCGTTGCTCTCCCAATGAATCACATGCACGCTGCAGCCAGTGGTGCCCTAATAAGCAGACTTTCTCTTCGTCCGCTTTCGTCTCGCTCTTGATCTGCTGCTGTTTGTTCTGTGGACTCAAAGTTGCTATGAAAACAATGCAGACAAGTTTTAAAAAGAGGCAGAATTTTACAGGTATGTTTTTCTGCTCTGCCATAATAAGGCAGGTTAGTTTCGACTCCTCTTAATAGACTGGGTTCAACATTTAAACTCTATGCACCCTGCCACATTGAGGTACTAGACTTCAGTGGCACAGCCCTAATTTCTCATAAAAGAACAGCTCCCAACCTATCGGTCACTAGCGTTCCGAATGCATAAATCTGAACCAGAGTGAATGGCATAGATTTTGCACACATTATAACCTCAAATGTCAGTGTTTTATATTGGGATTTAATTTGATTCAGTTACACAGCAGTACATAATTGTGAAAAGTGACATGTGTTTTCCAAAATGTTGTTTTTTTAAGTGTAGTAGCTCACCATGAGTGTGTGAATGTGTGTGTGGTTTTGTGAATGCAAGCGAAAATCTGAAAACTGTGACATGAATTTGTATTCAACCCCGATTTACTCTGATACCCTTGAATAAGACGCAGCACGATCTTCCCATTGCAGACTCCTTCTTCAATGAATACTCTCTCTATCTAGCCTCTTAGCTCAGCTGGATCTTATTTTCGGCTCCACAAATCTTCGTATCAACTCTAATCAGCTTCTGCATGATGCTTCACCTGCCATGTTTGACAGTAGAAGGTGTAGTTTACTTCAACAGGTCAACAGTAGGTGAGATGTATGGAATGCACAACTAATAGTTGTCTGACCTGCAGATTATCCCACCTGAGCAGTGAATCTTTGCAGCTCCTCTTTACCAAGGTCAGAGGTGATCGTGGCTTCACCTCTGAATAATGCTCTCTCCTTGCTTGACTTTTCAGTTTAGCTTTAGTATGTAAAGGCTGAATACAAATGCAGATATTAATGTATTAAAATTATAAAATTATTTTCTCATGCTATCTTCCAATAAAGTACAAAGAATTGAGGCAGTGTCCATCCATCCTGGGTTCGATCCCGAACTTGAAAATCTTGCTGCATGTCTTCCCCCCTTTCTGTGTCTGTCCATTTGATGTCTGGTAACTGTCAGTAACGGCTATTGGCACCAAAACAATGTACCAAGTAAAACAAGAAATACAAAATAGGAAGAATTTAGCAGTCAAATCTCACTGTATAAAAGACCTGTGCGAGTGCATAAACACTTCACGTGCTCATCTTCCCTGACCTCTACGTTTCAGGATGGAGGAATGCGTGCTGTGTCGATTCGTGCGCATGTGTGAGGAGACAGGCTGGTTTGCCTGCTGCAAAGCTCTATGGAAATGAGGAGATTCACGGCTGAGAAGAAGGTGATAGAGGAGCGAGAAGGGGGAAGGGAAAGAAAAGGAAGGAAGAAGAGCGGATGGTAGGTGGTAAATAATGAGAACTCCGATGAGAACGAAGGCGAGCCATGAATAGGGACTTCTCAGAGTTGACGAGGGGAAAAAAGGAGAAAGTAGAAAGATGAGAGCAAAAATATCGAGACAGTAGTGAGGAAAGGGTTTATGAATGGAGCGGAAAATAGGAAACAGCTGCCACTAGTGGCGGCATCCGGAAAATTAATTATTGATGTAGGGGGAAAAGAAGGAAGAAGAGAAGATGACTAGAGGATTATAAAAAAAATACAGAGAAGAAAAGTGGTTCATTTCGAGGTGGAAGGTAAAAGCAAAAAATGTTTAGAGCGGGAAAAACAGAAAGGCTGTAACGAAATGTGGCGTCGGTGCATCAGATGGACGCACCGACAAATTAGTGAGACAAATTAGAGGAGGGCAGGTTGAGCTTCGACTATTAAACAGATTCAAGGATGAGAGGGCATCAAATGAGAGGGAAAAAGGGAAGAGCCGTCTTGCCGGGAAAGAAAAAAAGAAAAAACAAAGCGATTTAACATGAACCAGGGAAAAAAGAAGCTGGAAGGATTGAGGAAGATGAGAAGGAGGAGGCCGACAGAGGGAAACGGAGAGATGAGAGACGAGGGGGCTGGCAGTGGCGGGACACGGGTGCAGGCGTGGAGACTGTGGCATGCAGCTCCAGTTGGCATGGACTCTATCAGTCACTCTCAGGCCTGGGCAGGGGGCCCTGTGTGCTGCACACACATGCGTGCATGCACAGACGTATGCACACAAGCAGATCAAATGCAAGGACATTCTCTCTTTCCCTCCTCATTACGTGAACACACACACACGCACACACGCGCACACACATAGCAGACCGAGACAAAAAAACACTGCGCCCAGCCTGACGCACTCTCTCAATTAGTCTCAGCCACACACACACACACACCGAATCAGGGAGCAGAAAGATGGATGTATGAATGTGTGCGTGCGCGTGTGTGTGGGCGTGTGTGTGTGTCTAATTGTGCCAGCGCTGGCAGAGCAGAATGAGGGATGGTGTCTCAGAGCTGCTGCTGCCGCTAATAGCCGCTGACTAGAGGTGACAGGCTCTTTCTTTCCCTCCTCTGCTCTCTCCCTCGCTTCTCCCCTTGTTCTCTGTCCAATCAGCAGTCAGTGCATCTGTCCTTCCCTCTTTCCCTCAACCCGGCTCGGCACATCCTCTCCCCTTTGTTTCTCCCTTCTCGCATCCCTTCTCTGCCCTTTTTACCCTCCATGCTTTCATCTCTGCTCCTTACCCCCTGCCACCTTTCATCACTTTCTCTCCCTTCCCTTCCCCCCGCAGACTGTCCTCTCTCTACCCACTCCTGATGGTACCCAGGAGATGCCTCACACACAAGTGATCGCATGCGCGTGTGCGCGCACTCTCAAACATGTACAAACACAGATATTTGTCTGTAGCTTGTGGCGCGATTGGTCCGTGTAGCATTCCTCCGTAAAAGTTTACAGAAAAAAATCTTGTGGAGTCCAAATTTTTTAGTTTTAAAAAAATCCAAACTTTGTTGGTTTAATGCTACCAGGTTACATGGACCTAAACACTCTTCAGAGCAGAAGTTGTTACTACAAAAAAGGAAATTCAAAGACTGGATCTAATTTATATCGAGAACATTTTTGTCTGTGAGCATATTCGCTGTCACGGCTTCTGCTAATTTGGTTCTAATTGTGCCCCTGAAAAATCATAGAATTAAAAGAGCAATACTGGTTAACCTGTAACATATAATAAACCCAAGTTTTTCGGGTGTTAAAAGAAGAAGCCATTTTCTTGTGAAGCCGCATATTGCGTAGGCCGAGCGAAAACAGACTTGCGTCTCTGTTTGCAAATATTTACATCCGTAATATATTTATGTTCGTGTTTGTAGCAATCACCAGATAAATTGTGAAACATCAGAACAGAAGAACAAGTGGAAGCCACTTCAAATCAGGTGTTATTAACAAATGTAAGCATTTTGAGTACAATTTTCTTAGAAACCATGCAATTTTTTAAGAAATCCTTGGCAAGTCAGTGTACTTTAACTTAGGCCTACCTATCATTAGAATGTAAAATACAAATTTGTTTATTATTTTGTCTTTGTTTTAAACAAAAAACATTGTTTCAGTAGCAAAAAATGTCTAAGCTTTATAAAACAAAACAGAGAACAGAAATAGGTCACAAAACTGATCAGTGCATTGTTGCTCATGTCTATGCATGTGTGTTGCACGAATGCTATTCCAGTGTTGCTGCACCATTTTGGGCCCGGCTGTAGAGATCAAACAAAGAGCAGAAGACGAACACGCACGCCAACGCACAAACACACAAACAAGACACAATCATCTGTATCTGCCCTTCTCTTATCTCCAGCTGCCTTTTCATATTCCTGGCTTCTGCAGTTGCCTCACGTCTGGACTCTGTCCACGGGGAGACGAGAGACAAGAGAGAGCACTGCTCTGTTTTCTATCTACACCAGGTTATTAGAAGCATGCAATTAGCAGGAGCGAGTGGGATAAATATGGCTGTTTGTGGGTGTGGGGGTGTGTGTGGGGGGGCGTGTGTTTCTGTGTGTGAGACGCTAAGGTATTTGTGTGCAACCAGGGACGGATTTCATGGGCTGCATCTGGGTCGTCCTGATGTGGAGACGTAGGAGATGGGCTGCTCCTCACGTCTTCCTGTATGTTTCGTTCTTTTTATGAGCGGATGTGCGAGGATATTTTGCTGCACCCTCGGTGTACATGTTTAATGTGCAGCTGAAGCAAAGGGGCTTGTCATGTTCCGTCCTTTTCAGAGGGAAGCAGCTCACCCCGCGGGGCTTACAAAACGGGGGGATTTACTTCACAACCAATCAATGTTGCTCTGCCGAAGCAACCATCCATCGCCACCACAGCAACAGCAACGCCGCAGCAACACAGAGCCAGGCTGCTGCAGGGAATAGATGGCTGATACGTACACACAAGCTCCTTTGCCGTATTTATCTGTCAGCTTTTTCTCTTTGTTTTTCTTTTCTCTTCTGTTTTTATCCCCCTCTTCTTACTTGGCCCACGCTGCATTTGCTCTTTTGCTGGTTATTTGTTCCCCTTTTCTTTCTCTCCCCCTCCCCGTCTTCGCCCTCTCCGTCTCTCGGCCTGATATTTCACGTTAATGGGGCCTTTGCAGGCGCTCTCTAAGGTGCGACCTAAAGGGCGAGAACAGAATTGAAAGAGAAAAGGTGGGAAAAAAATCAGGAGAGACAGAGAGAGAAAGAGAGGGAGAAGGGTGGCGGATGCAGCTTCCTCCTGAAAGGCCCCTTTTTCATTTCTTTTCATCAGCAGCCGCCTGCCTGCATATCTCGCCTCCTCCTCTTCCCCTGTGTTTTTTTTTCCTCCAGCTCCCAAATCCCCTTTCTCTTTAGCTCATATGTATGCAAATAAGGCATCCTATGCAAATGAGACAGGTAGGAACAGGCAGCAGAGAGGAAGAAGAAATGGACGTGGGATGGCGGGAAGGAGAAATAGAGGATGTCTGGGGGGTTAAAATAGGAAGTGATCATCTCTATGGTGGTTTAGGGAGTCAATGAGACTCTTTGCCTTCTTTTAACGTGAAGCCATGAGGTTCATACATAAAAACTGAAATGACAGCTTGGTTCATTTTGGGCCTTAACATAGAAAATGATGTCTGAGTGTTCGCTAACTTTAACCTAAGCAAGCAGCAAAGTAGTGGCTTCTTTGGCTTCCTCCTCTTTCATCCATATGCACTTATTTTCAGTTTATAGAAGAGGATGAGCGTGTTGGAAGAGAAATTTTCCATCAGCCTTTCTTTTCGCCATCTGCCTGAGTGCGAAGCTCTAAGCAGTGCACTTCCACTTTTTACTGGAAGAAGAGCAGCATTTTCTGCGAAATCCCACCCTGTTGAACAGTTTGGAAACCTCAGCCAATCTTTCTGAGATGTTTGTTTATCTTCGCTACACTAATGTCCAAAATTAAGGTTTAATGCTGCCTAAAGTCTGGCTCCCGCCAGCTGAAAGCGCTGTATGGGGCCTGCATGGATGTACATTTGAAGAATCGTGTTGCGTTGTCAAGGATACATGGAAGGAGGCGCACTGATTGGCTTCAGGTTGGTTGCTAGGTGCCGAATGGCGCAGCTTATAAGCCAAACACTTAACAACATTCACAATTCTGGTGAAAAGTTTACCTGCAGTCATCATGGACAAGATTGGTGTTCACATTTGGGTTTTCCGCCGAAGCATTTAAACTGTTCCTTCTCCAGTGGCAGCTGATTATAAAAGAAAGTACTTTGTCTATTATTAAAAACAAGAATTGACTGTACAAGTCTGAATTTATGTTGAATTTCCTGGAATCTCTATTTGCTTAAAAGTAACCCTACAACCATAAATATTTAGATTAAGCAAAAATTAAAGCTATCCTTTCAAAAGTTATTGATGTTGAATACTCTGGAATGCAAAAATATAGGTTCAAATGCATTTTTAAGATCTAAAACTTATCATAAGCATTTCCATGATGAGTGCATGTAATATCTAACCCTAAAGATAAAATTGGCGTAATGGGTTTGATGTTCTGATGTGGTTACATCAAAAGTTATAAAATCAACAACCTCCAAATCACACAAGCTGCTTGCAGGTCTCCGTGTTTGTGGGAGTTGCCTGCTAATGAACTTTCAAAGGCATCGCTTGCTCTTCACGTCTCTCTGGATTAAACTAAAACTTGGGCGTGTGTTAATGCAGCTGCACGGTGTCATGATCCAAATGCCTCTTCCTACAGATTTTGGAAACGTGTGTGTGTGTGAGACGCTGATAATGTCTGTGGGTGTTCAGATGACGCAAGCTGCATCTCGGTGCACTGACCAAGCCACCTTGTGGCAATGTCAGCTCTGCACACAAACTCACACCTAACAGACATCAAGACGCATCCGTACTAGAGTCTTATGAGCTTAATGTTAAAGAGTTAGGCTGCTTAACTAGATGCATGCATTTCACGGATAATCAGAAAAGTTGTTTTCTGGTGTTGCAAAGTTAAATGAGTCTTCTGAAAAACAGACGCACGGAACAAACTCGAAAAAGGGGATGGAAAAGAGAGACGCGTATGTTTTTTAATTGCGGAGATTATTTTTTTTCTGTCTTTTTTGCTTGTTATTTTGTTCCCTTGTTCTTATTCCTGCATTAGCAGCATGTTTTTTAGTAAATCAGCTTCACTCGGTGCCCTCTGTGCCTGCAGGAGGGATGAAGTCATGCACCACAGGCATAGTGCACATCCCATCTCCGTTCATTTTGCCCTCCCCGTGCCCGCCACTCAGTCACAAGCATATGGGCACACCGCTGTGCCAGAGCCCCTCCCAGAACACCTAACTCTGTCTAGCCACGCATGGCGGGCAGTGCGCGCACACACACACACACGCCCACACGCCGACACACAAAGAGGCTAACTCATACACAAAATTCCACACACTAGCATCCTTGCATGACGGGCGTATCCTTGATTGTCCCTGATACAAAACCTCATCTCCAACTATATGTAACAGGAGCTGTGTTGTATGAATAGCTGGTATAAAAGGGTTAGGAGGTGGTAAGTTGTCTTTTGTTCTAGCCTGTGGCTTACTTTTATAGGTGATAGACCGTGAAAGTGTTAAGAGCTTTTAAGGTTTTTTTATTGACACTGCAACTGTTACGAGTGTTGTCTTAGCGTATTGGAGAAGCTGAAATTGTAATTACAAACCAAATTCATGGCTACTAAAACTGATATTTAAGTTACCAAACAAATGAAAAGAACGTTGTGCGAGAAGAAGCTATTCAGCACTACAGAAAACAGGTGCAGTAAGATATGGGCATCTTTTAAGAAAAACCCAGCAGAAGATTTAAATTATGAAAACTTGTATAAAAACATCAGCAAGTTTTAAAGCACAACACTAAAGTACGTGCAGATAATTTTACCCCTTTATAATTATAATTTTTTTGTTCTACTTTCTATGGTATGAAAAGGAGCCAGCTGATGGGTTTTGACTCAACCCAGGACTTTTCATTTCTTAATTCTCAGTGGATTTACTGTTAAGTTTTGGGTTATTGTCATGTTGCAGGGTCCACTTCTGCATCAGTTTTTTTTTGTTTGTTTGGTTTTTTTTTTTACAGATGCTCTTAGATTTTCTTCAAGCACCCTCTATAATACACAGGAAAATGTATAATGTGCTCTAAGATGGTGAGTTGGTCAGGACTTCCTGCATCAAAGTATCCCCAAACCATGACTACATCAGCTCCAGGCTTCACAGTTGGCATGAGGTTGTTTTCATGGAATGGTGCATTTAGTTTACACCAAACATGTCCTCTGTTCTGATGACGAGGAACATTGTTTCAGAAGGCCTGATCTTTGTCTGTGTTGTCTCCTTTCCATGTTTCTTCCTTGCACATTTAACATAAAATTTAAATCTATGCTGTCTCTTTCTGATGTGAATCTAGGCACTTTCACATCCACCCTAGTCAGAGCCTCCTGCAGGTTCCGTAATAATGTTTCAGACCTTATGGAGACTTCTTTTTGTAAATTTTGGTCTGCTTTCAGGTTGAACTCACTTTGACATCTAGACTGGCGCACTGAATGACAGATTTCAAGTTAATCTGAGACATCTTTAAACCCCTACAACCTTTCTTTCTTGCGACTCATCATCACAGAATGCACAACACCTCAGTAAATTAAACTTATGTCATTTTTACTCAGTTTTTGTGCATTTTACCGTGGTTGTGTACATTGGGGGTTTGCGTAGTCCTTTTGTGTGTGTTTGTGAGTCTGTTTTTTGTTTTTTTTTTTCTATTCATGTCTTTGTTTTCTGGATCAATTTTGTTTTGCCTCAGAACAAAAGTGCATTCTTCTCACGTTGTGCTATAACACATATACTCTCTCGCAATGTGACATTAATCAACTAAAAAATTATGAAAAACTATATAAATTCTTTAGTCTTAAGAAAGAAAAACATTTCTTTATATAGTTCATTTTCAGTAATGTAGAAATAAAAATCTTAAAAAAAAAAAAAAACACACCGGCACATCAGGCATCAATACAGCAAAGTGAAATACTATATAGCCTGGGGATGGAAGATGTTTTTCTTGACTGTAAAATGATGACAACTGTTTATATTTCCTCCACATTGGTGGAAAATTCATCGTCTCGCTTAAGGCATCCAGATTCAGGGAAAAAAAAAAAAGTCACATTTTGCCACATTACAACCAGAAAGCAAATTTGATTATTCAAAGTAGTGCATACAATTAAAACACGATACATGACTTTTTACAGTTTTTCTTTTAAAATAATGTAAAAGAAAAAAAAAATCTATTTTGTAAAAACAATCATGTGCAACCAGTTTCTGAACTTTGACATATCAATTGATAAATTCTCTCATTCCAACATGACTAAGGTTGAGCAACTTTGAAAAGAAGATGTTTTGGCTTTCAATGAATCCTGGAGACCATTTTGCTTTTTTGTTTGGTTTAAAATATTTCAAACTCAGACATTTAGACACACATAGTTGCCTAACTTTCATAGAAAGAGTTTGATGCAGCATGTAAGATACTGATCATTTGTAAGTCTTAACTTAACTTTTGACCAAACAGGCTTTTATCTTTGCCACTGATGGGATTATATGAACTATACAGCTGTGAATGTGGCATGTAGGGAGAGCTTTGGGGTTCCATGTCGGTAATTTTGCCTGCCAGTGGTTCACTGATGGACACTAGACCCACAACCACACATATAAACTAACCGTCCAGCTTGGAAATAGAGGACTGGATGGAAAGTGGTCGTAATTATCATTAGTTCTTCGTGATTAACCACGTGCCACACACACACACCATCATGCACACACATACATACACTGATGTGGCTGTCCTCTGCTGTGTGGCACAAAATGGCGGAGAGTCTGCGTGTCCTAGCAGAGGATGTGCCTGGAAAAAGAGCGTAATGAGAACGAGGCCATGAGGAGGAGGAGGAGGAGGAGGAGGATGTGAGGACTTGGCTGCAACTTTGCATGTGTGTGATAACATTCAGGTGTGTGATGCAACATTAAGGAGTTCCCAGCCCTCTCAACACACACACACACACACACACACATAAAAGAAAAAAAAACATCTAAACACCATGGTAATGGATGTTGGCACACACACACACACAGATGCTCATTGCTCATACAGAGCCAGAAACGCACGACATTTCATTTTATCCTACAGGTAGCGTGACCTTCAATGCGCCTCATCTGTCCACCCCTCTCTCGCTCTTTCTCTTCACGTATTCCTGTTATCCAGCGCTCAGTGGCGTGGCAGGTAATTTGTGCGCAGCTATTGGAGATTAAAGTTTAATTAGTGAGCGGGGAGTCATTTGGGTCTTTCTTGAGTGAAATAAGGCCGCTGAGCATGCACCGTTGTCTGCCTGCATGTGTGTGCGTGAATGTGTGTGTGTTCGCTCTGCTCACTCGCTCGGCCCTAACGCATCAGGGCTCATCAGTGAAAGCTGGAGTGGGAGTAGAAGATCCGAGTCCGTCTTTCATCAGTGAAGAACAAAGGATGGGACCCCCCCACCTCATCCCCTCCAACTTCCCCACCTTTCCTCCATCTCATCTCTTTTCCTCTCCCCCTCTCCAGTGCTCAGTTGGCAGAGTTCCACAGTCATATTCACACTTTCCCAGTCCCTGGTGAGACACACACGCTCATATCACCTCCACTGCCACCATCACACTGCACCACATGCGGGAAAAGAGAGGGATGACAGGGTGCTCACTTTGTCTTCCTTCATCTTAGTGTGAGAAATGACCGATATATCTGTCACCCGAAGTGAAAGGAACGCCACATGAAACATCGTAGCCTGATTGTTTCTTCTTCTTCTTCTTTTAAGCATCTTTGTCTGTCCGTCATTCTTCCTGCCACAATCTGCTGGTTTCTCACGCAATCTGCTTTTACTCTGCCAGCAATCTGTTTTCCTCTCCTACAAAGTGCTCAAACTTTGTCATCTGTCTCTCTCTAACGTGCTTACTGGTCTCGATCATGGGGGACATCAAACGTGCCAGATGGTCACGCGCTGCTGACACGGGCGCGAGCCCCCGCCGCACACCCAGGTGTCTTCGGAGCTATGTTTTTTAGCTAATGACGGCTGGTGCCTGCATCTCAGCAAGCGCTGTTATTTCACCAGGGCTCGAGACACTGACGCAAATCGATAGGCAGCACGGCCCAGCGATAACGATCTCCGTTTCTCCTCTCCTCCCTGCATCCCTCCATTCGCCTCGTTGCTATGCCCTCCCCCTTCTCGCCGTAAACCCTCCCTCACATCTGCCTTGATCTTGCAGCTTCAATCTATCTCTCCCTAACCCTCCCACTCTTTTTCCTCCCTTGTCTCTGTGCCCTCAATCTCACATCCGTTCCCCCAATCCTCTCCTCTCCTTGTTGTTGTTCTGCATCTTTTCCTCCCCCAGCTGCCTTGATCTCGCAGCATCGCTCTGTCACTTTTGCCCTTCGTTGCCTCGCTCCAATCCTACGCCTGGCTTCATATCTTGCCACTTATCTCCCGTTGCTCCCTCCGTCTTTTTTTTTCACCCTCGCTTACTCTCATTTCATATTTTCCCTTCTCCCTCTCCATCACTGCACTGTTTCTCACCTATCCCCCCGCTGGTCTTCCATTTCTTCCCAATCTCCCCTCATGTGCTCTTTTCCTCTATATTTGGCCTCTAGTTCCTCAGTAATCCTACTCTCCCACATTTGATCATCTCCTTTCCTTGGCTGTTGGTTCACACTCTCCACTCTTCCCCTCATGTTGCTCTTTTATTTCAGTGACCCATCACTGATTTGGTGACTTGCCTGTGTTGGATAGCCTACAAATCCGAAATTGTTCATTTGGGGATTGACTTTTAATGGCTTATTTTACCAAGTTAGAATAACTTTACAGCAAACAACTGCTTAAACTTTTCAAAGCAAGTAGGATGCTCAAGTTTAAACATTATTTTTGTTGTTGTTGTTTTCAAATCCACACAGATATAGTTAACTGTCCTGAACTTCCTATAAATGTTATTCTTAACAATTTCAAAATGGGTTGAAAATGGGCCAGTTCCCAACTTCCAGAAGCATCATGTGGATTTCCTTTATCCGCTGCAAAACACAAGAATATATTTGTGTTTGTGTTCAAGTTTCATATAACTAGTTGTTGATTTGAGGTCACTAGTTTCATATAACTAGTTGTTGACCTTAAATCAACTAGTTGTTGATTTGAGCTCAGTACCCTCAGTGTGATGCTTAACAGTTGGTACTTGACTGCCTTAACTGTACTTCATTCAGTCAACCGTACCCAAGACATTGAGTTTGACTTTAAGAGCAACTGCAAATTTCAGTCGTGCCTGTTGGTTTTGGTTTTGGATCTGGGGTTTCTTTCTGAGTCCAAACTTTTACTGTCTTCACTGTGGATATTGAAACTGGTGTAGCGGCAGTTTCCAGATCACAGCTGGCTTTTCCCTTGCTGGTCTAAGCCAATTTCCTTTCTCTGGAGGGTGGTAGTTTGTGTCAGATGGTTGAAACAGGGGTGTTCCAACATCACAAAGATCCCAAAACACACATCAAAACTGATTTTGGGATGGCTATAGCATGCTGACATCAAGCTCCTGCAATGACCTCAAAGTCATTTTGATTTGAAAATTTTTGTTGAACTATTCTCATAGGATGGATCCATGTGAGTCGCATGGTCAAATAAATCATTTGAATTTCTCTCTTAGAAATTCAAAGTGATATTGTCTATATCAGTGCCTTATCATTTTTTATATCAAGAGTGGTCAAATATCCAGACAAAGCTGTGTTAAAAGCTGCAAAAAGTTTATAGTTGAGGTTCAACATGCCCAGATATATGTGGATAAATGTCTGTGTTTTGGATCTTGAGTCACGGGAAATATTGCAGAGGGGGACAATATTCCATAAAGCATTTCTAAATCAACATGTGTACAAATACAGACATAAACACATTGTTATCTGCATGCACACACACTCACAACCCATAAAAAAACAGCTGTTGGGCTTTATTGGGGTGGTCCAGGGAGAGATTGTGGTTTGCACTTTGGTTGCTGAAGCATCCTGTTCAGCAAAGTGATAGGCCCCTTAAGAATATATTTTTTTTTTTTTTAAAGTTAGATGCTGTGAAAAACTCTGGCTCCTCAAAACTGTTCTCATGCACACATTGTTAGGACTGTTAGGAAGGACTGGCAGTGCAAGACACCACAAGTCAACTCTGGTAGATATCGTCCACTAGATTCTCTGTCAAACAGATGTTGGCAACATCTGTTGGTGGTGTTGAAATTTTGAGTGCCAAAAGCTTGTTTTTGTTGCGGTTCGTAATTGGAGAAATATTTTCTGCTGAAGCCATTTTGTAAGTGCTTGCAGTTGTCTGCCAGTGGTTAGTGTTGTTGCTGTCAGATGATCACAAAACGGGAAGTAAAATAAAAGTTGCTTGGCCTTTAAATATTAAATATCACCTACACATTCACTCAGCAGACCGTAGTGTGATTTGAGCTTCTACTGGATGACAATATCCTCAACAAAGAACATTAACCATTAAACTTACTAAATAATCCCTGTCAGTTCTGAAAACTGGATGTTGGCGCTCAGAGTGATGTCTACCTCTTGTTCTCAACAGCTAATTGTGGTTTGCTCTCGCAGAAGATTTACTAAAAACTCCACAACAAGTCAGTAATGACTATCTGGATGCGATTGCCTTCAAGAAGTCGAGGTCCACATTAGGCTGGTTGCATGCAAAAGTAAAGAGTAAAGGAGACATTCTGATCAGATGTTTGACCCCCGCAACTGATTCCTTTCAATGCAGAGGATCAGTGACTCTTCTACAAGCTCCCACTATTTAATCTATCTGGAATATATCTCGAGAATCATCAACTGTGCCCTGACTAGCACGAAAGATCCCCTTTCCTATTTTTATACTCCGTTTTTATGTCCTTGCCACTGGTATTTTTAGCTGAATTTTAGAATAGCTGACTACCAATGAAGTTGTAGTTTTGGATATAAACATTTTTGTGAGGCTCAAACTCCTGGTTCACCAGTTAATGTTTAAGCCGGTTAATAAAGGTTTTCTATCATGCCTTACTTTCTTTTTTAAAAAGAAAAAAACAACAAATCCATCTCATTTTCAGACACAAAAGCAACAGCCACGATGGAGGACACCCATTACCAGCAGCTTGAGTTCAGTGCGCCAGACCAAAAAGAAGTCTGACCTCTCCCAATCCAATACAAGGTCACACACATGCACACCTCCAGTCAGACAAAGAGCATCTGCACATTTGCTTCAGGGCAAGGAATCACTGTGGAAGACAGAGGTCGTGGATAGGACAACCTGGAGGACAAAAAGAGAAGGGAAAAAAAGAGCAGACAGGAAGAGATAGAATGTGTGTTTTTATGCATGTCAGAACACCGACACAGAAGGAGTGACGCAGCGTCATCAATGAGAGGTACTGAAGTGGCACAAAGCGGGAGCAGGTGCAGATCAGTGTGTGCGTGATGTCTGGATGTGTGCCGGTGAATTTGTGAACACTTGTACATGTGTGAGAGCCGGGTACGTGCAAATGAGTTGAGGGATGAGCAGACATGGGAGGGGAACGCACTGTGGAGCCCAGCGGGGACGTCACACCAAACCTGCCCCAGCTCGGCTCCCTCTACCAGGGGGTGCAACGCTGCATCCCATTACCTGGAAAAAGACATTCGTGTGGCGTGTGTTTTGTGTGTGCATGAATGCATCGCTGGGAAATGGATCAATGTTGCATTTTCCAAAGAATCAGCTTGTATTCTAGTTCTGGATGTTGACGGGGACTGAGCAGACGCTGATTACTTTGCTTTGTCTTCAGTTGTCCAATCTTCCTTCTGCATCCTATTTCCTCTGCTCCAAAGTCTCCTTCACTGGATGATTCTGATTGAATACCAAGTAGGCTTGTGCCCCATTTTACAAGATCCCAACTGCCTCGCGTGTGTTTTGTGTGTATAAGAGAGAAGTAAACCATGTACACAAAATGAGAACGCGTGTGGGCATTAGTGAGGTTATTGACACGTCATAGAGACCACAGAGCATGTTTTTCATACTCTGGAGCAAGAAAGGTTACCTAGTGTCTAATATTCACAAATACCAGCATGGTCATGTCTGGGACAGATTACAGAATGCTTGCACACACATTTGTTGTCACCTGGCTTCAGAAAAACACAGATTCTCTTTCACAAAAACACAAAGATGCACAACAGGGAGTGAGCAATCAGTTTTCTTTCTTCTTATTCCCATCACATGCACAACCTGTGCCTATACCAGAGAAAAAAATGCCCTTTGCAGATGCCATGTGCTTGATTGTGCCTGCGTGCCTGTAATTCTCGATCGCTCATTCTTCTCTCCATCCCCGCCCCATCTCATCACTCTGTCACCATGTCAACAAAGACCAGGTTTAGTCCTTCAAAGGGCAACGCTCGACAGCTGCCGGATGGAGGTGACCGTGCCGAAAGACGGCGAGAGAGACGGAAAGAGAAAAACGGATTGTGGAGAAAAAAAAAGAGACAAATGATAGCTGTGTGGAGAACCAGAACAGAGGAGGGCCGAATGATTTTGGGTCAAGGCTATAGGAAAGGAAAAGAAGGAGAAGGGATACAGAAAAAATAGGTGAACAGGATTTTGTCCTTTCACAAATCACATGCTCATCTCCTGCCCATTGTGCAGCACCAAGCTGAAGTGCTTCTGTTTCTGGCTTTTGAAGAACCATGAAGTGATCTATCTTTCCATATAACCTTAGTTCTGATGGTCTGATGTCCAAGTGACTCAAATGACTCAATTATTTTTTTTAAAATGGAGGTAAAATGTGTGACTCGATGCTTTGCTTTTTTCCTACAACTTGAGCGGTCAAATGTTTTATGGTGGGGACAGCAATGGCTGTCACACAAAGGACAGCTGATTACATCAGGTGAGATGACGTAAGATGAAAAATAAGGAGAGGAAAATGTGAGGAGAAAGAGCAATCATTGCCATACGTTTAGGACAACATGAAACATCAAGGGGGTAAATTTACTCTGTAGTAAACATTTATTTTAGCACAACAACTAGATGTCATCAAAGACTAGATGGATTTAGAGAGGAGAAGATTCTAGGGCCCTTCATGAGCCTGGCCCGTTTTTTTAATTCTGTATGTATTTTCTTGGTTACTGCCCTCACTTCATCGCTCTCTTGGTGTGTGAATACCATGGAAACTGGACTCTTTTGTTGTTGTCTTAGCATGCTAAAAAAAGATGCACCTCTCCCAAAGGTCACTGGACATCACCTGAATGTGTCAGTCAAAGAAAGGCAAAGGAAAAGCAGAGATGCGACGTTCATAACAGAACCCCTAATGAATTAACGTTTTTGTCTTGTAATAACTGATTTAGAGAGAGATTGTTTCTATGTGCATCAAATCAGGCTCATTTGCGCATCCTTCTACGAGGTGTTGAAGATCTGCCGCTCCTTCTCCAAACTTTGTCGTTTTCTTCCAAACCTGCAGCTCTGTGTCTGTCTGTGCTCCTGTTGTCTTCTATTATACCGGCTTTGTGTATTTAAATAAACTGTGTGCAGTGCGCACGGTTGGTATTTTTGGTTTTGAGAATGTTTGTGCAGACATCTGTGTCTCCGATGTCGTCCTGCCTCTGTAACGGAAAAGCCAGCCATGTCTGTGGCTGTGGATGAGTCATCCCTAAACTCCAGAGAGGAGGAAAGACAACATTGCTCAGACATGCTCAGACACAAACCTCACATTAGCTGGTCTTCCTCACCGAATCAAAATGCTCTCCTGCATCAGGGCTTGTTGTTTTCCTCCCTCATCAGATTCACGGGAAGACAAATTATCATTAGAGGCTGTGAACGAAAATGTCCATATTTACATATGGTCAATCAAAAGAGTTGTTTGTTAAAAAGCCCGTGAATTTTGAAGGCTTAGTGCAATGGACTTTTAAACTGCAGTTGTTCTAACTTATCCTAGTTGCTAACTGTGCTGCAGTCCAGTTCGTAGACTGTAAGGGCGTAATGGGTACATAGCAGGCAATTTGGTTATAGGTTTTGTTTATAAGGTAAGGTTTGGTATAATTACGGGATAACCGTATCCCTGTATGACCGTATCCCGTATGACTGTGCCCACAGCCATTACGGGATAACTGTAATTATACCAATAACTACTAGCAGTTCATATGCAGCACGAACAAAATTTTTGTAAAGCTAAATGTTTGTGTGTTTGAAATAAACATGTTCTTATTTCAACTGATTTAGTCAACATGAAGCAAATTGAGAATCGTATTGGTGTAGGACAGAAATTCAATATAAATGTATATAAATCAAAAACTTGCTTCTTATCCTTTATTACAGTTTGTCACTAGGTAGCAGTGGATTTTATCTTGCATTTTGTGGTTCTGACATATTTAATGAGGTCACGCCTGATATCAAAGATTTGAATAAATACACAGTTTGCAAAAGTAGAACATAACATGTTTTTTTTTTCTCTAAAAGGTAAGATTATCACCATCAGTCTTGCATTAATTTGGCGTGGATTGTTTTGATGTGACACTTAACAAAATGCCATAAAAATATACATCCATTCGTGACATCTGTATTGTGATTTGCTTGTACAGATACTTGTGCCATGTTAGCTTTTACATAAATGAGATCAACTGAAGATTTGCGATAAAATTCACTAAGTAATGCAGCTTTGCCTTTCGCTGTTTTTGGTCACCAGATTCACAAACACACCTATCAGTTTCAGCGGACGCAGTAGTTTCCACCTATTTTTGCATTTGCTATAGTTCTGTGGCCAAAGACGAGACTCTGATTAAAAACACTTCAAGGAATGCCTTAAATCAGATATGTGCCCACTACATAAATGATCAAAACACTCTCACTCCACTGTTGCTGTTCTCCTTGGAAACTAAAAAATAGATGTGCATTTCTGGTTTATCCACCCATTTTGCATTATCTTGGTGTGGACTGCTTTAGGCCATGTCTTGCACATTTTCAGCCATGTCATTTAACAAAAAGCTATAAAACATTATACCTGCAAGTTATGACTGTGCCCATAATCGTTCTTCACCAGTACATCTACCCTGACACCCCTGTTTGCTGGTTAGTAAACAGGACTAAATGAAGATATAGGGAGGAATTTACAAAGAAATTAAATTGCATCACATTGCCTGTTTTGTACACGAATCTGCTTTATTTCTGTATCATATTCACGACTCAGATTGTAGAAGCAAACACACGTATGAAGCTCACCTGAGCATGTTTTTTCTTTCTCTTTTTTGGGGATTATCTCAATTAGTTTGGTGCAGATTTCCTTAGGTTGTAGTCAACTCATTTTCTGTCATGTCACTTAACAAAAAGCAATAAAAGAGGTGTTCTTGCAAATGACTACAATGCATTTGGGTTTGGTGATAATGCACCAATGTTAGTTTGTATTTAAAGAAGCACAAGCGAAGATTCTGGGAGAAATCCACCAGTCAATTTGGCTAGCTGCGTTTTGTACATGCTCTCTGGTTTATTGTTCCACCAGGGTCACAATGCAGATTGCAGACACTGGCAGAGTCCAGTAGATGCAGCAATTTTCCACTATTATCATTTTGCCTTTTTCATTGTGACTGAGGAAAGGGCAACTGTCTGAAAGTCAGTAAATTAAATAGAAATCTTAGTGATTTGTACTGATTTTAGGACAGATGTATATACCGTTACAGCCTTATTCCTTGAATATAAGGAAGAATAAGTGAGGATTCAAGAGGCAGGCCACAAAGCATTACAATTTGAACCACTTTGAACAATTTTGACTTGCTATTTTATTTCTGAATCAGATTTGCAATGCAAATTGCAAATATATGCAAATAGAAGCACAGCCATCAAGTCCAGGAAATGGAATAATTTTGTGTTTCCCTTTTTTTTTTTTTAAATACAAATACAAATTCTGTATCCTGTGGCCTCACGTCAGCATCCCTTTGCCTGTCTTTGGTGGCACGTCTCTGGCCCCCTCCATGTGTCTTCCAATAATCTATGTGACTGGCTGCTGGTGACCCTCTGTGACCTCCAGCTGAGTGTCATGACAACGGGACACTGACAAATGTCGGAGTAGATATTGGCTGCCTCAATCTCCTAAGCCTCTCTCCTGGGTAGGAAACCACCCACGCAGTCTGGCCTCGACACTGCAGAGGAGCGAGACACGGGGAGATGTTGCGTGTTTGCCATCCGGTCGGCCTGTCAGCCCGTCCGTTGCATTGAACCCGAGGTTATCGAATGAAAGGGCACGGGAGGTGCAGAGAGGAGAGGATGCAGAGAGGAGAGGATGCAGACAGGAAATAAGAAAAGGGAGCGTGATGTCTGAGGCATCTGAATGCTCTCTGTGTCGCGTTGCTGAAGTGTGTGTAATTGGGAAGGGGATTGCAGCGTGCTGATTGGAAGCAGCGGCGGGGCGGGTTTCTGCGTTATTTTGGAGCACGCTGCGTTAAGCCCAGTGTTAAAGCAAGATGTGTTAGGCACGAGGGCGTGCGCGTGTGAGGGTGCGCGTGGGGGTGTGTGTGTGTGTGCTAAAAGAGAGAAGTTAGAGAGCGTTTCGTGTCTGGTATATTTAAGTGTGTTGTCAGGTTGTTGAGGAGCATGCGAGCTGAGCTTTAGTGAACATGTGTGTCGCTGGGCCGTGTAGTTCCAGCGGTGGTGTGTGACTTTTTTTTTTTTAGCGAATACTTGTGATTGAATGTGCAAGCGTGCGTGCGTGTGCAATTCCTCCCAGGCCGCTCCACCTTCCCAGCAAACTGCCTCTGCATGCATAATTAACCAGGATGACTGGGGAGGTAAACACACAGAGAGACGTTCCATCCCTCCACTCTCTGTGTGCCTCCGCTTTGTGCATCCGCACATGTGTGTTTATTGGTGTCAGACAGACAGACGGACCAGGAGCAGGAAAGAGATTTGAAGCCAAAGTGCTTCAGAGCCAGATTTGATGGAACGAGTGAGCTGTCTCTCTCTCTCTTTCTCTTTCTGTCTCTCTCTGTCCCTTTGTGTGTGCATGTGTGTTGAGAAAGCAGATAAATCCCATCTCAAGCTGCCTCTGAAGATGATGTGATGAAAAAGAGGAAGAGAAAGGGGGGGGTACTGGAACCAGCCACAGTTCTGCGCATTATGAACCATTCAGCGGAACAATCAAATTCACCCCTCTTTCTATTCCTCCCGCTCCTGCTTTTCCTTCTCCCCATCCCTTCCTGGCAGTGTTTAACTTGGAGGCAGATTCATTTTAATGCTTCAAACGAATAGATCCTCCCCAGGTGTGATGAAGCACAAAACTGTTCAAATTATAATAGTAAGGCAGAAAGGGGAAAAGACGTTGGATGCAGCAGTGGTAATCAATGTTGGATCTTGTTTGTCTGTAGGGCTCAAGAATTTGTCTAATTGTCATTGTAGAAAGAACCATTTGCTGTCAAACTGGATGGAGAGCATTCAAAAACATACATTTTCAAGTCTCACCACAGATTACTTGGAATCACATCAGTTGGAATTAGGTCTTGACTTTGACTAAACCATTCTAACTCATACTTGCTTTCATCTATGGTATTTAATAGGAGCTATAGTTGAATGTTGTTTTCCTTTGCCCCGCTTCCAAGTCTTTTGAAACCAGTAACAGGTTTTTTCCTAGAATTGCCTTGTATTTAGTTCTATGCAATTTTCACTCAAGAAATTCTCACATGTTGGTGTTACTACAACTGTGGTCTGGTGACGTGAAGTTCTAGGTTTTCGAGGGGTTGTCATTTGAGGCATTTTATTTTATTTTTCTTTCCTTAGGCCTCCCCTGAGATGTTGTGTAGAAGGAAAACGGTGGCACTAGACATAATCTACAGCATTGCTCTCAAACTGCAATCCTTGAGGGCCAGAGTCCTGCAACTTTTACATGTGCCCCTTGTCCTACACGCTTGAATTAAATGGTGAAATTGCCTCACTAGCATGCAGTCGAGCCCTACAGAGCTCTGCTAATGAGTTCATATTGGAGCCAGGTGTGCTGAAGCAGAGACATCTAAAAGTTGCCGGTCTCTGGCCCTCGAGGAATGCAGTTTGAGGCCACTGACCTAGAGATAGCAGAGTAAATGGAGCTAAGTGTAAAAAGGATAGCACGTTTTTTTCTTATTTTTATGAGAAAAGAAAATTATACACACTTAACTGTGTTTGCCTATATGAAATGCTATTAAATAAGCTTTGTGGTTAAACTTTCAAAAAGTTCAATCACTCAATAAATTTTTAGCTGCTGTGTAACAAAGTGCGTCACAATGGGTAAAAGCAGATGGAATAACAAAAGAAAAACTGCTAGAAAATAAAATAAGCAAACATGCACAGAAAAGTTAAAACAGATAAATTAATCTAATAGTTTTAGGAGATGAGAAATTGAGGGAATGCAGCAGATTAGCCAGTTTCAAGGGATGTGAATGTGTTCGCAAAGCACTATAAACCCACCTTGTGTGTAATGTGGATGCAAGTGGATGTGTGGTATTTGCTGCAGTTTGTATTTCCCATGAGCTCAGGCTGTGAAGCCCACTCACTAAATCATGCATTCTCCTCTGTCCTCTACAGCCCCCCTTCTCCTTGTCTTCCTCATCAAACTTATCATTCTATCACTTCTTCCCTGCTGTTGCATCCCTTCACCGTCCGTCTCTTTAGTGGCTTGAAATTTCTCTCTCTTTCTTTCTCTCTCTCTCTCACCTTCTATTAGACCACCAACGCCATGTTGTCTTTTCCCCTCTCGTTGCCACCCCCATCTCTATCGGGAAGGTTGAAGACAAAATAGAAAGATGAGGAAGATGGAGAGATAGTGGAATGGGAATGGGAATTATCTTTCTTGTGCAGATATCACTTTGTTGAAAGATGCAAAATACGATCAGCTTGGAAAAGTAGAAGACAAGAATAGAGGGGGGAAAATGTGGGTGTATTGCTGGATGTCTGTAATATATAGATGTGTAGGCCTGCATGGAGATATAGAAAAAAAAACATATGCAAGTTTGCTTCTCCTTCAAACCTCCTCCTCTGTTCTAATGCAAGCCCTGAAGAATGGGCAGACAAATAAACAGGGAGGATTTGGTGATCTCAGCATGTGTGCTCCATCCTCTCTCCTCTCTGCTCCTCACTGAAGCGGAGACGTTGTGCATCCACAAATACGGCAATCGGTCGACACCATGGTGCCGCGCTTCTGTGCGGAAGATAACAGTGGAAAGGGAGGGAGGTGCCGAATGGAGGTGGAAGGGGGACGTGACGGGAATGTAGACGCCGCCATACACACACGCGGTGTGTGTTTGAGAAAAAGCAAGCGCGAAGTAAATCGATTCGAGGGAAGGTGTCTTTGGTTTCTTTGTTTTGTTTTATTGCAAGATGCAATCAAGCACAAAAAATATGATTACAGTGTCATGTCTTGTATGCCCAACCCCAGGAACTTTTTTTTTTTTTTTCATATTTTGTCATGTTACAACCGCAAAATGCTGTTCATTTTATTTGGATTTTATGTAATAGACCAATGTAAAGAAGTGCTATAATTATAAAGTCCAAGTAAACTCAAACATGTTTTCCAGTTCAATATAGAAAACATAAAAGTGAAGAGTAAGGTAATCAATCCCCCTCCTTTAAACTGATACACACACATAAATTCAGTGCAGTGTCTTAAAAGGTGATTAGTATATAGAAATTCTCTGTTATTTCATCTCAGTATAAATAGTTTAAACACATTTAGCTGTGTTTCTGCTTCAACACACCTGAGTCAAATAATCAGGTCATTAACAGGGCTCTGAAAAACTTGTCTGCATTCTAATGAAGTAATTCGGCTGTATTGGACCAGGGACACATCTTAAAGTGGCAGCCCTGGAGGACTGGAATTGAAGACCTCTGGTTTAGACCAAAACACATTCTTCTCTTAGACCTGACCCAGTTCAAGTTCAGACTCCAATCCAGTTGAGAATCATCGGTCACAACTGTGCTCTGCATCCATTCCGACTGAGGTTGAGTCATAAAACCGCCTGCTACAATTTTTAGATTTCACTTTTTTATTCCACATCAAATTAATCACATTATGTCCCGAAAAGCACAATAAAGTTTACGGTTGTAACTTGGAAAACATTCAAGGAGTGCGAAATCTATAGTAAAGCAGTCCACACTGAAACATGTTCAATGTGGAATGAGAGGGCTTACTCCAAAAACAAATAATTTGTATCTTTGCTGAACCCGCCTGCTGTTCTCAGCATGCTTGGTTTTGGAGAATCCCACGTCTTTTCCTTGATATTGTGTAAACAAGTATGCCCACACGCACGTCACCCCAGGTGGAACGCTATTGACCTGAGAGTAGGGGAGCAAGGATGGTAGGAAAACGGATATTAGGTCAATAAATGTGAGCATTTGTTTGTAGTATTTTTAAAAAGACGGACCAGAGCTTTTCTTAACAAGAAGTGCGCAAGTTTAAGATAGTCTATTGAACTCACACAAACATACACACAGAGTATTCATAGATGAATAATGTTGTTGTGTCTGGTGAGATGCTACACAGTCCCAGAGTGGATTGAGAGTGGGGACTAAAACTGACTCTCTCGGACACGCACATACACACCGCAACACACACACGCACTCTGATGCTCACTCTGATGCTCAGTGTCTCCTGGTGACTGTTTTGCTTTTATAGATCAGCAAAAGTCTCCACCTCCTCCCTGTTCATCTCTGTTCTGTATAAACACATTCACACACTTACGCACACCAGCACTCACACTCGCATGCAGGTGAAACTGTATAGTCCCAAAACGCAGTCACATACTGGAAGAAATGCAACTTACACTATCAACACAACCCCTCTGCTGGCGCATTTAGAGCATGCACACACACACAGTGTGTAAGTGACCACTTCTCCTGGGAGTGAACTAGAGTTTCTATCTGACCAGAAGGCAGAAAAGAGTAAGGGTCCCAGCTCAAAATTTCATAAACATCTGACCAGAAAATAACATAAAATTACTAAAGGGTTGGAAAAATTAAAGAAATTAAAATTAAAAAATGGCTTACTTATCAAGTAGTTCAAATACACTTGATAGATGTAAAGTTTACACAAATAATGGCACAGAACTATATGAGAATGAAAAATAATACCAAGGAATGCTTTAAAATCCAGGTTTTACATTGGTCAATCAAACCAGACCAATAAAACTGAACGTGTGTGCTTGGGAATGCATGCAACACATTATCTGCTTTGGATCTGAATGCCTGTGTGTCTGCATGCGTGTTTTTCTCAGAAAGAGAAATTATTTGTTACTTTAAGTGTCTCTTGAAATGTATACTCAAGTTCTCTTTAGACAAAGAAAAATGCTTATACCCTAGAACCTACCTTCATAATTTCTTGTCTTTTTTCTCTATTTTCTCTCCTTCTTCCCTCCATACCTTCAGACCCCTCTTCCCCTTCCTCCCGTTTCACCTCACCTCCCCCTCCCTGCTCAGCCTACAGACGGAGTGAGTTATGCAGTCCTTTCGTGAGCGCAACAGTGGTTACCACAGCAACCAACCCTGCTATCAGCAGGAGCCCCATGAATTATCTCGCCTGGAGACCTACCGGCAACACCCACATCATCCCCATCCGCAGCATCCACACCCAGGCCCTGGTCCACATCCAGGCCCTGGCCCTGGGCACAACAGGTCAGGCTATGAGGCTATGTCTAATGCAGCAAACGTGCCCACAGGTGGAGCAGCTGGAATTGGAGGACCCAAGGACTGTTACAGCCAACAAAACTATTCTGGGTACCCAGGAAGTACTGGAGGCAGTGGAAATGGAAATGGGAGCTCATCAGCCTCACAGGCAAAAAAATCCTTTAGAGGAAGCAAAGTTCCCCCACCAAACCCCAGTCAACACCTGCAGGGCCCTGGAGGCTATAGTAATCACATGGGCCCAGGAAATTATTCCACCCAGTATATGAGCGAGGGCCATCTCCAGCAGAAATGGGAGGACCCTGCACAGTTAGCACAGTATGAACAGGAGATGGTGGGGCGACTGGAGGCTGGTGCTTCCCCTGCACCTGGATCCTCCCAGTACATAGACTCAAACATGTTGGGGCACTCCCAAACCCCATGCCACCAGCCTTCTACCCCAAGTTATACAAGTCCACACCACCAGCCTCACCCTCCTAATCCTGCTCCCTCACCTCTCATGTATCCCCAAAGTCACCTACACTATCCTCAACCCTCCCCCTCTCCATCCCCATACATGGAAAAATGCAGTCCCATGCCCCATTGTTATAAAGGCTACAACATACCTCCAAATTCTCAGTATAGCAGACAGCTAAGTAGTCATAGCAGTTTGAAGCAGGGGACTTACAGGTCAACCCAGAACAGCTATGGATACCAGCAGTCAACACCCAGAGGTTATGAACAGCAGACATCTTTACAGGCAATGACCAACCCCCAAGAACCCCACCCTAAATACCAACACTATAGCCAACCCCAACAAAATTACTGTCTGTCAGAGCTCCCTGTCAGATCTCCAGAACAGTATTATCAGACTTGCAGCCCCTCCTCAAGCCATTCCCCTGCTCGCTCTGTCGGACGCTCACCCTCATACAGTTCCACCCCTTCACCACTGATGACTAATCCAGAATCATTCCAGTATGGCCAACCACCAATGACACCTGGGGCAGCCTCGTCGTCGTCATCCTCTTCAGCTGGTATGCAAGATCAAGCCAGCACAAACACCATGCTAATGCCCCCACGGTCCCACCCTTCACCCAACATATCCCACACAGCATCCCACAGCTACACTTCGGCGCCACAAGCGCCCACAATGAAAGAGCGCTTCTCGGAGAAGCTGTTATCAAACCCCAGCTTGTGGAGCCTGAACGCTCTCACCTCTCAGGTGGAGAATATCTCCAATAATGTTCAACAGCTCCTGCTTTCAGAAGCCCTGGTTGCAAACAAGAAGGGCAGCAAGCGCAGCAGTGGTGGGAGCAACAGCAGCACTGGAAGTGGGGCCTCCACCAAGAAAGGTGAAGAATACAAAAGCCCTCCATATCCAGACAGTGGTGGCAATGTGGGTGGGGCCCCCATGCATGAACCTTACTCTACCCCACAGCACCAACCATTGCCTATGGAACTCCATGAGGGTGGCTACTCCAGCAGTAGTGATGAACCATTGGACAGAGGTTTCTATTACTTTGGCCAGGGTAGAAGTCCAGCCCAGGCCCACAACAACACACAACTCAGCCTGGACACAGCCTCCTCTTGCTCCATTGCCTCTCCAGATGATATGTCTACTAGGTCTGGGGACTCGGGGTTGCACAACCTTACCCCTGATCCTATAAGATGCACGGCAGGACAAGGAGGAGATGGCATGAATACCCCAGCGAAGAGCATTGGTGATGAGAGATCTCCAACAAGCATTACAATACCAAGTCCTATGAAACAAGAAAGTGATTCCCCATCAGACACACAACACATCAATCAGCCTGTAAAAGAAAACTTTGAAGAGTCAGCTTGGACTGAAAAACCTGCTGGAAAAGAAGAGGAAGCAATGGAAAAAACTCTTGATTTTATAAGTAATTCAGACTCAAGCAACCCTACAGAGAAGCAAGGGAAATGGACTGATGAGGAAAAATGCCCAAATTTCTACAGCAAAATAAACACGAACATGGCAGAAAAAGGCTATTGCTATGAAGACACAATGTACCAAGAGGTCCAGAGCAAATATGACTCAGATGCAAGAGATTCCGTTGAACAGTCCCCAGCTGATCTCTCTGATTCCAGTAACAAAGATCACTTTAGTCAAGAGATGAAGTCAGGGATATTCAAATCTGAATCTCCAACTGCATCTGAGAGTTCTGTGAAAACATTGCCATTCATTTCAAGAGGAGACCTTGAGCAGGATCCATATTCCACAGAGAAAGATGACAGTTCAGCAAATGCCTCTCCAACCCCACAAACTGAAGTCCTGGAAGAGTCTAGCTGTGACAAGAAGGAGAGCAGAACTCAGGAGAATGACGAAGACGTAGTAGGAGATAGGGAAGAGGATGAGATAAATGAAGATGAGAAAGAAGAAATTGAAAAAAGTTCTCTTTCACAGCTTTTGTCTAAAGAAGTTAGGGAGGAAGCAGAGGAGGAGGAGAAAGAAAGTCAGTCATTAACTGAAGAGCACACAAATGACAAAGACATCCAAATGAGTCCCTCTGAAGATCTCTGCAGCAGAACAGAAATCCACAATTTAGCTCTTAACACTGACAATGATTTTGCAGGGGGACCCGGTCATCTTAATGCAGCAGCAGCAACGACAGCAACAGATGTTTCAACAAGGGAGTCAGCCATTGGCGACACAGCACCTCAGCCACAGTCCGCTATGCCAGTCTTCTCTGCTCTCAATGATAAGGCAGCTCCTCCTGCTCAGGCTAGAGATCATATTGATCACAGCGATGCTAAGGTTCTGGAGCCAGACTCTCCTCAGCTGCCAGGGAAGTCAATACTTCCCTCTGCCCCTTCCTGGGCTGACACTCCACCATCTCCTCAAAAAGGGGATGATGATATAGAACCAGGCATAAGTTGTTCCAGTGCTGTGACACCACTAGCTAAACCAGAGCCTATGGTTCCATCTGCTCAGCCAAGGACATATGGGCGTAAGCATGTTAGGGGTAGAAGGAGAATCATACATTCAGGTGTGGCATTAAGGCGACAACTGAGCTTGAAGAAGGAGGAAGAAAAAGAGGACAAAGAAACAAATTCCTCTCAGCAAAAATCGAGCATGGCTCCAAGCAAGACTGTTTTATTCTCAGATCAAACTAACCTTGCTCATCAGGATTCTATGGTGAGCCAGACTCCTAAAATGCTGACAGATGGTTTTCAATCCAGAATGTGCACTCGCTCTTTTAATGCACCAGATATGCAAACAAAAGTTGAACCTAATGTGAAGAGAAAACCAGGCCCAAAACCTGGATCTAAGCCAGGGTCAAAACCCAGTGCAAAACCAGGGCCTAAGCCAGGTGCTAAGCCTGGTCTAAAGTCAGGTCCCAAACCTGGACCAAAACCTGGGAAAAAGACAGGACAAAAGCCTGCATCACATGAATCAGAAGTGCCACTGAAAATTGATACTGTTGTAAGGCAAAAACCAGGGCCAAAACCAGGTTCAAAATCTGGACCAAAACCAGCCCTAAGACCAAGTCTAAAACCTGGATTCAAGCCTGCTGAGGTTTTGCCTCCTACTGAGGCTGTTCCCATCAAAGCTCCAGTTGGTCGCCCCAGGGGCTCAATTTCAAAATCAAAATTAATGGACCGGGAAGATCCAAGACAACAAGTCCCAGAAATGCAAAGCAGGACCAGGAAAGCTCTAAAACATGCAACACTGCAATATAACCAAGACGGAAGATCTCCTACAGAGGAAAAGCGATCTCTCCCAGAAATAAAGGTACAAGAAAGGGAAAACAACAATATGGTCTTAAGATCCAGAAAAGTCTCACAGGATAAGCTAACAAAAGAAAAGGAAAAGGGAGGGGAAGATATTCAAACTTCAACACCAACAGAAAATAAAATCAGCGATATCTCTCTAAAAGTTAAAGAGGTCATAGTTGTAAAAAAACTGCTAACTCCAAATCCTGATGCCATGATAACAACAAATGTTTCCCTACACTCACCTGTACCACTTGCAAAGCCAGCCCTCTCTGAAGAATCTAAAGAAAAGTCATTATCAATACTAAAGCGCACATCTAGCCCAGACATTTCCACACCACCTGTAAAAAAGAAGAGAGGTCCAAAGCCCAAACTAAGAAACTTACCATCTCAGTCAGTCCTGTTTGAAGAGATTCTACCAGTACGCAAAGAGAAAAGTGTCCGAGGCCCCAGAAGAAAGCGAGGACCACCCAGGAAAGCTTCTCTTGTCAGTGCCTCAACAAAAGATGCTCCTCCTAACAGCAGTGGATCTACCAACAGTGACATGCCTGTGGTGCCTCCTCAGTGCCCCACCAAAACAAAAGTTCTCCCCCCACGCAAAGGCAGAGGGCAGAAATATGAGGCAATGGTACAGAAGATTACATCTCCCAGCTCAAAAAAACACTTCCCAGCTACTCAACAAGACAGTAGTCTAAGTGAGGATTTTACGTCGAAGGCTTTTTCTGAATTTGTCTTTAAGGAAGGTGAGGCTTTTATTCAAATAAATAACACAGAGACACTAGAGTTTACAAAGGAGGAAATGAAAGAGCAAGGAGAAGCAACGACAATGGAAGATGTATCACAACAAGGTGGCAAGCATGAGTTAAGTCAAGAGGAATCAGCAAAAGATATAGTGAGACCATTAGCGGAAGAAGAGGTTACAAATAAGAATTATGGAAGACAAGAAAAAGGTAAAGTAGAAACCAAGATGGAGGTTGCTGACAATAAGGCTTCGTCTTCAACAGAGACATCATTAGAAGTTGGAACTCTAGACGAGAGGACACTACAGACTTCCAAGAGTGATGCCACAAAGTCTGTCCGAACGAAGAGAAAGAGATGGGCCATGGTGGAAAGTACAGATGCATCAGTGGTAGCTTTGGAAGCAGACAGCCTCATTATTACAACACCAAGACTTGCTAAACAGAGAGCTATTAAGAACAACCATGAAATGCACCTTAAACAGAGGAGGAAGAAGAGAAAGGGCGAAGCCAATTTAGAGGAAACTGAGACACTAGATGAGCTCAACACAACAGAAACGCCAGAACCTGTGGAAAGAATAGAGGAAAAAGTCACCACCACAAAGTCCACAGAACCTCTACCAACTAGCGGGGATAAATTCACAGAAACCCCCCAAGCCATCTCTGTAGAACTTATTCAAAAACCTCGAAGAGGCCGAAAACCATCCGCAAACCCAACTAAACAAAGAAGAAGCCAAGCCTCAATGGAGCATGCTCCTGGGAAGCCAGTGAAGATCCACAAAAAACCTGGGCCAAAACCTGGAATGAAAGATGCCATTGAGGTAATTGAGGCAGTTGTAAGGGCAGCCGGATGTGAGCAGGACCAAAAAGAGGAAAGAGCAAAAGAAGAAAGAGAAAAAAGAGAACGAGAGAATATAGAAAGTGAAGAGACTAGTATTGTGGGTCCTGTGGTGACCGTTACAGAAAAGCAGATGGAGTTCATTTCTGTGAAAAGAATCAGAAGGAGACCAATCAACAGGAATTCCAAACTATCTTTTTGTCCTTATGTACGTATCAATAACTCTAGAGACTTTTCTTCTTGGTGTGCCATAGTCAACAAGCCTGAAGACGCTGTTGTATTTCAGAGACGGAGAAAAAAGGGCATACTTAGAATGAGGAATCCTTTCACAGTGGCTAAAGTAGTGCCACATACTGCTGCCATGCAACTAGGACCATTGGTAAACACAAATCTATCTGAAATGCGTCTTATGTGTTGCTTGTGTGGGAAACCACCAAACTACAAAGACCTGGGTGATTTGTGTGGACCATACTACACAGAAGATAGTATTCCACGGAAAATGTTGACTATCACACATACGCAACTCTTCAGGGAAGATGGCAGCAAGACCCACGGGAATGACAGTAACAGCAGTGAAGAACCAGGAACGTCCTCAAAGACTGAAGATAGAGTGAACTCAGAAAAGGAGGGAAATACAGAAGCTACCACTGAAGAGGCTGGAAACAGCAGGCACCATCACCGGCACTACAGACGGCTACTGAGACCGGAAAGACCGTGTCAGGAAGGTGGTCCGAGAAGAGTTACCCTCAGACAGAGATTCAGGAGAATGAAGCAGCTCCAGAATCTCTGCACGGCCACTTCAAAAGACCAAGAGGGCAATGAAAGCATGTTCCAAAAGCTACAAATGGAGGCAGTGGCCAAGGAGCACTGGGCTCATGAAAACTGTACCATCTGGACCAAGGGGATAATTATGGTAGCTGGAAGGCTATATGGACTAAAGGAAGCTGCCAACAAGTCAGCTCAAACGGTATGTTAACAATCATAAAGAGGCTCAATATACGGTCAAGACAATCCTTCTTTGTGTGTTATTTATTTTAGAATGGTGCTTTACTGGTTTTGTTCTCTGTCTGATGAACCCCAGAGCTGTCACAAGTGCCAGATTTCGGGAGCGTCTCTCAGCTGCTGTTGGAGAGGCTGCTCTTATAAGTACCACTACATCTGCGCCAAAGAGATAGGTAAGGAACTACGGTAGGAAACAATACCAGAGAATTGGACTGAAATTAAAACAAAAGAAGCCCATGTGGACAGATGAAAGTGAGGTCAAGCATGAGTTAAAATAAAAAAGAGTGAAAACTTAAACGGTGAGTCAAGAGAAGATGATGTGGGTAAACCGAGAGGGAAAATACATAGAGTAGTAGCAATATTGAATGCAAAACGATACGTCTGAGAGCTCAGAGGGAGAGAAAACCTAAAAGAGAGCTTTGATTAAAGAGAGTGATGAAAGTGTGAGTATGAAAGACAGAGAAGGGAACGAGACAGGGGTAATGGGGGGTGGGGTGGGGGGTTCTATGTGTGCATTATTGACCGCAACCCCTGTGGCTCCATCCATCCACGTGGCTGTCGGGGCTCTAAATGTGGGTGTGTGAACCTCTACTGACGTGTGCAATGCTTGCTTAAATAAAACAATAAAACATAAATTGTTCATCTCAGGAGCATGTTACGAATATGTACGTCCCCTCAGCTCACCCATTTGTGTGTTCCTGTTTGCTGTTGCTGTTGGAAGTGTCAGCATGTGTGTGACATGGCTTACCCTTGTGAAACTTCATGCCAGAGAGGTACAGTGTGAGGATTAGAAGGCCTGCCACGTCTGCAGAGCCACCAGAGGGAGCGGAGTGAGGCCCTTTTTAATCCTGCTGAGTGCACCAGCCATATCTGCCTGCCCGCTCTGCAACTCATCCACTCACTTGCGCCCATCTCTCGTTCTTACTTTCTGTGCAATTCTTTCTTTTGCATTTTCATCGTTTACTGGCTTTTGCCATCTACGTGGGGTTCAAGGGTGTCGTGCGTCTGTTTGATTCATTTCTCTTGTTTAGCTGCGACGCAAGCTTATCTTCCTCTTTGCCTTTTCTCTCGCTGCCTGTAGGCTGCACATTTCATGAGGATGATTTTTCCATCAAATGCCCAAAACATGAGGTAAGACAAGAAAACTGTTACTAGTAAAATTTATGCATTTTAATCATTACAGTGTTTGTTGCTGATGATATTTTACAAGACCTGAAGAACTTCTAGTCCTTAAAGTCGACACTTTGCAGCATCGTGTTGTAGAGTATCTTATAGTGCTTTGCAAAAGTATTCCTACATCCTAAAATTTTAGATCCATCGTCACATTACAACAATGGATCCACAATGTATTTCAATGATATTCAAAAGGTACTGCATAATTATTTGTTGGAAGGGAAATGATAAATGGATTTCAGCATTAGTTTACAAAAAGAAAGATCTGAAAGGTATGTTATGTATTTTTGTTAACCCCCTTTTACTCTGAAACCCCAAAATAAAATTCAGTGCATGGAAAGAGTCCATGTATGATTCAAGTCTGAATGAATATTGTGGAAGTTTCACTTTTATTTTTATTTTTAGAAGGCATACGTGAACAAGCAGAGCTCATAATTTAGCTTTTCTTCTCATGACTCCCTTCCTGTCCTACTTTTACTTTTCTAAAAGGAACAGTGTACACTTGTGCACATCCGAAATGTGAATCGCCTGGATCTACTGCATGTCACATGCAGTGCAGTTTACGCAGCTCTTCCTGTCCCTGTTAGTGTCCTTTAATTACAAAGGACAGATTCATCATTATCATCCCAGACTCACTAATTGTTAAACATTTCCAGCAGCCTAGACCGACCCAACACCCTCAGACCTCCACAATTACAACGGCTCCCTGCTTTTCTGGTGAACATTAACAGTCTGCACCACACCTGCTTTTCCTGTGGGACAGACACCATCTGCTGGTGATGAATGGACAGTGCAGCACAGCGTGGAAGGTCAAATGCGAGGGGGGTGGGGGGGCTGGTAGAGAGAGGCAGAGATGCTGACATTCAGCAGAGAGCAGCAGTGCATTGAGGCAGCGGTGGCACCAGCCTCACATCCTCCCTCCCCCCCCCCCCCCCCCCCCCCCCCCCCCTTCTCTGCATCTGCATTTTCTGTTCCTCCCTCCCTCCTTTGCTCCCTTTTCCTTTCCTGCTCTCCTCTGTGCAGACTGGCAGGGATGAAAAGCTGGCAGCTGATCAAAACACCCCACCCACCATCGCTGCCTGTTATCCTCCCCACATGCTCTCTCCACCATTACTCTCTACTTCTTCCTCTCATTATTTCTCCTTCCTCCTTCTTTTTTCCTGTTAGCCTCATTCCGCTTCTTTGCTCCCCCGCTGCTCCGTCTCTCCCAGCGTCTCAATCCGTTCACCTTCTGATATCCTATAAGCTCCCCGATTTGTTTTTTTCCCCCTTTCCATCCTCCCTTCACCCTTCCTCAATCAGCCCCTTTCTCACCCTCTTCCTTTCCCATCCTCTCTCTCTCTCTCTCCCTGCGCCTCCCCCTTCACCTCCACTCCCACGTCTGAGCGGCAGAGACGAAGTGTGAGAAACAGAGAGAAAATGAGAGCAAGTCAGAGAGAGAGAACGTTGTTACTGCGCTGAGGCAGAGCTGTCATCAGGCTGAGGGATCTGAGAGGCTTCATGTCTGCGCCGAGCCAATTTAAGCTGAGCGGCCCAATCAAAGGGAAGAGGAGACACGGATAAACATGCAAGCGCCCCACCCATGGGTTGCCACGTCAGAGGACTCTCTTTATCCCTGTGTTCTCACTTTAAGGCGGGATAAAATTCACCTAAACGTGACGCATTAATAGCGCATCAGCACGGGATGTTAGCTGTAAGCTCACATATATCCACTTGGGTGCAAAAAACCCCCCCAAAAAATTAAGGAACAGGGGAAACGCAGACAGTTTCACGCTGAGGCTGAGCTGAAATAAAAAGAGCCGAATCAGGACAGTTACATCAGAGAGCAGCAGACTGGAAGACGTCGAGGTGGTGCAAGAAAGGAAAGGCTGCAAAAGTGGAGAGCCTTCGTGTGACGGCGAGGTGGAGAGACTAAAGGTGTAAAAAAAAACGTCATGTGTTACTCCAGAGACCAGAAAGCAGAAAGAGACAGAGAGAGAACAGGAAGACCATGAGGATGGGCAGCTGGCAGACTGAAGTCAGAAGGAGGAAAATAAATGAAGAATACACTGCTTTTCAAATGTATGCAACTAAACATAGAATAAAATCTGGAAGAGACTATAAAGATTTGATACTGGACGGAGGCCTTTCAGCAAGCTAACATGAAATACTGCCACAGTGTTAAAATGTGTCAAAATCGAAAATGACCAATAAATGTGTATTTAAAAAATTGACATGCACAGATCCTCAGAGTGACTGGGAGTTATTTTGCAAAAAAGGAATGAACAGAAAATTAAGCTTTTTAGATGTGCAAACCTTTTAGAGATGTATCTAGAAAGACTTAAAGCTGCCTGGAGCCAAACATTTTTCAGCACATTAAATACAAACTCATACAACCTATTTCAAATTTCTATTTGTTAAGAAAACTGAAATTTTGTGGGGGGTGGGGGGGGTCCATCATGATGCAGCACTTTCTTTGTGTTGGCTGATAAAAATGTAGGAAAATACACAGAAACTTGTGACTGTAGCACAACAAAAACAAGAAGAGGCTCAAGCGGTGTGAAAACTTTTGCTAGTCACTCTAAGTGCATCACTGCCTCTTACATGGTTTTCTTTTTACAGCCAAGCTGGTCAGCTGAATTCATCTCTTTCATGCAGCAGCCTCGCTTTGATGTTTTCTGCACATTTCTGCAGGAAAAGCTCCAACTCTCACCACTCAGAGTGGCCTGGAGGCTCTCTCCACCTGCATCACAGCTGCCTGAAGCTTTTTCTGGTTCAAACCAAAGGGGGGGGAAAAAAGGGTCATAAGACAGGATGAAGAGAGTCGCTCTGAACGTCTCTAAATTTCTCCTTTCTTCCTTAACAGGATCTGTAAGATATCCCTGCATTCCATCTTCACTACCAAAATCATCACTCTGCCACTTGTCCTGCAAGCCAAATAAATAAATAAATAAAAATAAAATACATGACAGTAGACGAGCACGACGGCGAGAGGCTGCGTCGAGGTGTGGGGCCATGGAGCCGCTTATTCCCTGGAGAGCTGAACAGCTGCTTGGTGAAAAACTATCCCTTGCAGCGAGGCAGGGGGTGGTGACGCCGTCTATCAACGGGAGGGGACGTGCTTTTTGTCTGGACCCCAGCGGAAACTATTTGAAATGCAGAGCGAGGAACATTCGTGTGAGTGTGTGTTTTCGGATGGGCTCAGAGAACTGAACAGAAAGGTCCCTTTGGCCGCCTCGTCCAACAGGATCCCACAGCAGTTTTCTCCCTGCGTGTGTGATTACTCATTCCACAGCCACACCCTCAGAAAGAGTCTGACTATATCAGACTCTTTCTGATATAGTCATATCAGAAGAGTCTGAGTGGATTAGACTCTTCAATTCAAGATCTCGTCTGTCTTGGTGGGGGGGTGGTGATGGGGGGGAGAAGATTATATATACATATATATAAAAGAAAAACGAAAAAAAAACAAAAAACACTGTACCAAGTGTCAAACATGGTGGCGGTAGCGTCATGATGTTGGGCTGTTTCTCTAAACAGCCTAATAAACAAAAATACAGCAACCAACCAGTGGATGTACCATTTCAATGTCAGCATTTGTGTTTGGAACACGAGACGAAACTAAAAACGATAAACGAGGAAACTGTAAATGATGTGCTTTACAGGTTCTAAAAGAAAAAAAATGTATTTTAATATAATGCTCTTATCTTTAAAGGTGTATATTGATGTGCATTATGACTAGGCAACATCATTGCGTCACCCTTGTTATATGTCAGACTTTGTGTTACTCAGAAATGAAAATATACAGATATATATGTAAAAAAAATAATAATGATAATAAAAAAATATAAAATTTGTTGAGTTTAATTCAACTGTGTGCACATTCAGTATGTACAGCAGACATCCTCATCGTACCGGATCAGACGAGGGCTTGGATTACGGAAGCGGAGTTCGGTTTCATGTCACTTCATATCAATGTACAGCTCAGAAATATCCAATGATGTGTAATTACTCCACAGCCACGCAAAGAGACGCTCCACCTGTCTGTTTGTGTATCGAAAATGTAGCCTATTCTTCTCTCTGCCGGGCAATATAACGCTGCACCGCGCAGAGAGACCGTTAACGTTCTAGTCATATCAGAAAGAGACATATTTAAGTATTAACAGCAGAAAAGAACGTGCAAAAATGTCACACCAAAACATTCTCTTTTCGAAGCTCATTATTTAATGGTGTACAGAAGTATTTGATGCTGTTTAAATGTAAGATGTGATGTACTAATATAATTGTGTATAGTATTTCCTAGAGATGTTTATTTTCTATAAAATGGAATATGTTATTGCTTATAAAACGTTATTAAAAGAATCCACTGATGATACAAAAAAAAAAATAACCCCCCTTTTTTGGAATGTCACTTGTCTTAAGTGGGAGCATGCCGTTTTATTGATTTTCATGTCTGTTTGTTTTGGACTCGATGACACTACAGCATCACTTGGTTTGAAATGTTTTTTGTAACGCCAATGTTAAATATACCAGCACCTTTCAATGCTGCTACGACCAATGCCTGATGTTTTTGTCTTCCCTCGACACGCACACTTTGACACACTGAAGAAAATACCTGGACTAACGGCGCACAGCTAATTTATGATAAAATAAGGGGGTGGAGGGGAGAAGTAGCATGTTTTCCTTTTCGTTTACGTCAAAGGTTTGAGATCATAAAACTTTTGGATTTTTTTTTTTTAGCAAATTTTTCCCATCTAAGGATAAATATTCACTGAGACTTTCTGGGAGTGTTTGGCCTTTGTTGTGTGCATTAAACACAACAAAAATCTGAAAAGTGTGCAATACCATTCTGAAACTGCTTAAAGGACCTAAAATGTCAAAACCTACAAAGTAAGGACATAGGAACATATGTCACTCTTCAAAAGAGGAAACACAAGAGATCATGTCATTTTAGTTTAACACATATCCACAGTCAGAACAATTATTGAAGTTTAAAATATTAGTTACATTTTCAAATTAAGAAGATTCACCAATAAATAAAAAGGCCGTAAGTTTTCTTTAAAAAAATTATTTAATATTTACATGTAAGGATGAAATAATATAAGAGTGGAAGGAGGAAAAAAAACGTTAAATGTCAGCTATAAGACAATACCTTCCAACAAGGTTGCTACACAAGCTTTCTCCTCAGTTTTCAGATTTCACATGACCAACTATATATAAAAAAAAAAAAAACATACTGTTAAGTGGCAAGCATTTTGTTGAAATTTTTTACAAGCTTTTAAAAAAATCATCAGAAAATGATGTGGTCCACCTAGATTATGAGAAAAAGATATTTCCTTGTATGATAGTGTTACAAATGGGGAAAACCTCCTCGAATATTTCACTTTTTTAGGACAACAAATGATCTTCAGAAATGTCAAAGCCATGTCATAGAAAATTGTTTTTGATTTCATAGGTTTACAAATGTCCAAGACCTAAAGAGTCAACCCCAGCTCAGATCTATGCAGTACAGTCCTGACTCGACTAAACCTGGTCTAAGAATACTCAAGATGGATTCAGGGGGAGGAAATGAGCAAATATCACTCTGCATATGGAAAAAAAACAACAAAAAAAACGCCTAATCAAAGTTCCTCCAGATTATAAATATGGTGTAAAATATGTACACAGCAAAAAACAAATACACAACTATGAAAATAATTTCATAAAGCCTTATTGTTATTGTTGTTTTCCATTAAGAGCAGCCTCAGGCTTAGTGCAGACAAGAGATTGAGGGGGGTTGAGCCAGATGATGACCTCAAACCTTTACAGTATGTGGAGAGGCTTTTCAGCGCTCATGTCCACGATCAAACCATTGAGTTTGGTTACTTTTTATTTAATAATTCCCCCCCCTGGGCCCCCTGGCCCCCCCTGTCCCCCATAAACAAAGAGACACCAAGACCCCCACACGCAGGGCTGTCCGATTTGGGGAGAAAAGGTGCAGATCTGCCAGGCGGTCAAGGAGAGAGGGAGGAGCTACACATCTCTGCTCCCACCTTCGGGAAGTGGTGGCTCCTCACTGTGGTCAGAGTGGGACACTGCAATCAATTCTCACAAGGGAGTTTGGCCTGATAGGAAAAATGATGCTTTGTGTTTTTTCACATTACTTCATAATTTAAAAAGAAACAGAGTGCATAAACTCTAAAAGTGCCTTAAGATGTGAGGCCGGGTAGGCAGGAGGAGCAACCTGTGAATTTCAATAGAGACTGGAAGGTTTCTGCGGAAGCAGGTCTTTTGTCCACCTGTTCCTGCGCGCGTTTGTACACAGGAGGTGTTTCAGTACACAGTGTCGGTGCCAGTCTCCCTCGCCCCACCTCTCCCTCGCTCTAGCTGCTGGTGACGGTGGTGCCGCTCCCCAGCTTTATGATCATCTGCTGGCAGTCGTGGAGCGTCCTCTTGTCGCCGAGCTTCTCCAGGGTGCGGGCCGCATCGGCCAGCATGCCCACCCTTTGGCCCGGGGCCGACAGGAAGGAGGGAGGAAGGTAGCGGCAGGCCAGCATCACAGCCTCGGCCTGCTCCCGCTGGCCGGGCCGCGCCTCGCACTCCTCTGCACACAGAGAAACCAAACATTTGGTGAGCTATGAAGCTCAGGACAACTATTTGGATTATGTGTGCTTACAACCACCACGACATTGACATATTTTATTGCGATTTATGTCACACAAATAGTAGTACATATAAATGTTAAGTGGGTACGTTCACTTCGCTCACAGTAAAATTCAACGACTTTTCAAGAATTTTAGAGGGAAGTTTTCAAACTTTTCCCGCACTACACTTTGGAGATAAAAGTGTAAAGTTTTAATTAATCAATATATGACATAATTTATTAATGTTAATATTTTTTATTATGGTATTCTACATTCTACAGCAGGGACAAGGTGAAGTAAAATATAACAAAATCTTATGTTTTGAAATGTCTCTCACACACACACACAACCTACACACCCAACTAATCTAAGAACAAAATTTTAATTTAACAAAATAAAATCCCCTGATTTGAATAATTTTGCCGAATTATAAAATAAGACAATCAATAACTTGTTGAGCCATTGGAAATAATAAATGTTGATTACAATCCAAACAAAAGTAATGTTAAGCTAAACGACCTTCCTGCTCAAATTAAATGCTTCATAGGAACACAGGTCAATAAAGAAACATACAAAGAAATTCACAAAAAAGTGCTCTCCTTAAGCTTTCTGGCGTTCAGCAAATAGAAATAACTTTGGTAACTCTAACTGACCTAAAACATGAAATGTTTCATCTGATTCAACTTCAGACAGTGAGAAGAAATGTATCTGCGTCTTTTATGATGTGTATGAAAATATCTGGTTTCAGCTGTAGACAACAGTTTCCACATGTAGGCTTTTAATCAGCTATTAGATTGAACTTTATTGCAAAACTGTTAGGTTTACGTCAAGCACTTCAAGGACTTTCCAAACCTAGAAAACACCAAAAATGAAATTCAAGCATTTTCAAGGATTTCAAGCACCCCGAGTCTGACATACGTTTGCATTCAGGCCCTTTTAGGTCCCTCAAAAAAAATCTTTTTGTTTAGACTTTTATTAGACAAAACAGACCTAGCCAACCCCCACACTGCAGATTCTCTGACCATAAAACATTCGTCTCGCCAAAAGCGTCCCGATTACTTGCACAGGTCAGATGACACCTAAAAACCCACTGAAGCCTCTCCATTGACACGAACGCACCTGTCTTGGCTCCGGGTGTTGCTCGGCGCCGCAGTGAGCGGTCCAGTAGCTGATGGGTTCTGGTGGGACTGGCCCCCGCCATCAGCCTGGCAGTGGCTTCATGAAGGAACAACTGGAGAGAAGCAGAGGGCAGAGAGAGATCAGAGCCAAACAGGAGGAACAAGAGCGAGAGACGATGACTCACACCTAATGCTCAGCTCTACCTCAGAGAGTCTCTGTGAACAATGCTGCGACACACTTGCCTAAGGCTATGTGTGGGCGTGTGTGTGTGTGTGTTATGAGTGGAAGTGAGTAGAATTTTATTTTTTTTTACTGAGTATTGCTCCACAGACTCCCTGTAAACGATCAGCTTCAGTCAGAGCTGCTTTGGTTTGTGTTGCCGATTTAAATACGGGGTTTAAAATGGATGAGTTTGTGTTTAAATGAAGCAACAATGTGCTCACCATCTCTAGAGATTCATTACAATGGATTCTGTAACAACACAAAGCGTATTTATGTGTTGTTATAGAAGCCCTTTATTGGATAAGAAATCTGAAAAATCCAACCTTCAATTTGAGTGCATTTATGCAGAAAGGCGAACAAAATTCTTGCAAAATTAAAAAAGGTTTTTATAGTGAAATAGAGTGTCTAGAGTGGGAGTTTGCTGAACTGTAGTGGGACTTTAGCTTTGATCAGATAGCACTAAGATCAGGTGGGATTAATGTGAAATAAAGGATAAATATGTAGAGAAACACCTTATGCCCACTGATAAGTACGGTGAAGGATCTGTGATGCTGTGGGCCGGTTTCTCTTCCAAAGGAATGACCTTGTTAAAATGATGAAATCTTTAGCAGAGTTTTGATCCAAACCAACCGTGAAATGGTTTCACCAAACCCAAAATCAGCCTTTCTGACTGGTCACATCTTTACCACTGGTCACATAGCAATCGATCTGTTAAAGCAGTTTGTCAACCACGGGTAAAAATTGCACGTACTCTTCGCATTGCAGGTCTGAAGCTGTGTGCCAGCTTGCGCAGGGAGCAGAGGTCTTGCTGGAAGCCCTGAAGTTCTGGTGGCGACGCCTGATGAAGGCTGGCAGGACCGCTGGAGCCCGCCAAGCCAGACCCTGTAGGACTGGTTCCTTGCTGCTGCAAGCGCCAGATGTTGGTCCTCAAAACCAGCAGGAGGTCGCACACCATTAACTCGACGACCTGTAGAAATATCGACCGGATTGGTTGAAGTACGCAAATAGGACGTGTTTTGGCATCATGGAAATGATACGAGAGATTGACCAGGTCACAAAAATGGGTTACCTAAAATATTTCATATTTTTAATGGTTGTTTTTACCTTCCACATGTAGACTGAAAGGAAAACCTACAGAGATTTTATGAAGCAGAAACATACCCTCCCTTCTCCTCCATCCTGTGTGTGTGTGTGTGATTGTGTGTTCTGCTGCTCTTGGTCCAGCTCTGTGTTGCACTGCAGGTACATTGCACTCTTAGGAGACACACATGCAATGCAACTACAATGCACTGCAGCTCTGGCCATAAACATACACACACACACACACACACACACACACACAAACACAGCACAATCATTTTGTGCTGCCAATCCACCAGAATCACCATCTGGTAGAAACCACAGGGAGGGCCGCCACAGCGCCCCACAGAGGAACCGAGGAACTACTGCAGGGGGGAATCTGGAGATCTGAGGCCAGGTAAAAATCCTGCAGCTTTGTGTGCAAATAAGATCCTAAAAGTATTTTTTTTTTTTTTGTATTCCACTGTAAGCTTTTAAAAGATAAATCAGCTCGACTCCAGCATGTGCGTACCTTGTCTAAGCTGGAGCTGTGGCAGTGCGGTCCCAGGTTGAGGCTGTCTCGGAGCAGGGCGCTGGCCTTGTCAGTGTGGCTCAGACTCAGCTGGCAGTTTTCTGGCTTGGACAGCAGAGCTCTGACTGCCCTGAATGTGTTGAGGCACGCTTTGGGCAGAAGACTCCTGCCAGAACCAGTGGCAAACCAGACAAAGGACACAGGTTAAAGCAGTGCAAGCGTGTGACGGTGGTCGTGTGTGTGTGTGGGCATGTGCGTGTGTGTGTGGAGCAGTAAAAGAAGGCCAAAGTTCCATAAAATCCTCTCGAATCGGACGCAGAACTTACTCTGCGTTCTGCAGGCTGCGGGGCAGGTGCTCCACAGTTGGATAGAGCCTCTCTGCTGCAGCATCATCTCCTTGAAGCCAATTGATGATCACTATGGCAACCGAGGACCACCACTTAGAGTGGGGGTCGCAGCCTAGTGATTGGAGAAAAAAATTTAAAAAGTAAAAAAAATGAGACATCCTCCCGTAGACATGCAATTATGCAAATATTCGAATCCCCCACTGGCTTTTTTTTTTTCCCCCCACATTTAACATGCATCACAATACACAAAGACAGCTGCTGTCTATAGTTCTGAATCATTCTCTCTGGTAGAGTCCCACCTTGCACCCACAGCGAGATCTTTTAAGGAGGGTAATATATTCTGCTGCACACCCATGCAACCTCCCCTAACACATTTTAAAACACCAAGAGCATCCTGATGCTCTGCCAAGAAAAAGTTTCCGATTAAAAACCCCAGCACAGCCTCGCTTCCCTTCCTCCTTTCAAGGTGATCACAGATTTGACAGTGCTGAAGATAAATGAAGCAATCCGGCGTGCCTCCATTTTACCAAGTTCCCTTTTTTAAAATTTCTTTTTTTTTTTTTTTTTAAGCTTAGATTAGTGGAGATGAAAGTAAGTGCTGTGGGGGTGAAAGTCAAGTGGAAATCAGACTATGTGATTTCTAAAGAGTATAAATGGACTTTGTCGGTTGGTTATTTGATTTAGTAAAAACACAGAGGTAATGACACAGCTGGGACATGTAAAGGCAAAATGAAGCGATGCATTAAAGGGTTCAATTAAAAGCCATTTTTCTGTCGTGATTTTCCAGGAATGTTAGAATTTGTAATTCTGATTTATCAATTGCTTGAATTATTGCAGAATGGAATAAAATCAGCCTTTACTGTCCCGCAAAGGGGAATCTGGATATAAAGGTTCTCAAAAAAAGTTCTTAAAGTGTTAAAAAAAAACACATAAAAAAACAAGCTTAATAATAACAACAACAGCATAATCTACTGTACAAGACTGTAACATAAATACATACTGTGCAGTTATTAGGAATTAAGATGCTGCTATAGAATAAAATAATAATAATGCTTGTTATAATTATTACTGTATTTCATGCATTTTCTGCTCAACATTCAGATAGGTTTAATTACTCAGTTATTATATTTTTATTGTACAACAATATGTTATATGATTACAGCATTATTATTTACGAAGGCGTGTTTTATTTATGCATTTTAAATATTTAATTTGATAGGGTTATTATTATTTATAAAGATGCTATTTTTAATTATTATTAATACTATTAATGTTAAAATCGACAAACATTTTTTTATCTTTTTTTTTAACGTGTGAATATTCCAAATGAATAATTAACTATGACAATCATCATCATTTACAGAAAGCAAAAACAGAAAGTTGTCATAATTGCCATTATTTTCAAAAACTTTTGATCAAACTTTTAATATTCTAAAAATGTTTTAACCTACCAGTCACTATAGCCATGTTGGAGACAATTGCAAAGGACTGGGATGTTGCACCGGCGGCATCAGACGCACTAATCAACAGCTGGAGGTACTCCAAGGCATCGGCGTACTCCCTGATAGCAGAGACCAGTCAATCGGGTCAACAAGTGCTCCAACATTCTCATTTATTAGGAACTTTTTCACAATAGGGAAACTAGAAAAAATAATGAATACCGGTCAAAAACACAGAGAAATGTTTAAAAGCCCCCGGTGTTTTCTCACCCGTCAGCCTGGTTGGGACTCTTCTCTCCGTGCGGCTGGGCGACGCAGTAAAGAGCCTTTTCGAGGAGGTGTTCTCTGAAAGCCTGAGTCACCTGGGCCAGAGGGTCCACTGTAGGAACGCCAAGCCATTTCAATTATTTTAGAATAGTTTTCAGGGGAAATGGAAGACAATTCAATGGACTAAATTAGGCTACATTAGGTAACTGGTGGCCTACCAGTGTTTCCAGCCTGGCTGTAGATGCTTTCTTTAGGCGTGCTGCGAATGGCCCAGTCCCCGTCCACGAAGAAGCGGTGGCCGAGAGGGTGACAGAGCCACTGCATGGCCGGAGGCACGCAGCCGCTGGACGACAGGCACGCCTGGCGGGCGCTGCTCAGGAACACACGCTGTCGGGAGAGAAGACGGAGCTTGGTTCAGTGAGGTTCGCTTTTTTTCAGTCGCTGAAGGCTTTGACTGATTAATATAAGCTTGGAAATGACGACTCACAGAGGTAAAATGGAGGATCCTTGGCAGGCTGGCTTTGACTCGTAGCGCTGCAGAGACGTAGACCTCAGCCAGACTTGCTACCGGCAGGCATGAGCCAGCACATTCTGCCAGGTTCACCGCACTTAAAGCCATGTGGACTGCTGACAGGTGGCTGCCGTTCAGCTTCCCTGCACAAACACACAAGAAAAGGTTCAGAACATCCAAATGTTTTCCTGTTATTGTAGATGATATTAGGATAGATCAAAAATGTTGTTTTAAGAAGTCAAATGCGATTAACATAAGCTAAGTTGTGGTGTTAAATCTACCTGTCATGTGAAGCTGGTGCAGGCGGTGATAAACCAAGGCGGCATCACGACTGCTTTTACACGCATCCTCCTGCAGGGGGCGATCGCTGCGCAGACCTCCAGCCCTTGCGGCGAGCCAGCGGCCGACCCAGAGGCGCTGAAGGCAAAACCTCAGCAGGGACCAGAGCACCGCGCAGGCCAGGTCCAACTGGGAGATGGGCAGGGGGCGACCCAGCGCCTTCAGACAGGTTCGTAAGTTATGACTGGCCTGAGCAAAATCCCCCTGAAGGGAAAGAAGACAGAAAAGCTAATGTAAGGCATGGATGAATCGTTATTCAAAAGGCTGATTAATAACCAGACCATCTTACTCTGGCCAGGTCCAGGTCGGCCTGTTTGCGGTGTCTCCAGAACAGCACGGACGACCCTGAATGTGGACGGGTCACGGGCTCGCCGTAAACCAACAATCGGATCAGAACTCCTGACACCAGAATACCGTTCAGCAGCCACACCAATATGGTAGGGAGCATCCAATCCATCCAGCCCCAAGACTCATCTACAGACAGCATGGATACACTCAGTAATGAGCAAAAATAACTCCGGTAGACAACTGCTACAACGAACCAGCAGGTTTACCTGGAATATCTACACCCAAGACGCTTCTTCCTGCATGATGGGGGTTAATGTCTGCATTGTTTCCTGCAGAGTTGCTGCCGGATGAGCAGAGCAAAGCAGCCAGTGGGTTGAGGGAGAGGAAGAGGAAGGTAAAGGCGCACAACGCCATGCGGGAGCGGTCCAGCATGCCTCCGACCACGCCACCTGCTGCAGATTGGTCCAGCAAGCCTAAATTTGACTGCAGCAAAGGAAGATCCAGAAAAAGACAATTAGTGTAAATTTAACCTAAAATAAAAATTTACTGTCTCGCAACTTTCAAAATCGCTGCCTGGCAAATTAAATGTTCGCCACACACCTTTGTGTCCTCTCCCATGGGACTGTCAGGCTCCGAGTCACTGCTACAGCGCGAGAACGAGGTAGGGGAGCCGACGTCGGAGGCTGGCGGAGTGGGCAGCTCGTTCTTCACTTCTGCCTGAGTGTCCACCTCCATGGCAACCAGGTCTTTGAGAGACTCTTTGAAAGGAAGGAGAAAGCGATCACACAAAAAAAAGAACAGTCAGGAGTGTAGACCAACAGCTCAGAGGGCTTTAGCCTGGCTTAACAGCGCGCCGAAGAACACGGACAGGATGAGGGTTCAAATGCTCACTGTTCTTCTGAGCTGCCATTTTCAGAGCCATGTTCTCCTGTTTGAGCTTCTGATTCGTCTGCTGCAGGTAGCGGATGTAGTCGATGGCTTTCCTGAGGACAGCCGACTTGTTGAGCTAAAGAAGAGGAGGAATGTTACAGAAAACGCGCCGTAAATTTTCCAACTTTAAACACAGCATCTACACCAGTCAGTCATTACATTACCACCAGAACCAAGAACATCAAGCAAATACTTTGGTTTTATTACAATGAAATAGCATTGCATCGTAGTATAGTAGAGCATAGAATAAACAGTTTCCAACCTTGGCTTCAGTGCCAGCGACAATATCTTTCAGCTCCAATATTTTATCGTTGATGGAGGAACGATAGCGTTTCTCGATGGCGTTGTGAGCAGTGCGCTTCTCCCCCTTGTGCGGCTGGCCTGACGGCTTGCCGGCGATGGCGATGCGGTTGATGGGAAGCTTTTCCGCATCCACCATCACAGGCACGGTGGTCAGGATGGTACCCCCACCCATAAAAGCCTACAAATGGATAGAAATCAGTAAAGTTTTCTCAAATGTAAAATTCACAATTTACAGATTGACATCTGGCCTCTTCTGCTACCTGCAGGGATGTGCTCTGTACCGAGCTGGTGGTGGTCACTAGAGACGTAGGGGAGGCCATGGTTGTGACCATACAAGGGTCAGGCTTTAAAGTGGTGAGCAGCACAGATTCAGCCTTTATGAACTGGGGCTGCAGCAGCACCTGATGCAAACACACACAGACCAATGACCCATAAATAAGGCATCCTTTATCCAGTCCAGGAGCAATCAAGGAGAAGCTTCACACACTTACAGGTACTTGTTGTACTTGGGTTGTAATAGTCTGTGCTGGAGGGCTAGCTGAGGTGGCCAGGAGGGGGGAGGCGGTGGTCAGGCCTTGAAGCTGGGTCTGAATGGTCACTGGCTGGACGCTTGGAGGCGAGGACGATAAGCTGGTGGCAGGAGAGCTCACGTTGCTGCGGCCGACGGCTGAAAAACAGGGACAGCACCGTTAAACCAAGCAGGTTAAACTCGATAAAATATCTCTTTAATACATTTTCTTTTTCAGATGAATTAATATGGGTATTTGCTGTATTTTTTTATTGCAACTGAACTGCTGCAAATGTGGAACATCAACACTAGTAATCAAGCAAAGTCTAAAGGCGGCAAAGGTTTTGTGAAAAAGAGAATCGTGGAAGCAATTCAAATTCTAAAACTTTTATGTCTTTATACCTACTACAAAGTATTTATCGTAATCTTTTGTTATCGGTGTGTATCTTATCATTTCTTTAAAAAGCCTATCTTTTATTTCACTAAAAGAAAGGTGGCAAGTGAGTAAACTTTATTTATATAGCACCTTTCACAGACAAAAATCCCAAAGTGCTGTAAAATGTTCATGAAAAACAAGCTGAAACAGCCGACAAAAACAATAAGAGGTGCATTTAACTAAAAGCTTGTCTAAATAATAAAAAAAGTGTCTTAAGCTGCTTTTCGAAGGATTCAACAGTTATAGACAACGCATCTATGAGTAACACCGACGCCCAACAAACGACTAATTGATTTTAGTTGTAGTTTTCTAAAAATGTGTCACTTTAGCATAAGAATTATGCAAACAAGCATGAAGAATTGAAACAGTCGTGGATGAAAGTGGTCTAAAAATACTGATATACAAGCAGAAAGCAGAGGTTCGCCAACAGCTTTAAAACTTTTCTGTCATTAGTTGGGGTGGAAAGCAGTTGGAAAAATATCAGCTGAATGTCAGGCAAGAACATTAGAACAGTTTGTAATGCCATACACTAATGGCATTACAAAGTAAAAAAGGAAAAAAGTATCGACTTAATTATAAAACTAATCAATTAAATGGATAAAATGATGCAACAGATTCAACTTAAATACAATAATTGTGACTCAACATGTTCGTCTAGGAGTAGCTTTACAAATGCTGCTGCTGGAACAAAACGCAGTTTAAAAACGGGGTTTCTTAATGGGGCCATCATTTATTATTTAGCAATCAGATCATCACTTTCTCTGGAAGGCTAACAGAAGTCAAATGAATGTAGAAAGTGATTCAACAAAAATCCCAAATCTAGACATTGCAAAACGTGAAAGAAAAGCACCATTAAAGTAAAGTAATAGCCAGAAAAGCTAATTTGCTATCAGGGTATTGTAACAGATGAAGGACTTCAAGAGGCGACACAAGAAGCAAACCGTTTTCAGCCCTTTTGCCAATATCCTAACTAAGCTTATAATTTCATAAAACGATTTGTTAATAAGTGTGTAGACTGAAGATAACCTTTTACCTATTTAGAAATTTCAGTGAGTCATTCCATACCTCCTCTTATCACGTAAAATTGAGATAACGGTTACATGTGCCAAACCGCACCAGGGTCAGAGACTTTAGCCATGTGGTAATAAAAAAAAGATTGAATCCAATAAAAAAAGAACTATAAAAAAGAACTACATCATCCTAACCCCAGCGAACACCTCATAATATCTCCTTCAATCAGTGAATCAGTGAGTTGCTTCTATGCTAAACTAATTACTGAGTATGCATGTATAATACACTACACAGTAGCTACTGCACTCTGCTGAACCTATATCTACAGAGAGTATTGTGCAAACACAGAACTTTGATAATAGTTTTATTAATTTAGCCAGGGCTATTAGACAGAAATTAGTTGCAATATCCAAAGGCTTCTTTGTCGTCACACCTCAACATCTAATTAATGATTGTAGTAGAAGACACACGACAAATGTCAACATTATTAAAATGAACAAAACTATTAAGCGGATATGAGCAAAGGATAAATTGACAGCACTCGAAGAGCTTATTGTGTAATTAAGCAGCTTTACAACACTAGTCATTCTGAGCCAATAACACAGCAATTCGTACAGCACTCATTGAAATAAGCCCATACTAAGACACTGGTGACATAGGGACAACTTTTTTTCTTTAACTCATATTACGTCTATAGAGCAAATCAAAACATTGCGAACGTCAATTCATGATGGATATTAGACTGTGACACACAAAGAAAACGATCGTGGAACTGCACTTCAAAATATCAGAACAATTTTTCCCTTACAGAGAATTTCTGATTTTCCAGTTTTTTTGAGTTACACGTCTTTCTCTTCGACACGTTCGTCACCTTGCAAAAGACTTACCCGTAAAGCTACTTTGGCTCTGAAAGTTGCTCTGGGCCTGAGGTTGTGCCTGGGGCTGAGGCGCAGTCTGAGGCGCAGGGGATGTGAAGAGTGTCTGTGTCGTGGAGCTGAACGCCGGATTTGGACCTGGCGAGCCGTGAGGGGACGCTGCTGCCTGCGCGGCGGCAGGCGGGCTGACGCTCGGCTGGGGCTGCTCCACCAGGGGCTGTCTGAGGCTCTGAGCCTGCTGGCTCGACAACGGTTGCTGCTGCCTCTGTGCGGAGCTGGGTACCTGAGCCAGGGGAGACTGCTGGAAGGTAGCAGGCTGGAAGGCCTTGTCTGGGGCCGAGGAGCTGCGGCTGATAGGCGGGCCCAACAGGGCGTCTAAGTGGGGGTTGCTGCTCAAGATGGAGGAAGTGGTGGTGGATGAAGGTGTGGGAGTGGTGGCAGGAGGTGAAGCAGAGGTGATGGTCTGGGACAAGGCATTCATCTCTTGGGTGGAAGGGCTCCCTGAGAAGGGAGTGGGATCAAAGAGTCCTCCAAACTCCATGTCCTGATTGTTGATGAGCTGAAGCATGTCTGGAGAAGTGCAGAAAAAACAGAAAAAAATAGGAATGTTACCCATAAACCAGAAATAAACCTCATAATTACTCCATTAAAAGCTAAAAAGCATCTGTTAAAAATTGAAATACAAGTGTGATAAAAAGGTGAAAAGGCAAAGTGACAGCTAAGAGGGCCCTGCAGATCAGAAATTTAAAAGGCGTCTGGAGTGTGTCTACTCTCTGTCCTGGATCAGGTCCAGTGTAGCTATGGGAGACCGGTCCTGAACATTACCAGAGACCCCTCACACACTCGACATGAACTTCCTGGAACTGTTGCTACCAGGCAAAAAGTACCACATCAAAAGCAGAACCTTCCCAGACGGACGCACAGCTTTCTGCCTCAAGCGGTTTAAACGCCAAAGTGAAGTGAAGTATATGCGCTTCACCTCATCTGTGTCGTGTTTTATCCATCTGTGTTTCTCTTTAATAGATTTTTTTACACTGGTGGAAATTTTGAGAAAATTCTGCCTTTTTTTTCTTTGCTAAATGATATGCAATTAATTGGTAGTATATCAGTCTGGGGCTGGTGGAGAACCTGGATGACTTGCAACCTTCTTTTGAGTCATTTTTGTATTCCAGAAAATAAGAATATGCATTAATAAATCATATATCCAGCTGCTTGTATTTATTAAGCTTTTTTAAACCAAAGTACTGCTATTTAATTTGTAAATAGTCAATCCCAAAGCTTCTAGTGATCATTGGATTTCCAAGGTATTAAAGGTTTGAGAACTCAAACTCTCTCTCTTGACAAAGATAAAGTGTTCTTTGCATATATTGAAAATAATTTTCCACTTCTAGATTTGACTGGTTAAAGTATAGAATAATCGCATCCCTGAGAAACGTAATCAATTACAAATTTATTGATGGAACTTGACTTAATGTCGTGTTTTGATTGTTGATTCTATGTTGCATTGTGTTTCTGTGTTTGATATGATGTAAAGCACTTCGAAATGCCTTGCTGCTGAAATGTGCTCTACAAATAAAATTTGATTTGATTTTGATTTGATTCGATCCAAGAAACGCGCTACCGGGTGTATGTTATGTCTGCTGTGCAACGCTGAAAGCCTGAATGTATAAAAACCACTGTTGTGTATGAGGTGATCGCTCTTGACCAATCAGAGCGCGGCTCTCAGACTTGCTATGCCGATCAGACCAAGACAGCGAGCAGAGGGAGAGATGCTCGGTTTCCACTGGAGGTTACCACCGTGCAGCGTCACCAGCGGGTTACAGTCGGTCAAATTTAGGAGAGCACGACCGAATACTGTTTACCCACTGGCCGTTTATCATGTTACACTTTGGCTGTTCTCATAAAACACACATTGCAGAACGGTGGAAAAATCTGTAGGAAACAGAAGATCTGGCATTATTGATAAAAAGCAGTTTTCCCCCTCCTTAATAACACAAACTGTGGAACATCTCATAATTCACAAGGATTTAAGATAAAAGACATAACTAGGCGTAATAATGCAGAACGTCGTATTGCATTAGGGCAAACCGTAAAAACTTGTTAATACGTCCCAACTGAGGGAGCTGAACCCAGGAAGGAGGAATGAACGACAGTAACCTCTGTCGGTGAGGCACGCGGGGGGCGGGGCTCACTCACAACCGTTAGCAGCACATTAGCTTCACTTGCTAAAATTAGCAACAGACTAACCAATTTGTGCACATTTAAGTTATAGTAAAAACCACTTACAACCGAAGGGAAGCATTTTTAGAAAACCCAAAAGCTAAATAGCTAATTCTAGCTATGTGTCTTATTAAAAACACACTATAAGCTGTTTGAGTCATTAAGTTTGTTTCTGCTGTTTGCTACAAAGTGCACAACACACATTACTAAAACAAAAAAAACCAGAGAAAAGTCCATGCAGTGCTTACTCTCGCAGCTCTTTAAACATGACTGACTTCACAGGTATCCATATAAATAAATGTACAACTCCTTACCATCGATGTCGCTTAAGAGGACCGTGTCAATTTCACTTGGGTCGTTAAGAGACAGTGTTGGATCCAGATCCAGCGAAGGATCGTCAAAAGACAGGCGGTTCATCTTCACTCTCGTCTGATTCTATGGACCACAGAATCGGCTCGACGCGCTACCTGATCTCAGGGAACTGGAGGGTCTTTTATCGTTTACGTCCCTACATTTGATAAACTGTCGGATCCCAAGTCGACTTAAAACTTATCCAGGATGCGCTGTTTGCCGATACGTCAACTAAACTATACACACCAACCCGCCATGATCGCCGCTGGGAAACTTGTCAAACCGAGTCAAACACTGAGGCTCATTCAGCACCAACAGAGGAACCCACGCAACCCTGAAGACTGACAGGTGAGCCAGCCAATCAGCGAGCTTCTAGCAGATTCCCACGATTCTCATTATTGTTTTGATTGCTGAGCAAACGGATGAAACAATGTGGAGTGCATTTCAATCATTTTATGAGACGTTACAAGAGACGTTATGGTTATTAATTTGTGATAAACACGACACACTACTCTACCGTAGTCATTATTAATCCAATGACAAGAAATAAATGAAAACGCCAATAAAACCATAACTCTGCTATGTACTGATATACATTCTAATATTCAATTCAGTAATGTTTACTCCATCTTAAATTATGGTAACAAATTATTAATATTGGAGGCAGCAGCGTGCATTTGTTTATTATGGGCCTGTTGCGAAACAACCAATCAAAATCCCATGTGGGCGGGAGCTGCCGGTAGTTAAGTTTGTCTGACCGGAATCAGCACCGCCTCCTGTAGAACCAGCGAAATTGTCCAATGAGAAGCTGAGAATCGGAGTGGGGTGATTCGACGTCACAGCTCTGAATCTGAGCGATTACATCATGTGCTGCTCAGTCTTGCAGGAGTGGAAGTAGCGACACTAAAATAAAACGAAGGTACTTTTGTGAAAACAAAAAACTAAAATTGTAGATGTAACTTATTTATTGAAACTTACCAATAAACACTTTAAATCCCAACATAAAAATAACTTTAATAAAAAAAAGACTAAAAACGATATAGTTCAGCAAAACAACAAACTAAAATGTTAGTACTTTTGATTTTTAACAAAACATTAAACAGGTTATGGTTAAAAAAAACAAAAAGCAAATATATGCTAAAAAAGATTGCAATTAAAACAAAATATCTTCTATAAACAAATAAGTACCTTTAAAATTGTATGGAAATAGGTCAGTGACCTACAGTAGCACTACATTGACAGTGGCTGTCACTGTGGCTGACCTTGTATTTTTGGGGAGGGTTGTTGGGCATGTCACGAAAATTTTATACACAAAAGTAATTATTTACACAAATGACAGATTTAGGTTTTATTCTAAAATGTATCTTTTACCTTCATTTTTCTCCTGATTGGAAGTAATATGAGAAATTTTGGAGTGGCAAAGCTAGTTCCAACTTGAATCAGAGAATCTGTGAATGGAGTTGAAGAGTTGGATGATGGCGAGACTCAGAAAGAGCTCATTGCCAAATTAATTTTAAAAATATCAGTGGAAACAGGTAAAAAGTTATTCAGGAATAATAATAAAAAGGTTTGATTACTGTAATATAAATAAAAAATCTTCAATTGGAGAGGATGAATATACTTTAAGACATTTTTGGTTTTGTTGAAAAGTGGATAACAGATAAGTGTTTTTTTTTAAACCGATACTTCTTTTACGTATTATTTTGTAAATCTCAATATCAGAATCAGAAAAAAAATATCCTGAAACTTAAATCTGTCAAATGTATGTTCAGTCAGAAGCTTCTTCAAATTTGATGTAATACAGACCGCTACAAGAGATCTTTCCTGCCAACAGCCATCACTATTTACAATAACTCTTTGAAGAATTTTAATTAATATAAGCTACAACATTTAATTTCTCTTTGGGATCCATCTTTACACTACACGAGTACACATTAATTAGATCATTTAGTAAACAAAATAAACCAGTAATGTACTGCACATCTTTTATAGTCCTTCTGGGGAACAAGATGTATCTGAAATGTCTGAAAATTTTCTTTAAGAGTAACCCTTAAGGTTTTCTGGAGGCTTTTTAAAATTTCTCTTTATAAACCAGTGATTTTAAGACTAAGTCAAAAGAGATGAAGTTTGATTCAGTTTTTTTGCACAGCATCATGTGAACAGAATTTGTTGCTGCCTACATGACTAGTAGTTAAATGGACAATGTACCCATAGCCATGTCTCAGCAAAATCTAGAGAAACTCATCCTTGCGTTCATCTTCAGTTGTATTGATTATTGCAACAGCGTCTTCACAGGTCTGTCCAACAAATCAATCAAACAGCTGCAGCTGATCCAGAATGCTGCTGCTCGCGTTCTGACTAAAACCAGGAAGATAGAGCACATAACACCAGTTTTAAAGTCCCTACACTGGCTCCCTGCAGCTCAAAGAATAGACTTTAAAATACTGTTGTTAGTTTACAAATCACTGAACGGCTTAGAACCACAATACATTAAAGATCTGCTGTTGTTGTATCAACCTTCCAGACTTCTCAGGTCTTCTGGTTCTGGTTCTGCTCTGCATCCCCAGAACCAGAACCAAACGAGGAGAAGCAGCTTTCAGCATCTATGCACCACAAATTTGGAACAAACTTCCAGAAAACTGTAAAACAGCTGAAACACTGACTTCTTTTAAATCTCAACTAAAAACCCACCTGTTTAGAATTGTATTTGAAATGTAATCAATTACAAATTTATTGATGGAACTTGACTTAATGATTGATTCTATATTACATTGTGTTTCTGTGTTTGTAATGATATAAAGCACTTTGAAATGCCTTGCTGCTGAAATGTGCTATACAAATAAAATTTGATTGATAACCAATAATACCATAGGTGGAGGAGGAGGAGGAAACACCCATGTGACAGTAATTGACCAGTAAGATGCAATATTAAGGCTTCAGTATTAAGGAGCAGAAAACTGTCACACAAGACAAAAAATTAAAATAAAAACAGAGTAATGAGGTAGAGGTCACACATTGCTAGTGTTTTATTGGGCAGTCACACACGTGCAAAGAGTCAAATACAAATCTGATTGTAAGTAATGGCAGCAGACAGTCAGGTACAGCCACACAGACGTCGAACACCTGAGATGTCCAAACTTTGAGTACACACATTGTGTATTAATCCAGTTAATGACATACTGTATCCAAATATAGACAGCTAAGACATTTGTGAGAAACACTTTTGCAGTCTTCAAAGAAAGTAACAAAAACACTGTTAGCCTACCATTACTTATCCCAAGACTTGTAAAACACAAATACTGAAAATAGCAGAAGTTTCATTTGAAATCACCTCTGATGACTTTCTTGCAATCTGTCATTGAACAACCTGCACAGTAAGAGTTTTCAAAAAACAAAAGGACTACAATTAATATCTCAGTTACCTGGCAACCATATTAAAACAGTTGTAACAATACAGCATTAATACCAAATAAAGATCAATACTACATTTGAACCAAGCTACATTTGAATATTACAAAGACTATGGAGAAAATATTGAGACTTTAGTAACTGTGAAAATAACAAATCATAGTTGTTTCCCCATAATCAGAGGTTCCGAATGAAAACTATTGATTCTAGTTATTAGGCTGTTATAGTAATTAAATAAAATTAATAATAGAGTATTAAAATAGGGGGGATTTTCTTATTTTTTGTTGGCTTTATATTTTCCATCTAAACCAAAGGTAAACTGTGGTTGGAAACATCTGTAACATAGGCAGAAATGTCCAGCTAGAATAAACATCTGCCTCCCACCGCACCTAACAATGTTGTGAATGATACATGAACTATAATAATAAAATATAAAATAAATTTTGAATATTAAATCAGGAGAGTATTTTGACGTTTATAGATTTTATAGCATCAAATGTACGGAGATCTATCAGTGAGAATGCACATTTTTAAAGCTTGCATCATTCTAGTTTCAATACGTTGTCATGTAGGCAATTTTAAAGTCAACACTATTCATACTGATCATAAAAATAACGGAGGTTTTTCTATGCGAATGTCTAATATTGCTGTTTTATCAAACTTAAACTTGACATCCTGGAATGAACCCAAACAAAAACTGGAGAGATGAAGAAACAAAAGCAGTGTGAAGTCATTTTTAAGATCCTTTCCCATCCCTAAAAAAAATATTAACTTTACAAACACAAAAGACAAAAAAAAAAAAAAAACATATTAGTTTTTGCATCAAAGTGCAGAGATCATAATTCATAAAAAATAGTATATTCTCTTTACTGTCCATGCATGTTTTGGTAATTGGATCTTATCAGAAATATTAGGTAAAAAGTGGTTATTTTGTTTGCTTTTAAAATAGAAAAAGTTCAATTAAAACACATACTGTGATTTTATGCATTTGTAGCCAATATTTGGGCAAAAATTTTAATTTATATTGATTTACTTTTTTATTATAAAATGACATTAATCCCTAGCAAAAGTAAATAGAAAATTGTCCCTTTTTTCCCCATGTCTTGATACAGGCAACTAATCTTACATAAACTGACGATGAGCGATGTGGGACACCTAAAAAGGTACAGTCCCACCTTCTCCTCCCGCCCCCATCAGAGAACAAATGTGAATGAGCCCATTATTTCAAAGCTTTACCCCAACCATATATATTTGCAGTGATGTTACGATATAAAGCATATATTTTGCTTGTGCAAGTTGACGCTTGGACGGTGTCGTAATATGAGAAAACGAGACAACATATGTTCATATGGTTCATGTTATATATGAAAAGAAATCTGCTCATTTATTATAGACCAAAAATGTTCATACTTCAATTTAATATTTCATACTGGATTTTAATTTTGTCAAACAAAGGAAAGGAAATTTGGAGCTTTTTGTACATGTCCAGAGAGGCATGTAATTCTTCAGTCATCACATTTGCATATTCGGAGGAGATTTTTTCTTATGTAAAAGTTTATTTTTCCTAAAATTGTGAAGAGTTAACAGTAAGATATATATTTACCCAATCCTATGTTTTCTTCAGATTGTGAGAATGTCAAAAGCATTCACCCGTCCCATTTATAAGCTTTGGAGACGCTGAGCTGCACAGAGTATAAAAAAATCTGGCCTATTTTAATATCACTTTGCTTGTGATTTTATGGTTTCATCACTTGAATTACTAAAATAAACAACATGTTTTTCAATCAATCACCAAAACAGGCACTGACTTCCACAGTTTATCCCTAACATTTTATACATTCTCTGTGTATAAATAAAATCTTAGTTGGTCATTAAAGCCTTAACGTTCTTTGGAATGGCTAAAAGGTGCTTGTAGCTGGTTGCTGTTCCCACTTCATGTTTGTATATATTTTTTCTGCATCTATAAAATATTCAATGGACAACTCTCTTCCCTTCAGTGCTTTGAAATGCGTTCATGAGTTTCCTTTTGTTGCCGTTACTATTACATTTCCCTTTGGTTAGAAGAATGCCGTGAATGCTTGGTTTATTGTGTTTTTCCAGAATATTCCTTTTTAATAACAAATCAGCCTCTTCGTTTGCAGTGTTATTGGCAAGCAGGGCAACACAGCACTTTTATCCACATTACAAAATTTTGCTATTAAGGATTCTTAAATGGAATATTTGCTGATTTAAAGACATAATCGATGAACCACAACCGCCACTGTAGTACATTGTACAGCTTAAACCATTAGAAAAACAAATGCAATTAGCAATTAGCTGAATGTAGTAAAATAATATTCTAACTGAATGCTTCCATACAAATTCAATGCGTGAGCCTGCAGTTTCTATTCGTCTTAGCAGTAATATACCACATTCTTACAGCACATGAGACGAGTTAGGTTGTCTTCACTTGGTGGGACTGCTGCAAATGAGCTGCAGGCCTGCTAGTTTTACATCCCACGATAACAGCCCTATACATCCATTCATAGTAAAACTCAAAGGCAGAGTGTGCAGTAAACACCATTGACCTCAATGGGTTTAAGGGTAGGAGGAGCAAGGAGGTGGAGCTCACTCGCCACACCACTTCCATCCAGTCTGCAATAAAACGGAACTAGAAGAGCTGCTTTGGAGGGGAATTGTTTGCGATGACCTTCCGATTCCCCGCTGGAGAAGCTAATGTCCGCTGCAAACAGTCTACAAGGCAAAGAGGGCGTCCTCCGTCCGCTCAGACTTCTTGTGGGAGCCGGTGGGGGGACGAGTGGGGTGAGGAGGGTTAGCTCCGGGGGGAGACGGCAGAGTGTCCGCTGCCTTAGCTCGCTCCTCCAGGAACTTATCAAACTCTGTAAGGAAAAAAAAAAATCAATTCATCTTTGACACATATCAGTGGGAGGACAGATCCTACAAATTTGCACAATGTTTGGACGATTGGGAAATATAAAGATTTGCTTTAACCTTCTTGAACTTTTCCACATTCTGTCACAACACAACCATAAACATATGGTGTTTTCCTGGGATGCTATGTTGACACGTGGTTTTCAACATTTTTCTATACAAATAGAAATCTGAAAAGTGTGGCATGTTTACGTATTCATTCAAGTACCTTCACTGGTCACTCCCTCCTCAGCAGCATCTCCTTTCTATTCACAAGGGGAAAAAATGCAGTTATAAAGACACAAACCTTTGAGAAACACCAGGAGGTCACGAAAGTCAAGTCGTAAAATTCACACCAAGTGGCTCATATTCATGCAAACTCATCACACCAAAAAACCTCCCTGAGCCCCTCTAGATCCTCAACAGCATTCAACCAGTTAACTTTAGTAGGACAGACCCAAACGCAGTGTTAGGTCCAACATTTGTGGAACAAACAGGCTCAAAATGAAAAAATAACATGAAGTTAAAGGAAAATATGATTAGTAACATAAAATGGATGGGTAAAATATGCTACCAAGAAAACAAGAGAGATGAGGAAAAGAAAAGAGGGGAGAAAAAAAAGAAAATCAATGTATAAAAAAAAGTCTCACCACGTCAGCACAGAGCCACTCCTCTATATCATCCATGACAGAGGACTGCGATACGGGGATCTAAAGAGCAAAGCCATGGACGAACCACAGGGTCGCACCAAAGCCACAAAAATAAGAGACAAGCAAACCCCCAAAAAACATAAAACAGAGATACAACACACACAAATAACAAGAAGAATCACCAAAACCTCACAGACTGAAAGGATAAAAAAAATAAACAAAAATAAAAAAAAGGGACAAAAACAGCTTCTCTGGATATAATGAGCAGCTAATTAGCCAGCCTACATGTAAGAACAGGATCTCCCAGTTTGCATATGGCTCTCATTGATTTCACTGCGCTTGCATAGCTGAACAGCCGATGACTGATGTCGCACAGCCGCAGTCCTTATTCCACATCATTAGCTAATCAGCAAATCGCTTGAGCGGGGATTCAGAGATTGATTGGATGCGGAAAGCTGGGAGCACGGGGACGGGCCGGTTGTACGGAGCATGCATGCTCACGGCACGGAGCGCAGGGAGCGAGAGTGGTGCTGCATGGCGTGCAGTGGCGGTGACAATGGAAGCCATGTCAGAGGGGATGGCATTTTGGCTCATTTATGTCTGAATGAGGAGATTGCTGTGCTACAAAAGTTTTAAAATCTTTCACCAGATTAAAAACAGAACATTTAAAACTACGTTGTATTTATTAGAGCAAAATTTGCCTCATAAACCCCTTTAAAATTATTCCGATCTTATGAAATATTATCAAAATCAAAGTTTTTCATTCTTAGCTCAATCTCACTAAATCATCACAGGTAACAAAAGCCTTATTCTGAGGCCGTTTTACAGTACAAAATGCCGGGGGAGTTTTTTTCTTTTTGTGAGAGGACAGTTTATGCAAAGGAGGAGTATATATTAAAACACAGCTTGAGGCAGTAGGGCTAAAAAAAAAAAAGCCCTTCAAAAAACAAAAAATGCATGCATCTATGAGAAGAGAGGAGGGAACATTGCAGAGAAGAGAAAAATAACACATCTGTCCCTAGCACAAGTTGGGAAAATGCAACATTTTGTATATAAAGTGAGATTAAACTAAAAGAATTAAACTCATATGGTTATAAGTATCTATGTTAGTTGTTTTATTGAGATTATTTACAAGCGAAATGTGCAAGATCTTATAAAACTCCCCACAACACAGCAATCAGCGCCGTACCATTAACTTTCTTTTCAATTATTTTCCAAAATACCAGAGAGAGTATGAAGGCTAAAAACCTCCGTTTGATTTTATGTATGACCTTGAGGCAGGTCGGTGTAGCCTGACACAGACCATTACCTTCAACAGAACTCTGTCTGCTTTGTCCTTGCACTTTTAGAACAGATACACTCCAATGTCAGGGCCGGCCCAAGGTTGGACGGGGACCAAAGCTGGATTTCATTTAGGAGCGTGCCTGTAGAGACCACTGCCTCCCAGCAACCACTGTCTGTTTATTTGTTTGCATATTACATATTAAAGTACTGTTTTTAGAGTTAAATACTGAGACAAAGATGAATTCCCAAAACTGACAGTAGCGTAAAGTGTCTTGGAGTCCAATGGACTAGATAAAGCGCTATACAAGTGCATAGTGCTCGAATTAACAAGCATCATTAGACCCAAAATTATTCATACAAAACATGCATTATGTTTATGTGTATATCTTTCTCAATAGTCAGTGGAATTACAGGAATCAAAACTGTTTTTGTAATTGTTTTAACAAGTTTCCACAAGTATTTTGATGATTTATCTTTGGTGATGAGCACAAACTCCTTGAGGTTGCCATCACCCTCATCCTTCTCAACGTTAGCAAATTCCCTGCCTCACTACCCAATGACATGTTCCTGCGCTACTTCAAAGTGACTAAATACAAAAATAAAATTACGGTACATGTTTTATTTTGTATATAAAGTGTCAGTTCTTTAAAATCATATTTTCAATGTTAGAATAACAAATAGTTTCAATTAATTAAGAAGTTTTTATTCTTTATATAAAAGTATGTATTGTACTCAACTGCAAAAATAAGTTGGCTCATTTACTTTTGACATATACTGTTTGAGAACTTAATGGCTCTTCACTCCCCCCTGTTGGCCTGGGGTCCTGTAAGCAGCTTTTGAGTCTTCTTATGTCTCGTGTCGGCTCTGTACAAGATCGTTCTTGGATTTTTCCTAATTCTGCTTTTTAGCTGATTAAATCCTCAAATTGTTCAGTTTTGCACCAGAAGACCTTTACAATTTGCAAAAAAAATTGAATCGTTGGTGTGATTTTGCTGCATTGGGGTTATTGTGTAAGGTAAAATGAGTTATGTCCACTCATTTTGTTTTAGTTCATGACTGCTAAGTGGTGATGGAGCATATAAAAGCTTGATAAGAACCATTGGGTGCATTGTTAGAATTTAACACCTACAACAATGAACACAATGTTTAGTGCTCTGTCAAAAAACAGACAGTATAATAGAGGTGGGCAAAATTTGTTGTATCTTGAATAATTTTTTCATATTCTAAAAGAGAAACACCAAATGAAAACTTTGTATGCATAAAAATTTTATATTTTCTCTCAACTAATCCACTTAAAATAAATTGGATAAAGTTAGTATTGTCACTTTGCATTTGACATTGTTTTCATTTCATCATAATTTTCCCCCACCACTAGAACACATCTGCATTTAAAATGAAAGTGAACGCTAAAGGAGATTAAACACTGTTATTGGGATTGGTTAAGGATTTTAAACCACAGTGGTGAGGCGAGGCAAAACAGCAGCTGATGAAGATGGTGGATGATGCTAGCGTAGATGCTGGTAAACAGGACGGGAGGGCTAGGAGGACACACTGTGGATAAGAGTCCTCACCATTCCTTGGGTAATAAGCCAGCTGTCTATGGGCAGCTCCTGATCTGCTGGGTTATCATCCCCTTTTACCCTCAGCTGAATCAACAACAGAATAAGACCTTACACAAGAGAAGAAAGGCCCCGCCACAGCAAAGCACACAGTCCAGAGGAAGAAGACACAGGAGAAGTCAAAAGTGCAAGAGGCGACTTTCATTCACAGAGAATAACGTTAAAAGGAGAACAAAAAGAGAAATGTATCATTCCGTAAAGATGGAAATGAGGAAAACAAAGTGGGGAAAAAGAATTTGAATTCTATAAAAAGTGAAATATCCTAAAAGGAAAAACTTGACGAAAATTACTCAGAGTTTGGAAACACATGACGAGATAACTTCCACATAAATTCCAACGTTTGCTGAGAAAAAGGACAGAAAATCTTGAAACTAGTTTCAGACTCCTGAGTTGAAGTGTTTGGGAGAACCAACTGCTATCATCCATTTTTAATCCATCCTTTTAAATGATAAAAAGATCCAGAGTGAACATGTCTGTGACCTAAAACATGTCACTGGTTTAATCTGCTTCCACAATCCAAACTTGTCCACTTGCTTTCATCTGGAATTAATGTTGTAAATATAACCACCAGCTTCAGTTAAATAATTATACGAAAAATTACACGGTGCAAAACCGAAAAAAATACAGTATGACTTACTATAAACTGTAGGGACCCAAAAATCTGACAGATCTGTAAAAACATCTTCACTTCTCATATAAATATTCCCCCTCCACGCCCCATACATGGTAAATCTGACACAAAGTGAACGCTTTGATGTACTCACCCCACTTGTGTTTTGTTGCCTCACATCCAAAGCAGAGGCCAGGCCTCCCAGAGCATGGGGGTCTTCATATTTTACACTGTGCACCAAACCAATGAAAACTAAAGTTAACACTGGCAATTCAGAAACAGAAAAATAAACAAAAACCAGATTAGATTAATTCTAATGCAGGCAATCGGACCTCTAACCTCTGTGGAATTGGTGTTAGTGATATTATTGTGTAAGGTAAACATCATAAAGGAAAGAAACCCCAAATGTGGGAGGGAAAGTGTGGCAAAGAAACAAATAAGCTTAAGGCAGTATGTAAAAGATCCTGCTTCATGGTTTGAGGACGATGATAATGAGAACAGTGAGGGATCAACCCACAACTGCATAACTGGCACTTGGTATCAACCTGACATCTATGGAAATGTCCACAAGAAAACATAAGGAAGGAGAAATTTGCTAAACACAAAATAAAGACCTTACTGATATTAAGACTTACTTTTTGCGTTGCTCCGCCAGTGAGCTGCTCCTGGTTTGGGCAAACATGTCAAAGTCGTCCTTGTTGTGGCCCGACAGAGCCGTGAGGGTACCGCTAACACTGTCAGAACTTACATCTGGAACAAGAGATGAGGAAGGGAAGATTGGATGATTTTGACAAAAATAATTAGATCCTGAATGAAAACACACTTAAAAAAACCTAAATCGGGAACTAAACATGGAAGGAAGAAGATTCTAGGTATACTGACTAAATTATATGAACTGACGCTCATTCAAAGTCCTCCTAACAGGTACTTTTTCCTGTTCTTTGGATCTTTTAGAAAACTAATCCTAACTTTGCCCCTACCAAGACTAGCGAGTGCAGTAGATATGGAGGCTGTGGAAGGGTTGTGGGCAGGGGAGGCTGTGGCTCTGTGGGCGGAGCTGGACGAAGGGCTGGACACAACCCTGGGTGTAACCACGGCAGGGGAGCCTGGGCCCAGGTCTATGAGGTTGTCTTCTGTAGGCTCCGCTAACATCTGAGAGGACAGACAGGAAAACAGAAACTTTAAACATAAATAAGTGTGAATATGCAATGTTTTAGATAACAGAATAGCCGACAACTGTTTTGCAGATCAACTATAATTGTGGTTTATTTAAATTTTAGTTCACAGATTGATTGATTTAAAGTGACTTCTATTAAACAACACTCGGGTTTGACCACTTCAGCTAATATTTTTGAATCGGCTTTGCAAAAGAACAGAGGTACAGTGCCTCCCAAAAGTACGCTTTCAACTTGTAACGTTTCTCATTTAGCAGGATTTAGTGCAATAGACCAACATAAGTTTGAGTATGATGATAAAAGTGACCCTGGTTTATGAAATTATTCACAATCATCTCAATTTGTTTTAGCCACATCTCCTAAAACTGCCTTCAACTAAACTTTTGAGGTACATCACTGACTATTTGCTTCCGATTACACAAACAAACAAAGAAAGCACAGAGGCAGAACCAAATATCAACACAAGCAGCAACATGGAGGGTCATAAGCGCTGATGGTTTTTCCTTTAATTCGACTCGAAGAGTTTCACCTCTCCATTTTCACAGTTTGAAACATTTTTCATATTTGTTTGTAATTTCTTGTGTGAAGCATAACAGAAAGCTAATAACAGTAAACGAATCAGATACTAATGAGAACAAATTAAGCTTGAAAAAAAGTCTCAATTAAATGTCAAAAATATGCTGCTTTTTTCCACAAGCACAGTCTCTCTTGATGACACTTACCCCGTTGTTTTGTGCAGCCCTGCCCGATCTGTATCTCTCATACCTGTGAGCAACGGAAAATCACTTTCATATTCAAAAACCATATGACTAAGGTATTTAGCCAAACAAATGCTTCAGAAAAATGAGTTCAATAATTAGAGTACGTTTTGTGACATTTATGCATTAGGGCACCTCTCATATCGAAGGAATATATTGTTGAGGTCATCGTTGACGTGCAGCAGCTCCTCGGTCACTTCCTCGTTGGACACACGACTTATCAGCTCAACCACTCTCTGCTGCATGGCGCGGCACGTTCTGTTCAGCTCCTGGGTGGAGGGACACGCCGACAGATTGGCACGCGCGGGGAAGGGACACAGAAAACAAAAGAGCTGTGAGGACCACACAGCGCGGTGAAACCCCCCCCCCCCAAAAAACCCCTGCCAACCCAGAAACAGAAATCATGTTTGATGAAAACAAAACTACGCCGAGGTTTAACAAACAAACAGAGACGAGAATATTTGCTCAACTTCATTCAGTGCGGTTCTGTAGCAAAAAGATATTAACATGATGATTATAACTGGCAGCAGTTTGTGAGCAGCATGCCAGATCTGTCGGGCTGACACGAATACCTGAGTGGATTTGGCCAGAGGAGATTAAACTCTGCATGGGTCCCTGTAACACTGGCTGATGGCCAGTTTAGAGAATTTCACCTCTATTCCTCAGTCTCACACCTCTTTAAACTGCTAATGGTGTGAAAACTTGACACACTGCACCTCCTGGTGGACGCTTAGTGCTATAACAACTCATTTTGGATGCGACAACAGGAAAACATTTTTGGTCAAAAAAGGTTGTAGTAACACACACCTCCCAATTCTGACTAAGATAAAGAAACTGCTAACACTTAGCAGCTGCTCAAGCTATCAGATTCTGTCTCAGACGCCCAAACTTGCTGACATTTAATGCATTTCTCCTTGTCAACTTGTTGCCATAGTTTCACAAATGTCAGTTCCTGACTGGCTAATCAAGTCTATTTCCATGTGGACTGGGAGAAAACATTTTCTTCAAAAGAGGAGAGAGTTTTTCCTTGAAAGCAGCCTGACCCAATCTGGTGAAAAGCCCTGATTGATCTGTGGGGTATGAACTGAACTAAATGCCTTTTTTCATCGCGTGGCACGCTAACATGCATCTTGTTTTAGCGAAGATCACAAACCAGTGAAGCTTATCAACTGGTAACTCAATGGCTAAGGTAAAGGATTCATTCTTCATGTGTGTTTTTGAAATTATAAGACTGTTCACATGTGGACATTAGTAGAGTTTGAAGTATCTGAGGATAAGGTTCAAATGTTACCTGGAGCAGTTCTAGGTCAGAAGCGTCTTCCTGGCCGGGGACCAGCTCCGTAAGCATCTCTGACATGACTTTGATGTTTCCTCTCACGATGTCCAGCTCACTCCGCAGCCGGGCGATCTGAGAGCACAACAACTCCATAAAGGCCTTCCAGTCCGTTTCTGCTGACGACGTCTTCAAATCGCATTTTATTCATTGCACAAATACAAATCCGTGGCTAAAAATGCAGCTATGGAGCTGTGGGTCATCACCTGTTCAGGTGTGGCAGTGACGGGGCTGGGGATGCTGGAGGCCTGCGTGGCGGTGGGAGTGGGCTGAATGGGTTTCGGATTGCCAGGAGCCGACGCGTTAGGAGCGAGGTACTTCATCATCCCTGGGTCCACTTCAGGTGTGCCCTGCGATTCGAGAGGAAAAACTGAGCAGAAGTCCTCTGCTAACTAACATGCAGAAAGAGTTTTTTATTCTTGCCCTCTGTGGCGTGTGGATGGGAGACAAAGCATCCAGGTCGGCCATTGGAAACTCAACACCTTTCCTCTTCAGCTCCTCATAAATGTGGACCACGCCAGTCAGATCAGGACTGCTCCTGAAGGCATCAGCCCAGGACTGTTAGGAAAAATAAATGAAGGGGGCAAATATTTAGCTTTTTTTCCACTGAAAATGAAGGTGAGTGAATAAAGCATCTTCCTCTATAAATACTTAACTGTGTAAACATTCCTTCTGCAAACACTGATAAATAAGTAAACAGTCGCCACCTGTTGGCTGAAGTGACCTCATGTAGTAAAAAAGCAACACTAGAAACATCTTACAAGCGGGGCATAAGGGACTCACCTGACCTGCAGTAGCTTGCAAAACTAATCTTGAACTTTTCAACACTTTGTTGTGGTGCAACCACGCATTTCAATGAGCTTTGAATTTTAAGTGGCAGATCAACACAAAGTAGCACATAATTGAAAAGTGGAAGATAAAGATGCAGAGTGTTCATAAAAATAATATATATACTGTATATATAGCCATTTTAAAAATTTGCCAATTTTCTTCAAAAGACAGAACAAAATATAGAGTAGTTCTGGAAAACAACATGTTAGAGGATGCAAAAGATGTGAGACTGAAGCTGAGGTTCACCTTTCTGCAGGACGACAACCCTAAACATAAAGCCAGAGACTCACTGGCCCAGTTAAAGTCCAAATCTGAATCCAATTAACAATCTGGCAAGGCTTGAAAACCAAGGTTCATAGACCCTCTTCTTAAAATCTGAGTGAGCTTGAGCTATCTTGCAAAGTTTGGGCAAAACAAAATATGAAAAAGTTCTATGAAACTTTTGGCAAGGCAATGTTCGTTCTGTACCACAGAACCGCTGATTTGGGCAGCTGTAAGCAGGAAAAAAATAACAATGCACTTATAACATTATAGAAATAGTTACAACACACATGGGGAAAAAATGAGAGAAAGCTCCATTACTTGTATGAGGGACAGAACTTTGTCTTGCACTATTGTGGGAGGATTGGCTTTGGGGGAGATGATTTTGACCAGGACGCCATCAATGAAATCTCTGTGGGCCACGTGGATGTGAAACCTGTGACCGCAGTTCTTTACACACGTCTCCAACACCTGCAGAAAGCAAAACGATCACGCAGAGAGACATTACAAACCGAGAAACAGAGGAGGAAGTTGAGGAATTTACACAAGCAACAAGTTTGGTTTGGCAGAAGCTCGGTGTTCTGCTGTTTGGCATAAATGGTAACTGTCTGTGTTTTTAACAGACATCCGAAGTCTCCTAGAGGCTTTTATATGAGGCACAGAAGGGACAGAAGGGAAAAGAGGACACAAAGAAAAAAGTGGAGGAAAAAAAGAAGGATCAATGTAAGGAAGGATACAAGTAAGAAAGAACACAAGAAAGAAAAAAGAAAAATGGATAAAAGAATGGAGGTGGTATGACACAACAGACATGCTTTCCTGTCAACACACTATCAAATAAAGGTCAATGGAGCCAAAATAATCCTTTAAGAATGGAAGTGAAAACACAGGAAAGAAATAATAAAAAGACATAAGGAAGAACAACATTTGAGATTGTGAATGCAATCTTTTTTCATACTTAGATGTTGAAAATATTAAATTAAAAACTTTTCCAGGCAAAAAGTTTGGAAAGTTCACTTATTGTTGAACTTTCTGCATACCACAGGAAGTGTAGGAAGACACATTTCTACAGTCCATTAACTGAACAGGAAAACTAATTAACTAACTCATTGTCTCATGTTTTTCATTCAATTGTGTTTGTGTACATTCAGGTTTTTCTGCAACACATTTAAGTGCTTTCCGAGCTTTCTTTGCACAAAGCTCAATGCTATCTCTGCGGAATCGCCACATAGGCCTTCAAATCCAGCTGAACGCATGAACAACCTACCGTTAGCGCCAGCATGACCTCTCTGTAGTTCTTGTTGCCGCTCAGTCTCTTCTTCAGGGCCCGCATGGCGTCTTTTGGCCTGGAAGGAAGAACAGCATTGAGTGCCCCCGGCTGCGAGCGAGCAGAACACCACGGACTTCGCTGGAATGGAGTATTTTCGGGGTCGCGATAACAGATGCCGGTCTGTCTGTGAGTGAAACTATTTGAGTGATACTGAGAAGAACTGTCACACCATCTGCCTGTCTCTTTTTTTTCCTCCTTCTGAATGACGACAGAAAGCCTCTCCCAAAAGGCAAGATCAAAGCTACCCATGCATAAAGAGCTCAGGCTGGCTTCCTGCCTAATACTACCCATCCCTTCAATGAAGATGGGGCATAATAAGCTCTTATGAGCTCATTCATAAGCGCATAACAGGTACTTAGCAAGGCTGCTGAAACTGATAGAGATGGATGTAGACAAAAAAATACAGTCAGAATTTTCTTCTTTTTTTGTGTGTGCACGAAGCACACGAGTGCAATCGGAGGACATATTTCAGATTCTTTTGTTATTGGGCGTTGGGTCTGTTTTGTTTTATCTTGTTCAAGTGCACACCATCTGCTGTCACACTTTTAAAAAAGCTTTGTGTGCAAAAGGCACACACAGCATGTTAGGATGACAGCTAACAAAGGTTACTCAAAACATATTCAGAATCTCCCGAAATTCAGGGTTTTTTTTGGAGTTTAACAGTTTCGCTGAACATCTTGAAGACAAAATGTTCTTTTTTTTTTTTTTTTCTTTCCCTCTCCAGATCTGCTTTTGTTGAAAGCTGGAAGTGAGAGTGGCAAAACGAGAAGGAGAGAGAGAAAGAGAGAGAGTCTGCACTGGAACCGATCTGCTAAATCTGCCAGCCTCATGCTTCACTGCAAACCGGGCCCGGCTGAGGATCTGAAATCTTTCATTCATTCAGTCAGTGACACAGGAAAACAACAAACAAAAGGGGTTTTTGTCTGGTGTGCCGACATCTGGCAAAACGACAGTAGGCAGTGCATTATTCGCTTCAGTCACTCGCTCCGCCCGTCCGTCCGTCCTTCGATAAGACGGTGGAAGCTCCGTCACAAGCTGCCGTGGGAGTTTAACTGTTTTTGGACCACAGAGCGATAAGAATCCAAGGCCAATAATAACACCGTTAATGAACAAAAGTCGCTCACCCCTCATCTGTCTCGTTTATGATGTCACAGATCTCCATGTTCAGAGTCCAGTCCTCACTCTGTAGGCCTCCGTCTGTGGCTCTCTCTGGAGGAAGAACACAGAGACATCAACCAGACTTCTAGTGACTTTCTGCATACATGAAAAATGACACCATATATATAAAAAAATTAATTTTATATTATAATATAGTATTATATTAGCCAATATAATAAGTGTTATGGTTACTCTAAGTTTACAACCTAAAGATCAGCAAAACCAGACACCCAATTAGCCAAATGTGGTTTGACTAACAATCAGCAGGTCAAATAAATAAGAAACTACAGATTATTTTTATTTATTAAATGCATTAAAGCACTTTTTGCAAGTCTGTTAACACAACACAGCATGATGTACTTGTGGGGGAAAAAGGCGTGTTTGGGAGCAAACTTGCTGACAAATCTTTTGCTTCCCTGTTTAGCTCAAAGCAATTTTTCCTTTCAAAGTGTCTTTGATTGAATTTTTGAATTAAGCCATAATTTCAACAGAAATATGATGCCTTAAAAGCAAATATGAATTCTAAAAACGTACGGATTAGACTTTTCTTGTCCGACATTGATTTCCAGCATCTCTGTGGTCGCACCTATCGATTCAGTAACGTTTTTCCTCTTGAGGACTCGTATATTTCAGGGGGGGGAAATCTGCTCCATGTTCTGAGGTAGATGTTGCACTGTTAAATCCAACAGCTTATTAAGGAATTACAAAAATATGTTCATTTATGCATCATTTCTGCTTATGTCCCTAAATTTGATGAGGCGCTTATTGAAATCATGGATCAATGCATTCTTAACAGAAACAGTGATAGTTTAAATCCATTGACTGAAAGTAATTACTATCTACAAATACACTAATCCCTCAAAGTGCTTTTCACCCAGCTGCACCCACAAACATACACATTAATACACAGATATAGAGATAAGTAGGCAACTTGGGGTTAAGTGCTTTCTCAGGGCCACATCCACAACAGCTCTTCCTACTGAATCATACTTGGTAGCATTTAATTAACAGGAAAAAAAAGAATTTGGGATTTTTCAGCATTTCGCCTGTTGGTTACTGATCAGGTATGATCAAGAAAAAAAGGTATAATTCTCGTATCTGAAAAAAAAAGAAAAAAATAAAAAACGGTAAGACCTCAAAGGTGCTGTTCAGTAAAATCCTGATTGATGCATGTCTAGAAGTCACACTTTGTAACCAATCCAGTAAGCAGTAAAGAGCAAATCAAGCTACAGTAAGTAGTTCATACCACATAAGATTAGAAGTTGCTGCAAAAATGTAATGTTATTTTTTATGTACATAATTGTTGAACATTAAAGCACAAAGCCCTCATCAATGCGGTCAAGTAGAGTGGTTGTTAATGCCTGGGTTGAAATGTTATGCAGATGTTCACAACAAAGCAATATTCTTTCTGGTCAGGATGACCAGAACCAACAACTACATTTGAAGAAGACATTCTCATTTAAAAACAGCCACATAAAGTGATGGAATTACATTTAGCAGAAAATAATGAAAACAAGCTGATGGAGTCTATTTGTTTGCTAGCTCCGTTGCAGATCAGCAAAACACAGACATTACAATGAAAGAGGCACCAAAGTAATAAAAAAAATAAATAAAAAAAAGCACATTAGTTATATTGCTCTGAGGTTCCTCTTTTAGAGGCCATGTGTAAACATAATTTGTTATCCGCCCTCCTTTTGTCCTGTTTAACTTTCACAAACTGCACACCGGCTTTAAATACTTTAAAGCAGTTGCCTTTGAAATGAGAAGTCAACACACACACACACATTCACTCTTCTCTTTTAAAAGCATTTTGGATCGAGGTAGGGGATGATGAGGAGAACAATGTGATGATCTGAAACTTAGGGTATTGTTGTTCATCGCCTCTTTTTTTTTTCTGTTCAGACTCTTAGCAAGATGCCTGACCTATTACTAGGTACTATTTATTGTAATTAGTTAGGCTATAATTTATTCCAATAGAAATAAGCTTTGTCTTTGTTTCATTTTTTTTAAAGTTGGCTTGCATTCGGTGTTGTCTCCCAGCCTCTCTTTTTTTTATTGGCCGACAGCAACACGCATGTGAAGTTGAGTCGCTGACCGCATCTGCAAAAAAAGATGGAGTCATGTAGAAAAATTAAACCAAAACGACACCAAACGCTGCGTCCAACTTCTGCGTCTTAAGAGCATCTAGAAGTTGAGTTTGGAGCAATTAACCACAACACCCTTCCTTTAAGCTCCTCAAACGGATTGTGGAGTCAGGGCGGGACAGAGCACGAGAGAAGGAACGAAGAGGAACTAGAAAATTCCTGAAGAAATTTAACCGTGGCCTGCCAAAGTGTGCCCGTCGGTTTGGACCCAGTGTTCGGATGGTAAAAATTAGCATCAATGCTAAGATTAGCTACTGCGCAAGACAGTGACCTGACCTGAGAGAAAAAGATGATACAGGCTAAAATTATTGCACCGCCTATGGCGGTGCACTAACCAGAGGGAAGTATTAAGGCTTTTATTTTGAAATTTTAAGTAAGCTTCATTTTAAATGTCCAAACTAATCCCATGAGTAACAGTGATTGGGTTAAATCGTTTCTATAATGCCCAAAAGAGCAATTACCTGATGTAAAAATTGTCAATGCTTTTATTTTGAATTTTTTAGTAAGCTTCATTTTAAATGGCCACACTAATCCCATGTGTAACAATGGTTGGGTAAAATCAGCTATAAAATGCCCAAAACACAAGTAGTTCTAAAGGCAGACTCAGTCCTCCTCTGTAGTAACTGACAGTTCTGCCATGTTGTAGTTCTAACCTGTATGTTCTGCCATAGTTAGAACTACAGTGATGCGTTTTTGTAGTCCTAATCAGCTGCTCTGCCCTGTCCTGTTCTTTGTTCTGTTGCTATGGTAATGAAGCTTGTCTGTCAGACACTCAGGGCTGACAGAATTCCATTTCTTTGAGTCAGCCAGTTTGACTGAAAAAAGCAGTCCTAACAACTCCTTCCCGTTCGCGAACCGTGATACGTACTTGAAAACCGTTTGAAGCATCTGAGAGGGCTATTTGTCGTCTCCGATAGTACCACGATTCATATTCTCTACCTCACTCACAGTAATAACAGCGATGAGAGAAAGATGGTGTGCGCTGAGCTCAGAAATTGGAAGTCAATCTGTGACTATCCTCAGAGGGATATTGAGGCTTTTATCTTGAAATTTTCAGTAAGCTTCATATAGAATTGTTGTTTGGGTTAAATGAGTTATTTACTGGCAAAACAGCCAGTAGTTCTAAATGGCAGCTCTTAATTGCTTTTAATTGAGTGTTAGAACTAGAGATATGGCGTTTTTGTAGTCCTATCTATTAGCATTAGGTTAAAGGCTAATGCTAATAGATAGGCACTATCTGCGCAAGCCAGTGCCTTAACCTGAAATAACAAGATAATGCAGGCAAATATTAGGCCCCAATAAAGAGACGTTCTATTGGGTGTGGAACAATAGGTGCCTGCCATGCAATGCATGGAGGCAGTGACTGACTTGCTTTGCAAGTCAGTGTTTTCAAGAAGGTTAGGGATGCAAATTTTCTAACCTTGAAAAGTTGAAGATTTTAGAAATTTGGAATGAAGATGATGTCATGGAAAAGAGAACTTCCAACTACAAACACTTGTTTGGATTCTTGTTGGAAAGAAAGAAAATGGTTAAAATACCAGTGGAAACCATTTTTAAAAAAAATAGTACTTAACAGTTGATTTCTTTTTACATAAAATCATGGTAAGTCTGGCTATTTTTAGACCAGGGGTCACCAACCTTATTGAGACCGGGAGCTACTTCACAGGTTCAGAGCAACACGAAGGGCTACTTGTTTGATACAGACATAAATTTTCTTTACAACAAAAATTCATTTAAGTAAATATGATTACATGCTGCCTGATCATATTAATGTTAGGGACTATGCACAATAGTTATCAGTAAGGACAGCTATGGTTAATTGCTATATTGTGGTCAGACGTTCTTAGTTCAGAGTTTTAAGTTGGTGAGGTGGGGAACGCCGAAGCCTAAATCTTATAAGTCAGTTTTCTTTTTCTGTGAGCTAAAAATGATGACTGGAGTTTCAAATGATGAACCTGAGGTTCATCATTTGAACCTCAGGTTCTGCTTGAGCTTTTTACAGTGCACGGTTCTGGCGGGTTGTCGGTTTATTAGCTTTTTTGTGATTTTGCGAACTGAACAGCTGACGGGTCACCTGCGGGCTGACACAAGCAGATGTCGAAAAAAAATGTCTGACAGATTGGAAGGTACAAAACTATCACTGCACCTGACCTGCAGGAGCACAACCACCTCTCCAACGCGCAAAAATCGGCACAAAACTAAACCACTAAAGCAGCGCACCCTTTTTTTTTTGTTTTTTACACAAACGATGCTAAATAATAAAGACATTGAAGCGAAGCAGTGAGATCCACGGAAAGAGGAGGATTGGCGGGATCTTAGAACTACGGGAGGTTCAAACTCCACTCATCATTTTTAGCTCACAGAAAAAGCAAACTGACCAATAAGATTTAGGCTTTGGGTGCCATTTGACCCCCACAGACTCACACTGATGTGCGCTACATACACTGCTCAAAAAAATAAAGGGAACACTTAAACAACACAATATAACTCCAAGTAAATCAAACTTCTGTGAAATCAAACTGTCCACTTAGGAAGCAACACTGATTGACAATCAATTTCACCTGCTGTTGTGCAAATGGAATAGACAACAGGTGGAAATTATTGGCAATTAGCAAGACACACTCAATAAAGGAGTGGTTCTGCAGTTGGGACCACAGACCACTTCTCAGTACCTATGCTGTCTGGCTGATGTTTTGGTCAGTTTTGAATGTTGGTGGTGCTTTCACACTCGTGGTAGCATGAGACGGACTCCACAACCCACACAAGTGGCTCAGGTAGTGCAGCTCATCCAGGATGGCACATCAATGCGAGCTGTGGCAAGAAGGTTTGCTGTGTCTGTCAGGTAGTGTCCAGAGGCTGGAGGCGCTACCAGGAGACAGGCCAGTACACCAGGAGACGTGGAGGAGGCCGTAGGAGGGCAACAACCCAGCAGCAGGACCGCTACCTCCGCCTTTGTGCAAGAAGGAATAGGAGGAGCACTGCCAGAGCCCTGCAAAATGACCTCCAGCAGGCCACAAATGTGCATGTGTCTGCACAAACGGTTAGAAACCGACTCCATGAGGATGGTATGAGGGCCCGACGTCCACAGATGGGGGTTGTGCTCACAGCCCAACACCGTGCAGGACACTTGGCATTTGCCAGAGAACACCAGGATTGGCAAATTCGCCACTGGCGCCTTGTGCTCTTCACAGATGAAAGCAGGTTCACACTGTGCACATGTGACAGACGTGACAGAGTCTGGAAACGCCGTGGAGAGTGGTCTACTGCCTGCAACATCCTTCAGCATGACCAGTTTGGCAGTGGGTCAGTAATGGTGTGGGGTGGCATTTCTTTGGAGGGCCGCACAGCCCTCCATGTGCTCGCCAGAGGTAGCCTGACTGCCATTAGGTACCGAGATGAGATCCTCAGACCCCTTGTGAGACCATATGCTGGTGCGGTTGGCCCTGGGTTCCTCCTAATGCAGGACAATGCTAGACCTCATGTGGCTGGAGTGTGTCAGCAGTTCCTGCAAGATGAAGGCATTGAAGCTATGGACTGGCCAGCCCGTTCCCCAGACCTGAATCCGATTGAGCACATCTGGGACATCATGTCTCGCTCCATCCACCAACGTCACGTTGCACCACAGACTGTCCAAGAGTTGGTGGATGCTTTAGTCCAGGTCTGGGAGGAGATCCCTCAGGAGACCATCCGCCACCTCATCAGGAGCATGCCCAGGCGTTGTAGGGAGGTCATACAGGCACGTGGAGGCCACACACAATACTGAGCCTCATTTTGACTTGTTTTAAGGACATTACATTAAAGTTGGATCAGCGTGTAGTGTTATTTCACTTTAATTTTGTGTGTGGCTCCAAATCCAGGCCTCCATTGGTTAATAAATTTGATTTCCATTGATGATTTTTGTGTGATTTTGTTGTCAGCACATTCAACTTTGTACAGAACAAAGTATTCAATGAGAATATTTCTTTCATTCAGATCTAAGATGTGTTATTTGAGTGTTCCCTTTATTTTTTTGAGCAGTGTACAAGATGTTTTGGCACAAAAGAACTTTTTCTTCTCCATAATTTTGTTAGTAAACAGGGTTGGATAATAGAAATACAATAACTTTTCTTTTTTTAATTTAAAGGAAAATCTCTCAGTGCGTCCAGCTGTACAGCTGCTGCTGCAACAATCCAAACTCTCAGTCACTTGTGGGCAATTTAGAATCACACAGAAAAGCTCCAAAAGGGAATCAAACTCAAAACTCTGAACTAAGAACTTCTGATCACATAATAGCAATTAACCATAGCTGCCATGGTAAATTATTACTGATAACTACTGTCAGTAGTCCCTAACATTAACATGATCAGGCAGCATGTAATCATATATATATATATATATATATATATATATATGATTACAACACAATGTTTATAGTTTTCAAATGTTTTATGATTACCAGTCTCTAAAAGGTTGGTGACCCCTGATCCCCTGATCTAAGGAATCTGGGTGAATGGGAAAGACAACGATATGCTTTAAACTTCTACTTTAATAATTCTGTCTTTTCCACTTTTCCTTCTCTAATGTCTCCTCCCACTTAGTTAATTAAGAAAACAGAGAAATAAATATATGGTAAACTGCTCTAATATTCCCTAAGTAAACATGCTCTGATCTGCATCCAGAAGAGCTTAGAAAGTTCTCAATTAACTATTGTTCTATTGTCTTTTCTGCAAAGAAAATATCATAAAGCATAACTTATTTTAAATACTTCATGTGAATAGCTGCACATTTAATATGCATGTCTTAAAAGTCTTAACTGTGACATTTGTAAAGCATTTCTTGAGGAAGCAATGATAGTTCCCCTCTCTGCTGTCGCCATCCCCAAACATCCTGGTACCAGCAACCCCCCAAGCTCCCCTCTCTGCTGTCGCCATCCCCAAACATCCTGGTACCAGCAACCCCCCAAGCTCCCCTCTCTGCTGTCGCTAACCCCAAACATCCTGGTACCAGCAACCCCCCAAGCTCCCCTCTCTGCTGTCGCTAACCCCAAACATCCTGGTACCAGCAACCCCCCAAGCTCCCCTCTCTGCTGTCGCTAACCCCAAACATCCTGGTACCAGCAACCCCCCAAGCTCCCCTCTCTGCTGTCGCTAACCCCAAACATCCTGGTACCAGCAACCCCCCAAGCTCCCCTCTCTGCTGTCGCTAACCCCAAACATCCTGGTACCAGCAACCCCCCAAGCTCCCCTCTCTGCTGTCGCTAACCCCAAACATCCTGGTACCAGCTACCCCCCAAGCTCCCCTCTCTGCTGTCGCTAACCCCAAACATCCTGGTACCAGCAACCCCCCAAGCTCCCCTCTCTGCTGGCGCTATCCCCAAACATCCTGGTACCAGCAACCCCCCAAGCTCCCCTCTCTGCTGGCGCTATCCCCAAACATCCTGATACCAGCAACCCCCCAAGCTCCCCTCTCTGCTGGCGCTATCCCCAAACATCCTGGTACCAGCAACCCCCCAAGCTCCCCTCTCTGCTGTCGCTATCCCCAAACATCCTGGTACCAGCAACCCCCCAAGCTCCCCTCTCTGCTGGCGCTATCCCCAAACATCCTGGTACCAGCAACCCCCCAAGCTCCCCTCTCTGCTGTCGCTATCCCCAAACATCCTGATACCAGCTACCCCCCAAGTTCTCCTCTCTGCTGTTGCTAACCCCATACTTACTTCCAGTGACCTGAAATTTTTGTCAGTAATTAAAAAATCCAGGGTGGCACCCAGTACCTCAGCGTTCCTGAATTATACATGTCAACAAAAACACGCCCAACTCTCTGGAATATATTTGGTTTTGGTGTTTCTTCCTCCTGGGGTTGATCAATTTGTGGCTCAATCTTGTTTTTTTCCACCCTGGATTTCATTCTGTCCATCTTGATTTTACAAGACACGATCTCCATATTCAATTCCTCGTTCTCCCTAGTAAGCCACAGCAGTTTTTCAGACTTTTCTTTTAAAGACTTTTCCGCATCAATTTTTGCCGCGGCCCGCTTCCGTTCTAGTTTTGATTTCAATTGTTGCATGTTGCAGTAATCATTTTGCATTCTTTCAATTGTTTTCCTCGCTTCCTCCAATTCCAAATTAATTTTAACAATTTGTTTTTTATAATACTGATTCGAATTTATGAGTTTGCTATTCTCTACATGCCACTTTGTTGGGTCATCAGTCCTGTTCAGTCTCTCCAGTTTCCTCTTCAGAAGCTGTTCTGTTTTCTGAAGCTGTTCTTTCTCCCTGTTCAGCTTCACCTGGTTCTTCTGGAGACTCTCTAATTTTCGTAATATGAAATCTTTCTCCGCCATTGTTTCTCTCTCGTTCGAACCTTAAACTGCAAATGAATTTCTCTGTGGAATCTGGGAATACAAAGACAGTCACCAGTGATGTCACAAACAGGATGTGTGACATCACAGTTCGACATCATAGCCACAAGAAGTCTGTTGGGTGTGGGGGGGGGAAGGGAGGATGTTTTTAAAAAAAAAAACTTTATTAACACTGTATGACGACAGAGAGAAACATTTGTTCTGCCTCAAGAAAAAACAAATACAGACTAGAAAATTTCGGAAGAAATTTAGCCGGGGCCTGCCGAGGCGCGCCCGTGGGGTTTGGGCACGGCGTCGTCGCTACAAATCGGCATCGACGCTAAAGAACGCCGCGACGTAATCAGTGGCACGCGGAGAACCGCAAGAACGTTAAGCGAGGTGGACGTGCACCATTCGGTACGATTTAAAATGTTGTCAAGGCTTTTATTTTGGAAGTTTTGTTAAACTTCATTTCAAAGGGACAAACTAATCCCATGCGTAATAGTCCTTGGGTTAAAATAGTTATATAATGCTCAAAACACAAGTAGCTGATGTAAAAATATTCAAGGCTTTTATTTTGAAATTTTCAGTATGCTTCATTTTAAAGTTCCGAACTAATACCACGTGTAAGAGTGCTTTGGATGAAAAAGTCATATGCGGCCAAAAAGAGCAATTACGTCATGTAAAATATTCAAGGCTTTTATTTTGAAATTTTCAGCATGCTTAATTTTAAAGTTCCAAACTAATCCCATGTGTAACAGTGCTTTGGATGGAAAAGTAAAATAAAGCCAAAAAGAGCAATTACGTCATGTAAAAATATTCAGGGCTTTTATTTTGAAATTTTCAATATGCTTAATTTTAAAGTTCCAAACTAATCCCATGTGTAACAGTTACTGAGTTAAATCAGTTATATACAGCCCATAGCAGCAAGTAGTTCTAAAGGCCAGTTCTCAGTCCTGATCTGTTTCAACTGAGGATAGATAGAACTACAGCGATGCGTATTTGTAGTCCTGACCACCAGCCAATAGCCTCTTGAGTTCCGTTGCCATGGTAAATAATGGTCTCAGCAGGTGTGAGCTGTGAGTCATACATGCTCAAACACACAATTGTGTGTTTGAGCCTACACGTTTTACTGAAAAAAAGCATTGGAAACAAATCCTTCGTGTTCGGGAACCGTAATACATATTCGAAAAGCGTTTCGAGCGTATAAGAGGGCAATGTGTCTTCTGCTATAGTCCCGAGATTCATATCTGTACCTCAGTCAGAGCATTTACAGTGATGAGAGAAAGAAATGTTGTGCCCAGATCTGAAATTCTATTCAAATACATGGGAGAGAGCCTCAGACAGCCTCAGAAAATCCTGTCGCATGACTTTGCTCTGAAGCACCGTGACAGAAAACCGTACGGTCTAGATAAATTTCGAAAACATTTTACCGGAGCAGACAGGCGTATCAATGTCAGGACCGATTTTGATACTAATCGTGCGATATTTGTGGGCGTGATGGCGATTTCAAAAATGATTTGGGCTGAAAAAGTTGTCTTCATCTCTCACTCTAAGCAGCCAGAGACGCACTCTAACTTTAGGAAAAATGAGAAACTTTGGGTCGCTTAGAGGCAAATTGTGGACAAACCGTAACTGGTATCGACGAGCCGTCTTCACTTTCGAAGAGATCACAGACGTATCTACAAAATGAAATTTGAATGGCATTTCTAGGTGAAATTGTGACGACACAGAAAATCCTCAAAAATAGGGTATTTCTAGGATTTTTCCCATTGACTTATAATGGGGTTTTTTTCGTAGTTTTTTGCGAATTATGTCGCCACGTTAAGCCCAAATCCCACCAAAAGTAATAGCTGGAATGGCGTGAATTTTCTGCACGTTTTGATACCTCATTTGTAGGTGTGCACCCAGCGGTACGAGCCGCATTAACGGTTACGGAAGAAAAATAAAGAAGAAGAAAGAAACACTTTCTCCGACAATAGTAATAGGTTCCTGCCATTGCTTTGCATGGCAGGCCCCAATAACAAACAGGAGAGAAGAGTCGCAATGGCGTTAAGCAAGTTTCGGTAATGAAATAAAGCACATCGGTTTAGTGTCAAAACCCTCCCAGCCCCCACAGGTCTTAGTAACTGATAGCAAAACTGAAGCCAGCTGATCACGTGTCTGACGGTGACGAGCTGTACCACGTACTCGTCAACAAAGCTGCAAAGTTCCTCTCCAGCCCATCTCTCCTTACAACTGCTTGCCTTGTCCACATAATTGTTTGTCATTTTGTTCAAATGTTTCATCTTTGCTGCCCTAGCCAGCAATATTAAATCTCTGATACCAGCAATATTAAATCTCTGATACCAGTTGTTCAGAGACAACTGAACAACTGTTTTATTAAAAAATAAAAATATAAAATAAAATAAAATTTAAAAAAAGACTTGACATGCATCGGTCGTCTAGTACCATCTTTGGGCTAAGTAAAATGATCGGTTGCCCGTCCCCTGCAGGGTACAGATCACAATTACTTGGTCAGAGCCCCACAGGGTGCAGCAACCCATCTGCTGTCTGCCTGGGGATGCAGACAGCTCTGTGAAATGGTGAAACTCAAGATGTGCAACACAATGCGAACTACTGCATGAAGCAGGGGGGCGACTCCACCGTAAAACACAGGAGATAATGATCGTCCTTTTTTATTTACATTCGTTAGATTACCAAACAATGAGTAAAAAAAAATGATTATAAAACATTTTAAGCTGTTTTGTATGTTTAAATCTTGTTGCTGATAAGAGTACCACAAATAACCAATAACCCAATGCTAGTTTTAAAAAGAATAAATAGCTTCTCAAATTTCTCAGTTCTATAAATCTGCTGATTTGTCTGACTGATTTAGAAATTTAAATGTTGGACATGTAACAGTTCCACAACACATATCTGATATTTGATTTTGCTTGTAAAAAAAGAAAAAAAAAGGAGTGGCAATGCTTTGTCCGACACTAAAACTGAACACAACAGTTTATTTTTTTTATACAGTGAGTGTGGAAGTTTATTTCTGTCTTCTTCTAGCAACTAAAGTAGTGATTTTGACAAAAACCTAAACTTATATATGGCAAACTGAAATTAAAGCACACAATCTAAATAGAAAGACAACAGAAGACATTCTGAACTGCAACTTTTAAACAATGGAATAAGGAATATTCTTTTTTCCATATTTGTCAAGACTTGGAAAATGATCATATCAAATTAAATATCTTTTTAAACATTGTTATGAAGTTAGTCAATGCAAAGTTGGCACTACTAATAAAAATATCATTTTAAACAGCTCAAATGAATGCGTGTAGATATAAAATCTACAATATAAAATCAAAACATTGAAACACTGCAATCAGAACCTAAACTCTTGCATTAAGATTACAGATATGAGTATATAGATGCATTTCAATAAATTAAGTCATTAAAAGGTTAAGCAATATAATTGAAAAAGGGAAACTTGTTTTATAGTTTTACTTACATCAGTTTTCCAAGTTTTCAGTCTCAAGAAATAAGAGTTTAGGACCAATGAAAAAACCTTTAAAATTCTTACGTATTACATAACGATGCGAGTGACATTTATAAAGAAGACAGGCATTGACACCCTCTATAAGTTTTGAAGAACAATAACGAGAAGCTTCGTGGAAGGAAAAAGAGTGTTAGAAAAAAGTTGCACAAGTGACAAGGATAATCACAGCCTCGAAAAGAAAGTGAAACAGAGAAAAGAAAAAGGACTGGACTGTAAGTCAGTTGGTTGAGGCCGAGTATGAATTTTCAGTCAAGCGATAATTTAGGGAGACATGTCATCTGTTGGTCTAATGTGTTTTATGAAGTACAAAGTTGCCAAAAGGGTAGAGTCATTTATGTTTCCCTCTGCCAACAAGCACTAATGCGATGCTGACTTCATTTTCCAGCAGCACTTGCTTCCTGTTTACACTTCCAAAAATGTAGTACATTTGATTAAAGAAAAAAAAATACCTGCTTTAATGACTGTTGTTATGCTAGAATGGCCAGAAATCTGGCCTGACCTAAACACCGTAGAGAATTTACAGAGTGTTGTCAACAGGAGGTTGCAAAACATACAATCCAACAATGCAGACCAGCTGAAGCTTAAACAACCTGAGCTTTCTTGACACTAGAGCGTCTGTGGAAATACTTCAAATTTAATGATCATGGAGCCTCGTCATGAAATCTGCGCTTCATATTTCTAGCAAAAATATTTTGTGATGCAGCAAAGTACTGACTAAAAGCGCTAAATATGGCATACGTCTCAAAATTTTATGTATAAAAAAATGTTGTGTGTTTTTTTTTTTGTGCAAGTCGATGACACAAAATCCAAATGGGATGTATTATATTTATGGTAAAATTAATGCAATAGGAGCCCTGATCAAGTATTGTGTGCATATACAGCGGAGTACATTTGATTAGATTTAAAAATTCTAATTGAAGAGTACATTATTGATACAAAAAGAAAATTAAATGTTGTAACTTATACTATCCAAGGCTCTTTAAAGAGTTATTGTAGATACTGATGGCTGTGGGCAGGAAGGATCTCCTGTAGCAGTCTGTATGACAGCAGTTCTGATGAAGCCTCTGAAGACTCTCTGTGAAGAGGATGCTCAGGGTTGTCTGTAATTTTCTTAATTTTAGAAATAATCTTTCTTTGCACCATAATCTCCAGTGGTTCTTCATCAGGTTGCTCAGCCCTGGCTCTGATGCTGATGGCAGAAGAGATTACACTCTCCACAAACAGACCGACAGAAGATGTGCAGCATCTCAATGCAAACACTGACAGACCTAAGCTTCCTCAAGATTACAGTCGGCTCTGTCCCTTTTTATAGATGGCTTTACTGTTGCGCATTTATATTCCTCAACCACTTCCATTTCTTCTCCCGTGATGGAAACAGGATTTGTCTTCTGCAAGTTTCTTTTGAAATCTACAATTATCTCCTTTGTTTTGTTTACTCAGCTTCTCGTCCATCTATGGCACACCTGATGATTCCAGGTCATCTGAGTATCAGGAGTCTGATTTGTGCTTTAAGTACTGGACAAACATTTCACTTGCTCAAAGTTTCTGTATTGCAAATCATTTAATATTTGTTTGGTGTACCATTGTTATTTTTAAAGAAACTTAATGTAAGGTTTTGATTTGTTACAAACCATATTCATCACTCTTACCAAAAATAAATACTTGAAATATACTCTGCGTGTAGAAGAAAAAAAAAATCACATTAGTTCCACCATTGAAATCACATTACTGAAATAAATAAGCGAATATAGTGATTTGCACCCGTTTCATCTTGCTACATGTTTTTTTTTATGATCAATCAAAACAATTAATTTGCCTAGATGGTGTGTAATTTAAAACTACACCAACATGGGGTGTGGTACACCAAACTGCTTCCTTCTGTGCTTCAGTTCTGTAATAAGTACCACATTATTAGACGGTCTGGGTGTTTTAACGACAGTGACCAAACAGTCTGATCAATCTCGGCAAGCTATCTTAACAGTCAAATATCATCACTTGCCACGAAATCTCAGTGATTTATTTTCCTTAAAACCTGCAAGTCTCTGCTCTCACAGATGAAGGGGGATTTACCAGAACGAGAAAAGACAGTAAGGAGAAGTTACTCAGATTTTCTGGCTAACGTTAGCTGAGAGCTCATTCCGAGGGGATGACGTTGGCTAGGAAGATGCCAGCAAAGCGCGCTCTACTCTCACCAACGTAAGAGTGAATTATACATATCTCGATGTATCAACAAAACAACACATCTCTAATAAACACCGTCGCAGCTTCGCCTACCTATACACTGGCCCACAGGCGTGCTGTAAGGATTTCCAAGTAGAAACTCCATTTTGACAACAAACGATCCGCTTTGGAAATGACGGAGGCTGAGGGCTAGAGGCTGCTGTACGGGTAAGCCCCACCCACTGGTAAATCCTATTGGATGAACTTACATAAGCCCTGAATCTGATTGGCTGAAATTGTGTCAATTGTAAATATATGGTAAAAAAAAAAAAAAAAATCTACGTAGTCCTGAATTTCTCAAAAGTATCTAACGAATTAAACAATACGCAAGATAAGCTTCAGCATAAGAGATATTTCATAGTTTTCCTTAAATTGTAATAAATTAAAATGAAACAAGTTTGCATTTAACGGCTCGTGAATGCACTTGAACGCATCTGAAAATCAACCTGTTGATTGAGGAAAGACCGTTACAAGCCAACCATTTTTTAGAGATTTAACGTAAAGGTAATGTTTCACAGTCAACTTTACTGTTGAGTCTTATTTTGCTTTTCGCATTTATTTAATGACGTTAAAAATAATTATTTGTTTGATGAATTTACCTGTGGCGTTAAACCGTTGCTAAGTAACAGGGTATAAACAAACGAAACAACGGGACACAAATGTTTTGGCTGTTTTTGTAGACCGTACATTGGATACAAATAGTTCATTCGTCTTTTTTTTTTTTTTTTATAGTTTTCATTGGTAAGTAAGAACGTTACACATTTGGGTAGTTAAAATGAGGGTTATAGTAAACTTAATATTTTTCAGCTGGTTCAAAGTTTTAGTTTAGAATAATCTCTGACTTACCTTGTTGCCTTCAACAGAGTGAAAACTGCTAAAACATGGATACTGAATCTAGCTCGACGGACGATGAGTATACCTTGCAGGAGATGTTACTCGAGCAACACACCTCAAAAGAAAAATACTCTCTGCACAATTACAATCTTGGGAGTCTGGATCACAGAGAACACATCCGTTTACAGCTGGAATTCAAAAGTATAAAGGATAAAACAAAAACAATCTTTTCAAAAGTTTTGGGTCTAATTTTGTGCACTGATTCAGATTGTTGTTGTTTCCAGGCATGGTTAAGATGGATTTCCTACATGATTTTACATCTCTGATAAGGTTGGATCTCAATAACAATATCATACAGAAGATCTGGGGTCTGGACCGTCTGACTAATCTGACCTGGCTTAGTAAGAGACAATTTCATTTATTTTTAGTCTGTTACTAAAATAAACACTATAGTGTGTTCGATAAACAGCAACAACAACAAAAAAAAGCAAAACAACAATTTTTTAAAAGCCATTTAAAAGTATTCATACCTGTTAAACCTTTTGTTTTTTTTCTTTCTTTTTTTACATTTGATCATGTTACAGCCGTATACATAACTGTATTTTATGGGGGCTTTATATAGTAGACCAACACAAAGTGGTGAATAATTATGAAACATGAATGTGAAGGATACGAAGTTATCAATTTTTTCCCCCAAATAAAAATAGAAATTTATTTCATGTCCTTTAAGCCAGTACTTTACAGTACATTATTTTGCTCAGTACAGCTGCTAGTGTTTGGGGTACTTCTTTAACAATTTCACATAACTAGAAACTGAATTTATTCTTTAACTATGGGGCCTTTCTAACACATGGCTCTGTTTTGGTCAAAACCATTCCTTTTTAACTTTGACTGTATGTTTAGGGATGCCGTTCTGCTGCTGGATAGCTTTATAGTTCATTACCAAGTCTTTTATATATTGCCTATATTTTTTCTCCAGGATTTTGCAGTTTAATGCCTGACCTCTCTGGTGTGTTTCTTGGTCTCCATGTTGCTGTTTATTCATTACTCTTCATAAACAAACATCTGCGAACTTCACTGATCAGGTCCTAAGCTATTGAAACTGATTTACACCTTGGTCAACTCTGTTTACTATGTTTACTCATATGTTCCTTTTCTTTTAATTTCACAACCATGCACTGCTTTGTGTTAGTCTATCATAAGCAGTAAAAAAGAAAAACCCTAATAAAATATATTCAAAGTTGAGAGTTTAACTTGTCGAGGGACATGATGGCTTCCACAAGGCTCTGTACGCTCACACGTTATAGAAGTTTCTTTCAAATGTGTTTGCAGATCTGTCATTTAACAAGATCGAGAACATTGAGGGTTTGGACTCCCTGCTGAAGCTTGAATTGCTGAATTTGGCCTACAACAAAATCTCTGTCATCAAGAACATGGATACACTTGAGAACCTTACTCACTTCTTCATTTCAAAAAACCAAATCATACACAAGGAAAGTGTAAGATTATTTTCTTTATCCAAATGACTGCAATACTATGTAAAATTATGGAACGTTTGCACTGCACGACATTGTGTACATCTTGTTTATTCATCTTCATCTTATTTAATTAAAGGTGCAGTACCTCGTGAGATTTAAAAACTTGTTCAAACTCTCCATCGGTGGAAATCCTTTCACTGAGAAGGACGACCACTCGCTTTATGTTGCTGCCTTTGTTCCAAATGTGACCCTCTTAGACAACATTTTAATTACCCCAAAGATGGTAAGTCTATGTTCATGCGCATCTTTTTGGATTTCTCTATTTTCTACATCCGTTTTGCATAACGTTTCCATTTAAAGCATCAGTTTATCCAGGTATGCGGTCCCATATTGATGCGTCACACTGTAAGTGAGACATTTCTGTCTTGTGCAATTACAGCGAGAGGAGGCTGCCATCAAGTACAAATTTGAGCTTAAGAAGTTCGTTGAGTCACAGAACGCTCAGGAAAAAATAGGCAAAGTATGATAATGATCGTATTTTCAAAGGCAGTTTTTTGCAAATGTGCACATTTTATTTCTTGTACTATGTTGTCTGATTTAAGCTCTTTCCTATAACAGGATGCGGTTGTGGACAGTGCTGTGCCAGTTAAGTCAGCAGACGAAGCAGAGGCGACGAGGCCAGACAGCCTTCCAGGAGCTCCGCCCGCACAGATATATCCTCTGTTTTCTTTGCTGATGTATTATTTCATCGAGTTGCGCAAACTGACAAAATGCCTCAAATTTCTTAACATTGCATTTACGTCTCAGAGCAAAATTGTGAAGCTGTGCTCACAAATATTTGCTATTGACTCAGACGAGTACAAACAACTTGAGACAGAGTTGAACTCTTTCTTCGCTGGCCAGATTGAGACTGATGCTTACTACCAGCAGAGGGCATCACAGATTCTTGCAGACTTCAATGAGGAGCACACAGTGGCAAGTAGATCAGATATCTCCAACTTAACGAAGTTAGAGATATCTAACTTTATTAGAACAAATTTACAGCAAATCTTTGTACATATTCACTGCTGTCTTGTTCTTTTTATTGACAACTAACAAGTTTCAAATGTTCTAGAGGATAAAAGATATAAAGAAAATACAAGACCCCGATCTACACCGTCTCAAAATCATCGATTTAAGAAATGTAACCTCCACCCTGTTTAAAAATCTCATGACTCTGGAGTTTGAGTTTGTCAAAAATCTAGATGTAAGTCTTCATGAGATTGCATTTGATTTCTTTTCTTATCACCTTGTAACCTAATACGTGTTTTTTTTGTTTTTTTATGAAATCCTTCATTTACATCTGTGCTGTTGTTTCTTTTTATGTTAGGACAACATCATCCTGCTAGACAACTACATCTCAGACATGGTGGGTAATTCTTTGTGATAACATGCAGTGCATACACATTTTCTTCTTTGCTACTCAAGAGGTGAATTATGCTACATTTAGAAAATATTGATTTTTAACCATATCAAAAGTGCAACAATTATTCTACTCACACTGAGAGCAGTGTCAAAGACAGTGATTACAGGTTTTTAGACCAGGTGAGTGAGAGGGGCATGGAGGTTGATTTTGTGTCTGGCGAACCCTTTCTATGTTTATTTAGAAATAAATAAATAAACGGCATTTGACGGCATGTTTTAGATCTGGCCACATATTTTAGCATTATCCTGATAAAAGACCCAATATTACCAATATTAGGTTGTCTGCTGGTTCTAGAAGTGTCTGAGGAGCAGCATACGCAACCTCTTTTGAAAGGGCACCAGATTTTTGATTTTTTTATGTATTTTGAGACTTCATGATGCTATGCATTCTAACGAGGCTAAGAGATACAGACCCACAGCATGCTAGATCTTTCACCTTACTTAACAATGGGATTCTTTTTGTCATGAGTTGGGATTTGAAGTGGTGAGGATGGAAAACCAAATCCCCACACTTTTTCAAATATTCATTCCTTGATTCACATGCAACCTAGCCTAAAATTGTTTTTTGCATAAAATACTGAATTTCCTTTCATCTGATTAAAGCATACAAAGTGTACTTTCCATTGTCCCGCAGCTAAAAAAATGGGACTGCGTGCAATGTCTATATACAAATAGTCACTAATTAATACTTGGCAGTCTGTGAAACCTGTTATCAACCTGAAAAGTAAAGTATAATTAGAAACACATGCCTCAGATTTATTTTAAAGGGACCAATTGTACCTCCAGAGACTTTGTTTCTGTACAACTATTAAGGTTGAAAGTTCATTTTAAGGTTTTTTCACATGTTTACCAGAGATGTCAATGAGTGTGGTCCAAAACGTTCTTATTATTGAAATGTAAAAGAAATTGCTTCTCAGACTGAAAATGTCGTTACATGTAGTTGTCTACAGGCAATGAGTCACCCGATCAAGATGAGCCCCCGGAGACCATCAATGACACAGAAAATCAAATGGATACACAAGTTAATGATTCGAAACAACCTCTCATCAGAGAAGTAAAGAACTTTGTAGTAAACACACAAGTGTATGTTCAACTGAAATGACAACCCATCCGCAACCCCCATCTTTATGCACTATTGCAGATTCAGGAAGAGGAGGAAAGGAGGAACCGTGTGCGCATCTCAGACATCTACCGATTTTATGACTTTTTGATGCAAACTGTGGAGGAGTTGGAATGAAATTTTGTTATATTTCACTGACAGCGTCTGCACTATTACAATATTTAGCAGATAACATACATATATTTACTTTTCCATGTTTTATGTAAAATATATATATATGTCTACATATAGATACAGAAATGTCATATTTCTGTCATTGATTTCTATTTTCTTTATTAAAAATTACAAAAATAACAAATTGAAAATGTAGAATGCATATTCAGCTCCCTGTACTCTGATCCTACTAAATAAAATTACACCTTTCCACCTGAGTGTAACTTAACTGTAGTAGCAATCCAGTTCTGTGAAGGTTAGGCAGAGAACATTAGGAAATAAATCACATCATGATTTTGAATTGTTCGTAACAATGCATATTTATGTGTTAGAAGGGCTCAGTCAAAGCCCACAGCTAAATTCAACTGAGAACCTGCTGCTGAACTTTAAAACTGTATCTGATCAAATCTGACCAAACTTGTTCTATTTTGAAAAGCTGTTGGTGTGTCACAGAAAATTTCTGCACATTTCAATTGAGCTATGTTGAAATGTGCAGTTGTCCCATAAAAAGAAAAACTTCAAGGGGTGAGCGACTGTAGATAAATTATTGCTCTTCAAAACAACAAAAAACTCCTAATCTCAAATTTTTAATAAAACTTATTTTAGCCCTTTTTAAAAATATATGCATGTTTTATATTTAGCAAAAAAAAAAAGTAAAAGAGGAAACTGTCACAACACAACCTAATAGTTCAAAACGATTTTCATCTGTCTATTAATTTATATCCTCTTTATTCTGACACGCTCTCTTCTTCTCTGTAAGGAGATTTAAAATATTTCTAGATAATTTGTTTTTGTAACTATTATGAATCAAAAGGTAGAAAGCGTCTAACATACAATTCCCAGAATGCATATTGGCACATCATCCAATAAGAATCGTGCTGCAACCAGACGTTTGGTTTTTAGCCAATAAAATACAAGAAAGCTGAGCGATTATAGGAAGACTCGTAACATTTATTCAGTCCGGCAGTCTCATGAAAGCTAATACTTTTGGGCAACCTCACTGTTATTTTTTACGGTGATAAAACTTCTGTCAGTCCCGTTTTTTGTCTCCGGTTGTGGCGTGCTCCTTGTTGACGTTCATGACGGTTGCTGACGGTGTTTCCTTAGCGCTCGTCATGCCTGTCCGAGCAGAGTGCCACTGTCTTGCCGGCGCGGCCTGTCCATCCTCGGCCTGTCTTGTTCCCCCTGCGCCTATCAACACCCAGCAACCCGGGGTGGCCACCTCTCTGCTCTACAGCGGCGCGCAGTATAAGGGTTATCAGAGGAGCAAAGGGAACTCGTATGATGTCGAAGTTGTTCTGCAGGTATTTTGACAAATATTGGGGGTTTTTATCCTAAATTTAGCTTGATTAATATTTTTAATTTTTTTACATTTTTATATTTTTGTTTTGAATGTAGACTAAAAATAAATTGTTGACACCTGTCTTAAAAGTTTACGTTCTGTGCACCAGACTATCTACGTTTTTTGTAATATTCTAGCTGCAGATGTTTATTGAATAGGAAGGAGAGCAGATTTTCAAATATATAGCTTAATGCGTACTAGATTCTGTGTTTAAAAGGGCAAGTCTTTGTTTCAGTGCCTCCTGCTGCCATTTTTACATCATGCATTTGCACTTTTTATGTCAACCCCGTGAGACATTACTGAATGTACCATAATCTGTTTGCCTTGGACAGCATGTGACGATGGACGACTCATATTTGTGTGGATACCTGAAGATCAAAGGCCTGACTGAGGTAAGCTACTCAAACTAGGTCAGGTGTAGTAAGACTAACCTTTATGCTTCCACAGGCTGAATCTAGAGAAGGTGAGATTGGTCAAAGTGAGATATTTTCTGCCAGATACGTGTTAAGTTATGCAACATTTAGAACCACTTTTGCTCAAAGTGCTCTGTCTGTGAGAGGACCTGCGGTTTGGAACGCACTTCCTGTCAATTTAAAGTCTGTAACCAGGTTTAGTAGTAGTAAAACTCTGGCTATGTCAAAAACAGAACTGTATCCACACTTAATGTTTTATGTCTCACTGTTTTATATGCATGATTTTGTATATGTTGTCAAGATTATGTTCTGCTATTTTAAATGAATATTACTTCAATTTTTACTAGTTTTAAGTTGTACTGTTTAAAAGCCTATTTAGGGACAAGTGCTGCGAATTAGCTGTTGCTATAAGCACTATGACACAAACATGGAACTGCTGTTCTGTTTGTCTATGTCGATGTGTGTCTGTCCCTATCAAATAAACTTAAATAAATAAATAAAAGGCCCACAGCTGGGAAAGTAAGGTTGTTGTGTGGAAGATGAGCAGTCATGTTAATGAATAATGGTAAAATTTGAATGTTTGTTATATGAAAACAAATATTTCTCCTTTCTTAAGAAGAGCATTTTTCATTCACTTGAAGGCTAGAAGGTTCAGCGTGTCATCTTCATCATGGCATGTTAGTAATAAACATTGTCCCAGAGTTTAATATATTTCAATGCAAAATGTGCACATAAATTTTAGAACAAAAGCAAAAGACCTTGTAAAGATGCTCACTGATATTATTTCTTATTGTACTGCATAATCATTAATCCGTTCCTTTCGGTCTGTGAATTTTCAGACTAGATATTTAAAGTTTAATCTCTGGTCAACTAATCTACCTTAAGTCTATTGTTTTTGTTATTATTATTATTGTTGTTATTTATACTTTAAGTTTAAATAAAGGATGACGGAAAACTATGGAAATATGATTTTAGAAGAGTCTGGACTGTTGACCTGAAAAATATGTGTTTGAACCCTGCAGTTTATTAGCAATATGAACCTTTTTTTTTCTTGTCCTTTTATATTTTGTAGGAGTTCCCCACTCTCACAACATTCTTTGTTGGTGAAATAATCAGTCGCAGGCGGCCTTTTTTAACCCGGAAGTGGGATGCAGACGAGGATGTGGACAGAAAACACTGGGTATGTCTGTCCAGGTTTTTTTTGTTGTTTTTTTTTTAGCATCACATTTTACGTTTTTACTAATGAAATATTGGTCTATAATTTCATTCTTTTGAACCAAGTTTGTACTTCACCTAAAAATAATTTAAATTTTTTGTGCCCTGTATTAAACATTAGATTAGTGAAAAGCAAAAAAAACATCAACATGTGGCGTCTTTTAGCTAAATTTTGGAGTATAGTTTACATTTCAGATGATATATTTTTAAAGAGTATAAGTTTAAAAATGTATTTGAACCTATTATTGATCCCCATATTTCCTATTCTCTTAAAAGGGGAAGTTTCAGGCTTTTTACAAGCATGGCAAAACCTTTAACTCGGACAACTTTGACTACAAGGCGTTGGAAAACAGTGATTACATCTTCATGAGGTGGAAGGTGAGCAGATTTTACGTCACCATTTCTCCTACTTGTTCGAACTATGCTTTGGCTTCAGCTGCTGTTGGTCTTCCAGGAGCAGTTTCTTGTTCCAGACCACACGATCAAGGACATCAGCGGGGCCTCCTTCGCTGGCTTCTACTACATCTGCTTCCAGAAGTCCACAGCCACCATTGAGGGCTACTATTACCATAGGAGCTCAGAGTGGTAATAAAAGTGAAATTCCCACAAAAACATTTTTTTTGGGGGGGTGGGGGGGTACAGTTATAAATGTGAGTTTTTATATTTCATTTCTGCAGGTACCAGTCACTAAGTCTGAATCATGTTCAGGAGCATAGTATGCCTATTTATGAATTTCGGTGATATGAAGAAACTCTTCGGCTAGTACCGCTCTGGAGTTAACTGGAACATGACGCCACAACACCGATGGATAACCAGTTTTCCTCTCTTGGAGGAAGCTAACAAGTGGCCAGGTGCTCATTTCCTGATTTGCAAATAGGGAAGCACGGATTGAAGAAGAGCTGGACGAAAGATCGATAAGGCATGAACAGTCCAGACTGAGCTGCTGACGAGAGAAAAAACAATTTGTTTCTTGTTTGGCTTTATTATTATTATTATTCTTTGCCATGAAGTGTTTTTTGTGCTCTGTGTTATTGAACATCACAATAGATCACAATGGATTCTTATTTATGGAGGCACGTTGCACTTTTAGTGAAGGTTTGCAAAGGAAAAAGCTAATTTTGTTCAACAAAGAAAATCTTATATTTAATAGAAAATATGTTTAATTACCCATAGTGATTTATTGGTGGTTTATTTCTAAAGGATTCTATTATAACCGAGAGGGTTTATTTTATGCAAGATGACGAATGATTTTGATAAGAGAATGTTTAGTTGAAGTGAAACAGCTGAACGGGTACCAGCTGGATCAGAATGGGTCGGCGATAATCATGGTTTCCTCCCATGGTTTTCTATGCAAGCCAAAGAACTTGAGTGGAAAGATTTTCCCTTGCCTCTTAAATGTTTAATTTATTAGAATTCAGACTGCTGCTTTATTTATGCGACAAGGCATTAATGATTTGTCAAATAAGATGTTTCTGAAATCCCAGACCCAAAAATAGAGTTTTCTAGGTTTTGGGGGAAGGACAAGAAAACATTTGGTAACTTATCCTTTGAGAGTTTTAGAGTTTATTTAAAAAAAAAAATGGTGAAGGTAGTAAGGAAGTGACAAGTAGGAACAAAAATCTAATATTTTATTTTTCAAAAAATCTGTTGCCTTACACTTGTAAAGCTTTTCTCCTTAAAGATACAGTTTTCCGGGATGATTTAGTGCAAATGTTTGGAAAATATCTCTTCATCATTTTGTTGAGATCCTTTTAAGTTTTCCTGAACCGGGATGATGTAAAAGCCAAATTACGTTTGGCCTGCTAGCCTACAATTTTACAGCTGGGTTAAAGCAAGCTAAGGTTTCTTGTAAAGTAGTGCAATGAAATGCATAAACGCAATCAGAAAATGTTTCATTTTTTAAAATTCATTTTATTTATTAATCATGTGACAAAACAATGTGCAATGTAAACAAGCAAATGTTTAGGAGAGTATCTCAAAGAGAGTGTTTATAATTTGACAAGAATGTTGAGCTTTGTGAACGTTGAAGTTGAATAAAATATTTGATAGAAATGTTTGTACATGATGTCCCTTCTGTTTCCTAACATAAAAATAGACTCATTACTTCTTGTAGGGAGCCCCGGGTTATTACCTTTTGAATTTTGGATATTTTCTGGAATATTGCCAATGAATGAATCCTAAAAATTAATTGTAATATGTAAAGAGTAACAGCAATTGTATATACAATACTTTTCTCTGATGGCATCATATAAATGGTTCTTATAATCATGCCAGCCATGTTCTTCCATGCCATCTCCTTGAAATCCACGAACCTTTATATAAAATCTGCTCTTTATATAGTGTAATTATTATATGTTCTGGATGTTTTGATGCTGTCCAAATGCAGCGTTTTCATAAAATTCAGTTTTATTCTCAGGTGCTGAAATTCTGCCGCTAGATGGCAGCAGCCACAAAGTCAATCAAGAAACAACCAAAGTTTAAGACTTAAACTTTAAATCATTCACGAACCGGAAAGTGTTGGATGTGAACTTGGCGCAAATAGTTTTGCACTAGGAATACCTTCATACTTGGTAGAAAGCTCCTGCTCTAGAACCAGAATGTTGTGGTATCATAATACTTTGAATTTGTTTGACTTCTTCATTGGTTTGTAATTTTCTAGCTATATGAAATATTTTATTCCTAAATTTTCAGATTGAATTTCCAACACGAGGCACGCACGTCTATTTTTTGGAGAACAGCAGAAGCAGGGGCTTAATTTAATTAAATTATATGGAAAGTAAGTTGTACATAATAAAAACTGAGGAATATATTTTCATCCAGGCTTTTATACATGCTTTACTTTCTCAGTGATTCGTTCTAAAATTTATTTATTTAAAAGGACATGAGCGATCTGTGGGACATAATTGGTTATTTTGCATAAGAACTGCTTTATTTTGTGTATGTTCCTTGTATAGCTTTTGTAGCTGCCAAACTGGAAAAAAAGCTGTCTTCATCACCCTAACTGACTTAAAGAAAAATCTATTTTTAGATACTTTATTTAAGGAAATTATTTGAGCCATTCTCTTCCTGTAAGGGCACATGTGGCTGTGGGGAATAATTACAGTGTTTCTGTGTTTATAGTGGCTGAGGCTTCACTTTTTTGTCATTTCTACTTTTGCTTTCATCCAACTCAGACCTAAGAATAAATAAACTGCGTTCTGAGCAAAACTGTAAACAAAAGTCCAATATTTCCTCATACCATCACGCCTCCAATCCAGCATCTTAGCTCCTAATAAGCCAACCTGATTGTTACTTTACATTTCTCACTGTCAACCATGCTGGCTTTGGAACACTGCAGGAATTCCCTTTATGCAGACGATCACTGATTTCGCCTGCACAAAGGGAGACGCTGCGTGAGCGGTCTAACCACGCCTGTGTGTGGAGGAGGAAATATAAATTCACCTGCACGACGCCTCCTGCACATTCCTGAATGAGGCTGAGAGGCATCTATTGCACATGATCTCCTGTCCAGCCGTCCAGTTGTCATGGCGTCTGAGCGTTTTCCAATCAGCATCCGTCTAACCGGAGTCCTTCACAAGAAGAAGAACAAAGTAAGGAGCGATGGTGCCTTTGACTGTAGGAATTAATTGTAGAGGAATTTTCTTCTTTAAGAATATGGTGTATCTTCTTTCAGATGTACATAACATCTGTGCTTTGGTCGGATCAGAATGAAATTGTAGTTTACAGAAGCTTTGAAGATTTCAAAGAAATGCATGTAAGTATTAAAAACTGCACTATTTACTCCCTGAGCTTGTGCTAAATGACTTATTTCATTGTTTTCTCTCTTACAGAAACAGCTGAAGAAGAAGTTTCCCTCTGGAAGTAAAACGAAAAAATCTGACAGAATCCTCCCTAAATTTCAAAGTGGGTGAGATTAAACAACAAATAAATGTCTAGCTGGATACAGATCTAACTAAATAAATATACATTTTTGTTGTTTAGGCAACAGAGTGAAGCAGAAGAGCCAAGGCAAGGGGCCTAATAAATCACTGGTGCGCCTTAAGTATTTGCAGAAATACTGTAATGAACTCCTGAGCTGTGATCAACACGTCTCACAGTCTGCTGACCTGGCAAAGTTCTTGCAACCAAATGAGAAAGAGCTAAAACCAGAGTTCACCAAAAACAGGTAGGAGTTTCTTCAGCAACAACCTCTGCAACAATTGGAGCTGTTAAAATGCATGCAATGAGACGAGAAGACTAACAACATAGGAAAAACTTTCAAAAAAAATCAAGTAAAAGGAAATATTGCTACTTTTATTAGTTATCAGGGCTTAATTACAACATAAATCTGTCATTTTCACATAGTTTGTGCATCCTGTCTCAGTTCTTGCTATGAGACACCATATCAACGTCCATAAATCCATCTGATATTAAATCAAGTCATGTGAAGTTTTCGCAATTGTGAGGTCATTGTCACACATTTAAAAAAGAAACAAAACCTTTTTTTCGTTAAAATTGCAACTAAATATTCATTGTTTTGAAGATTTCTGAACTTCCCAATTATCAAAATGAGATCACTCATACCAGAGAACTTTCATATTTACTCATAGGCATTTAGACAAAAATAATCATTTTGGCGCCGTCATAAAAACAATGACATTTCAAAGGTTCGGGAACACAACTTGTGGTAAATAGAAATTGTTTTATTTTTGTGGCTGGATCTGATAAGTACAGAGAGGACATCTTGATTTGATTTGAAGGGAAGGTAACACAGGTGAAAAATGTCATATTCAGTGTTTTTGTGTGCACTACAGCACATGGCAAGGCGAGTTACTGTAATTAGATCTGTTTGGAGAAGTTCATAAGTATGCATTGCTTAATTCCCATTTCCGGATGAAAAGGCAACTTAAAAGTTTTGATTTCTGATTGCACAACAAACTGAATGTCTGCAGATGAAAAATAGCTTTGTGTATTCACCTTAGCATCATCATCATACCCTCTGAGGAAGAGATCAGGAGCTACGGGAGACAGAACAGCAGCGGTAATGTGACCCAGCCATTTGTCACAGAGACCTACAGATGTATAGCCCCATATGAGACCAAAGACACCAAAAACAAACCTTTCAAAGTAGCTGTGAATGAGATGCTTGACGTTCTTATCAAAGACAAAGCAGGTGAGCATAGCATAACACGAGCAATGTTTAGAACATTCCCAATCCAATCGGGGATCCTGTGAATGTTTGTGCAGGGTGGTGGCTCGTAGAGAATGAGGAGAAGAGGATGGCCTGGTTTCCTGCACCCTACCTGGAGAACCTAGAAGATGAGGAGGATGAAGAGGAAGTGCATGGTACACCGTCAACAGGTATACGAACAGAAATCAACATTTTGACATTAGTTGATGAGTTAGAGGAGATTATTCCTAAAGTTCTTTATGCCTCCCATAGGGATGTTTTACATAGTTGTCAAGAGCTACAATTCCAACATAGTGGATGAAGTAAGCGTAAACATTGGTGTAGTGGTCGAGGTCCTGCGGACCCCGGATAATGGCTGGTGGTTCATAAGGTAACATTTAATCCTTCTACAAGGGACGGAGATGTCCTTAATTACTGTTATATGGGATCTATGTTTGTGATTGCGCTATGAAAGCATTTGAAGTTTGCCAGAGTATATCAGTGTACATAAAGCATTGTGAAGATCAATAAGCACACCTCACAGGTCAGGGATAAACTTGTATCAGATTTAAAGAACGTTTAAGTTATAAAACAAACAACAGCTCAGTAACTGTTATAGTTAACATCTTCATATCCTCTTTTATCTTCTCTGTATTTTGACAGACACAAAGGAAAAATGGGTTATGTCCCATCTCTGAACCTGCAGCCTTACATAAATCCTCAGGTTCAGATGACGTCTCAGTATAATGTCCAAAACTCCTCTTCTCTCCTGCCCCACTCCTCTACCTTGCACCACAGCTATTCCTATGGCAACCTGTCCCAGCATCCTAACCCCAGACCCATCTCCCCCAGCCTCACCCCAACAGAAAGCATCCACAGGTCCCAGTCTCTGAACCAGTTGTCCACTCAGCCTGCAGTGAGCCTCCCTGCTCCAGCAAACAACCACCCCACCTCCCCAACATCTCCAGTACAAGGCCCTCTTCCAGAGATCCTGGTGCAGAGTGACGAAGACCAGGAGCAGAACGGACGGATCCTCAGAGCAGAGTCGGTGGACAGCTTTGAAAGCGACAGCTTCAGCGATGATGCCCTCTCCATGTCTGCCGGCTCATCCCTCAACTTGAGCTACGGCGCCAACGACCAACAGCTGCGATTCTGCCGCACGCCACAGCCCACGGTGTCCAACAGCCTCAGCCCAACGAGCAACCCTGAGGGAACTCTGCTACCCAGCGTCTCCGACCCCAACCTCTACAAGGGGCCCCAACCCCCGAGGGTTCCCCCGAGACCCCGGGCCCAGGAGATTCTCACCCGCTGTTCCTCAATCACCCGTAAGAATGCGACTAAAAGCAACCTGTCAACAACTTCGACTGAGGTAACGGGTCGATGAAAGTTAAAGCTTTTTGTTATTGTTATGCTATTTTGCTCTTTTGCATTAACTGTGCACACTGGTTTCTTATCCTTCCACTTATGTGACCAATACTTTGATTGATATATATAAAATAATCAAGTAACCAACAACTGGATGCATTTTGTCTGAATGACTAGGTGCTTTAAGTTTTATATCAACTCTCATACCAGATAATCCCCCCATCTGATATCTGTACATATTATATTCAGTTAACTGTAGAGATGAAATGAATAAAATGATCGTGTGGGTTTAATACTGAATGCTTTTGTGTCATTCCTGAAAGAAAATGTACAACACATGGAGTCTTCACATGTAAAACATCATAGTGAGAAGAGTCTCTTTTTTTTATACTTTATTTCTCTATCAGATTTGAACATGTAGACTAATTTTTGTCCGCTGTTCTTTGTGAAGTAGCCTGGACTAACTTAATGAGGTTCTGTAAACATCAGTTTTCAATTTTTTAATTAAGGCCTGGACTTTGGCTGGACCATATTAACCCTTCGACTGTATGGTAATAGTTGTGTTCTGGATATAAGGCGAACCTCTGCCTCAGTTGCCAAGGACAGTAAGCCCAGAACACGATGCTGTTCTGAAATACGCAAGACTAATGTTACAAAATGTGAAAAAGTTAAGAGGAATATGAAAACTTATGCAAAGTACTTAGGTTGCACGAGAGCTTGTGGAGTCTAGACTTTCTTTCTCAGAGATGAAAAATAACCAAGTCTTCTGTTTAGCAATCAGACAAATAATAGGTAAAAATAAATAAAAAAATCAATATTCAGTTCAAAACCTTTACAAAATAGGCCCATAAAAAAGAGATTTATTTATAAACATATGAGTCACTACATTAGAAAAATGTTTGACTGTTCCTTGACAGGTTATATGAGGAAGCTGCAGATTTATAATCCTGTAAACAGGCGCTATGTACTGCTGCATACCTACTAATTAGAATCGGCTTTAAGAAAAATCGCCCTGGCACACAGCCTAGACGCTTATGCAACCAGTTCTTCCTCCCCAAGGCCTCCTTGACATTATGTGAAATGAAATCAGGATAATTCGGTCGTTTTGTTTCCAGTCTAAAACCTGCATAGAGGAACTGATTAGGGGCTTAGGCAGCACAGAAATAGTTACAGTGAAACCTGTTATCTGCTTTGCATCAATTCCCCCTTTGTTTCCCTGACGACTGCAGTCAGTCAGCTAATGATCTGCAGAGTAAAACCTTAGGAGGTTTCCTTCTAGAGGCGAACTCACTGATCCTGTTAGCTTAAAGTCTGGAGTCGGGGAGCAGATGAAATAGGGAGATTTCGCATCACTTGCATTATATGATCGTCCTCCTCTTCCTCCTCTGAGCTCGCCTCGCTCTCTGACTTGTGGCGCCCGTTGGTTTCTCCCTTTTTCTCCCGTGCGTCGTTAGCAGAGGCTTTATTCGAGGCACTGATTTCTTCGGCCTCCTCTTCATCTTTCACCTCAAAACCAGACTCCTCTTCTTGCTCTCTATCCCCGTCATCGCCTTGGTCTTCCCTCTCATCGGTGCCGCCTCTTGCTTTTTCTTTATCGAGGAAAAACAAGGGCTGCATCTGCGTGAGAGGAGTGGTGTCCATGTCTTCATCCTGCTCCATACTAGACGAGATGGAATAAAATTGATTAGATTAAAGATCTAGTTTGCAGAATGTTTGAAGTAATCATTTGCAGTAGTTCCTGCCAGCAAGTTCAGACTGGGAAACCTTCAGCTAGGTATTTATGGATTTGCAAAAATGCAGCTCAGCTAGCAATCCTTGGTCACCGTGAAGAGGAAACACTGGCACACAGTCTGTGTTTTAATTTATCCAGAAGACAAGCTGCACGTACTCATCAGGAAGTAAGGTTGTTGGAAAGCTCCACATAAACCAGCAGTCAGTACAGAAGAATTTCAAACTGAGGAGTGAAACAGCTCACCCAGATGAGGCTCCAGCTACTCGCATTTTCTGCCACATGTAGTTGAGAAACATGGACGCCTGCTGCAGGCGGCCGATCCTCTCCATGTGTCTCTCTGTGGGAAGAAGAAGATGAATAAACGACCTGTTTAGTAAATTATATACACGTAAAACCTAAATAAGGGTGTCAATATGCCTAGGTACTGATTAAAATACAACAAAATACTTTCACCTACACTAATGGCTGTTTTATTATGATTTCAACAGGAAGGAGAATGAATAACTAGGGTCAAGCTTTCCACTAATAAAGTTCATGTTGCCGTCTTTCTGGCCTTTGTGTTTCTAACAGAGAGCAAAAGGTTTTCTACTTGCACACCTGCCATTAAATGTAAACTTGCAGATCTTTCCTTGATTGTCTCTGTTGGGCTATTGGGACCTAAAATGCTGCATACCTAAATTTTAGCTTTTTATGTTCATTAAACAGATCAAAATTAAGAACTCAGACAATTTTCACCTTTAAGGAAAACCCAATCTGTGCATTTTTAACTGCTTTCTGTTTCTACAAATTTAAACACACTAAATATCAGGGTGCAGTGCCAGTGTTTTACTCTAGATGTAACATGTTGTATCCATTTTGCCGCCTGCTGACCTGTGTACGGGAGGAGACCCTCCAGGTGCGTCCGGGCCCCCTGGAACTGCAGCAGCTCTTCGGGTGGCAGGTGGGTCAGCAGCACCTGGAGGACCGCCTGGGCGTCCAGACAGTTCCTGGCATTGGTGTTCCACACGACACAGTAGCGCAGGAGCGACTCTGAGTGGGACAGCAACCAGAAACATTAGATGCTGAAAAAAACCCATTTCAGGCGTCTGTTTATTATTAGAAAATTAGAATATGTAAGACATTAATTGCTTCCAAATAAATCAAACTGGACTTTTGGTCTGTTTCAGAACCTTCTAACAATCCAAAACAGATTTATTTATTTGTTTGTTTGTTACCTTTTTGATCTACTCGCAGCCGCAGCAACGTCGTTTCCAACAGATCGCTGCTGTCCACCACCTGACGAATGGCTAAAAACAACACAGCAAGACTTCAGTTAGCAGCCAGGTTTAAAACAAACAGAATATTTTGCATACAGAAAACGCACTGGCTTCTTATTTTATCAGATAAACATACACATTATTTTTTAAAGCTGTCCATTGAAGGACAGTCTGTTGAGATTTCTGCAGCAGGTTTGCCTCCTGTCAACACTCAGAAATCTGAACAATAAGTCATGAATACGTTTCTTCACTTCCTGTTCAAATTCTTCAGTACTTTAGCAAAAAAAAAACAGCCATTGTTAGGAAAGAGTTTGTCTTTATGCTTCAATGAACAAGTGAGTCAGTGGGAAGCCATTCATGACAGACGGAAAATAGACGCAGTGCAGTGGAAATATGGCAAAGACAGTTTATATTGTCTTTTTATATTTTGTATATTGTATTTACTTAGCTTAGAAGGAAAACAGAATAATGGCTGAAAACACAAGTTAAGGTCGACCTTTGATGACAGTGAGCACTGTGTGAGGCTGGTCCAGTGAGATGGCGAGACCCAGGGCCTTCAGGTATTTCTTCTCGTGCAACAAGTTGGACAACTCCTGCTGCCTTTAAACACAATGGAATAAAAACCTGAAATTTGGGTTTTTGTAAACTTTCAGCCATAATTATCAACATGAGCAGAAATAAGTAGTTGAAATCAATCAATATGCCAGAGTTTCCATATGGAACTGAGTTTCTGCAATAAATCAATCCTTTGATGATATTTTAATTTAGATTACCATTGTAAAATATACCAAATCTCAATCTCCATCACAATATTAATATGTGTAATACAGCAAATGCAAAGGATGATTTGGACGCGATATTTGATTAGATTATTTACAAGTGTCATTCTTTCAAATTCTGTTTTTCAATAACATTTTTAGATTTAGGAAACTTTGGGTTAATCATAATCGAAACTATTACAGTATACAACAATAGTATCACAAATAAAGCTTTTCTGCTATTGTGCAGCCCTTCACATCGATGGAAATGTTTAGGAAAGATTTGGTGATTTGACAAATAAATAAACCACCAAATGTCTGCAGTTCTAGGGAAAGTAAAAAGACGGGGACGAAAACCAAATTAAAGCAGCTTGATCTGTGACAAAATAAAAACAAGTTGTCCAAATCTTACTTCAGTATTTGGTCCTCTTGTTTGGCTTGTTCCTCTTCCAGCTCCACTTTCGTCACATCCTAATGATGCAAATAAAGAGAGTGCAAAGCATGAGAGTAAGAACTATATGGTGGTATATTAGTGAACCTAATCCACTCTGACCTGCTTTTTTGATCATCAGTGAACTCTGAACTCACCAGCCACACTGTGATGTTTGAGTCTGCTGAGCCTGTGACCATCTTGTCGTCCTTACGGCTGCCGTAGAGGCCCCACACTTTGTCCTGGTGGGCGTCCAATGTTTTCACACACTCATTGGTCTTTATGGTCCACAGCTTCACTAAACCGTCTGAACCGCTGAGGGGAGAAAAAGTTAATCAACAAGGTTTTCATGCAGCTGTGTGTATTGAAGACAAGATTAAAAAAATGTATTTTAAAAAAGCTTTAGCAAAAATCTCACTGCTTAGTATGTATACTTAAATATCAATTCTGCTTTTTATCCAGTTATTGGGGCAGAATACAAATACAAGCCACACTTTTCAGTTGTTTAAAATTCAGATTTCTTCCATTAAATATTATACACTACATTGTGTTCTGATCTGTCACATAAAATCAAAATAAAGTTTGAGAGAAATGTGAAAAAGCTCAAGAAGTATTAAATATTTTTGCAAAGTTCTGCGTAGCTGACCTTTTTTTTTTTTTTTTTTACACAATCATTCTTTACGAACACCACAATGCAGTCATACGGCGATCTCGTAAAAGGAATCAGCAATAATGGGAACAGAGGTAAGTTAATACCTGGTCAGCAGCTGGGTGCCACGGCTCACAAAGATCACTTTCAGAACCGATGCGTCATGGCCCTCAAATGTCTTAACAGGAAGTAATTTGAAGAGCAGTTCTCAGTTATCTTATCATGCTTTAAAATGAAAAACACATCATAACAGACATGTGAGATGCCCTGATGCTGACCCACCTTGAGGCAGCTGAAGTCCTGCAGGCCCCACAGCTTGGTGGTGCCGTCTGCAGAGGAGGAAGCCAGGATCTGGTCCACGGGAGAGAAACACACACTCCAAATGCCCCGCCGGTGGCCCCGAAACACACCCAGGAGTCCCAGGTTTCCGTCCCCCGACAGGGACCAGAGTTTGGCTGTGCGGTCCTGCGAGCCAGAGGCCAGCAGTTTGTCGTTGGGAGACACTGAAACACTGTTTACATCCTGCAGAAACAATGAAGAAGAAAACAACAGGAATCAGCTGGAACGGAATCAAAAAATGTTCAGAGCCCTGAAGATTAAAATGTTAAAAATAAGGATGTGCTTCGAAGTTTCTCTTCCTGACTGAAATAGATTCTTATCATTCATGCATTCAAGAGTTGCTTCCAAGGTAATAGGGCTTGACATTTTCACAATGCGTTAAAGGAATGTGACTCAGAAAAAGGAAAGCTAGGTAACCTGGCACAGATAATACTCTGATTGTTCTTTTGTTCGTCTCATGCCTGAAAGTGTGCGTGTGTAGCGGGAAAAAGTGCTACATGGAAATTTTTCTTTCCGGTATCAGGCTAATGGGAGACAAAACCAGGAGTGAGCAAAACTCCAAAAATGATCCTGCATTTCCTTCTGAGCAGAGCTGCCATGCATGAACCCGTTTCCATGACGACAGACATCTGGACTTGGGATTTTAGCCTGCTTTGGGTACAGGGAAATATCTTGTTCTACAAATAAAATCTGTACCTTCTGAGCTTAAAAAAAACACATATCAAACATTTACTTGTTTGTGGATCTAGAAAAGGTGATGCTCAGCTTCGTCTTCCTTAACTTCAACATTTGACATGTAATTAAAGTAAAATGTTGGATGGAATATGCATTAAATCAACGACACAAGACTCTCTATGTCCTGTATAAACATGCACACACAGATGCAGACAAAGACAAGGTTTTTTAAAGATGAAAATAAAAGGGCCAAAGAATAAATGAATATATAAAACTTTCTAATATGGTGAAACATTAAAAACCACTCTTCAAAAAACTTACACAAAAACTGCACTATATGTGTTGGCACCCTTGGTAAAGATGTGCAAAAAATATTTTTTTATTAGAGTATCACAATCTCACATTGTGGGTTCCGACAAATCTCAATTTCAAGATTTCCGAATTTTCCAGACTGGTTTCTGGATTTTCAGATTTCATGAGATTTACTAAGTTTTATTTATTTTTTCATCAATCATAAGGTAAAGTACTATTTCAATGTTTTTTTCCAACATCTGGATACATTTAGGTAAGATAACATATATACAAAAATATACAACACAATATAATAAACAGACCACAAAAATACTGTGATTTTTTTGTTGTTGTCTTGTACCTTGTCATGTGCTTTCTCTGTGCTGCGGGGGCTCAGCTGATGGATTTCTTCTCCAGAAAACTCGGCTGGCAGATCCCACACCTTCACGGTGCAGTCTTGGCTGCCGGTCACAACGAAGGACGCTTTCATCCTGGACACGAACAAAAATGGAAATTCACTCAAACAGCTGGATTAATCAGCAGCTGTCACAATGTGCGTGTGTGTGTGTAAAGGAAGACGAGAAACCTCAGCAGTCAGAGAGCAGCTTTACCTGGAGCAGCCGATGGAGCCAACAGCATTAGTGTGGCTGGATCCCTGAGCTACACATCGGACCTGACCGCTGTCACTGTCCAGCTGCCAGACACGCACTGACCGGTCCTACGCGCACACACACACAAAACAGCATGCAAATGTATATGGCTTCCCAACAATCTGTAGGTGCATGTGCTACATGACTAAACAAAGTCAGAGTTTGTGTTTACCTTTGCGCAGCTTGCAAACAAAGAGCCTTTTTTGAACACATCCAGAGTGAGGACAGTATCTGAGGAAGATAAACAAATAAAACAAAGCAGTGATAAACATCTTCATCTAACCTGCTCAGCAAGTCATAAACTTGACTATTACAGACCTGAACTGATTAGATTCTGGCGCTACACACAGATTTTATTGCTTGTCTTTTGTGTAGAAAGAGTAAATAATTTAAAATTCTCACAAATGTTTGACGCCTTTTTATTTGTTAGCTGAATGCTTGTAAAAATCTGAAAATTCAACTCCAAACAAACTTAAAATCATCTCATTAGGGAAGTTAGAAAACCTTGTTAATGCACATATGAACACTTCTGCACTGACTGGCTCGTTTTATTGTTTTAAGCAAAATCCTTTTGGAGGCAAACAGCCAGAAAGTAAAAGATCATGACAGAGCTCAGTGAATCAGGTGAACATCCTGGATGTGATTCCCACCCAGCCAGAGGACAGGTGCTGCCCTCTGCTGGTCACTCACCTGTGTGTCCGTAGAGAATCTGGCAGCTGTTAGTGAGCAGCTGGAAGACCTTCAGCTGACAGCTGTTAGTGGCCACCACAATGTGAGTGTCATCTTTACCCAGGAACTTCACGTCCAGCACCTCGTCGTTGTAACCCACAAACTACGAGAAAGAGACACGTTTCCATGAACTCTAACATAACCAATATCTGCATAATCTAGCAGATATTACCTTCTTAATACAGCAAAATCATAAAATAATCCAACATACAACTTCGATGAATTTTATAAACCAGAGTCTGGTGCACAAGTTTGAATAAACACAAGTATGTACAAGCAAATTCATACCCGCTTAAATATTTGGATTAATTTTCCAAATGGTTGCTAGGAAACCTTATGATTCTTTTAATCATCAACCAACAACCTGGACTAAAGATTTGAGCCATCTTCTAAAGAGTAAAGGTGGAACAGATTTGAAGTGAATGTTTTCACTTATAAGAATGTTATGTGAATATTTCTATTCACGTAAGGTTTATTATCCACCTGCATTATCAATTCCAAAATGGTGTCACTTTTCTGCTGCAACACCCAACTATGTCCAAGTTTCAACCACACAGATGTTATTCAAGGTATAAAGTCAAAGGTTACAAGAACTGTCGCAAAATCACTGCAATGAACAACTCTAATGTAATTCTTAATTCATTCTTATATTACTTCTGCAGCAGTAATATAAAGGCATGATGGCACATTAAATTGTTTGCCAGTATTGTGTTTAAAACAATCTAGATGATTTATGTTATAAATAACCTTCCTTTTATAATTGTATTTTTTTATTAGCAATAGTAGAATAATAGATCAGTCTGGCTAACAGGCTTCCTAAACAAGACAGCACATGCAGCATGAGTCATGCATGTAATCAGTCAATAATAAGTAAGTCGCAGTACTGACTTGCTGCTGTGTGGTGAGACTGGGCAGCTGGTAGAAGAGTATGTTGTGCTCTGCAGTGACCGTGGCCAGTCTGGAGGAGGCAGGCAGGTGGAAAAGGTACGTCAAACTGCGAGGGTCGTCGTCCTCTTTGTCTTCCTCAGAGGAAGGAGTGAGGGTCGAGGGAAGGCTCTGGGTATAAACACAGCGAGCAGTGCTTGCCTCCCACACTCTCAGCACACCTGCAGGGAAAAAGGGGAATAAATGTGAGGCATAGAATTGTAAAAAAAAAAAGTACTTAAAAGATAGTTGTGGATCAAACCTTTGCTTCCAGCAGTGACGAAATGCAAGGTTTTGCTTTTTACTCCGATCTGAGATAAGTCTGTCTTCTCAGGCAGCAGCACAACTCCCTCAACAGCCTGGAGACCAAAATAAACAAACACTAAGTTTATTTTTACTGAAACAGAAAAAATGGGAATGCTTTCTCACATCTTACCTCGTAAACAGGAACAGTTCTTTTAGCCTGGCGAGATTTGAGGTCCCAAACAGTACAGATTTTATCCCTCCCAGAACTACAAGTAAAACATTAAGACTAATCAGTGCCACATCCGAAAAGCAGTCGTGTAATAAAAACAAACTGCGTAGGTGCTGGCCGATTTCTCCATACCTGATCATGGTGTCACCGTCTTTGCTGAAGCTCAGAGAGGTGACGGCGCTGTAGTGGCTGTCCAGGACACACACACACTGGCTGGAGCGCAGGTCCCACAGCCGAATGCCGCAGTCCACAGATGAGGAGAACAGCTGCAGTCGGCTGATGTCAGGGTGGAACTGGACCAAGCTGCACAAACACACAGACGAAAGCACGTTTTGTTTTCCTAATCAAAGTCATGATTCTGAGTGGCTGGATGATGTTTAACCTTCAGAGGGTGTTGCAAAACTATTCATATTCCTCAAATCTTCTCATATTTTGTCATATTACAACCACATAATATCCAAGACATGCAGGTCCACCTAAACTAAGAGACTGAGCAAGAAAATTATTAAGCAGAGATCAACTGCAGGATGACTACCCCAAACATCCAACCAGAGGTACAATGCAAAGGTTTAGTTATAGATATGTGTTAGAATGGCCTAAACCTAAATCCAATTGAAAATCTCCAGCAAGACTTGAAAATGTATGTTCACAGAGGCACTCCATCCGATCTGAGCTGCTTTATAAAGAGGAATGGGTCGACTTTCAGTCTCTTTAAAGGACTTGTCTCTCTATTTGAAAATTATTATGTTTTTTTTCACGCTTCACAATTTTGCACCATTTTGTGTTCATCTTAAAGTCTTAATGAACTGATATTTGTGGCTGTTTTGTGACAAAAACATCAAGGCAATAGCAACACTTCTGCAGCAGTAATATAAGGGCATGATGGCACATGAAATTGTCTGTTTTATCCTCATTCTTGGGCCTGGTCCATAGTAACAGACACTTACTGCACTACACCGGATGATCCTTTGAGGTTGTGAGTGCAGTACTGCTTAACCACATCCCAAACTTTTATGGTAGCGTCACAACCGCCTGCAGAACAAACACAAATCAGAAAAACATACTTTTTTTTTTTTTTTTTTGGTGATGATGATGTAGCAGGGGTCAGGTGATTTGTGTTCAAATCATGGCATTGCTGACCTGTGGCAAGTAGGGTGGAGCTGGGGTCAAAGGTCATGCTGGCCACAGGAATGGTATGAATAGCCTTCCAGGAGCGAGTGCAGGTACCCTGCCTCCAGTCCCACTGCTTCAGGAGCAAAGCTCTGCTGGCTGTCACCAGCAGCTGGACACAAAGGAAACATGTGTTTCTGTTTTAACCTGATCTGTTGATACACCCTGAAGCTTAGGGGAAGTATTCACTACCGACCTCATCATCACAGCTGACTGCAAATGATGTGATATCCTCTTGATCATCCTGCGGGGCGTATTTGGACAATGTTAGGAAAGAAAAAGAACACAAAATGCTTTTATCACTGCGTGCATCTAAATGTAGTTTATTTACATTAACAAAAAGCAGACAATTACATACAAGTTGTTGTGTTTGTGACAAAGAACCACAAGGAAAAATGTCTGGGAAAAATTTATATAGCCAAAAATAGTTTTACTGATAAAAGAATTTCAGCTGAGATTTTTATTTCACTTTGAGCTCGAATGTGACCAAGTCAAACTACTTTATTGTTATATTTATGCCTCAAAGTCGATATGAACTCACATGCTCCACACAGTGGACAATCTTGCCCGTGCTGATCTCCAAAACATTGACACGGGATCCACATGTGCAGAAAATGTACTTCTCATCTTTGCTGATCTAGAAAAAACACAGATAGACAATTTCACATTTAGAGTCCAACCAACACACAGCTCAGCTTAGACAAACTTCTCAGAGCTCACCTGCACTTTCCCTCCTTTGTAAAACGGCTCAATTTTGCTGGAAACAGCGTAACTGAAATGACATTAAGACGGAAATGCATCAATGAGAGGTTACAGCTTTCCATTGTACGCTTTCAGTCGGGTAAGAGCGACGCAAGATAAACTTACTTCGTCTTGAACTGCAGGTTTGTGTTCGCCATAATGATAGCCGGAACCTCCAAAGCAGAATACTTTTAGCAAACAAACACGATATAAATCACCGGTTTCTCATTTCACACGTTGACTACAGCCGCCACCATCCGTTCCGCATGTTGTTGCCCGAGTCGCACGCGTTCTACGCCATCTGAGTGAGCGGAGCGGTGATTGGTCAAAAGTTCAGGACGTAAAACACTACGTACAATCCTGTTAGAAGGCACGTACGCTAACTCGTCGGCCACGTTTGTGGGGGAGGTTTACATGGAGGTTCTTGATGTTTCTGTTGTAGAAAATAAAAATAACTTAGAACCTTGAAAGTTACGCAAGAAACCACAGAAAAGAAGTGGTTGCAGTGTTGACCTCGCAATGAGATAGTTTTAAAATCTTGATAAACTCTTTAAATATGTTATTTGCACAAAATAAACACACAGATGATGTTCCATGTAAGATAAGCTATCAGTGGCATTGATTTGCAAGTGATAATACATTATTATCAGTAAATATATGCATTAATTTGCAATAAAAAACTTTTTGCTTAAAAATATGCGATCTTAGCAAGTTGAATAAAATACACGATGAACCCCTCTACCATCCAGAGGTCTACTGAAGATGGGGTGAAGATGAAAGACTTTAATATGTGATCACAGGTGTCCCTCTCCAATATGGCGGCTTCATTGTCGTGCCAACCTGTTTGTTACCTTTGCTAGAAATAAACATTATCCCAGTCCTAGCTCTGAAATGTTTTTTTTAGACTGAGTAAACAGAGTTACTAAGATCACTGCAGACAGATTTAAAATGTTTTATATGGGTTCAGTTACAACAATAGGCAAGTGCAGGTTTTAAAAGTCCCCGTTAGACACGGGAAGCTTGAGTTTGATGCTAGAACAGCAGGGAAAGGACGCTGCTTACAGTAAAAACTAAAGTCTCCATTTGTCCGGGCGCACTCTCTTCTTCATGTTCTGTCAGGAATGTTCATGTGTGTGTTGCATTGATAACAAGGGTGTGTGTCTGTGTGTGACATGTGAGAGATCGATAATATGGAGTAAAGCAGCACCGAGAATGGAAACACCATAAGGGACGAGGAGTTGTCATGGTAAGTAAACACCAGTTTATTTGCTTTAGTTGTATTTTATTTATTTATGATGGATACCATAAACAAATCATATTTAAAAAAAAATTAGAAACATAGGCAATGGTAAAATCTTTGGGAAAGAAGATATTTGTATTTTGCTCTAACTAAATAAGCAAATACTTCTTTTATCATTGCAGTTCATATTTGAATTAATTAAATACTTAATAAGCCAAACATGATGTTAAAATAATAGGAGCTAGTTAATGACAAAAAGGGAAGAAAATTGCTGTGTATAGTGTTTATTTTTTGTAATCATGTGATTGGTCATGTGACTTTCCAGAACAATTCTGTTTTGTTGCCCCTTCCTTTATGCCAAAGAGCTATTGTAGGGAGCTGTGGGGACATGATGTTAGAGAGAACATGTTGCTTCATTTATGATTGTTCTCAGTTTTCCTATGTTGCTTTTATTCCATAACCAAATGTTATTCAACAAAGTCTATGCTATAATAAAGATTTGACACTGCACTAGGCTGACCCAGACCTTTCAGCACAGAGTGGGGGCTACGACGTGGAGCTGTTTGTAGACCCTCCGGACTACGACTTGATCTGCACCATTTGTCAGGGGGTCCTCAGATGTCCAGTAAGAAGTGCATGCCACCATATCTTCTGCAAGAAATGCATCTTACAGTGGCTGAAAAGGTCTACAATACTTTACATCTAAACAGTTTTGAAATATGAACTTTAATTTATTGCTCAAGTGGAGAAGTAACGGCAAGCTGATATTTATCTTGTGCAGACAGGAGACCTGCCCCTGCTGCAGGAAGCCGGTAAACCCAAGCCTGATCTTTGTCATGTTCAAGCTGAGCAAATCGATTGGACGCTTGAAAATAAAGGTAAGAAATTAAAACCAGTTTAAATATGTTTGTAGACTGTCATATCCTTTATTAGACATTTCACTTCAATATCTTATTGGCTGAAGAGTATTTTATAGAGTTTGTTTACACTTTATATGACTGACTACTCAAACAAACTTGACATTGGGAACGTAATGCTTACTTCCACATTTGCTTGGCATTATTCAATATGAATTAATTCCTTTGTTTCCTGAGTTACTCTGCCAAATATTGCGTGCCTAATTTAAATTATGTAATTGTTAAAAAAAAATCTGTGTGTGTATCTCTGTCACAGTGTAAAAATGAGATCCGTGGCTGTGCAGAGACCTTTTCCCTCTCAGAGCAGTACTGTCACAGCATGACCTGCCTGTACGAGCTCATCCCCTGCCCGTACCAGGGCTGCAGGGCGCAACTCCTGCGCAGGGACATTGACACTCATGCGCGCCACTGTGAGCACTGGCGGCAGCCCTGCCACATGGGCTGTGGGACAATACTCACGCACAGCACCCAGACTCAGCACAACTGCTACAAACAGCTGAGGCAGGAGTACGAGGCCAGGCAGAGGAACCACAGGGCCATCGCCACGGCCCTACATAGGAAGATGAAAAGGATGCAAAGCACCATGGCCCACATGAAGAGGCAAATAGGGTTAATATGTGAGAGCCTGGAGGTAATGGATGACCTACACGAGGTGGAAGAGGAAGTGGACCTTGGAGAGAGCAGCGGCAGTTCCAGTGGGTCTTCAAGCAACAGCAACTGCTAAGGGAGCAAATTGCTCATGTGTTTGTTTTCTTCAGGTGATGTGCTTAAAATGAGTGATTCTTTGGCCAGTTTGTTCTGTAGACCTAATTATTTCTTAAATAAATTATTCAGTATTAAATTGTCTGTGAATTTTACCTTAGGAATAGAGAATGAATCAGTTTGTTGTTGATTGATAATTAGTACAAACACTTTAAATTTAGAATTATGAATACTTTGACTATTACAATACAATACTATACAATCTTAGTATTGCTTGGCTCATTAGTCATTTCAGCAAGACTAATGAATTAATAGAATACAAAATATGTAATTATGTAGAGTAAGAAATTATAATAGCATTAGTAGCATTGTGAATAGTGATAACAATAGTACTAAAAATCATAATACATACCTGCAACCTTTAAAACACTTTACATTTCAAGTTTCCGAAAACAAAGGTGGATAATACCACCTTAAAAGAAAGAATAATGTGTGTTATTCTTTCTTTTAATTGTTTAAACCATAGCAGAGCATTGGAAAAGGAAAAATTATATATCTGCAGCAATTATTATGATATAGTATTTTTATTATATTTGAACTATTATAGTATTTTTGTAAAATATCTATTTTTAAACATATGTAATATCAAGTGGGGTAGGAATCACATTTGCAAAAGCTACCCATAGAAGCAGCAGAGAGCAGATTCTCTCCTCACGGAAACATCGCGATGACACGATCCAGACAAAACCCGGCGGAACTTCTCATGGTTCTTCTTCCTGTTATACTGATCACGTAAGTGGACGTGCTGTTTATCTCTTGTGTTGAAATCTTTAATTATCTAATGCATCGTTCACGTAAACACATTATTTTAGCATCCAGTCAAACATATAGACGTCCGTTCATATTTATCTGTGGATATTTAAAGGCAAATGGGAACTAAATGTACACTTTTAAATGAAAGAAAATCGCAAAACATGGCGGCGATGCTCGTGTCTTGTAGAGATGATTAAACTTGTATTTTATCCAGGTATAGCAGATAATCCAATGTTTGGTTTTGATTTGAACATTTACAGCAAATGGCGGACGACGCCGGTGGTAGAGGAGGTTTTCGCGGAGGCTTTGGCGCAGGTGGCCGCGGTCGTGGCCGTGGACGCGGCAGGGGCCGTGGAAGGGGCCGCGGTGCTCGGGGTGGCAAGTCCGAAGACAAGGAGGTAGGATTTTTATTTGGATCAAGCTAAACTCGGTTGATTTGAAGTGTTGCTTATTAACAGTGATGCTCTCTCCTTTTAGTGGGTTCCCGTCACCAAGCTGGGCCGCCTTGTTAAGGACATGAAGATCAAGACTCTGGAGGAGATCTATCTCTACTCTCTGCCCATCAAGGTAAGAGCATCAGCTATTTTATATAAAATATGCAGTGAATATTACTTCCTGTGTGATTCTAGGGAATGTGTTTTTTTTAATCTAAGCTTTTGTGATCTGTCCCTGTTATATATGTGACATATTACCTAATGTATGTAGTTTTTACCGGTTTGTGTGTTTAGTGATAGTCCCCATAGCTTTTTATTTTCATATGCCACATCTTGAATGCAATTTCAGAAAGTTATCAAGCTCTGTCACTTTAAACTTACTCTTCTGTCCACCTCTCCATCTGTCCTACAACTTTCCATTTGTTCAACCAGTTGCTTTTCTGTCATGACAGAATCTGTTACATCCTTCCACCCACGTTTCCCATTTCCATCTTTTCTCTACATCTGTTAGTTTGTCCAACGCATCTCAAATCTATTATTCTGTGTCATTGTCTTTTCCTCCAGCTTTCTCTTTTTGGTGGTAGTCGTCACCAAAAAGTCTCAGCCTTTTTAAAATATTATTGCATGATGATGAGATGTTGTTCCTGTTTGTAGGAGTCTGAGATCATTGACTTCTTCCTGGGTTCTGGTCTGAAAGACGAGGTCCTGAAGATCATGCCTGTCCAAAAGCAGACCAGGGCTGGTCAGCGCACAAGGTTCAAGGTAAACTGAGTGTCTTGCGACTCGTTTTGTTGAATAGTTGCCCTCTAATTTTGTCCGTCCTCATTTACAGGCCTTTGTTGCCATTGGCGACTACAACGGCCATGTTGGTCTGGGAGTGAAGTGCTCCAAGGAGGTAGCTACAGCTATCCGTGGAGCCATCATCCTGGCCAAGCTGTCCATCGTTCCAGTCAGGAGAGGTTACTGGGGTAACAAGATTGGCAAACCCCACACCGTGCCCTGCAAGGTGACGGGTCGCTGCGGCTCGGTACTGGTGCGTCTCATCCCGGCGCCCCGTGGTACTGGAATTGTGTCGGCGCCTGTGCCCAAAAAGCTGCTCATGATGGCTGGTATTGATGACTGCTACACCTCCGCCAGGGGCTGCACCGCCACGCTCGGCAACTTTGGTTAGTTGGTAACTCTTTAGGTTTTCGGAGTTTAATGCAGAACAAATGAGTCTTTGAGTTTCTTCTTTGCTCTGCTCAGCTTCACCTCTGCAATGGTGTTGCTGTCTTTAGTGTCCAGAGAAAAGAACGAATACCATAAGTCTTCTCTGTTCCCAAGCTACTGTGTTGAACATCTTTATTTTTTAGAACAGCTTTGTGTTTGTTTTGTGCATCATCCACTAATTACCTTTATCTTTACTAGCTAAGGCCACTTTTGATGCCATCTCAAAGACCTACAGCTATCTGACCCCTGATCTGTGGAAGGAAACAGTTTTCACAAAGTCTCCATACCAGGTCAGTGCAATGGATATTTTTAAAATTTTTAATTCAATTTCTTTTTTTAAAAGTTGTATATGTACAGTTTTGGTAAAATCTTTTTGTTTTTTTAGGAGTTCACCGACCATCTGGCTAAGACTCACACCAGGGTGTCTGTGCAGCGGGGCCAGACTGTGCCAGCTCCTACCTCCTAAATGTTTTGTACAGAAGATCGTTGAATAAACGTTCTGAGATACCACTTGATGCGTTTTGAGTTTTGCATCATGCACAAGTTTCTTTTGCAATCTGAAAAATAAGAGTAGTGCTGCTGCTGACTTTGTACTTTTAACTTATTTCACCGTAAGATTAAAGAATTTGCTTGGAGGTGGCAACATGGGGATACAAATTCTGTGTTTAACCTGTTTTAATAAGTTGGGATTTATTGATCCATTTCATGGGCAGGTGTTGCTCAGGAGCTCTTACTGAAAAGTGGCAATTTTTGAGAAGTTAAAAGTTTATGTATTTTTCAGCATGCATGTTGAGTTTTTGAGCAAACTTGTGATTTAAACATACCTAGCATCTAGAAAATGTAAGCCCTGAAAGGAATACCCATGCTAAATATGTATAAGAGTCCAAAAGACTTTCTACCAAATGATTACCGATAGTTTAAAGATCAGGCTATAATCTTAATGCATAATTAGTTCAAACTTTCAGGGTAGTATTTTATAAATGTGGATATTTCATTAAGTGACCTGAAAAACTGGCACATCTTTATTTTAAGAAAAATCTATATATATGTAAATATATGGGTTTAAATCCAGGTTTCTAGATTTACTTCTGTACTGTTCCTGGGGAAAAATCCATAACAAAAGGCATTCTACGCATTTGCCACATTCCAATCCAAGTTGTTCAGCTGATAGATCCACTTGGTTCGAGTTACTGGTAGATTAACTGGATTGCAGATAAACCATTTTTAGTATAAAATAATTCAGTGCAACTTTGAAATTGAGCACATTCAAGGATGTTCAGGTAACTATAAAATGGTAATTTAACACTGAATTAAATGCTACAGCAGAATTCTATATTAACAGAATTTAAAAACCCATTTGAGTCTTGACCTCTTCAAATAAAAATATAGTATTTTTCAGATTTTTTAAAATAAATATATATATAAATAAATCTCAGCAAAGAAGATATTTTGTATGTGAATGAACTTACTTAAGGACAATGACAAAAACAAACCAAGCTGAAATAACTCAAGAAATCGGCTGAACCGCTCAGATTTTTCACAACCTGGCAGAACTGGTCAAGTTAGCAGCCAGTTGACATTTATGTTGGAAAAACAAATATGGGCGGGGGGATTTAAAAAAAAAAGCACACACAAACACATTTTACTCACATAAACTTTATTTTACAATTCATACACTGGACAGAAAGGACCGTTTTTAAGCACTTTGGGCCTGAGCTGCCATCATTCGTTCTTTTTGCTTCATTAGACACTTCCTCGCATTAGCGTAGGCCCCAAGGTCTCCATCTGGGGAAGAAGTAGGCCACAATTAAAACGTGCAAGGATTCCCTAAATCTAAACATTCTCATGATTTGCTTGGACTCAAAGTTATGTTTTTATTTTAAAACAAGCAACAAAAGTCATTTTAGAGCCCAGGTCCTTCCAGTCTTTGCTCTGTTTGAAAAAAATTAAATGCACACATCTCTATGCATAACAATGTAAAAATGTAATGCACAGTAACACTGTGGCTTAGCTGTAATGTTGCACTAAATGTGTCCAGGTTTCAGCAGTGAGATACTTACAGCGTGACTGGAAGTTCTTGGTCACCTCATTAAACTGCTGGATTTCTTTGGTGCAGTTCTGCTGGTAGCTGTGCCCTTCTCTCTGCTGACAGGCCCTCATTCGTTCCTGGATCACCTTCACAATCTCCTGATCCACTTTACTGTGGCGAGAAAAATGATAACCAAAAGTGGTAACCAAGTTTACTTTCCACAGAGGAACAGAAGTGACACCTTTCCTTGATCCTGTTCAACATTGGACAAAATCCCAACACTTTGGAAGTATGCAAGTTAATGGCAAGACACACTTGAAAACAACAAAGTGAGAGATATCACTGGTCTGTCCATAAAATGTAATTAAATGTTACATTTAAACTCTTCATGGCATTTCAGTAGTATCTTAGCTTCCACTCAGTACAGTCTGTGGACTTACTGTAACCGGTACTTGGTGTAACCGGTAAACCTTTCATGGATGCAAATTCGACTAAAAACCCACCTGTTTAGGATTGTATTTGAAACGTAATCAATTACAAATTTATTGATGGAACCTGACTTAATGTCGTGTTTTGATTGTTGATTCTATGTTGCATTGTGTTTCTGTGTTTGACATGATATAAAGCACTTTGAAATGCCTTGCTGCTGAAATGTGCTGTACAAATAAAATTTGATTGATTACTGTAGGGCTATACAGCTAGATTAGAGCCAGAAAACCTTATTGATTCTTCAATAAAAAGTAGTTTATTCATTTATATCTACAATACCAAATTTGTTTTCCAGCTGAAAAAACATAACTTAATATATTTGGGTTTTAGAGGAAAGAAAAATATTAAACTTCCACAAAAAAAAAAATAGAGTGAATGCATTTTCTTGAAAAGAAAATTGCTCATTTGTGAAATAAAAAAAAAACAGAAATGTGATTTGTTGCCTAATGAGAAAAATAATGACAAAATTCACTGAATGAAAATAGGATTCTTTGTACCATTACAGTCATTCTGTTGTGGGATTTTTATTGATATACTGCATGAATGAAAATGCATAGAAACCCTGCTAATGGAAGTCTTTTAGACTTATTTTTTGAAAACACTGATTATTCCTATATCAGCTATTTAGAACCACATTTGGCCTCAGAGATGCCGGATGAAGACTCAAATTTAACTCTAAACAGATTCACACCTCTTCTGTGGACTCCATTGCTCCCAAGAGCAAATTCATAAACTGGCTTAAAAGCTTTTTTATAGTATTGTTTTGCAGATTTAGAGCCTTAAGGTTCCTTGCGTCAGGATTATGTCTCATATTCCCACACACAGTGTTTTGCAAAAGTTTATATATTATTATATTATTTGTTCCAACTCACTAGTCTCTCCTCCACTGCATGTCAGCCTCATAGTAGCAGGTGAAGTCTCCCTCCTTGCAGTCCATCAGGTCGGGAACACGGCGAAACTTCTGGTGGTAGTAGACCAGCTTATTTTTAGACCGAATGCTGTCGATAGTATCTGGAGAAAGAGAGAAACAAGCTTCATGCTGAGGGAAGGAAAACCAAACGAAGGCTATGTTAGCTTGCACTGTGTCCTGTTGTTAGCCCCGTTAGCTTCTCTTACCTCTAAATGTGGTGACAGGAAGGTCCACGGTGTAATAGAAGAGTTTAGACAGAATTAGAGCTGGGTTTGGCAGCGCCGTCTGCTTATCCACGGCCGGAGTTTGTCGCGGAGGCTCGGGGTATGCTGCTTTATCATAGTCGTCGGGCATTTTGTGTCTTGTTTTGCTCAAGATTATACAGATCCTACAGTTCGACCTCGACAGAGTTCCTTTCGAGGTGGCGCATGCGTAGCAGACACACCACAATGGCGAATTAGAGGTCAGCAAAATATATATATAAAAAATAATAATTTAACAGCTGCGTTTTTTGTGATTATCTTGGGGAAAGGATTTTGATGAGGAATAATGTAAAAAATAAAAAATAAAACGACATTTTTCTCGAATATTATATTTTAAACACAAAGGTCGAAAAATAAAGGTTGAGCTGTTGTGCATTTTAAATCCACTAGAAGGTGCTAGAGAGCTAGAAAGATCTCAAAAGTTACACAATTCAACACATGAATAATTTAATTTTTAACAAATTATGGAGGGAATGTAACGTAAACATTTACATATTTTAGTTATTTGATTAAAAATAGGCAAATAATCACTGATTAAAACGTTACAAGTGTTATAATTGTTTTAGTGTTGATTTAATTATCTCATTCTTCAGTTTTACAAAATTTGTCTTATTTGTTAGCTTAAGTAATTAGAATCTCTCAACGGATTTCAGACTATAATAGAAAAAAAAGTTTTATAGTCAAAGTGCTATGCAGAATTAATTATTGTATTTATTCCAGCTTTATTTCAACCATCATAAACATTCATAGTCCTTTGACAGATTATGTATTTGTTGGACTCTGACACTGTTGACCTTTGATAGAAAGGTAAATGTAAGGTATGACAATTTAAAAATTTAAAATGAAGAAGATTCATATGATTTTGTCTGCTGTTTAATTAGGAATATTTTTCCTGACAGAGCATCTTATCAATTTTCAGGTGCATATTTGTACATCAAAAAGTACAAAATCCAACATTTAATTTAAATCCATTTATTCATTCTTTTGAAAAATCCCCAGTGCCCTATTTGTTGTTAATCTTGTGTGTCTATTATCTTCAGGTTATTCTGCTAAAAGATCCTCTAATGACCCTTTTTCAGTTTTCTAATACAGTCTAACAGGGTATTATTCAAAATGTGTAGATTTTGAAAGAGTCGTGCTTAAATGATTTTAAACACGGATCCTAGGGGTTTTTTTGAAACAGGCCCACAGCATAATAGATCTTTCACTGTACTTGAGGTACTTTTCTGCATATCCTTTGATTCTTCAAAATATCACCTTGGTTTACCAAACAGTTGTTTCACATTTGTAATGGTAGGACAGAAGAGACTTTTTTTTCTGGCATTCTTGCCAGAAAAAAAATCTAGCATATGGATTATTTTCAAGACTTGGTTACTCAAAAAATGTCTCTGAAAGACCTCATTTTGTAGCTTTCTCCTGACAATATTATGTTTTCTTTTTACCTCCCTTTCCATCCTACTCACTGGTGGCTACTAGATAACCATATTCAAGTTCAGTAACCAGATCTTTAAAGAAAGTTGATTTTTCATCTTTGAATTCATACCCTGGAAAAAGAAAAACTTGTGAACTACTAATTAAAATCTCCTAGACAGTCTGATTGAAATACAAAAACCTATCTGAGAAACAATTCAGTCCCTGAGGACTGATGATTGCCATAGGTTCATTTTCAAAGGAAACTTTAGGAGCGAGCTGTGTTTACAGTGAAGCAATTAAACTATTTGATCATATCTGATTCAAGTCTTCTCTTGGATGACTCAGATATTATTGTATCACATTGCATCTTCTAGTAGGTCTATCTTTAGCTGGTACCATGATCATATGAGTAAGTACACTCACAGAGCCCCAAGGAATTGTCTACATTCTGATAGTTGTAGCAACAAAGTCCATCTCATATTAGAGCAGAAAGTAAAGACTCATCAGGGTAAGGTAAAATATTTAATTCGCTGGCTGGGATAAATAAAGTCCAATTAAACCTTAGTTTCTTGACAGTGAAGCCCTTGTTGTCCTCCCTCTCTCCTTTATTGGTTGTACGTTTGCTGTCTACTGGACCTCCCAACCCACCTCAGACCTTTCGTTTTACCCTTTTCCCTGTAGTTGTCTCCTCCTGTCAGAGCTTGGCAAAGATCGCCTTGTTTGAAAGAGAATATGTCTCTTGGACAGGGCCAAACACCAAATTAGAGTGCTTAGTCTGTGTATCATCTTATGTGTGACACTTGCAGCAGTACAGGTTCATTTTTCCTGCTCTCCTTCTCCTGGACGGTTGCAAAGTGATGGTCAGTATTGGGTCACTGTTTTGCTTACTTTGGGTTATATTTTTGTAAATTTTTCATGGCTGTATCCCATTCTGTCCTTGACATGAAAGCATGTGTTTTTTTGGATGATGGATTTAAAAGAGGACACTGTTAGATTAGTAGCTGGTTATGTATAGAGTGAATTTCTAGTTCTTATTTGGACACATTTAAAAATATCAGAATGTGAAGAATGTTTGTGGATTAGTTCAAAACTATGACTGGAAAAGGTTATTTTAATGTTTCAGTGCAAATCTCACCCACGTCAATTGAATGTTCAGGTGGTCATCGGCTTCTATTCAGCGCTGTTTATGGTGTTTTTCAGTCTCATCGCAAGTTCCACGCCCCACGCCATGGGCACATGGGGTTCCTGCCCCACAGGCGCAGCAAGAAGCACAGGGGCTGGGTCCGCACATGGCCCAAAGACGACCCCAGCCACCCCGTCCACCTCACTGCCTTCCTGGGATATAAAGCTGGCATGACCCACACTCTGAGGGAGGTGGACCGCCCTGGCCTAAGTATGCGCATATTAGAAAAACAGTGAAGTTGTTTAGCTTTTAGACACAGAAACGTAGTTAGTACGTGCTATTCTCTGTTATTTGAATGCCAATAATTACCATCTCTCATAATTACCAAGGATTTTAATCTGATGAAGAAGTACTGTTCAGTCATCAGGGTTATTGTTCACTCTCAGGTGGGCTTAATTCACCTGCGCCACAGTGTAATGACACCACTTCAAAAGAAGCAGGCAACAGACAGAACAACTTGTAAATCCTTAGCACGTTGGCTCAGGCCACGACACTGAGTCTGAGGAAAACTGAGGAGTCCAGTTTCAAATATCAGTTTAAAAATATTTTTTCAGGGTCAATCCTGGCAGCTAAAGCGGATTATTTAAAGCTTGGAAAAGTTGTCAGATCTTAAAATGGCTTTATGGATCCTTTTGTCTGCACAAAGCTGATAACAACATGACATGTTTTTAAATATGACTTCTACTAATCCTAATTATAGCTGGTTGAAAGCCAGATGTCTTTCATCCCCACTTAAAGGCAACACAATTGCCCAAGACTTCAGAGCTTGATTTACTTGTCGTTCTTTTGTCTTGTCTCTAGATGCGACTGCTGCCCATAAAGCAGAAGAAGGCTCACATCATGGAGGTGCAGCTGAATGGAGGCAGAGCCGCAGATAAAGTGGACTGGGCCAAGGAGCACTTGGAGAAAGCTGTGCCCATTTCTGCAGTGTTTTACCAGGATGAGATGATTGATGTCGTTGGAGTCACCAAAGGTCATGGCTTCAAAGGTAGGATCTGTGTTATAGCTTGTTGCAGTAACAGGACTGTCCATAATACACATGACAAGATAGATTGGATCTGTGCTTCCTACATTAAGGAGTTACAAGTTGCTGGCACACAAAGAAGCTTCCCAGAAAGACCCAGAAGGGGCTGAGAAAGGTGGCCTGCATTGGTGCCTGGCATCCTGCATGTGTGGCCTTCACTAAAGCTCGGGCCAGTCAGAAAGGCTATCAGCACCGCGCTGAGATCAACAAGAAGGTTAACCTGATTTTCTCAAAACTATAAATAAATGACTAGTTCAATATGATGATAACTGTCTTCATCTTTGAGGTTTCCAAATGTGTCCTCAGATATTTCATATTGGCAGAGGCGTTCACATCCAGGATGGAAAGGTGGTGCGAAACAGTGCCTCCACCAGCTACGACCTCAGACAGAAAACCATCACTCCAATGGTACTATCTGAACTCAAGTCACTGCTTGTGATAACACTCATATTCACAACACTCTCCAAATTTATTGGCAACCTTGTAAAGATGAGCAAAAATCTTTAAAATCAATTCAGGAGTCAGCTCAGTTTTCTGTATTTTCTCTCTATAGGGGGGTTTTCCTCGCTACGGTGAAGTAAATAATGATTTTGTCATGGTGAAAGGTTGCATTGTTGGTGCTAAAAAAATGTGTCCTCACCCTCAGAAAGGTAGGGAGACTTAGTTTTACATAAAACGTATCGTTCAGGTATGATGATAAACCTTTCTGATTTGAAATACTGAAGTTAAAGTTGAAATTCAACTTTCTGCAGTCCTTGCTCACGCTCACGTCACGCAGGGCTAAGGAGACCATTGAGCTCAAATTCATCGACACCACTTCCAAATTCAGCCATGGGCGCTTCCAAACGGCCCAAGAGAAGAGAGTTTTTATGGTGAGTGTATTAAAGAGTAATTTCAATAAGTACAACACCAGAAGCAAGTTTATCATATCATGTCTTTGCAATTTAAGGATCAGAAGCTTTTTAAACATTTACCCTCTCCTCTGTTCATAGGGGCCACTGAAAAAAGATCCTCTAAAGACAATGCCGCAACCTCTGTCAGAGGAGGCCTGAAAGAATGGCTTCTGATAATCTACTTTCAGAACAATAAATATATTTTACTTATTCACAACATGTTTTTTTTTTAGTTTGTCTTTCTTAAAATATTACCAGAAATAGAAGTATGTTTTTCTATTATGTACATGTATTATGTGCAAATAAAACTTTAAAAAATAAAAAATTTTGAAATTTTAAATAATTTTTAATTTGAAAAGAACATAAAATAATATCATGCGAGATGGATGGATGGAATGATGAACGTCTTTCTGTGTTGTGCAGTTCCTGTTGATCAGCTTTGCACTACTTAAAAAAAAGACATTTGTTAGTTAATAAAATGCAATTGAGTAAACTCCCTGAAGGGGGGGCTTATCCTGGTCCCCACAATTCTGGTGGTCCCAAGGTCACAGTTTGAGTTCAGCAGGAAGCATTTTTCCTTCACTGATTACGAGGTCATTTAGGATGACCATCAACCTGCTGCCCTCTCAAAGCTTCATCACAAAAGATGCACATCTAGTTTTCTTCAACATCACATGTGCTCTGCAGCCACAAGGTGGCGCTATTCTGACATGTATTCCTGAGACTCCATGGAAGACTGGTGGGAAGTTGAAATCACAGAGGAGTGGAGGGATGCAGGAGGGTTTTCCAGGCCGGATGTCATCAGGGGCAGATATAAATCATCCATGTTGGGCATGACAAATATTTTCTGTTCAGATACAGAGAGTAAACACATTTACTAATCAATACAAGGATTATTAAATAATATGAAGGCAACACAGATGGTGAATTGACGTACTGACCTGGAACTCGCACTGGAGTTTTTTCTCGATCCACTCTGTCACATGAGTAAAAGTGACCTCCCTCTCTCCAAGCATGGGGCGCACATGGAGGTCTAACCTGGGAGGCACTCGGAAACTATACCTGAAACCAAACAAATGTTAGCTAGGAAATTGGCAGAAGATGAAAACATATATGCAGTTTCCTGTAAATATGAAAATCTTAAAAAGAAATTAAGATCAGGAGGGTAAAGGTAAGTACCAGATTCTATCAGTTGGAGGAGGAGGTATGTTGATGGTGAGTGTTCCAGAAAGCTCCAGGACCTCGACACTGAGCATTAGGGGCATGTTGGAGACCTCAGCTATTTTCTTCTTGATGTACTCATTTTCGGTGGCCTTTTGGAAGTATTTGGATTTTGCTATTTTATCCACAAATCTCAGGATTTTCCTGCCTGTACTACCACCTGCGTGCCTGCAAAGAAGAAAAACTGCAAAGTTGGCGAGTAAATCAATAGCTTTGCACAGCTGATATGCCGTTCTTCTGTAATTTGATTATGTTTGTGGCAAAAATTCACCCATCAGTCGCTGCAGGAGTGTTCTTATCACCCAGTGAACTCTGTGGATCAAATGGGGGTATTTCCTCTTCGTCAGAAGACCCAGCACTGGAGGACTCTTCGTCGCTATCTGCTAGTATACACAGCCTCGGCTTAGAGCTAAAAAAATACAGTGGCATTGGTTGCTGTGAACCTCGAGCTCTGAACATTTTTCTTCATTAAACCCCAGCATATTTCATGTAAAGTTTCCAAGGGGCTCACCCCATTTGCAGGTTCTCGGGAATGCTGTGAGCTTCAGCCTCTCCCTCTTTACCCAGCTTACACAGGTTCATCTTAGTCTCCAGGGTCATCTGAAGGCAGCCTGTGTACACTAACTCCACGTCCAGCCACAAACCTGGAGGTAAAACGGGAGGAGGAAGTTAAGTAGCGGGAATACGGACAAACAGTGTCCTTAATGGACTTTGATCTAAGCCATGAGGTTGTCTTGGAGCATGAGCCAAAAGCTAATCTGGCCGGAGTGATGCTAGATAAGTAGAGCCTAGCTTTCACATGTCATGGATGGAAATGCTTGATTAAGAGGATTGCTAATCACTTCACTAAATGAGACAATGAGAGGGTGCGATCCTATTTGTTACACAACAAACAAGATTATGACCCGAACCATTTGAGTACACTTGTTTTGCTTGCTAGATAGAAGTAAAAATTATAAGGGAATACTCTTTATGAAATAACTATGTTAAGGTTAGGTTTATTTTTAAGAGTAATTAGAATTTTCATGTTCAGCTTGATCATTTTGCTAACAATTTAAATACTCGTGGCTTCGTTCCAAGAAATCAATACCAAACTATGATGTTTATCTGCTCATAGTAAACCACATTTGGGAAAAATCTATTACCATACTTCCCAAACTGGGGTACAGGTCCCATTAGTGGTACTAAGAAGATATTTTGAATTATTCTTTCAGCGAGAGTCGGGGAACAACATGGTCAGGTCGCTAGTCCATCACGGGCAGCAAACAGGCACTTGAGATGAGTAATGATGCACTGATGCACCAACTCCTAGGGTCAATTTGAACTTACATACATACATTGGGACTGTTGGAAGAGGACAGGATTATATATGATGTCAAATTAACATTGGATGCCCTTAGTTTGGCTTTCTTGAGTTTCTAGATCACTATGTCACGGCTGTTCCTTCTTTCTAACTTACTTATCTGTATCGTCTGACTCTATCCTCAGCCTTACTTAAGCTTATCTCTTTCTGCAACAATGGTCTACCACATTGTTGTTTGCCATGATTTCCGAGTTTGGATTAATCAGTTTCACAAACAAGTTGATTCCATGTTTATTTTTTTTCTGTCTGTTTAGTACTTTCAGTCTTCATTAACAAAATGTTTTGGCTTTGTTCAGAGGCACTAATAAAACCAGGTGATGTATCAGTTACTGAATATGCAGTGCTGTGGTTTGGATGAACTTTCAATGCCCTTTTTGACCCACAACTAATAGAGATCCTGGTGACCTAAATCAGAGAGACCAAGGAGAGAAGTGTGTGACCTGGGAAGATGAGGGAAAAAAGTAGAGTTAGGAAAATATTACTTAATTTCAACCGATATTGTTATAGTCACGTTTAGCAATAAAACCACATTGTCATGTTTTGCATGATATCATGCAAATCTTGTTTTGAAAATAAATCAGAAGTAATGCGTAGTCTGACTTTAGTTGTTGTGAACCCCTGTTGAGTTTTTTTTTCTATCTGACTGAAACTGCATAAAAGGCTAAATCTAAATAATGTATTTCCAAAATGTCTGTCTGCCTATAGATGGCTTTTGGAGGTTGCAAAGCTCTTTCACAATTTTTCTTTTACATTTAAGACGACAACAATGCTTAACAGCCCAACTGATCTGAGAACTGAATTTACCTAATGTACAGAGATACTTAGTGGTAACACAATGAACCAGGATTGATAGAAATGTTGAAAGTTCCCAACAATCAAAAAGCTCCTTGGGAGGAAGGTTCAGGGTAAGTGCAATCAATATAGACTGGCATAAAGCATGCTGCTGTACCTCTGCGGTCCAGTGTAGGTGTTGATGTGGTTAGGACCTGAGGAAGGCAGCTTCCCATGTCCAGATCAGCCAGGGTCAACTCATTCATGAAGTAAGGCAACTGTATAAAACAGGAGGAGAATTTCATCTGTAAGTATGGAGTGTTGATATCAAAGAGAAAAACCTCACAGATTATTGCTTATTGGTTTGAGAGATATCTACCTCTCAAACCAATAAGCAGAAAGGGTTAACTGTAGCGTGGATGAATGTGTGCGCATGTAGGAGACTAAAAGGGATGGTGTGAGGCAAAAAGAAGAAGAAATGAGTAAAGAGTAATGCAGTGTCATCATTTGTCTTCTGTAGTATCCCACCTGTCTTGAAAACCCGGAAGAGTGCATTGTCAGCAAACGCTTTCGCTCTCATGTAAACAAAGAGCTGAAGAGCATGTGTGACTGTCTTATGATCTTGTGCAAAGCAATACTTAAAGACAAGCAATTTATCATTGTTAAACCTTTAACATGCCCGCTGCCAATGTGATAAAAATAGATGAGCATCTCATTTTTGCTTTAATGTAGTCGGGATCAACAGGAAGTTCTTGAACACTTGATGTGTATTGACTCGTTGATGGATCAAATATAAGAAAAAACATCTGTCAGGAATACGAAATTAGTCAGCTTCACCTTGATCTTACTGAGTTTCTTCTGGATTTTGTGAGCCACTTGATCAGCCCAGTATTTTTCTCTGAGAAAGTCCCAGAAAATCCTCCCCACCAGAGAATTTATCCATGCAGACTGGCTGTCTGTGGAGCATCCACCCGACTCAGTGACCGGCCCGATGTCCTCTCCGGCTTCACTCCCAGAAACACAATCTTCAGTGGAAATCTGTGGATAATATAAAGAAAGTTATTATATTGGGTGACAAAATAAGCTGCTTGATCTGGTACTTTGTTTAATCAGCAGTTCCCATTACAGTTGCAACAGAATTCCCAGGATTTTAACTATTCATCATGTTACCATACCATGTTATAACTTCAGCATGAACAAGGAAGCTGGTTAAAGTGACAGCTAGTAGTGTGCTATGTGCATTTCATTGAAAGATAACATTGTTATACTAAAGCAAATTTGCAAGAAATCTGCTTGTCAATTTAATGCTAAAATATATAGTATTTTCTCAAACCATATTTAAAAAGCCATATTTCAAATTCCAGATTTATTTCTTTTTATTTCAAGAAATACCCACTGATTCCCATAAATTCCCAAAAAAAGTTAGCAACTTTGAAAATTCTCAGGATTTTATGCAAGGCACTATATGTGTCATAGTGGAGCTAAAGCTAAGTACAAATGTAGCTTCTGGACCTTTTTGCCAGCTGAGGGGCTTCCTTTGTCACTGCAGCTGGGGCTGAGAACAGGACTATTTCTGTCTGAGCCAATCAGCTGCATCATGTAGGTGCTGTACTCCAGCAGCGTTCTTGTTTTCATTGACAAGTCGGCGAACTCTTCTGGGGCTTCCTTAACAGCCTCTCCGCCAGTCTGTGCTTCTGTATGACAGATAGAAGATGACAGCTGGTTGATAAAACCCCGATCTTATGCATAAACCCTTATCAAAATAAGATAAGTTGCTCACCAGGTAAGTACATTCTTATTACCTGTGTTCTCCTCTGGGCTCGATTCACTTTGGGGTTCAGCCTTTGAAGCAGACAGAAGGTGCTGAAACCATTCCTCTTTCTCTCTTCCTGTGCGGCCAAATAGGTACAGAGTGGCAGGAGACCGATGGCTAGGGATGCTGGGTTTCTCTGCTGTTTCACCCTCCTCCTGCCCTTCCAATAGACTCTCTACCTCCAGCTCCTCCTCAGCCAGAGTGATGCAGATGGGGTATTTCTTGTTCCAAACCCTCTTACGAGCTAAACCGGGAGGCACCAGAGACACCTGGGAGAAACACATTTGCATCAGCCACTGACAAATAGCAATCATTTCCATATTATTTTCATTCTTCTAAACCTTCAATGTGCATGTCAAAGGGATGGCATGCAAAATGTTTATCCTGTCATTAAGCTGAAACGCTTTGCAAGCCTGATAAGTGCAGAGAGATCAAGTTTGTTCAGTGCATCATCACTTGGTCCTGTAGGTCTGTCACCTCAGTGTTAGGTGACAAAGTGGGTGCAGACAGGTCAGTGTGAAAAGTTCAGTTCAGAGGTCACCTCTGCTTTCTCCTTTTCCCCCCATCAAGGTCTGTGCTCTGTTCTTCTGAGGTAAACAGGTTAGACTTGTTTGAGCAAACATTCACCTTGCTGTTAGCCAGCTGGTAAGTACGGCTGTGCAAAAACACGGCTTCATGGAGTGGCTCATCAAAAGCTGCCCACCGGGGGATGCTGGCACGGGGGTTTGCCAAGTGAAGCCTGCTCCCATCCAGCGTCACATAAACTGAGTGCAGTATGGAGGGGTGGAAGGTGTCAGGATCATAGCTGTGCGCCTCATTCATCCAGCCCTGAAAGTAAAAAGATACACCTCCAAATCTCAAATCATAAATAGCAATGCAAGCAATAAATAACCTGTGAGTTGGTGATAATGTCTCAGTGACAGAGCAAAATGTAACAGTACAGCTCAGCAGGAGGGGAAACATGAGACCCAGCAGAATGCATCCATCTCACCCCACAGTAGATGTATCTGAAATGTCACTTTGTTTATCTCAATAACTCTATGTTCATTATGACCTTCTCCACGATGCTGAACTCGCAGAGCCTGCAGGCAGTTTGTTAGACAGAAATAGCCTCAAAAATAATCTATGATGGGCTGCTTGTGCTTTACAGCATCTCAAATATCTGCTGCTGTGCAGACCTTCCCTCATGCAAAGCTTGTAATACAGCTGTGGGCTTGTTTTTATGTAGCCAAATAAGTAATGTGTCAAAGAGTAAACTCGTAAGGAGATCAAGCAAAGGAATAATTTCTAAAGTTTCTTAGAGATTTAATTATAAAAACGGAAAAAAGCAGGAGTAATGCATCTTAAACCTCCAGCACCACTGGAGAGGAAGAACTGACCAAGATTTAGAGTTTATGTCTTAATGACTCCAACTTGTATAAATACAAAACATTACTAATTCCAAAAAAGAAGTAGTAACATACAATCAAAGTGTTTCTCAGGAATTACCTTAATGATTTCTGTGTCCATGGACTTTCCATCCAGCAGATCCACGTTCATGGGAGTGGACTTGCCTTGAGACCCCTGTTTGTTTCTGCTGCGGACACGTCGGGGGGCAAACACGAAGACCACCACTAAGCCCAATATAAAGCCACATGCAATCCCCATGGACAGACCGGCAAAGTATGGTGGCAGAGGGAGAACAAAGAGTCCGTAAGCCAGTAGACCTATGGGGATGAGCCAGTAAAAAGGCAATGATGTTCCTGATACAGAGACTTGAGAATGGAGGTTCGTTTTGGGATATTTCCCTGTGGATCTCGTCTGAAGCTCCATTACATCCCCATAGGTGCAGATTTCTAGATGCTTGTCTCGGCTTTGCATGTTTTGTTTTGGGAAGACTGAAGATTGCATCAATTGATCTTCTTGGAGTCTTTTGAGTGGAGTGTCACACAGAGCTCTGTTCTCACTGTCCGTTCTCTTTCTACACCTGAGGTCTAAATCTTCACTGCACCCGTCTCTTTCACTGCTTCCCTGGGAGGCTGATGAGTCTCCTGTACCAGATGCTCTGCCCTGCTTGGGGCTTCCAGAGCTCTCATCCCCCATGATCTTACTCAGCATGCTTAATGGATCCTGCATGGCCTCTGAAAACCTCCTCCTGGTGTCCTCCAGTTCAGCTATCAGGGAACTGCCCCGGGGTTCAGTGGGAGACATGCTGCCGGCAGACCGGGGGGATGCCCAGTCCTCATTTTCGCTCAACACCCCTGATACAGGCCCACATTCTGGCATCTTTGGATGAGTAACTTGCTTCCAGGGATGCAGATGCAGCTTGGAGTCCGACTTTGACAGACTGTCATCAGGCTCACCCCGGCGGGAGATTTCTGTACTGAGGGACTTGACTAGGCTGAGGAGGGGCTTACCTCTCAGGGTGCTGCTTTCCTTTGGCTTCAGGTCTGTGGAGGAGGATTTGACCAAGCCAGTTGAGATGAGGAGGTCTGCTGATGCTGATGTTAAATCGGTTAAAGAACCTGGAGATGAAGGAGAGTGCGGCAGGTAGAGAGGCTGGGGGTGGTGGCTTTGGTTCAGGTCTAGATTCATCCTTAAACTGAGGTCATGCTGGCAATCCAGGGTTTGCAGTTTGTCTTTGGAAAAAACAACAGAGGGACCTTCATCACGGTGGTCCAGGCTGAAGATAAGCTTGCTCTCTTCCATGATGAATATAAACCAGGAGCTAATGTCATGAATGTGAAACTGTAGGCCTAGCTGCAGTTTATCCAGACGTACCTTGCAAACGGAGTGGAAAAGGGACAACATGTTAAACGGTGGCTAATGTATCAGCAGCAACACATCCACTTTACACTTTACGTTCCCTTTTAATTGCACTGCCCTTGTTTCCAATCCTCTCTGTAGATTTCCTTGATTTAAACCTACCCCTCTGCAGGCATTCAGGGAACCAGAGATGGCCAAAGTCAAATAAGCCACCTTTTAATGCCTCCAGATCAGCAGAGGCCCTTGTGAGCTCTTAAGTTCTCCCAAAATGTTTATCTCAGAGCTTTTTTATTTTTTGTATTAACATTAGTCTGTTGGTCATTTTGGAACCTCACCATATATTTTTTAAACTCAAAAAGTCACGTTCAGGTGAAACAAAATCTATAAATGGATTGATAACTCCCAAACCAAGACATAAACAAACTATACTATTGCTCATAGCCTCAAGGTCAGTAGGGGGCCCCACTCTCATACTATGTCTCAGATCACCATCATGAGAATGTTTTTTCAAATGAACAAGAAGACATTTTTGAAATATGTTACTCTATCATTAGTGATTTTATTTGAATTTCCCCTTTTAAATTCAAATACTAGAAAAAAAGAAACCTTTTGATCATATTTTAATTTGGTGAGATGGATTTGTATTTACAGAGCCAATTAAAAATTACCACTTACATCAAAGCTGAGCCAAAACTTCACTTTATTGCAAACATAAAGAACAAAAAAACCCTGGCTTTTAGAAACTATGGCCCATTAAGGCTTTGAAAGCACAGCAATTAGACCAAGCCCTTGAGAGCATGCTGATCTATAGCAAGCCTTTTAAAAGTTTGTTTACACTGAACATCCACAGCCATGCAATAAGTCAGGGAGACTGGACAGAGTACACAATGTCATAAGATCTAGGCTAAAAGTGGATTAACTGTGAACTTCAATATTTTTGCACTTAAGAGCTTTCAATGAAAGATTGAAAGCTTTAAAGAACAAATGAAAGATTCATTTGTTCTACCAACAGATTTTCATGGTGTAAATATTATTTTTCTCATGTGCATTCAAATATTACATTTGTGCAATTGTTTATCTAAGTGTAAAGATTCACCACATTAACTGGTTTTGCAAAAAAATAAAAATAAAAATATCACTCCAATACATCATAGTAGGAATTCATTAACAACTTGTACAGCTTACTATACGTTTCCACAATATGCATCCACTTCATGAACATCATCAGGACATCAATTTGAACACAAACACCCTGGGCTTTTTCGTTTTCAATCTAATTAACCAGAAGTGCCACTCTGCATATGGTTGAGCTGCTGTTGCTGCAGACAACCCTGTGTCAGGGTAATCAATTATGACTCAGGAGTCAATTTGGAAAAAGTTCCTGCTGACATAAGGAACAAAACGTTAAATATCTTTGCTGCTGAGTGGAGTCAGCAGACGCCTGGCAGCTTCCCAGGGAGGACTCTGAACTATTTTCAGCTCAATTAAGAGGGGAAAGGAAAACACTCCTACCTGAACATCAATGGTAAAGCTTTTTCTTTTTAAATTAAATTATTGAAGACATTATTTTATCTGTTTCAGAGAGCGGTTCCCAGACAATTCAGCTAACTATGGAAGAGACCCATGACCAAAAATAAAGGCAACAAAAAAAGCATCAAGAGCCAACTCACCACTCTTATCTGCAGTCAAATCCCTATAATTAAATGAACGGTGTAAAAATACACATAACATTTCTTTGTCATTGTGTCAAATTAAATCTGACTAAGCATTTACTGTTTTAGATAGATTTAGTTAGGATTTAGCTAAATTATTTCTGATTGCTAAATGCTAGAATAAAAACAAGTTCTTTATATTCACAGGTTTACAAACAGTAAAATTATTACAACTTTAAATAATTTGGGAAAGGCCACATGATGATATCATGGCCTTGTGAGTTTCAGATTAATTCCCAATGTTTGAGTTAACTGGAGACACAGCTATGGGTGACGTTTGTGAGACTTCTACAATTCTGGATCTTTTTTTAGTTAAATTTCCAGATATCTATAGTGCCATGTTATAATATACAAAAAATAAAGATATAAAAAATTAAACACCACTGGCATGGATTGAAAGGAAATGCGTTCATGGGACAAAGGAGATATTTCATCTTGTCTGATGAAACCACAATTCAAGCGTTTGGTCACGATGACTATGAGGGAAAACAGAAAGTTTCAAGGTCTGTGGACACCATCCCAACTGTGATGTACAGGAGGGGCAGAATCATGTTTTGTGGATGTTTTTCTACAGGAGGAACATGTGCACTCTAAAAATAGATCATAATTATCACGAGTAATGGACATTATGTGAAAAATACAGAAACAACAACTCAAGACATTAGCCAAGAAATATAGCTTGGACGCAGATGGTTCTTCCAAATGGACAATAACTCTAAGAATACGAGTTAGCTACGCAGTGCATTAAGGTTAACAAAGACCATGTTTTGAAGTGGCCATCGCACAGGCCTGACCTCAGGTTTATGGAAAATTTATAGGCAGACCTGAAAGTGAGCATGAGCAGGATCGACGGGCAAACCTGACTCAGTTACACTAGATAAAGCTTGAGGAGAAAAGATACAACATTTGACTCAAGTCATGCACTTAAAAAAGCAGCTACACCAAATATTAAGGAAATGTGTACAAATCTCTGAATTTTGAAAGTCTTTGATAAAGTCTTACTGTTTTCAGACAAACAGATGTTTATCAGAAATCAGACCTTTACCTACACACTGTCAGGATCTGTGTTTTTCTGTGTTTATTTAGAGTTTTCTGTGTCCTTAAGTCTCTTCGTTGTCCTGTCCTCCCCTTGATTGTTCCCAGGTGTGTCTCGTCTCTGTGATTACCCTCCCGTGTATTTAACTCCACCTGTGTTCTTTGTTCCTCGTCGGGTCCTTGTCAATGTCGTCGTCAATGTTTAGTCTAGTCGTGGTCAGTGTTTCCTTGTGCCTGCTGCTGGACTTACTTACCATTAAAAATCATCATTTATTCATCTTACCTGGGTCCGCTGCGTCTGCCTCACCAACCCTCACCACACTTCATGACACACACACACATATGCACCCCCCCCAATCAACACACACACCAGGTGAATTGGTAACAGAAATCCAGGATGCAGAATGAAAACTAGTTGTTGAAGGTATGAATGATTGGTCAGAATCAGCATCTGGATATCTGATAATCAATTTTAATGTAATATGTCATAAACTGAACTGATCTACTGCTATCGGTGGCACAACACAAGCCACATTTTTTACACCCCAAACTGCCTAATTCACTTCTTATTTTTAAATACAAGCAGAGACGAATAAGGTAAAATCTTGATGAAACCATCTGAAAATCCCACACTGACCTGACCCTTAAATCAGCATTGTGAATTTATGTGCGCGTCACTCTGTCTATCCTGGATTATGAGTTGCAGTGGGATAAAATGCAATAAATAAAATAAAACGAAAGATTAGTTTTTGCATAGCAGAAATGAGAAATGAACGGATATGCCTCTGGGATGACACGATGATTGCAGACTAAAAATAGGCAGAACGTTTATCCCAATGTTATCAGAGAGAAATCTACCTCTAATGTCTGCCACAGACATTTTGATAATTATACCAAAAAAAAAGAAAGAAACTTTAATAACTGGCTTAACGAGAACCGTTTAGTACTATATGACACCTTTCATCAAGAAAAAGTCGTATTTGAAGACAAATAAATGATCAGCTATTGGAGATGTTTTCTGACTCCACATTTAAACAATTCTACTACTTTTGGAAAAACCGCCATCTGCAATGCAAATGCCAGATTATTTGCACTCCTCAATAACAGCAGTAGGACCTACTCACCTGATTGTGACATGCTTAAGAAGATGGCGTTGTTTATTCGGTAACGATGCTCTCATCGTGAAATGCAGAAGCGTGCATGAAGCGTGGGTCTGCAGTGTTCAGCCCGCCTGCTGCTGCAGAGCGCAGTGTGTGTTGCTGCTGCTACGCGTCGGTATCCATCCATCTATGAACCAACAATTATTCAAGCAACTTTACTGCCCCAGAGGTCCTCCTCGTCTCAAAAATTCACTCACATTTAATTAAAATTATTCAACCCGCCGCCGTTTAAGCATCGCTGCTGACTGCATGAAGCGTCAGGCCAGTTCGGTTCATCATGAAACCATTACAGGGAATCCTGACCGCAGAGAGGACTCTTTAATCCAGATTAGATGCGAGCGGCGGCGGCGGCAACTCCTCCTCCTCCTCTTCCCCCTCCTCCACTGTGCTGCCTCAGCAGCGTCAAAACACGGAGTGAGTTTAACTCCAACACCGCAGTCCTGTACGCAGGGCAGACTTACGCACGACCTGGAAAATTCTGGCCAGGTCGCACAAAATCGCTGCTAACGCAGACCACTGCAGTCAGACATTTTTCTGTATTAGCTGCCTATAAAAATGACCATCAGGCTGCACCAAGAACCTCAAGCCTAACATTTAAACAAGACTGCATACAAATGGTGTTAATGATTATTATTTTAGGATTTGTTCCAATTGCACTTCAGCCTCGTGGCCGCAAGGAGGTAACGCTTTTCTATTGACACCTAATGCTGATTATGTATAAATTAAAAAAACAAAACATGTTTATTGTATTCCAGGTGGCCACTTTAAACCAGTTAGTAATATTTTAGTAAACGTATCTGATCTTTGAATCCATGCAGTTATTCACACCGCGGGCAAATTTATATGTAAAGTTATTTTTATTCAACTGAGAAGCTTGTTTCAGACTGAAAATTGTAATTAAACAAGCATCAGTTTTGTCTATGCTTTATGTGCATAGTTTTTTTTAATTAAAAAAAAACAACTGGAATGACAAAAACTATTCACACACTGCACAGTAATTTATTTTTGCATGTTTCCGACAGTGATGATGTCCAAGAAAAGTCAAACATGATAATTGCATTCTGTGTCGAGAATAAACATTCGGAAAGCTATCTAATAAAATCCGCGTGTGGCCAAAACTTTTTGGCAACGTTTTAGTTTGAAATTCAAATCGAGCCGGAAGTTACCGGAAGTGGCGCAATCTCGTTGCATTTCGTCTCAGTGCGGCAGAGAGCAAGGGATTAAGTTCACCTACAGCGATGTCGTTTTGCTCTTTTGTCGGCGGAGAGGTCTTTAAAGACCACTTTAAACCAGGTATCTTCTTCTCTACAGTTACTTCTTACGACGTTTTTACGCTTTCTGGCCAACCTAAGCTGTTTGTCTACCTGTCATGTTATTGCTTGCGTCACACGCTATGTAACTTTTAAAGTGTGTCCAATAAATGAAATTTAAATGCACCTTGGACGAAAACATAGTGGATGAGTTAGTATTATGCTTGCAGAAAAGCATGAATCCAGCTGTAGACGCTACCTATTTTCGCTGTTGAGGTTTTGTAATCCGTGTTTTGGTTACACTATAACATAACTCTTACACAACTCTTACAAAATAAGATAATTATTACTACGAGTTAGAGAATTTTCTCTAAAAAAAAAAAGTGGAATCTGGATCTCAATAGGATTTTTAAAAAAAGAGAAAATAATAAAAAAATGTATAATCATAATAAAGTTTTAATCTCATGTATAATCTAATCCACTTGTGCATTATTTTCTGAAGACTTTCTATCGTTACCTCTTTTTCCTCATTTATGATTCTGATCGCCATTTTAGAATATGTCAGGAAATCAATCACTGTCCCAGCAGACAGACAGGACTCTTGTCAAAACTACACCCATATCCTTCTTCTACATATCTATTTTCATGACTATATGTGACCAAACCGGCCTCAGCTATTTTTAGCAGCTCTATGTTTTTTTTTTAGCAGTTCTATGTTTTCATTTCTCTATAAGTAAGTCTTTTGTCCAGCATTCCTGTTCCATGCTGGAAGAGTAAAATGACCATTTAAAGCATGCTTTGTATGAAATGTGTTATTTGTGAATAAATAAAAGTTGAAATTACTTGATCCAAGCAATTCATTTCTTTACTCTAATATGCTTTTTTCCATTTTGCCTTGCATTTGCTCCCCACAGCATCATGCAGCCAAAACTACTTTGTATAGTTTGAATACTGCGCTCAGGTTCTATTTCAAACAGCAAACTTCTTGTAATTTATTTTTTTCCAAAGGCTTTGTTCTTGTCAGACTTGTGCATGATTAGATATTCCCGTCTGCTTTATTTTGTGTTCGTCTGTCACACAGAGTACCTAAAATGACATGAAACTTGTGTTAAAAAAAAATTCTTGGTGTGTGAATACATTTGTAATGGATTGAAACCACAACTTTTCTAAGATCCCTTCTCCTTTTTTTCTCAGGGATTTATGCTTGCTCTAAATGTGACCATGAGCTGTTCTCCAGTCGCTCCAAGTACGAGCACTCGTCCCCCTGGCCGGCCTTCACGGAGACCATTCATGAAAACAGTGTATCCAAATTTAAGGAGAGGTCCGGGGCTTATAAGGTACCTTCAAACTTTGAGATTATTAGCAGAATACTGCAAAATTAATAATTTCTCCTTATGAAAAAGACAATATTTACATGTTGTTTTGACTAATTGGTGTAATGTTTTCCCAGGTGAAGTGTGGGAAGTGCGGAAACGGACTGGGACATGAATTTGTGAATGACGGTCCAGCCAAGGGTGTTTCTCGCTTCTGAATCTTCAGCAACTCACTGAAGTTCGTCCCTAAAGGTAAAATCTAGTTTAGTCTTTGTTCTATTAGCAACATATTATAACAAAACCAGGCAACCTTTGTGTAGCAATGCATTGCCAAACATCTTTCTAATTTGAATAAATTGCTGAATGTCTCGTTTTTGTCCCCATCCTCAGATAAGGTCGATGGACAGTAAAGTGAGCTGTGATTCAGGAGACTGAAGGACCAGAAGCCTCTCTGTGCTGCTGCAGGTGCGGAAAGTGAATGAAGTGTTCTGGGACAAAGTCCTCTCAGGGAGCCCCAGGACTCTGATGAACTATGACCTCACTGGAGAGCAAGGACAGAGAGACGGTGGAAACCCTTCGATTATGCAATTATCACGGATTGAGCTACAAGGTTGATCACACCAATCACATCGTTATGCAAACAGACTGTTTATATCAACTCTGCTTTTTATCAGTCTCTGAAAGAAATGGGACAAGTTATTTTTAGAGATGAATCTACTGTTGAGAAACATGTGACTTTTATGTAATATTTAATCATTTATCAAATGAGAAGAGCATTTTATGCAAATTGTTCACAGTGTTTAAAATAAAAGTCAAATAAATGTATTTAATCAAATTTGTTTGTGTTTAGTATAATACCAGCCTTGTAGAAAAGCTGCCATTGCTTTAAATGCAAAATCTTGCCACTAGGTGGAAGTAGTGACACTAAGATCAGGCATTACACAAGACAGCCAGAGCTGTTGATACTTGATCTGGACACACCAGCTGCTTCCAGTTTAAGCTGGGTCAGTTTTTGCAAATATTCATTTCCAAACTAAAGCACAACTAATGTAAGATTTAGGTAATTGACATCTGAATGGGGGAGATGTCGTATTGCTCTTTTTCTGTGGGAGAAGTTTATAGAAATAACTTCCAGCCAGGTGAGTGTCAGAGCTGCATGTTGAAATCGCTGAGACTCCCAAGATATTCTGTTTTGTTTTGTTTTTTTAGGCAAAGACGGCTTTTCATTTGGATATTGTAGTGTAACATTACCTCTTAGTCTCAGTCCAGTCTTTGTTCTGGAGAAAAACTTTGAACTTTTTTTTAATCTTTATTCCATCACAGATTCTCTATGGTGCTCTTAAACTTTTAAAACTTTCCTCTGAAAATGAGCAAAATGGCTGAACATTTAAAATTCATTGAAAAGAAAGTCTGTTTCTTTTAAAGCATAATAGAAAGGAATTGATTGAGAACCAAATACTTTAGTACAATTGTATGAATGTCCTCATGTCTTTATGTGTCTTTAGGTGTGTATGTGTGCTCTGAATGTGGTCCAAAGTTATTTTCCATCACCTCAAAATTTGAGCACTCTTCTCCAGAGACAATCCATGAGGACAGCGTCTCTAGACATCCTGAGGCATGGTGACCCATTAAGCGCTAGCTTGACTTTTACTCTAATAACATCAAATGTTTTCATGTGGACCTTCTAAAACTACAACCCTCAGATTTGCTGTGGAAAGTGTGGAAATGGACTTGGAGTTTCTACACGATGGACCAGACAAGGGACAGTCGTGCTTCTGAGTCTTCAGCAGCTCACTGAAGTTCATCCCTAAAAGGGATTTTAGTTTATTTATTCAAACGAGACACTGACAAAATCTCTAACATGTTTCTACAGCAGAGAGTGGGGAACAGAAAAGTGAGGTGTAGAAGTAAAACTTGTTCCTGTGTCCCAGGGTGGATGATGTGCTTCAGAACAACAAACCCTCATGGATCTCCTTTGCACTGCAAGCAACAAGACGCAGACTGAGAAGCTTATTGAAGAACCCAGAAACCCAGAAAAAAGGTTTCCATTAATGCTTTTTTTTTTTTTTTAACATTTTAAGTTAAATCACAAGTATTAAAGTGTAATATTAGCAGTATGGGCAATCATTCCGTTATTCCAAAGTGAGTTTTTCTGAAAACAGAGAATCAAATTTATTGGAACGTCTTGATTTTTTGGATGCTGTCTCTCTCTTTTTGCCACATTTTTTTCAAACCAGACTTTTTCTATGAGTAATTGTACAATCACGCATCACTTTCTGACCTTTATCCATTAGTAATTTCACAGTTAAAAGGGCAGCAAGGAAACGTAAGTAAATATTCCCAAGTTGGGAATTCAATACAGTGCAGCTTTCCACTACATTTTTATTTTCCTTTTTGGAAGCTTTGATTGATCTTTTTAAACCAAAACTACAAGCACATGGTTACTGTGCAGTAGATCTCCACTGCATAGTGCTACTTCTCTGCATTATCCCGTATTAAGATAAGCTACAGATGTAAAACCTCTGGAAAGCACCCTCAAGTTAAACTCTTATGAGTTCATGTCACAGACATGAAGGAATCCTTTTCTCATATAGAGAGGCGCTTTCATTGATGCAGTGGTGGAATTTCAAACAAAGCGGGGATGTGGGGGCACGCTCGACGGCTTTCATGGAGTTTTTAGGTGTCTGGGAGAAGCAGGTGTGGAGCTGCTTGTTTTAAAGGCCAGAAGATCAGAGCAGGAGATGAAAGTGTCGGTGTCAGCCACAGGATTAGGACAGGAAGTGCAAACATTCATGGAGAGCAACGCTTAGATGGGTTCTTCGTTTGATGTTGGATGATTTTGTCTGTAAGGTGTGCAATCAAAACTCCTGAGCTGACTTTGAAGGCAGCACTTGTGGAAAAAGCAAGAAGTTTTTTTTTATTTTAAGTGCGTCCTTCTCCGAACCAAAACCCACAAAACTATCAGTTTCCGTTCTGATGCTACCTCTGACCTCATCATCTCAAGCTCCCTATCCCCCCCATTAATCAACCAATAACTTCCATGTGACTGATTGGGCATCTTTGTTGTGCTGTCTATAAATGTGGCCAGCTGGAACACACACTACTTCTTTGGGAGTGGGAAAGATTGAAAAAGGAAGAGTGACATCCTCACAAACGGAGACTAAAGGAAGAACAAGACGAACCACATGTGAGATTTAAGGACGAAGAGGGAGGAAGAGGACGTGTGCTCGCAATTAGCATCTGCTATCTCTGAGAGCAGGCCTTTCTGCATGGCATCGGAGCACAGCTGTATGGCCGAGAGGAAGCAAACAGGAAGGAGGAAGTGGTAATCGTCTGATAGCATCGCTCTTCCCCTGACCTCTGGGGCTCATCCTGCTTTTAACCAAATAGGATCTTTAATTACATCAAAACCGCTGCTCCTCCAAAGTCTCCCCTCGCTCCCACTGGCCGACAGCCTCGAGGCCTGACCAAACACACTGACTCATGGGCGGGACATCTTGTTTTAATTGGAGCATATATGAACATGTTGCTTAATTTTAGATGTTTACAGGAACTGCACCTGCTTCTGTTTTGCAGCCGCAGAAAATGGCGTGTTGTCATAACCAGGTTGGTCCAGAAAACATCTGTCCGGCAGCGCTGAGCTCTCCACCAAGGCTGTGATTACTTTGTTAAAAGAATAAAGCTCCTTAATGCAACATTGTAACAAAAATACAGAAAGCTCCTTTCATCAGAGACTAGTATGTAGGCTGTATGGGATGTCTTCATACATACACAGAGGGGGCTGCTCTCCACATGTTTCAGCATTACTGTACATGTGCTGACCAAACGTCTGTCTGAAGACTTGAGAAGTAAATAGGGCTTTATAAATGACACTGGAATAACTTCAGAGAAACCTTCTGGGAGCACAAGCTCATTGTTTTGTTTCTGTCAAGACAGAAATAAAGTTGCCCGTCCTTCCAGCAACGTGCAGTTTACTCAGTTTATATGGTGTGAGTGAGGTCGTCACAAACACCATGGAAGGTTTTGAAAAAGGCGCCGCAGTTTCAGGAAATAAAAGCTACATTACGTGAACCTGTTGCGGAACACATAAAAAAAAAAAAAGAAAGCAAAGTAACATCTCAGAAAATATATCAACGCTACATGTTAAATTAACATTTTCAAAATGGCAACACGCATAATTGGTAAGCTAAATAGAAAAAAAACAAAGAAGAGAAGAATTAAACAACTCAATCAAGAGAAAGTAAAAAACTAAAATGTCAAAATCATGATAAAGATTCTACAACCAATAAATATTTCCATAAACTCCTGTTTTAATTGGCTGTTTTAATCCAGTCAATTTAAACAAATTTATATTGCAAACTGTAAATTTGTTTTTAAAACCTGTTTGAAATTTTAAATCCAGGTCAATTTATTTTTGCACTCGTTACGTACACATTTAATCCTCACTCATTTAATTGGTTAGCCAAACACATCCGAATTCTTGCTTTTCTTAAGTTCATATGGACACGTGTCGTCATATTAACATATCTTTTGTACCCTCAGAAAAGTTGTAGATCAGATTGCAACAAATCATTGCAATCAACAACAAAAAGCCTGAAGTTCCACTTTTAGAGATCATAAGGAAATCAAAGTGTTTGGAAAGAAAATACAAGGAAAAACTAGAACAATAAACAGCCACATAATGTTGCTCTGTAATACTTGCACTACACTATAAAACTGAATTTAAAAGTTCAGAACATTTAAGAAATGTCACACAGACATGTTATTATGGCGTCACAAAGTGGCGAAGACTTGTATTTCAACTCTAAATGGAGACAAAGTTTTACAAAACAATCACATTCTGCTGAAGCAGACTTAAATCCAGTCACTTAAAACATAAATTAATTTGGGGAACATGTATATACATTTTTCCCTATAAAAGTTGTTATTTTTGTACTCAACAGCTGGCTGGATCCCCCTTAAATCTCAGATTTATTTATTTTTTGTTGTCATTTTTTGGCGAATCTTCTTATTTTGCACCCTGACCCCAAAGAGAACCAGAAAGGAAAAAACTTAAAAACAATAAACTTCAGATTCATAATTGTATTGCAAAGTATCACTTGACAGCGCAGAACGCAAACTAAAGCCTTCTCCAAAAAAAGCCCACTCTGAAAGCACGAGGGCTGCCAGTGAGAAAATAAACAAAATGTAAAACTCAATGAGCTCTCCCTCTGTATTGCCAGCTTTATCACACATTCATCTTCGTGCTTCTGAGTGCTGGCAACTTCAATAACACAGACAGCCTTTGGACATACAGCTGTTTGCAAACATCATTTGCTATCTGCACTCTGATCGGTTTCAGGCAGATAGGCCCCTGCAGACGGCGGCACAGTTTTGTCTCGAAGCTTCAAAGGAGTACTTGAGGTGTGTGGTGCTGTTATTGTTCTCTATCATCATCTGAGAGAGGGGGTCCTTGTTTTACTTGGACACTGCAGAGGGTGAGGGATGGCTTAAAAGAAGTTGAGTGATTGTCTCGAATGTTTAATACCAGACCATCTGGGGCTTTGAAAGACCTCAAAGGTGAACCTCCGTGAAATCATTTTCCAGCTTTGAGTTCGAGTCAGAGACCATGGCTATCAAACAGAGTGCAGATTTGTCCGATGAGGGATTTAAGTCACACCAAAGACATTCTGTGGACAAGGCTGCAGCACATGCCCAGAAATGTACACATCTGCATCTCTTTTTGGTAGACAAGATTGCCCCTCAAACTAGCCCCCTAAATTCACCAGAACTAACAGCAGTTGCCCTAAATCTAATCCAGGCTAAATGTACAATGGTGTAGGAAAAAAATAAATAAAAATAAAAATATATATATATACAGTATGTACTGTATATACTGTATATATATATATATATATATATATATTCCTTTAACCTTTTCAAATTTTGTCATGTTAGAAAAATAAACGTAAATTCTTCCCATCCTCATACAGAAACACGGTGGTGATAGTGTTATACTGTGGGAATGTTTTTCTTCAGAAGTGACAACTTGGTTAACTTGATGGTAAGGCAAGGTAATTGTATTTATATAGCACATTTTCAGCAACAAGGCACTTCAAAGTGCTTTACATGAATTAGAAGGAAAAACAACAACACAATAAAACCAAAGCAAAGAGCAACCCCTCCCCCCCCCTAAAAAAAACCCCAAAAAGTGTAAAACTACATATTAGTTCTCCATGTTTAAGAAGAAGTAGTTCGTAGTTTATAAAGTAATAGGGGTTTCTCTGGGTTTTTGTTCTGATAAAACTAGATGGTACTTTCTAAGTTTGTTCTAGATTTGTAAACTCACAGGAGTTTCTCTAGGTCTTGCTCCGATATTGGAAATTTAATGCTAAATGTTGATATAAGGTAATGAGTAGTTTCTCTAGATAAACTAATCGGAGTTTCTCTGGATTCTAAGTTTGTTCTAATTCATGTTCTCGGTATTCCTGATAGATGAAGCTGGAAATAGGATGAAACTGTATGAAGACTTGCTAAAAGCTGCAGAAGACTTGGGACTGGAAGTTCCCTTTCTACCAGGAAACCCATCCTAAAACTACCGTCAGAGCTCCTACAGAATGACTTGGCACAAAGAGAATTCATTTGTAAGAATGTTCCAGTCAAAGCCTAGAAATAAATCTGTGAACAGGCGTGAAAACTTCTGTTTGTAGAGGCTCTTATGGTAGTCGAATTGAATTTGGGCTATTTTTGAAGCGGCGTTGTGATTCAGTCTGGTACGATATTGATGGCTGTGAATACTTTTGCAAAGCACTGCCTTTTAAACACGTTTGCGAAAGTCCCTTCCCTGTTTGGTCTTTCGTTTCCCTCTTAGTGCTTACCCAAACTTGCAACTCACACACACACACGGAGCTGATCAGACCTTGTGACCCCTCCAAATCCGCACGGAGACCACCACCCCCCCACCCCCGATGGGTGGTCTTGATAGTAGAAATTGCTCTTTCGGTTTATACTGATTGCTAACTCCTGTGTCTAGAGGTGCTTGAGCTCTTTAAGCTGCTCGGTGATTACAAGCCAATCGCTGCCTTATAATCTACATCACTCCTGGTGTTTAAAGAGAGCTAAGGAGGTGTTCTGACTCTGCCTTTCACTCGACGTGATGGCAACATTTTTGGAGAAAGTATTTCAAACTCAACCTGTGTGTGAGGGCAGAAAGTGAGATTATGCTTTAAAGGAGCATTTTATCAAATAGTAAATTCAGAAGCTGAGTTGTCAGTTGCTGTGTTTGTGTGATATATTGTACGCGGATCCTTGTTAAATCAGGGGAATTCCACATACCTTTTTTCAGTTTTATGGCCTTCAGCACTTACGTTGTGCAACATTTGCTTTCTAAACTCGACAGCATTAAATCATTCATCTCCCTCCATATCAAAAATAATCATCATCACAATTTTTTTTATACATCCTTCCATTCCAGAAAATGAAATACCCCATAATTTCCCCTGTCACTCATTGCACAGTAACTCTGAAGTCTGTCTTCATTTGCTTGTCAAGCTGAGAACACTGCCAACATTAAACACATTGAAGTTAGTGGTTTGCAGTGCCTATCTGCAACAATTACTGCAGGAAGTGAATCCTTATTAACTTCTAATCTGTTTTGGGCTCGCCTTCAGAAAAACCTCCCTGCTCTCATGTGGACCAGCAGTACTGTCGTGTCCCTAAAAATCACAGACCTCAAAAGCCTAAAGTGAGACCAGATGAGGGCTTCAGGAAGGGGAGGACGAGTTATGTGCTTTTGAGCGCTGCGCTTCCACTGGCGTGGAGGTTGAAAAAGAAGACGACTCCGGATATGTTCCCACAGGAATGAAGCTCCCTGACAACCTCTTGTGATTATCAGGCCAGCAAGAAAATGAGCTTGTGGTCACGCTTTGAAGACAGAGGACGGATATGTGACTTCATATTACCACAACTGAAGACGTGCTGAACCTGCGCTGACTTGTGAAATTACATTTGGAGCCTGGCTGGCACAAAGGCCCGACGATTCAGTCAAATGTAATACAGTTCAGGTACATATGGATATATCCGTTACATTGCTGTGGAGGAATTTTGGCCCACTCTTCTTTGCAGAATTGTTTTATTTTAGCCACACTGGAGGATTTGTGTGCTTGAACGTCCTACAAAGCGTAATTTCACAGAATTTTACTCAGATTTATATCCCAGACCATCGCACTATCACCACCGTACTTGACACCAGGTATGGTCTTTTTTCTGAATGCTTTGTTAGTTCTATGTCAGATGGAAAATGACACATGTTTTCCAGGAAATTCCACTTTGTTTTGTGAGTCCATGAAGCATGTTTTATAGGACTCTTTGGGAGCGGCAAGAAATTCTTTATCAGACTTTTTTTTTGTCACTCTCCTACGCTTTTGTTTTGGTTGTTGAATCTTGAACACTGACCTTAACTGAGGCAAGTGAGCCATGCAGTGCTGCAGATGTTTTGTTTTCTTTTGATGAATATCAACTCTGTTTCTTATTTGCGCTCAGATTTCTTCAGATCAGGACATAACATGTTCTTCATGATCTTCTAGCCTTCTTCGTGTTGTCAGATGGGTGTATTTCAATAAAAAAATGAAACTAAAATAAATATGTACCTGCTTTTTTACGACTATTAATAAAACATAAAACGTGCCTGCTGTCCACGCTCTAGTTGTTAGGAAGAACTTTTTTTTATAGCAAAAATGAAAAAAGTATGTTTCCTGATACTGATACCTCTGACTGTGTTGACACTTTTGGAAAGACCAAGATGCTATTATACTCATGATGACTTGTGAGTGTCAAACAATTAAATCATCTATCACCTTTGATTCATCTTACACAAACTAATCAACGTGTCAATCCCTGAGAAGAAATACCTCATTTATCTCCCAGCAGGTCTGTTTTTCCCCTCTCCTAGGCCACATACTTTGGTACACTCTTGTCCCTCTTGGCCAAAACAACTTTCGGCACCCGAGCTGCTGGTTTGCTCGTTTGCTTCTCACACAAATTCACATTCCTGTGAAAGATACCACAGGGTAGAGGCCTATCTCCTGTTTCTGCTGCACACGCACACAAACCCACGCACACACACACACACACACACCCCCACACATACACATCCCTCCCTCTGGCCTGCAGGATCTAAGAGGACAGGTGATCCTATTTTAGCATAACTGACTCAACTGTGAGCCCATGAACCAAAGAAATTTTTCTCTCCTCCTCTCTTCTTTTTTAGGATGACAGATCCTTTTTTTCTCACAGTTACTGTGACAGATTGGAATTCGAAAAACATTGGAAACTCCAGGAAACGGACAGACAAACTGCTGTGGTTTTGCACCAGTAATTACGCTCCGTTAACACCCATCTGATGGCTGTTTGTGTTTTTATTTACAGAAACCAGGCTGGACTTGTTGACATCAATGGACACGTTGGATCCGGCGAAATTACGCGGCACTCTGCCAACCGTGCACACACGAAACTCCACGCATTTTAGCTGTTTTACACGTTTGGCGAGTGTGAAAGCTGTCACACGCCCCCATCTGGGTGGAGATTCTGGCCCCAGCAACAGAAGCTCAGTGTTCAATCTGAGGGTTCACGTTAAGGATTCACTGCAATGGAAAGAAAAAGTTGTTTTTCGCTCACTGGGCGGAAATAGATGGTGACGGCGACACATAAAGGGCAGGCCTGAGGTTTTCGGCTGACGTCATGGCAATCAACATTTAAGGCGATGAGGAGTTTCAATGAAGGGAAGCCACACAGAGCAACCCACAGGCATTTCTCTGAGAAACCATATAGAGGACTGGGTACCACAGATAGTTATAGAACGGAACAATAGGCCTCCATAACACATGCATATATGTGCAGAACTGGGCAGAAGTTTTAAATTGCTCCTAATTGCTTCTTATTTTCATTTCAAAGAACCCAACTTTGTTGTTTTCTTTCAACGTGGCCTTGATGATTGGTTTCATCAATTTAATATTCCAGTCTAGAATTGTGGCTAATTGTCTCATCCATGCATGGAAAAAGTTGCTAAATTCCAGGGATGAATCATTATTGTGTCTACATATTTTTAAAAGAAAATAATGGTGGAAATTTTAATGTGGCGCCCGAGTAGAAACTTCATAGAACCTTTTGTGCTGCGAATACAGCTGCAAGTCGTTTTGGGTTATGTTTCCACTAGATTGAAACGTCCAGAGACTGCCATTTTTTTGGCCAGATTTCCTTGTGGAGTAGCTCAGTCTCAGTCAGATTGAATGAAAAGCATCTGTGAACATCAGTATTCAAGTCTTATCGCAGATTCACGATTGGGTTTAGTAGGTCTCTTCTATGACCTGGCCATTTGTAAAAATGGCCTGGTCCAGAAAAGTCAGAATTGTAGGCGGGTAGCTGTCTGACAACACTTTCTCCCACCTGAGCTGAGGATCTGTGCAGCTCCTCCAGAAATACCAACTACTTCTCTGATTTACACCCTCTCTGCAGGATCGAATCTTTCAGTCCTAATGGAAAACTATAGTTTGTCCTTTAAAAATGTCAGTCCATTTTTAAAGAATGAACTGAATAGTGTTCTGCGAGATGTTTAAAGCTTTGTACGTTTGACGACATAAACCTTCTATAAACTTTTCTTCAGGTTTCTCCCTGCCTTGTCTGCTCTGCTCTGTTCTTTGGTTTTCATGCTGCTACTTGTTCACTAATGTTCTCTAACGAGCCTCTGAGATCTTCAGAACAACTGCATCCAATTATACACATTTAATTACTCACATGCAACATAACACCGTTAGACTACTTTCCAGTTATTTTACGCATGGAAATAAGGAGCAACCTCACCTAATTTTGACAAGGTGTGTCAGATGTAAAAGGGACTGACTGTCAATACGTGCCACACTTTTGGAGACTTTCCCTATGTGTCACAATTATGCATTAATTGGTGTGGGTCTGTCTCATAAACTCCCGATAAAAGATGTTGAAATCTGTGGATGTGAAGTGGAAAAAGTTCAAAGTGTATAAATCTTGTGGTGAGGCCCAGAGACACTGGATGTCAGTCATTCGCATGCTTCAGTCTGTAATGCCTGCTCCATCTTTGCACCTTTTGTCAGACCTACATGATTAAAACTCCCAAGCTGAGCTCGGGGCCATGAAATTGTATACTTAGCAAATGACAAGAGCCTCCTCTTGAACATCTCCTCTTTAACTTTGCTGCTCTGTGTCTCCCACTTATTACGCAGGCACAAACACATACACGCCTGCTCCACCCCCCCGCCCGCCCTCCTCCACCACCATCTCACCCCTGCCCTCGCTCCTCCACCCTTCCTAACACACCCAAAGCCACTTTGGAGCCAACCACCAGATCCCACACTTTTCACCGCAGAGCTGAGGATTAGAAAAGAAGGCATTTCCCGAACGGTCTGCGGCTTATGCGATGACATGATTGTCATTCACTTTAATTCCCTTTGGATTCCGTCTTGCCCGATTCTCCTGCTATGATAAAGCACAGACAAAACAGTAAATAACACTTTTGAAACCGTCCGAAGCTCCTGTGTAGACATGCTCTCTCTGGAAAGGTATTTAAGTTTTTATTGTCAAGATGAAAGACATATCAAAAACTGTTCCCAACAGCTGGTTATTTATTTATTTTTTTTGTGTGTGTGTGTGTGTTTGTTTATCTAAAATATTTTTTTTCAAATACAAAAAAAAAACTATAATCAAACAAGTTGAATTAAAAGTCAGTAAGCTCTCCCACAGACATAAATTACTTCCATGTTGCACTCTGAGGCATGATGTGGGTCTGCTTTCCAGGCCGCGCAGACGCCGAACATGTCTCCTCTCTGATCTCTGCTCCACTGATCCATCCAGTGATGTTTCCATGAAGCTGCAGGGCAAGAGCGAGAGTCTGGAAGTCAACACGGAGATGAAGCCTTCAGCGCACCTGTGTGAAGGCAGCAGGACGTGAGCGACAGAGGGTGGGAGGGGGGACAGGAAGAGGCTTTGTGTGCGTGGCCGGCGAGATCAGAGTGACATTTTTCCTCCCTTTTCTATCAGACTTTATCACTGAGTTTGTTGGGAAAAGTTGGGGAGGTGGGGCTTTGTAGCTGCTTTGTTGTGAGGCTTTGTGCTCTGAGATCCTCCCTACCTGAGGGCCTGGCTGTTAAACATCTTTCATGTCTGAGAGAGAACGTGGCATCTGTTCTCTCTTCAAAGAGCCAAAGCTGAGACAGAACAATATGAGGATGGGAATTTATTTTTTTGTGTGTGTGTGTTTAACATCCTTTAGATAATCTGCTAAAGGCGAGGGAATCCACAAAAAGCTACAATGCCTTAAAGTGTATATTTATTCCCTTTGAACCTTTTTCACCTTTTGTCATGTTGCACCTGTGTAGTAGTGAACAATTGTAAAACGGAAGAATTTTCTTTACATTTTACAACTGTATATCAGAAAGAAATGTGAACATTTTGGATTTGTATTCAGCCCCTTTATATCTTTTACTCAGATATTCCTAAATACATTCAAATGAATTGTTTCCAGTAAACACCTATTATGCAGATATTAGAGTATTTGGGCTCCTAAACAGAAGCTGTCTAGAGCTACAATAGCTACATAAGTCCTAAGATAACACCATTGTCTATGAATAGGAATCCTAGAACTTGGTTAGAAAACGGCCATGTTACATCTGGGTTATTAAATATTTCTGCAAAAATAAAATGGCGACCTCATTTTGAATTTATGAAAAATGACAAAGTATTTTTTGTCATTTTTCATATGACAAAATCGTGAAAAAAAAATCTGAAGGTTTTTTTTTTACCATTAGATTTCAAATCAAATGGTAAAAAACAAACTACTATGTCTCACAACTTCAGTGTTATTCTGCTGTGGAAATGTAATGTAGATATTGCATTAAAAGCACAGAAACAGGACAGGAACTAACTTGTTTATCTGTAACACTGGTTCTTTAAAAAGAACCCATTTGTTTATTTTTTATTTTAGCTTGAATGGTCTATGAACTTGCAAAGTTGCAAAGGACCAAACCAGCCAGGTTGCAAACCTCAAAGCAGGTATTGACTCAAGCGGGCTTTTCAGATATTTATTTGTAAGCAATTAAAAAAAAAAGAAATCTTTTTCTTTCACTTTACAAATGTGTGTCACTTTGTGTCTATCACTTGAAATTCCAATAAAACAAATTAGAGTTTGTGTTTGTAGCATTGAAAAAAGTTAAAGCAGCATATAAAGACTTTAAAAAGCAATAATGTATTTAGTGGTCATATTTGATGCAAGCCAATGGGAATTGTCTTTATTTTGAATTCCAGATGTTTAATGTGTCGTAATGGCGTTGTAGGAAAATGCAGCCATGTATCTGCTAAACAACTTTCTCCTGAGTGGTGATTCTAACACTGACTGCAGTGGCTCCAACGGTTCAACAGGGAATCGCAAATAGGTGACAGCTTCTCCCTCATCCTGGAAATTACAAAATTGGAGTGGAACATTCACCCATGGCTGCAGAGGATTTCTAATTTGCTGTAATGGCTGACACATGTACATGCCATCGGCAGGCCTCTGGCCATGGAAATCTGTATCTACTGGCACACGCAACAGGGATGCAGCATCAGAACAAACCTGCGGGCGGGACGGCTGGAAATATCGCCTGGATTGCACACACGCACGCATAAACGCCTGCACATGAGCGTGAGCTCACCGACGTGCTTTGGTCTTGCTGCGTACACCCGGGCGCAGCTCAGAGCTTGCATATCTGTTTTCCACAGCCCTGCCTGTGTGCTTCTTTAATCTCTCTGTTTACACTCCAAGGTCCAAACCTGTCAGTGCAGCTCAAGACGGAGCAATTATCACAAAGGGTATAGAAATTAATACGTCTAATGAAAGCAAGGCCGAGACTGTGACCTTGCTCCCGCTGACTGGGCTAGAGCAATTACAAAACATGTCATTATTGTATGTTTGCTTTTACACAGCGCCGTGTTTGAGTTGGAATCAACAATCACCAGCTTTTTTAATGTTTAACATGAAAACCTTTTACATTGTTGAAGAGACAAGTTTGACATTTAGAAGAGAAATTTTGCTGAGATTTTTTACAAAGAATTGGATTCCATTCTCAATATAATAAAAGCGAGCTGCTCCACCTGACGACTGCGGGGAGGGGGGAAAGCAAGACTGGCTCTGTCCACTAGTAACATAATACACCTACCAGGATCTCTAAAGCTCTCTAATTAACATTCTCAAGCCTTGTTTGTTTGGTTTGTACAGAGCCTGAAATGAAAACAGTACTTTCACTTGAAATAAGGGTGGTTTATGAAATATCAAATAGTCTTCTAGATAGTTTTATTATTCTGATTTCAATTTAAAACTACTGTAAGTCTAATTTTATTGGTCCAATGTCACATTCTGGTTGTGAAAATTTCTTTAGTATCTATGAGGTTTCGACATGTTTACCATTTTCAAAATTCAAAACTTAAGACGTTTTTTCAGTCTGAGGTTTTCATCACATTATAGGCATTTGATTATATATACCTTACTAATTCTTATAAGACAGACTTTCTACATAGTTGTTGAGGATGGAGTATAACATGTTTCTAGTCACTTTGAGACAATAGCTGAAGAAAATCTCCTGCAAATTTTCAAGCAGCTCAAAAGTTTGAGCTTGGTAGACAATATCGTTTTTCAAATACTTTGATCCACTGAATTCAGCCTTATGCATCATTAGTATCTATTAAATGTCTAAAAAAAACCCAGAATGGAATAATGAATAACAAAGAAAGGGTGAAATGTTAAATATTGTTAAAATAAACTGGTAAACATATAAACTGAATAGAAATGCCTGGAAAATTAATACCGATGGATGAAAACAGCTATGGAAGTACCTAGTCAACAAACTCCATCGCTTCATTGGAAATTTAATTAATAAAGATTAGTAGGATACAGAAATCCTTGCTAAGTTCTAGAGTTTTTTTTTCTATAACATGTTCTGTTTGTCTTAACTAATAAATGCTTCATTTTATTACGTCTGAGCTGCAGCCCTAACTTTAGTCACTTTAAAATACACAAAGTACATTTTCTCTTGTTTTTTTCTTAAGTCAGAAAACATCAGTTTTTAAAGACTATGAACTAATGCTATTGAATATGGATTAAAACACACAACAGTCCAACTTTACAGTGAGACTGTCAAGTGTATTCATGATCTCTCTCTGAGTATTCGTTGCTTAAGGGTTGAGTTGTTCACCTCTTCCTTAGATAGTTTATCCACCCTTTGCCACTCCACCCTCTTTTTTTATCCTCTTATCCTTCAAAACCGATTCCACAAAGTCAGTTCAAAGTCTGAACTTCGCCTCACTGTCAGAAGAAACCTTACACCTGCTTTACAAAGTCAGAGAAACATCCCAGCGCTGATCCCTCCTGCACGTAGCCTGAAGGTGACAATCTCAACCTGTCATACTGTGAGCTATTCCTCTGCTTTCCTGGGCACTCCGGTTTTAAATGTATGTTTCAGACGTCTGTGTTTTGGTTTAGTGTTGTGTCTCAAGGTGCAACCAGAGCACAAAAGGAGACAAGAACTCTCAAAGGAGTCATGTCGATCGAGGTGCAAAGAGCATTTTCCTCTGTGTAGGTAACAATCATAAAGCTAAAACTTTAATACTAAAGTGGGTTGAAAAAATTATTCCTGCATCTGGAAATGTTCCATATTTGCTCACATTGCAACCACAAAGTTCAATGAAACGAGAAAGCAAATGTTGAGAGAATACCATAACAAGTCTGTTTAAAGTTTGTCTCAAGCTATGTAAGAAATGCAAGGACAGATGTTCAGCATCATGGTGTTATTCTTCATAACCTACTGGGAAGATGCTCAGAATTGATGGGAAAACGGATATAAAAGACTTAAAAAGACTCCATACTGATACCGATTTGGTATTGATATTATATATATTTTTGGATGGATTCACCCAACTCTAGTATCAGAATAAAGGCGGCTGAATAGAAATGCACGCCACACTTTTCAGGTTCTTCGAGAAAGCTAAAAAAAAAAAAGTGTGATTTTCCTTTTTTGTGTTAGTTTATGCAACGTTTGTGGCATTACAAAAATTTGAAAAAGTTCAAGCGGTGTGAACACCTCTGTTAGGTACTGTGAGTGCTTCAGGCTTTTATATATGTTTTTATTCTGTTTTGGACTTGTTATGATGCACAGCAGATTGTAATATGAAACTTGTTCACACAGTGAACTGTAAGGGCCTGTCATCTGCCACTGGAGTGAAGGGTGGAGACTTGTGAGGCGTGTCGACCGAGGGGCAAATGAAGAGCGCCGAGGAGTGAACACCTCAGAGCGCACCAGCGCGCTACCAGGTCTGGGCATAAAAACAAGCTTTAAGATAAAGTGATTTCCAATTAAAAGTGATTCTGTGTGTACGTTTCATTTTCATTTGACAAGCATTGTGAAGTTCACTTCTGACAAATAATCGCTGCCAAATGGACTGCTGAGCTGAGAGAAGTTCTACTTATTTGCGCAACAGGTTCTAACTCATACAGATCCGATCCATGTAGGAGGAAGAAGCATGTTGTCAAGGTTTCGGTCATTTGGCGTCCAGCAGGAGATCAACTCATGGGATGTAGCGGCTGCAGAGTCAGGCTTAACTTTGGAAAGGTGCTCTCCAAGGTCTCCGTGTTCCTCACCATGGTCCTAATATTCACTTATTTCTTCTACTGTCTCACTGGACTTTGCGATTCGGCTCCGAGGACTTTATACAGCCAACAAGGTGCAGACGGGGGCTATGACAACGTGGACGATCGCAGCCAGGTGCTGGTGGAACTCCGGCCGCCTCCGCCTCACCACCCCGGCACGCAGCGGCAGCTCCACAAGCGGACAGCCTCTCCGGACGCGTTGCAGGTGGACGCGGAGCAGCAGCTGCAGCAGCAGCAGTACGAGCAGGGCAGCAAGAAGGAGACAAACAGCATCCCCGTTTCCAACACCTACGGGACTAAAAAGCTTCCAAATGCCATTATCATCGGGGTGAAGAAAGGAGGAACCCGCGCCCTGCTGGAGTTTTTGCGCATCCATCCGGACGTGAGGGCGTTTGGCGCAGAGCCACATTTCTTCGACAGGTTCTATGACAGAGGGCTGGAGTGGTACAGGTAGGCTGCTTACAGAACACGTTGTTGGTTCACATCTAAATTGAATGGAAACACAACTGTTAAAGTTGCTTTAAGCTATTACATTAAATAAAGAGTTTTAAAAAACAGCAGATCAGATACATACAAAAAGTGAAGGACAATAGACGTACCTTTTCTCATTACGTTTTTGTACACGATAGCTAAAAGGATATACATGTGTGCTCGCTTGTTCACCAAGTGGTAAAGAAGGCTCAGTAGATAGAAATTAACCTTTCGTTCCAATGGATGAAGTCTCATTTGCTCACATAAACTGTCTTAAAAATTATATCACTCAAAAAAGTCAAAAGCACTGTTAAATGTGCATGCTTTTACAAAAACGTATAAACACAAGGAAATGTAACAGATTAAACACATGCCAAACTGCCAACCTATAATTACAATACACAGAGTGTTGAAAATATTAATGAAACAAACAACAACAACAACAACAAACATTAAATATCAAAAGCTCTGCAATCAACCAACAAACCAGATGATTCTAAGAAACTGAATATTTGTTAAAATAAATTTTTTTGAGAACCAGATATTTAAAGATACAGTCCAGTTTTGGATGATTTTCACTAACAAATGTACACGGGCAGTTTCCCCTGTTTGTTTGTGTCTCTGGTTTGTTAAATCTCTGGTTTCCTTGTTTCCCCTTTTTCTTCTCTCAGACAATTTCCTCCTATTTCCTCTCATCAACTTCCGCTACTTGCCTTCTTCCCTCACAGCTGATCACAGTTTCTAATCAGCCACCTGCTTCTTGTTCAGCAATCAAGTCTCCGGCATAAATATTTGCTTTTATGCCACCAGCCTGTTTCCTCGTGGTCTCCTACTTTTGATTTTGTTTGGATTCACTGCTGTATTTTAGTTCTTGGTTTTACTTAATTTTATGTAAACCTTTGACTTTCACCTGCCTGCCTCCTGTTTCCTCCCCTGCATTTTGGGTCCCAATTTACAATTTTATGACAAGTAGCTTCAAAATCTAGATGGGGTTTAAAGGTGATTTCACATCAAATAAGCATAGGTACTGAATTATAAAGTGAAAAAGAAATTAACTTCAAAAATGTGTACAAGAGATGGTTGTGGCAATTTGTTCTCAGAGGACTGCTTAGTCTTGTGTAAAAGGATGGGAAAACTAGTTTAGATCCTACTATTGATCCACAATACTTCATAGCAGGAATTAAGGTGACAGGAACAACCTAAGGTTTGAAAATAAACACAAAACGTCAAACCATACATAGGGACCACCATCCTGTTAAAAGTTGAGCCCCCTACGCATATGTGCTGATGTGTACTGTCAATAAATGAGCCAGAACAGAAAGACTGATGTACTCAGATCAGCTTCACACGGTACGATCCAGATGTAGATCAAAGGGTCCTCGGGGCCCCAGAGGAGCCGTTCATCATCTTGATGCCCATTTATAAACCATTTACAACCCACACTTCCACCTGTCATCCTATGTTTGCTCTGGTTGTGCTCCGCATAGGAAACCAACTATGATCACCCTGCAATGTCAACAAAAGGTCTAAGTTGGATGTTATCTTCAGCTTATGCAGATGTGATGATTTGATTACAGTGCGTGATTTTGGGGGGTTTCTAATTAGTTTCTGCTGTAGTCACAGCAGCTGATTATGGATTGACCTGTTTGACCAAAACTGTAATTTATATCTGGGTTCAATTAAGGCTCTGAAGAGGGTTTTAGCTCAGGATGAAGCTGATCCTGATCATATCCAGATGTTCTGCAAGCTTCTGAACCTGGTCCCAACTGAGCTCTCATCAGGCTGACAGGACAATAGTATTGTGAGACCTCTGAGCTAGAAAGGTGCCATGAGGAGAGGTGAAGGTTATGACAGGGCGAGGAGCATTAACAAACACAGATTTCAGAGGTTTCTCAGATGTAATTCCACCCCGTCTTGCCATAAACTCCTCACTCCGCCTTAACGGAGCATATTTGGCCACATGGAAACAGTTTCACCGCTGATAATTTTAACATGTTGAAAGATTTCTGTTCCTTGTCTGTCTCTTTATGCACCGTATGAATTTTTCCTCCCCCGTATCCTACACTTTTACACATAGGCTCCCTCCTGTTTCTAATTACCACATTTGCATCCCAGTTTTCACACATTCTTTTCACATATTTTACCCCCCTGTCTGATGCGCTTCATCCTTATCCCACCTCGCTTCACTGTATTCCTCTCTGACAAAGTTTATATGTGTGAATACCTGTGGCAGATCTGGTGCTGCTTACATTTTGTGTTTTTGTGTGTTTAAATGACCCTGCCTGGTTCTGTAAACCCTTTAAAGCAGGGGTGTCAAACTCCAGTCCTCGAGGGCTGCAGTCCTGCAACTTTTAGATGTGCCTCTGCTGCACCACACCTGAATAGAATAATTAGGTCATTAGCAAGGCTCTAGAGAACTGATCTACACAAGAAGGAGGTAATTAAGCCATTTCATTCCAGTGTTTTGTACCTGTGGCACATCTAAAAACTGTAGGTCTGTGGAACTCGTGGACTGGAGTTTGAGACCACTGCTTTAAAGTAACTGTTTTGATGCTCCACTAATTTTGTAGCAACACCACCGGGGGCTGTAAAATAGATTTGCCATACAGTAAAATCTGCAAAACAGTACAAAGCAGATAAAATATGGTTGAGGAAAAATATAAGCTATTTGATTTCTTTATAACTGTAAGACCTGCATTAGAGGTAAAGTATGCCACAGAAGGAGTAAAAACCGAAAACTTGGTTTATTAGTGTAACTTTGCACGCTTGTATTTCTTCAGATATGGGTTTGTAGAAGATATAATTTTAGCTGTCATTATATGTCATACACTGTTGAGATGTGTTTGCAGTCGTCTGCAGTGATACCATGTGTGTGTACAATACTGGTTGACAGTGTGTGTACATCAGTGACTTATACATATAATATGACTTATCTATTTGAACAAGTAAGCTTTTCACAAACACTCTAAGAAAAACAATTGAAGTCTTTATTCTTAATTGTGGATACAAAGAAAGTGTTTTAATCTTTTTTTTGTGGCTTTCATTGCATGTTCACATAGTGATTTGAAAAAGTTTTCTTCCACTTACATTTTCTACATTTTGTAATGCAACAACCACAAACTTCAATTTCTTCAATTGAGATTTTATGCGACAGGCTGATGCAAGGTTTAAAGCATATACTGTAATGCATAATGGAAACAAACAAAAGCAAAGTTTTCAGTATTTTCAACCAATGATACCTGACAGGTGCATGCATTTTATATTTAGCCCAGCTTTTACCTCCAAATATTTTGTGATTTGGAGGCACACGTTACTATTGGCTTGTATTACTAACAGTAACTAGCCTTGTTATTGTGTTCAACTGGAAAATCCAGTTTTTCTGACTTGCAACTAAAACACTGCCCCAGTATCACGTCTTTTAGAGCCTCTCAAAGATTTCCACTGAGGATTAAATGACCTGTACAACGATTTTGGCGAAGCTAAAGATTTGTTTTATAACCGAACCTTTCTTTAAACATCTATAAAAAAAATAGACTTTATTTATGATAGCACAAAGAGTCTGCTACCACGTGTCCTGGATGGAAAAAATTATTAAAATGACATATGAGTTTAATGGAACTTGTAAGCTGTCACAATATGAAAGTTTGATGTCAGTTGTTGAAAGTATCAAAGTGAGCTGCACTGGTGAAGACACACCATAGATTATTCTGTACCCTTCAGTAACTGTGTTAGACCCATTCATAAATGTTTTCTCTTGCTTTTATCTTTTTTTTGTGTTACATGTCTGTATTCTATTTTTTGTCTTGACATATGAAATGCTTTAATTGTGTTTCTCATTATGTTCTCATTGTGTCTTTAAAATTTATTTTTGGTGAAATCTACCAAGAAGCCAAGTACATCTTTAAAAAGCAGCTTTCGATTTTTGAGGGGAAATGTTTAGCTATTTGGAAAACTTGTTTTTCCTAAAGTAAAATGGGACTAACTGTGTGGATGATCCACAGGCTTAACATGTAAGACTTTGACCAATCAGACTTTTGCTAAAAGATAGCATAAATCATTTAAATCAGGACCTGTGAAGGCTGCGAGAGATGCTGCATGAGCCAACTCTTGTACTGTTTTTTTTTCCAACTGCGTTTTAAATTTCTTGATCAAATAATTTTATTAAAAAAAAAGGTAAACCCAACAGAAAAAAAACTGAAACAACACAAGATATAACTGTATGTTATATCAAAAAAGATCAGCTGTTTCTTTCATGCTTTGAAAAACATCAAACCAAAAATTGTATGTCTGTTTCTCTCACACAACTTCTTCTATCCAGAAGGTCAAGTTCAACTAATCATCGAGCCAATCTTGATTTTTGACAGCTGAGGTTTTGGAGGTGGGCTTTTATGGTTATGGGGCAACATTTTCCCAAGTGAGGGCAATTTTACCAATGGCTCCTTCAAAATTAAGCTCTAAGGCCATTAGTGATGGAGGTTCAGTGCCCCTGATTGGTGTAGCAGACCAGGAAGTGGCTTCCACAGTGTATAGCGGTAATGTGTTTTAATGATGGTGGGTTTTGGCCGTAGTTGGGTTTAGGTGGTGTTATAAGGTTTGGGGAAAAGCCCACACTCAAACCCCAGATGGGGTGAATTATTATAATTTAAGGCACATTGTGGTTCATTTTGGGGTGCTTGTAAAAATTTTGGAATAGTCTCACTTAGGTCGTTTTAGGTTTGTGAGAAAAATAGTCAAAGAAATGGCGGTTCTGTTCCAGCGGATGCCTCAGATGCTTGGTAGTCATGCTTGGTGGCACTGCAATTTCCAGCAAAGGTAGCATGGGCCAAGAAAAATCTCAAAACAATGACACAGTCAAGAGTAGCTTGGTTAGAAATCCTATAGATATGAGTTTCATCATCCCCTAACCTTTTTCACCAGACCTATATCAGAGAAAACTTAGACATCAAATTTCAATGTCAAACCAATTTTTTCAGTCTTTCATGCCCTCACCTTATTTATGTCTTCTCCTGAAATGGGAAATCTATATTAACTTGGGGTGAACTGATTGCAGTTTTCTGCCTGATCGTCGATTACCGATTTTTAAAAAAGTCTGATCTGCCGAATTCGATTTTGGCCAATACCAATTTTTTTTTAACTGAAATGTTTCTAAACATAGCAAAGTTGCTGAATTGACAACAGAGGAGAGACAATTGTTAAATGCAAAAATAACCTGGTGGTCTGGTCTATCAGTCAAAACTCTCTCATGGGAGAACAGAATAGGAGAGTGACTGATTTTTAGACCTTTGCTAAAAATCAAAGATCTAAAAATCAAAACTCGGGGAATAAGATCAGCTTCACATTTAAGTACTGGCTGATCAGCGATCTCCCAAAATTAAAGAAATTGGTGCCTATAAATCGGTGCACCCCTAAATTAACATTTTATCATGCTGAAAAAGCTTCTGCTGGGTCTATTTTTTCAATACTAACACACCAAGTCATTTATCTCTATTTAATTGTTGATCCACAAACAATGCTTTTTAGTAAAATTGGTCAAAATCACTTTATTTGTGGTTTCTCACTGGTAAACAAGGATACATTGGTCAGTTTTGCTATTTGTTTTGTTCCTTTACATCATTATTTGATCAGAATAAAATCTACAAACTTCCAATGAATTGTATTTTGCACAGCAGAAGGTCTGAGCTTTATGCATGCATGCATGGATTTTTAGGAAAACCTGACAAAAATCACATGAAAGTAGGTTTTCAAAGAGGACAAGGGCAGACTGGTGAAGAGATATTTCCATATAAAATCAAATGGTCTCATCATTTTATTCAGCTAAGATGATTTACAAGTCCAAAAAATATTTCTAGTGGAATTTCCGTGTCACCTGCTACTCCAGCCATAAAGGATTCCCTGACAGAAAGACATGTAATGGGCCCAGTTCTACCAGTTAGCCCCACCATGCATGCACCTGCAGGACAGTCTGTATCATCACCACCACTCCAGTTAACTTCAGTGTTGATGGGCAGAGCTTCGGTAAAACTAAAATAGTCCTTGATTCAGACTGCGTGTACTATATTGGAAAATCATCTGACAACCCAGCCAGCGCTGAGGGCTTTAATCCATAAACATTATAATTACGTTTTACATAAATACACTCCTCCTAAATACAAAGTTTCCCCATTATCTGCAGTCGTTTGCTATGTTTGGAATTTTGCTAACATTTGCTAACTTACGCTACAAACAAAATCACCTGACTAGAAACTAAAATGTAAATGTAATCAAAACTTGATGATCACATGAAAAATATTCACCAAAGTTATATTTTCCCCCTGGAGAGGATATAAATGTCTGAGCACTTCAGGTTACTCAAAGTAAACTTTATGCCCCTTAATTGAATACAAGAGAATAAACATCCTGATTAAACCTCAGGAGACTGTGGATATCTACATTTAATGGCAATCAATGAAATTGTATTTCTGTCTAGATCAAAATGGTGGACCCACTTATACTATCATATTTATAGTTTAAAGATTGGCCATCGATGTATTTGCCAGGTTTTCTGCGCTGCTTGCAGATTTTCCTGGATAATTGCTAAACCTCTACAACTTGTCTCTGCCTTAAAGAAATTGACATTTTTGCTTTAAAATAATACGTTTACTTGTGGATTTGTGAATCATTCCCTCATCTCTTCACTGCATTGCTAAATTACAGGCTCTGGAAAGTCAATATTACCATGTGGGTTAGTTGGATTTGTTTCTTAGACTTTTCATACTACTCCACTTTAAATTTGTGTTTTAATAACTTGTTCAGCAGCCCTGAGGCTGAAATGATTCATTGTTCTCCCTACCCACCGTCAGCCACTATGCAAACAAATAAAACTCAGCTTTAGTGTAGTCGTTCACAAAAGTATTCAAAATTAGACTGATGCCATTATCATTCATGATAATGGCGGTGCATGCATATTCTGAGTGCAACAGCTACATACATTATTGAACTTCCCTGGAAGGTCTAAAAACTCCTAATTATAATGGACACTACTTGTCTTTCCCCAGGCATCAACAAGCCTAAAGTACCAACATACATTACTCCTTTCCTTTCTTGATGGCCACTTCAAGTAGTTTCTGTGAAAATTCAGCACTTAGGTTTTCTCAATTGGAGGTTAGCTTTTCACTTAGTCCATTAATGCATTATTAATCGTGAGGGTAAGCATCTTCTAATGCCTGCAGTATGAGCTAGTGACAATATTATTACTCGCCGTCAACGTCCCGGGACGTAATCCTCCACTTAGAGTCATAAAGAGATTTATATTCAGCTCATAGCATCAAGTGAACATATTCATACTCCTTGAACATTTCTATCACTTTCCACTTAACAGCCACAAACTTCAAAGTATTTTATGTGGATTTTATGTGACAAACAGTAGTTTATAATTGTGAAAGGGAAGGAAAATTCTACATGATGTTCAAATGTCTTTTACACTGTGACATCTGAAATGTGTGGCAGGCTTTTGTATTTAGCAATCCTTAGTCAGTACTTTGTAGAACCATCTTGTATTGTTTCATGAAGCCTGTTTGTGCTTTAAACTTCACCACTACTTTGTCTTTGTGATGCAAGTTTATTTATTAATTAGGTGACTCTTAAAGGCACACCATTGAAATTAGTTTTATTTAGAGGAATATAAATAAAGGGAGTCAAATACAAATGCATGTCAGACTTTTCAGACTTTTGAATCTCTTGTCGTGAAGTGCGGGTGGTGTTGGTGGTGAGGCAGAGGCAGCGGACCCAGGTTAGATGAAATATGATGATTTAATAATAAACAAGTCCAGTAACACGGCAGCTCGCACAGAGACACACCGACGACGAACAGACTAGACTAGACATTGACGAAACATTGACGAGGACCCGACGAGGAACAAGGAACACAGGTGGAGTTAAATACACGGGAGGGTAATCACAGAAACGAGACACACCTGGGAACAATCAAGGGGAGGACAGGACAACGAAGAGACGCAAGGACACAAAAAACTCTAAATGAACACAGAAAACACAGATCCTGACAGTACCCCCCCCTCAAGGGCGGCTACCAGACGCCCACAAAACAAAAACACAACAAGGGTGGGTGGAGGGGCGCTGGACGGGGGGCCAGAGTCCAGAAAAAACAAAAAACAACCCACCATTGTGGGCGGAAACACAGGAAGGGCCAAGAGTCCAAAAAACAACAAAAAACTACCCACAGGGTGGGCGGAGGCAAAGGAGGCGGGAACCACGGAAGTGGTCTGGCGGTCGTCCGCGGCGGCGGGAACCACGGAGGCGGTCCGGCGGTCGTCCGCGGCGCTGGAGGCGGGAACCACAGAGGCGGTCCGGCGGCCGTCCGCGGCGCTGGAGGCGGGAACCACAGAGGCGGTCCGGCGGCCGTCCGCGGCGCTGGAGGCGGGAACCACGGAGGCGGTCCGGCGGCCGTCCGCGGCGCTGGAGGCGGGAACCACGGAGGCGGTCCGGCGGCCGTCCGTGGCGCTGGAGGCGGGAACCCCGGAGGCGGTCCGCCCGAGGCAGGGTCTCTGGAGGAACGGACAGAGTCTGGGTCTCAGGTGGAACGCAGAGGGTCTGGGTCTCAGGTGGAACGCAGAGGGTCTGGGTCTCAGGTGGAACGCAGAGGGTCTGGGTCTCAGGTGGAACGCAGAGGGTCAGGGTCTCAGGTGGAACGCAGAGGGTCAGGGTCTCGGGAGGAACGCAGAGGGTCAGGGTCTCAGGTGGAACGCAGAGGGTCTGGGTCTCAGGTGGAACGCAGAGGGTCTGGGTCTCAGGTGGAACGCAGAGGGTCAGGGTCTCAGGAGGAACGCAGAGGGTCAGGGTCTCGGGTGGAACGCAGAGGGTCAGGGTCTCGGGAGGAACGCAGAGGGTCAGGGTCTCAGGAGGAACACAGGGAGTCTCGGTCGGAACACTGGGAGTCTCGGTCGGAACACTGGGAGTCTCGGTCGGAACGCTAGGGGTCTGGGTCTCGGAAGGAACACTGGGAGTCTCGGAAGGTGCGCCGGCTGGAACGCCGGCTGATTCGGCCTCGGGTGCGCCGGCTGGAACGCCGGCTGATTCGGCCTCGGGTGCGCCGGCTGGAACGCCGGCTGATTCGGCCTCGGGTGCGCCAGCTGGAGGTGAGCCGGAGCGGAGCCTCGGGGCCGGCTGCGGGGGCGAGCCGCAGCGAAGCCTGGGAACCGGCCGCGGGGGCGAGCCGCAGCGAAGCCTGGGAACCGGCCGCGGGGGCGAGCCGCAGCGAAGCCTGGGAACCGGCCGCGGGGGCGAGCCGCAGCGAAGCCTGGGAACCGGCCGCGGGGGCGAGCCGCAGCGAAGCCTTGGAACCGGCCGCGGGGGCGAGCCGCAGCGAAGCCTTGGAACCGGCCGCGGGGGCGAGCCGCAGCGAAGCCTTGGAACCGGCCGCGGGGGCGAGCCGCAGCGAAGCCTTGGAACCGGCTGCGGGGGTGACAGCTCCGGAAGGCGACGAGGGGCCGGGTCCACCGGCGGCTCACGTCGCTGTCTCCGGGCTGACCGTGGAGGTGGCGGCTCCGGAAAGCGACGAGGGGCCGGGTTCACCGGCGGCTCACATCGCTGTCTCCGGGCAGACAGCGGAGGTGACAGCTCCGGAAGGCGACGAGGGGCCGGCTCCACCGGCGGCTCACGTCGCTGGCTTCCCGGACGAAGGAATCGACGGGGGCCATATCCGGGGGGTGCTAACACCAGCCTTGTTCCCCGGAAAAGCTCCCGCTGCAGGTCGGCGAGAGCCTCCGCCAGCTCCCTGTCCTCCCTGCCGGACCTCCGCCACGGGCCGCTCTGCCCTTTAGGCGGTAACCCCACTCCTGCTGGGTCCATAATAGCAGCCTCACCGTTCGGTATGGTCGGGTCCTTCTGTCATGAAGTGCGGGTGGTGTTGGTGGTGAGGCAGAGGCAGCGGACCCAGGTTAGATGAAATATGATGATTTAATAATAAACAAGTCCAGTAACACGGCAGCTCGCACAGAGACACACCGACGACGAACAGACTAGACTAGACTAGACTAGACGTTGACGAGGACCCGACGAGGAACAAGGAACACAGGTGGAGTTAAATACACGGGAGGGTAATCACAGAAACGAGACACACCTGGGAACAATCAAGGGGAGGACAGGACAACGAAGAGACGCAAGGACACAAAAAACTCTAAATGAACACAGAAAACACAGATCCTGACATCTCTTACTTTTTAGGGAAATTAAATGAAAACCGTGTTTTATCTTCCTTCCACTTCACAATGATGTGCTACTTTGTGTTTGTCTATCAAATAAAATCAGAAATAAAATGCATAGAAGTTTGTGGTTGGAACTGTGAAAACACTCCAGAACTATGAATGCTTTTGCAAGCCACTGTAAAAGGAATAAGGGGGCTAACTCTGTACTTCAAAAGTCTTTGTTTTTAGTTATTTGAACAGGAGCTGATTGGCTATTTTTTTTCCCTTTTAATCTGTACATTATGCTGGAATAAATGCTGACATAAGCTAATGGGTGACTAACTGTGACCAGAGTGGATGAAGAATCACCAAAAGTCTGAGAAGAGGAACCGACAGCCACATTTTTAAAAAAACATGTTAGACTTCTTTTCATTTCCAAACCACACTGTCACTTCACTTCCAGTATTTATATGCCCTCCCCCTCCTTCTCTGTCAGAGGTGATGACAAGCAGTATTTCATTTAGATATGAAAGTTCCCACTCATCCTGTTGGGCAGTCCCTGGCCTTAAGGCTTCCTCTGTCACCCTTTGAGCACAACAACTCTGCTGAGAAATGTTTCCCTCACATTGTTTTTGGGGGCTCTTTTAGTTTTATTGCCTTGATTTTCCACCAGCCTTTTTAATTGGGTCCCTGCTATGAACAATATCTTGGATGAAAAGTCACTGATTGTAACAAAACGTTTTTCCAGCAAAAAAAAACAACAAAAAAAGAACAAAACAGTTTTTATATAAATGGTCCAGTAAATGACGTTATAAGCCCTAAAGTTACCAACCTGCTTTTGATTGAGAAAAAGACATGGTAGATTTAGATTTTTAATGGTCTTGTTTCCTCTGATCACACACACTTGATGTGCAGCATGCCTTTTGCTAAGGTGCTGCAGGGTGTAAGCTGGAGCACTTCAGTGGGAGAGCCCGTAATCTGAGGGACAGGAAGTCTGTTGGCCACATCCTCGCAGAAAAGTTTGTTGTTGTTTTCTTTTTTTTAATCTAATTGTGCGATCCAGACTGCTTCCAGCATATCAGCTTTGTAATCAGCTCTGTGGCACTTCGGGGAGGAAAAAGCGTTGCATTCTTTTAACAGCAGGGAGTTCCAGACGCGTGTAGTTTATCAGCAACGCTTTTTTTGATGGGCTAAATAGAAAACATATTTGTTCCCCGAGCCTCACGTTTAGGCACAAAACTAAGACTTACAAGTTTATTGCGGGTTAAACAAGAATTTTGATTTGCACCTGGTAAATGGGATTTTAAATGAATCATCCTTGACAGATTTACAGTACTCCTTGTCACCATATGCAGACAGATTTATGACAGAAGTTGCTACTTATTGATTCTTGGTTAATGAGACTGATTGATCAATAGGGGGACAGGCACTTGGAGGGAGAGGGGTAAAAGCCACAGCTCATTAACTATGCATGAGTATGGAAAGAAAACTAATGGTCATTATCCAAAGTGTCACTCAACAAGGAGGAGTGAAGGACAAACCCAAGCCCACGCATGACGAATCAGAGGGCAAACGCTAATTCACTTATCAGTAAACACCGTTACCGCTGTGCCCACGTGTGTGCATAGTGAAAACCACACGCATTACAAGCACTGAGCACAATCTGTCACACAGAGACAGACTTATTGATCAGACCCAGATAAACAGAGTAAGGAGGCAGAGGATAGCCTCATGCAATTGGATAGTGATCAATTAGTGGTCTTTTATTATGGGCATTGTAATGGGCTGAGATGGCTCACCTTGAAGTAAACACAAAAGACATAAAACTTTTTTTAAAAAGTCCTCCATCCAGAATATATTAGGATTGACAGGATAGCCAACCCTCTGTGGAACAATAAAGGCTATTTCTATTTTATTTGTCCCGCAAGAATTTATTCACCTTCATCCATCTCTGCAATCCACATAAAGTTTTATTTGTGCTCCCTCTTTAAGCTACATCAGTTGGTATTTATTACAAGCTATAAGTAAATTTAGTGCCCTGTAAAATTTCCCTGAAATGTCTTGAAGCTTACATCTGAGCAAAAGAAGATAAAGTCCTCTCGTACACTAATATGAATATTAAGTGAGGGCACCCCCTTTTGAGGATGTGCAGAAAGCATCAGCAAACTTAATCAGTGAGGAATAAATGCAACATTTATTCCTCACTGATTAATTTATTAGAAATAACTGTTTTTCAACTAATTTACTGGTACTACTACTAGTGACTTCCTTTATTCAGTTCTTCTTGTTCTGACATGTTATAAGGTTGGAACAAACAGGCAGAGAGATGTTTGACTATTCTTTGCACACGTTCACTAAGGTGGCCCACAGCATAACACATCCTCCACCTTACATAGCAGTGGTATTGAGGTGTTTTTCCGCATAACACTGCAGGCTGGTTTGTTTCACTCAATCCAACCTGCAGTTTTTGTTGCAGAAAATCTTAATCTTAGTCTCATCCGACCAACGCAAACAGTTCCAGTTTCAGTCTTGATGGGGTTTATTAAAATCCACATATTTATGTTTATGATGGTAGGACAGAAATAACCCACTTCATATGTAAATGGTGTCTAATCCTTGTTTCATTGGAAACTTAAACAGGATGCTTATTAAAAGCTCTTAAATTCATAAATAACTATTGTTTTACATTTATTTCAAATGAATTGTTAGGGGGTGTCAATAGTTAAGCCAAACACTTTCTTGGAACTTGTACTATTATGTGGGGGGGCCAGAAACTGTAGTATTTTATCATATGTTTACAGTTTTATCAGGCTCTTTCAGTAATCAAACGGTTCAGTACATAATCCATGTCTCATGATGTCAGGGTTATTCTTAGGTGCTGATAAATCGGTTATAATAGCATTGGTCATGTTTTGCCACCTTGAAAATGTATAAAGGGGCTTTTTGTTTACATATTGATACAATAAAACACAGCTTAATAAAATCTCAGTTTATCACCACCAAAAAGGCCATTTTCCTGTGGATGGGAGATACCAACGTGGCTGAAAAAGTCTGTTTCAGAAAAGCATCCATGTCAGAGTGGACTAAGCGTCTTCGCTAAATCCACTCTAAGTAATGATAAACCCATTTGATGCCATATTTAAAGTGATAAAATCAAGTGAATTCCCTCCGATAGTTGAAACTCTCAATCCATATATTTGCCTGTGGATTTGCTTGATCCACCTCTTTTCTGAGACTTTCAAGATGTTTGCTTTTCACATTCATGAAGTTACACTCATGTACTCATTATTCATCCTGACTAATGCTGCTTTTGACTAAATGATCCCAACTGAGGCTTTAGACCACTGACATCTGCTTCTATCAGCAACTTAAAAACCATAAGTAACATGTTTAAGTGATATCACCAAGTGCTAAAGCGAAACAGATATTTCTCTCAAGAGCTCAAAGAGTGAAGATTATTTCTTTAATTAGTTATCTTCCCAATGGAAACTTATGAAGAGAAGCTGCAGTATTAACGCAATGCAGACTTTTGTTTGCTTTTCACTAATCATCAGATCAGACTTTGATCATGAAAAGTTTCACAGGGAAAATAAATTCCCCTCAAAACTCATCTACATTTCTGAACGACCTCTTATTATGGCCATTTGGACTCAATTGAGGCTTCCAATGTGAAACAAATAAAGCCCAAATGCTCCATTACTTGTTTATTTTATAGGAAACCACATGAATGCTTTCCATTTCCAGTAACACAATAAGATGTATGAAACCAAAATGACCAATAGACAGTTCCTCCTCCGTTTTAATCATTGCTCATCGCCTGTTTCTCAGGCAAACCGTCTCGCTTCTGAAATCTTAGTCTGCCACAAGTCTGGCTCACACAGCTCTCCTGTCAATCACGAGCACATCTGAGACCTGAATGGTGCCCACAATGCCTGTTTGATAGATGGACTAGAAATCAAACCACAGAAGAAGAAACAATGTGCTCAAACGATACCACACATATGTTGTTTGTGAGCTACCCATAAAACAAAAATAAATAGATAAATCGGTTTATTGTTCTATGGACGCAGATTACTTTACATAACTCAGAACATATCATGATATTCCAGCTCACACAGTACTTGTATTGGTCTATTGTGCAGAGTGTATCCCTCCCTCCCCCCCCCACCTCACAGCCATATGTTTAACACACTAGCTGAGCTCAGCAGCTGGACAGCCTGGTCACACTTCCTGCAGACATATTGGGCTCTTTAAATATGTGCAGTAACAGGCAGGGGAGGCGAGGATGAAACAGGGTGGGCGCTTTGCTCTTGCAGGAAGAAGAGGGGGTGGAAATCTGTAGGAAATTGCTGTTAAGTGGCTCTTGAGGTTTTGTGGTTTTAGACTCATCAGACCCCAAGTGAGCGAATGGTCCTACTCTGCAGACCTTCAAGTGAGGTTTCGAAGGGGCTGCAAACAATAACACGGCCTTAGATCCAAACCTTTAATCATACATGAATTTTAATGAAAGAAGGGTTACGGCTACTAAAATAAGTGTGTGATCAACCTGGCAAGTTTGGCTGTAGCTTCACTCCTTCAGGTATAAGAGGTTAAAAGCACATTCCTGTCCTTTGAACTTTTCACTTTTTTTTCTTTCTTTTTTTTTTTTACATTTGAACCACAAACATCAATGTATTTATGAGGGGTTTTATAAGACAAACCAACTCAACATAGTGAACCACTGTGAAGTGGAAGGAAAAGAGACACATTGTCTTCAAATATTTTTATAAATAAATCAGAAAAAGTGTGGTGTGCTTTTGAATGAAATCCGCTGAGACCAAATTGCTGTACTTGTCACAAGACTAACAACAAGAACACACCATCTTAACAATGAAACGCGGTGTTGACAGCATCATGCTGTAGACATGCTTTATTTTTTAGCAGAGACATGAAAGGTGGTCAGAATTGATGTGAAAAATGATGCAGCTAAATATAAGGACATAGTGAAAAACCTGTCAAAAGCTGTCAAAGATTTGAGACTAGTATGGGAGTTTAATGACTAAATATTTCCCCATAATCTTGTGTTAGAATGGTCTAGTCAAAGTCCACATTTACTGACACGGCATAGAAACCTATGCCATGTCACAACAAAATAAGAAAAATCATAAGAAGTTGGCGTGAAGGATGTTAGGCTCATTGAAGAAACATTCTGGTGAGTGAATGCGTTGGATCAAAATACCTAACTGGAAATTTCTTCTTCTCATCTAGAAACCTGATGCCCCGTACTCTGGACGGCCAGATCACCATGGAGAAGACACCGAGCTACTTTGTAACCAAGGAGGCTCCCAGTCGTCTTTGCACAATGAACTGCCACACCAAGCTCATTGTTGTAGTGAGGGACCCGGTAACGCGTGCGGTGTCCGACTACACCCAGACACTCACCAAGAACCCGGGACTACCGTCCTTCCAGAGCCTTGCCTTGAAGAACTCCTCCACAGGACCGGTAGACTCCACTTGGAGCGCCGTGCGCATCGGCCTCTACGCCAAACATCTGGAGAACTGGCTCCAGTATTTCCCCCTGTCTCACTTTCTGTTTGTCAGCGGTGAGCGACTCGTGTCGGACCCCGCTGGGGAAATGGGACGGGTTCAGGACTTTCTGGGCCTGAAAAGAGTCATTTCAGACAAACATTTCTACTTCAACCAGACTAAAGGTTTTCCCTGTTTGAAGAAGCCAGAGGGGAGCAGCAGGCCTCGCTGCCTCGGAAAGTCAAAGGGCCGACCTCACCCCCAGATCCCATCCGAGGTACTGCAAAGACTCAGGGACTTCTACAGACCGTTCAACCAGCGTTTCTATCAGATGAGTGGACAAGACTTTGGCTGGGACTGATAAACGACGATCAAGTCTGCCTTAAGAAAAGCCTCTTGATGTTTCTTTGAAATTTTGGAAATCTAAGATTCTCAGGGAGGGGTAAAGGCAAAAATCGTTTTGCCTGTAAATGCAACCTGACATGCAGCACTCATAAACTGCAGTAGTTTATCTGTAGAAGTGGAGCTGAGACAGACCCAGTGCTGCTAATATGCAAATATACACATTGAGGACTTTAAACCACTCTCATATGGTTTGAAGGTTTCATTTTCTTTCTTTTTTTTATCTCGTTCTTTGTTTATAAGATGACATCATATTTATAGTTTATGTTTAAATGTTTTTATAAAAAAAATAAACCTTTTATTTATTACCATGTACTGTTTATTACATGGCAAAGAAAGACAAAATGGCTTAGCTGACAGGACATTGGGAATAATGTCATACTACAGCAATGCTTTGACACTTTTATTTTTTTGCTCTGTTTTCTGTTTCACCCAAAACAAGACAATCAGATGATTTGCTACACAGTGCAAAAAATTTGTATTAATTGCAGTTGAAATACAATTTATACCTCAAATGTAAATATTCAATTAAATCTACACATACAAATGTTGTATTTAGTGTTAATTGCGAATTTTTCTAAATTTCATGTGTTTCACAGAGAACCAGCTTTATCTGTTCATCACAAATGGTTACATAGTCATTAACTATTACAAAAAAAAAAAAAACATCTGTCAACATCTGCAAACATCTCAATCTGCCAAAATTGTAGTGGTACACATAAGATATGAACTTGAACTACCATTCAGATTCTTTACCGTTTCTGTGAAGGATTGACAGAAACAGTAAAGATAATAATTAATTTGTTTCTTTCAGATGTTAATGGATTGAAAAGAATCCATTAAAGTAGAGCAGCATATCAGATTATTTTTAAATGCCCAATCAACAAAGTGGAGTTGCCTGAGTACTCAGTGCAAGACCTGAACATGAGTAGAAGAGAGACTCTTCTACCCATGTTCACTTGTCTTAAACATTTATACCAGCTCACACATTTATACCAAAGGGGCCTGAAAAGAGTCATTTCAGACAAATGACTCTTTGTCATTTGTTTGTTTGTTTGTGTTTTGGAAGCCCAGTTTTGTGGAAATAGCTTGAAGGATAAAGGTCAGTACAGACAACAGTCTTGTCTGTTGCGTCTCCATGGTAACCAAATGCTGTAGATCCAGAACAATTGCAAGAGTCTCTATTTATTTCATTACTGCTTCAGACTTTATCTCAGACATGCACCATGGCATATGAAACTTTGTCATCTACACAGAAGGATGCTAGCTGCCTTCTCGGTTAGTAGAGGTGGTGTCAGCAGTCTGGTTGTGGGTGACGCCGTGAATAATCTATCATGTACCCATGGGATGAAAACTTGTGAGGTGATGTTGTTCCCTGTAGGACAGGACTGAGCTGTTTCCAGCTGCTCTCAACCCTATCTTCCACAGATCATATCTTTCTCCCCAGTGAAAATGAGGAAAAACTCATTCTTCATAGAGGTAAAAGGGAACATATAGAGATGTAATGCTTTTCTCAATACTGACGGGCACTTCAGTAACTAAAATGTAAAAACTCTACTTGCAATAACAGAATCCCAGCACTATAGTTTGTCTGGGAAATGGGCAGGAAACACAAGACAGACTCAGAGTCAACATCACTCATCTCTGACTTTATCTACTACAGTATACTGCTACCTACATTCTCGCTAGTTTTTTTTTTATCGTACTATAATCAGATGAGCTTTATCACCACCTATGTCTGATCATCAATCTCATTCATTACCATCCTTCTGCTTTGCAAAATAAACCACTGCCAGCATAAATGTGTGCTTTGATTCGAACAAGGCTGAAAAGGGCCACACTGAAGGTAATTTCAGCTGGATTCTAAAACAAAGAATAAAAACATTTTTTTCCTTTGCTCCATGAAGAGAAATAAAACCTTGCATTTGAATGCGGTTGATTGAGAACAGTAAGCAGCAAGTTGGAAAGCAAACACACACAAAAATCACAGAACATTTTTATCAAATATTTAGCAACAAAGAAAAAATTAAATCTAATCTTTAGATTTGGACTTTTTTTAAATAGAAATTTTAGTCATTTAAACAATTCCTTCCTGATTTCACATTATTCTGAGCTAGTTTTGCTTCATGTGGAATTGCAATAACTTCCACTATTATCATTGTTTTATTTTGTAAGCGATCGATTTGTTATTAATAAACTGATCAAGTAAGTATACATCTATCCATCCATCGTCTATACTTGCCTTGAGTTTTGAAGCGCTGGTGTTGATGGTGAAGTCCAGGAGAGAACCAAGATATAAATGGTTCATTTTACAAATATCTTTTGCTTTGGTCTTTCACAAAACAAATACAAACAAATCACATTCTTTGCTTATGAGGTGAGATGCGAGTGGCTCAGAATTTCCTCTTGAAAGTCTTAAACAGTGTGGCACTTTGGTATAAATGTTTTTGGGGGTTTTTTGTGTTCTGGAAGCCCAGTTTTGTGGAAATAGCTTGAAGGATAAAGGTCAGTACAGGCACTTCTCCAAAACGTGCCATGATCCAGAGAAAGTAGGAGTAATTTGTCCAAATGAAGCACAGAATTTCGCTGCGCTCCAATCAAAATAAATGAACTGGTTTTCGTTAGTGTGTGCGAGTCTGACTCAGTATGAAGGTCTTTCCCAGCCTTGAACTGGGTAAATCATGTGGCACTGGCTCTGCAGCTGTGTCCCCATAGAGAAACCAATGATCCTGTTTTCATTCATTTGGAAAGGAATAACAGGATGTAATGAACCAAGACTGCTTTACCAGAAACCTTGTTGGAATTCTCCTCAAAAACGGAAAACCCTCAGTAACAGGTCAAGATTTTATCCATCAGAGAATTACAGGATGCAGAGGACAATTGTTTTTAGCAGCGCTGTATCAAATAATCACAGTTAAACCCCCCAAAATGTGCAATTTAAAGGGTTTTAGTAGCAGTAGAGTGCTTGACATCTTTTGTCTATTAGTGTTGACACTGAGCTCTGTAGTTTTCACTCTTCTCATATCACAATTGACCTGCACTTTTTAAGTTCATAAAAACTTTTGTGCTTAAAATTACTTTCCAAAAAAGTGACTTTAGCCTAATTTGTTACAATAACATGTTTTGTTTGTTAAGAGGAATTAAACATGTTCTAAATTGAGACAACCACAAGCCCCACTTGAATCTGGGAAATTTTGTAAAGAGAATTAAAGATTAAGGTGATGGCAAGGCCTTTCAGGCACTCCTCACAAAAACATAAACTGTGAAAAAGAATACCTGTGAAAATATACCAAAAATTGGTTAACAATTATAAGGGTGTGACTTTTAAAATGCAATTAAAGGGTTTTTTTTCCTGTTGAATAATGAGAAAGAGAAGAGTATTGTGGTTTGAATACATCTCTTCCTCTTCATCATCACTCGGCATTTATTCGTTTTTAGCAAAACCAGCGTACTAAATATTCAACAGGTACTTCATGTTTTATATACGGTGTAATTTTGCTCCATTCCAGATTGATTTCTTAACTTTAACTGTTTATCGTGGCATCATTAAAGAGAAATCACAGGGTCCTCTTTGTTCCCTCCACAGTGGAGGCCACATGAACAGTTTAAGGCCTGCGTGTGTTGTGGGCTTTAATTACAGAAGATGTGAGCTCACACAGAAACCCCTGCTTCTTTCTTTGTGGGCTCAGAATTGACAACAGAGCTTTTTTCATTCGCATGTACAGGCCTTACAGATGTAGTGGCCTGTAAGGTTAAAAAAGGAACAAACATCTTCACTGGTGAAACAACCAAGGATAGGAACCCAGTGGAAAAACCAAACCTACCCCAGGCTCCGTAACGAGTGGAAATTTGATTGAACAAAACAAAACAAAAAAGACTTCTAAGTGATTAAGACTGAGCTTTTTTTGTGTGGAAATGTCTGAGTTGCAAATGAAATGACGTGTGTATTTATGAGTTTCATGAAACGCACTCACATCACACATCACACACTCAGCACCTCCTGCCTCTGTAAATTTCAGTCAGGATTTCTGTTTTGTTGCTATTCCCGGCTTTAGTTTTTAAAGACCCACACTAAAATTTTAAATATCCAACTCTAACTTCCCTCCTGAAGTGTTTTGCTACTCTATAACAATTACGCAGCATGCTGCTGATAGAGCTGTTCTGTGCCAGCCCAGCAGCCGGGTTGAACAGATACACCCATTTTGCCAGCTGGAAAAGACATTAATGTCCTTAAAGGGTAATCCCCAGAAGTAAGCTTTCCCTAAATCAGCATAACATCATGGCACTTAGGATAATCTACAGCTTTCACTAAACACTTTTAATTATGTGAGAAATTCAGCTGAGTTGAAGGACAGGCAAGTAGTGGCCTGTTGTGATAGAGGCAATGTGGCTTACTGCTCAGAGCGCTATGATGTCAGTGGGCAGCTTGAGTGGTTGGGTAAGAAAAAAATTAGCCTGATGTGGCTGGATGTGTTTCCCGTTGCCTTTGTCATGTAGTCAGTGGGTGTTGGGGCAGTGGCAACCCCATTCATATGATTTATTGAGTCAGATGTACAAATTCATAATCCAATATAAACTTCAGTTTTGACCCTATACTGCATGAAAGCTTGAATCAATTTCATGCAATCTTACCTTTATTTTTACATGAAGTCACTATACTTATCCTTCTCCACAAACAGCTCCATCACACTGCTCTAAATTTTTTTGTTTGTCTCTCATTTTTGTTTTCATCTTTTTAAAAGTATGGCAACATCAAGGTGATTCCCATAAATCCGGTATAATTTCATAGCTCAGAATGGTTTCTAAACCCTACTACTCATCCAGCTATTGGATAAAACGGGTTTAAAAACAAAAAAAAGCATTACAAAGCCAACCAGAGAAATAAAACGCCTTAAGTTTAAAAGTAGGAATAAAATATTAGATTTCCAAGAGGACAGATGTCTGGTAAAAGAAAGAAAAACACATTATAATCTCCCTTTATTTAGTAAAAACTGTTAGGATTTAGTTTCTTCTTCATGATCAGGGACCACTACCATCTTGTTAAATCCTGGGACTCCAACTTTATTTGATGAGAGAGCGACTTGAGCTGGAAAGATTTTGGTCACAGCAGTTCAGTGAAAACAGGAACTCAAATATGGGCTTAGGGAATTTTATTGCAGCGTTACATAAAATTGTTTTTCTGGACACACATGCTTCTGGAAAGACCTCTGCAGTTTTTTTTAGCCTTTAAAATGCCAACTCTTGTCTGCTCATGGGGCCCTGATTAGGAAAAGATGGAGGATGAAAATTCACAGACATGCTTCCAGTCAGTTTACGAGGTACGAATGGAGACGCTGCTGCCAAGTAGAGGGAAAGCTTTCACACTAAAAATAAAAATCTGTGGAAATGCTTTTGGAAAGTCCTTTATTTTCATTTGGCTGTGGCCACATTTGAACAAAAATAAAGTGCCTCATATTTAGCCAATAAAACCATAACATGTTCCCTTAACATAACTCACCTGCATCTCTGTTAACTAAATTGAAAAGGTTATGCACCAGTATTTATTGCATAAGTTTTTTTTTCAGTTGTCAAAGTCCTCATTTGTGTAATTATAGAACCACAGTATTTAATGACTAGTGAAATAACTTCATCAGCTTTCAAAACTATTCCTGCTTCTTATACTTTTAAAAAATGTTCATCAGTGTGTTTTATTTTGGATTTGAACCAATAGACTAAAAAGTGTGGTACTGTATACCGGTATAACTCTGCCCCTTTTCCACTAATACCTCAAAATAATCAAATTGATTATCTTTAGAAGTCACCTAAAGTCTTTCTTTCTGCAATTTGATCTGAATAAATGCAACTTTTTACCTGTGGGGTTTGTTGGTGAACAGTATTGAACCAGCAGCATAATTAGGATCAAAAAGTATACACTGTAAAAAATAAAATAAAATAAAAATCTGTAAGTTAACGAGCCTGTAAGTTACGGTAAAATACCGGCAGCTGTGGTTGCCAGAACCGTACTATAACAAATACGGTAAAATTCTGGCAACCACAGCTGCCGGTAGTTTACCGTAAATTAGAGTCTTTTTTTTTACAGTGCAGCATGCAGTTTGGCTCTATCCACACTGTGCAACACGGTGGTGGTAGCATGATCCTATGGGAAGTCAGAGTTCAGGGGAAGATGGAGCTGAATGTGGGACAATACTGGAGGAAAACTTCTTAACAGCAGCAAAACAACCCCAAACAACGAGCGCTAAAATGGAATGGCTTAAATCATGTGCGATCAAGTCAAAGCCCGAACATAAATCCAACCAAGAATCAGTGGTAAGACCTGAAAACCTATGTTTACTAACGCTCTCCATCTAATCACCCTGAGCCTGAGCTGTTTAAAAGGGAAGGATGGGTCAACCTCTCCTGAAAGACATGTGGCTGCAAGAATGTGGCTCCTCAAAGTACTGACTCAGGCTGAATGTGAACGCAAAACACAGTTTTCAGTGCTTTTACTGTCACTAAAATACATTAAAGTTTACTGCTGTAACATGAAAAGGGAAGGAAAAGTTCAAAAGGGTGTGAATACTTTTGCGAGGCACAACATTAACTAGATCAACGGGCAAAAACTTAGTCTTCAGATGTTTGAAGGTGGTAGTGGCATAAGTTAGCAGACATTAAGTTGTAATAGTGAACAGTGGTTCTAAATTCCAACTAGGGGTTTTTAAATGTTTGTGGAATGACACAGTGTGAAAAATCTCAAAGGATGTGGATATTTTCTTTTTTGTAAAGCATGGTAATTATGCATGAATATCAGTTACAGCCTGTCAAAATTTCAGGATACATTAGAAGAAAACAGTGGGCATGTGGTTAACGTGCTACAATAACACATTTACAGTCCTGACATGCAAGATAGCCCTTCTGCGTGTCGACAAAATAACAAATTAAGCCAATTTGCTAACCCTGAGCATGATTCCCGGTGATGTTCCATGTCTTCCATGTCCTCTCTGACTCAGAGCTTCCTAAACTTCTGAGTGTTGGTGGTTGTGTCCTCAAAATAGCCACACCACAGACCCGTCTGGTGGCATTCAGAGCAGCACGCAAAGCCAGGCATCACAAATTGCCATTCCGAAAATGCAGACAGACAAGATGCAGACTGCCAGACAACAATGGCATTTTGATTCTTTCTTCCAGGGAGAAAAGGGCCTTCTTCTGCAAAAGAATGGACAGTTTTAAGTGTCATTAATGGATTTATTTTAATAATTTAAGTTCACATAAGGTAACATTGAATTTCGTCAAAATGACATTGAGTTATGCGTCTTTGTCAGGGTTTTTGAACTTATATTGGACCAATAATGGAACATTTTACTTTTGAGTAGAATTAATCCATGTTCCATTTATTATCAATCGAAGGCAACTCTAAACAGATGCGTGTTTGGCCTCAGTGCTTCAGCACTTTGCAGTTTTCTGGAAGTTTGGCCCAGATTATTGTAGCATACAATAAAACCTAAAATCTGCTTCTTAATGATTGGTTCTGATTCTGGGGATGCTAGAATAAATAAATTAAACATGCATGTTTCAGATCATTTCAGCTCATTTTTCCGATATATTGCTCTATTTATCATTTATTGTAGGGAAGTGAAACGGGTTAAGAGTTACATTGTTCATAATAATTACACAGATGTTGATCTAACCATATCTCATTTTAAATTCTCTTTGACTTTTGCTTAGATTTTTATGCTTACCTCACTTTTATCTATTTATAGGAATATTTATATATTTACTGCTTTATATTTCTATTTACTTGTCAGCCATACATTTATTTATATTAATAATTTATTTCTAAAAATGTTTATGTATTGTCTATATATTAATATTTATTATTGGTAGTATATTTATATTTTGTTTCTTTATATGAATATTCATTTGATTTTTTCTTTATTTTTAGTAATATTTAATTTTATTTAGTTTTTAGGAAGGTGTAATTTTTCTGGTATTAAAATAAATACTTTTATTTATTTATTTTTACCTCTGTTAAAATCCTGTCTTGGGATTGTTTGACCCTCAACAATAACTCATGCAGGGACACAGTACCAACGCTACGCTGACAGGTGTGTGAAAATGTCCTCTGATGTCTTCATTCCCCTTACAGCGCCACGGTTTGGCTCTGTTTTCTCCAGGCTGACGTCACCGTTGGCTTGTGTTAGATCGGAAACCTGTGGTCTCCGTGTAATCCAGGCTCCCCTCAGAAGAGTCAAATGTACCTTTTTGGGCCGGGGCGTGATGACAACATCCCCGGTTAATGTGGTGAGCGTTAAATCAGAGCCGGGCTCTGGCTTTGAAGCCTTTGTTAATAGCCGGCAGAAGGTAATACCTCCAATCACACAAAAGAAGAGGAGTTGTATGATTCATATCTCATAAAAGACAACATCTGCTGTGAACATAAGCGACACAAAGCTCCACTCTTACTCTGTGGTGGGGGAAACTGGTCTGTGGATATGCTTCCCAGCTCCCAGCTCTTATTAAATTTTGCGATAAATGTTAGAATGATGGACACATGTGTTCCCTGACGACCAGGGTAGGTGAGTCTTCCAGACAACATGCCCTACAGGTGAGGCATGATGATGTTTTCTGACTCAGGTTACAGCAAAGGAGCCTGGGACAGGTTGATGGAGACTTTGTTTGATGTTGAAAAGAGAGAAGCCCGTGGGAGAACAGCGCCCGAACCTGGGAAAGCTGTGAAAAGGCACCTCTCAACAATGTGGTTATGTTATGTTAAAAGCACACATCAATATTGCTATTTAAGCACTGAGGCGTCGCTGATAATTTGTTACGTGTTGGCATTGTTTTTCTCACTTTGAGCAGAGGATTGCGTGTGATTTAATCCAACCATTGCAGGAAAACTGATCTCAGCAAATCCAGAATAGAGTAAAAACTTTTCCAAACTTAAGCAAAACCAAAGAGGATCATTTCCTAGCATGTGTCCTTAGAAAAAAATCCTTTACCGATACAGCTATTTACAAAAATGAAGCTGAAAGCCAAGCAGAAATTTCTGGAAATGCAGTCAGGGTTTGATTTTGTAAGTTTGCTCACTTGCAAAGAAACAGAGAGCGAATTAACCAAAGATCTGAAAAAAGTACATTTCATAGAAGTTCAAATTGATTTGCATGTCGCTAAGTGAAAGATTCCCAACAAAACTTGGGTTGGCACTCAGCTTTGAGAATTTGTTTTATTGGCAAGCATAGCAGTGAGATGTTTTTTATAGTTGGTCACCAGGTTTGCACACATCAGGGATTTTGGCCCACTCCTTTATCCATCCTGTAATCCTTCATGGTTTTTGGCAGCAGCTTGGCACCTCAGAGCCTCAGCTCTCACTACACGTGTACTGTAAGAATGAAATCTAGAGACTGTCCATACTTTACTAATATCTTCAGCCACAATTTTGTTGCTTTAAAGGTGAATTTTGCCACTTCTCTTAAAATCTTTGTCTGATCGTAGGATTAGAAAGCTGGACAGAGTGTCGGTTTTAATTAATTTTAACTATGTAAAAATTAGTACATTTCTTTATATTTTCTAGAAATTTAGCATCAAATTAGTTGGAGGAATGGAAATGTATTGAAGTGACTTAAAGGAATACCTAAAATAATTTCATGCCACAAACATCAACATTTTTTTTAAATTAAAAAACAATCTTAGAATCAGAAAAGAAATCACATGTAAAAAAAATATATTAATTTTACTTATAGTTGAATTTCAAATATTGAATCTTTGTAATAAAGCACTTATCAAAGTGTTTGTCAGCATTTTTAAATCTCTGCTGATACATCGTCCATTAAAAGATTTTTATATCCTTGACCCAGATTTGAGTTCAGTTAACAATACAAAATAATAGAAGATAATAAGAGTCAGGCTTAGATTAACCTGATCACGCAGCAATCTCTAAATCAACCAAATCCCAATTAGGGAAACTAATCATAGTTTGTGGCTCAGTGTTGCCATCTGCTGGCTTCTCTCAGTCAGTTTGCGCATTTCTCCCTCCTAGTGGTCTGGTCTCTCCACTTTGAAATTCATAGTAACTACGTCCTCGATGCCAGCCTGCAGCTCATCGTGCTCCTGCACGGCGGAGACCCCTTTAGGGGTCCCGGTCAGGATGAGATCCCCCTCATCCAGGCTGATGAATTCGCTAATGTAGCTGATCAGATAGGGTACCGAGAAGATCATCTGCGAGGTGCAGCCGCTCTGCCGAAGCTGGTCGTTCACTTTCAGCCAGAGCTTGACGTTCCCCGGGTCAGGGATGCGATCTTTAGGGATGAAGTCGCTGACAGGGCAGGAGGTGTTGAAGGCCTTGGCCAGGGTCCAGGGCAGACCCTTGGACTTACACTCGTCCTGGATGTCCCGGGCTGTCATGTCCAAGCACAGCGCGTACCCCGCTACGTGCTCCATGGCGGCGGACTGGGGAATGGCTGTACCCCCTTTGCCGATGACCACCCCCAACTCCACCTCGTGGTGCAGGTTGCTGCTGTAGAGAGGCACCAGGATGGGGGAGCCCTCTCTCACATATGCAGATGGCGGTTTCAGGAACAGGACAGGCTCTGTAGGAATGGCGTTTTTAAGCTCTTTTGCGTGCTCTGCGTAGTTTCTCCCCACGCAAATTATCTTCCGTCCCCATTCCCAGAACCGAGAAATATTCCGTGATGCCATCATGGGAAAACTTTAACTTAGTGAGTATAGTTTGAGGCGCTACGAGCAGGTCAGCCCTGGAAACTTTGACCGACCTTAAATAAAACCATAGACATAGAGGAATGAGATGCCGCTCTGGCCTCGTTTACCCGAAGAGACGATGCTTCAGCACGCCCGCCATATTACGAGTGGCAGGCTTTCCTTTGAAAGAAAGAATCAGTTCATTCAGTAAATTCCTTAATCCACCCATCTGGTATGTATGTCTGTGCAAGGTTGGGCACACACTGGAAAGGTCCCCAGTACATTTCAGGTCAACACAAGATACACACCCACCCCCCCTCCACACACACACATATATGGACTGAGAGGACAATATTATCCAAAGAGATATGGAGAACAGGCTGGGACTTGAACCCAAAATATTCTTGTTGCAAAGCAACTATGCTAGCTGCTAAACCATGCAGCCTAAATTTTAGAACTACCTGGAAATCAAAATAATTTGTTTCTGAAAATATACTATCCATCCATCCTTTTCTCCACACATCTATTCTTCTCTCTGTACATCAGTCAATTTATATATTTGTGAATCACTTTTTTCTGTCTATTCATCTATATCTACACTACTTTCTACACCCTTTTATCCATACAGGGTTATTTTGGGTTATAGTACATTTACAAACGATTTTAAGGTGATTAGATTAAATAAATAAATCAGTAAGATAAAATAAAAAGGTGCAATGGAATGAAAATGAACAAATTCAACTGAATATAACAAAAACAAGTACACTGACACAAATATTATCTAATAGTAAAAAATAAGTTTAGGACTTATTGAGTTAACTCTGACACTAACAATATGGCGGCGACGTCTCAACCAGGAGATTATGCAGCATCTAACGCGCCTGTATCTATGCCAAAGAACTTGATCATCAACCTACGGCAAGCCAGAGGAAACCTATACATAAATAAAACTTGAGCTCAAAACCATTCATTTTCACATTTGATCTGTTTACCACGTAAATATTTGTCACATAAATGTTTATCACGTAAACAAAACAAACGGTAAGTGTTGATCAAATGCGTAGCTACAGACTGATTATCATCATTTAGACAAAATACCTTCACGATTTGATTGGTAATGTCTAGGAGGATGGCGCTGATAAGGAGGCGGAGGCGGAACTGAACCAAAACCAAACTTTTCTGGTTAGTTCAGCCGTGATAAGATTTTAGTAACTGTAATGTTAATCAAGTCACTTGTGGGGAGTGCCTGCACTCTGATAGGAGCAGCTACAGCGATAAAGTTTGGTATGTCCGAAATGTTTTACAGTTGGCTAGCATGTTAGCCCGATTAAGTTCGATGTCACGTACTTATATGCTGATGATGTGTTTATGTTTGTGTCTCCAGTGAGGCGAGTGAACACAGCTGGCCTGTCTCTGTATTGTTGTTGTTACAATACTTGTTTATAAAATCGGATACAGTAAAGTTGTAACTGATGTTCAAATATTAACTAAAACAACAACAACAACACAAAACGATTGTGTCTTTAAAGAGGATGGTTAAGCTAAGGTTTAATTTTAGGGTCGTCAACACGTCGTCCGTATGCTTTTACTTTTAACAGCATAAAACACGTTTTAATGAGCAAACTGCGGTCACAGTAATGGGTATAAAGTCAACCTCAAAGTGTTTCTATCAACACATGTGGTCTTGTGTCCATGAAGCGCCTGTGGAAGTGAAAGCCCAGACAGCCGCTCTCCTTCACAGCACGGTGAGGAAATCCCACCTGGTCCAACAAGCCAACATGAGGGTCGAACTTCTGCCGGCGCTCAGTGACAACTACATGTATCTGCTGATCGATGAAGAGTCAAAAGAAGCTGCCATTGTTGATCCAGTGGAGCCAATAAAGGTCTGTACTTATGATGGCAAATGAACTGTGTAGGTAAAGTTTTTGAATAGCAACATAAGCTGGTTTTATAAAACTTTTTTTTTTGAAAATCATTTTATTCCTTTGTCCTTGATAGGCTGATGAAATATTAAATTGGTAGATTTCTCTTGGAACTTGAGAACTTCTTCTCTCATGGTGAATCAAACATGAGAGAGATACTGTAAGCTGCGTGGCTATGATAATCCAGGCACAAAGCATGGACATTTCTGCAACTTGTGAAATTGAAGGGATTTTGAGAGGATGACTCAGTCAGTCAAGTGACTGGGGTAAAAACCACAACTGCAGGCTCATTGATATTAACACATCTGCTTCAAAAAGCATTTTAAATTTGACCTTAGAACACTTTTTTTGGACAACAGAAAATGAATGGAAAAGCATCCAAAGTCCAAACAGAAAGTTTGAACTAACTTCAGATAACTTGGAGAACCATTAATCACACTGAAGACCAGCTGCAGACATGTTGATTTAATACCTAGTTTTAGATTAACTTAAGAAGTGAGTGTGCATGGTTGTTTGCCTTGTGTCTTTCTGTTTGTCCTGTGACGTTCTCCACCTCTCACCCTATGACAACACAGACAGACTCTAGACCCAGCCCTCTTCCACCCTACAGCAGATGAGGCAGTAGAAATTTGTAGACAAATTGGTAGATGATAAATAAGATTTTTTCAACTCTATGTTTTTTTTTATGTGTCTTTGCTTAAACACTACTACATTAAGGACTGAATAACCTCAGTCTGCCATTACATTTTGAAGAGGCCTGTTAATAAACCATTCATATGGTATGGATTTTATTTTTTAAGTCTCTTATTTTACTGGGGTTTTTTTTCATTTAGATGTGTTAAACAAGGGGGATGCTGGATGTTTAGGACTGTAAACACCTCATATTCTCAGTGTTTTTGAACATATTCAAGGCTCTATTGACACAAACTCCTTTTACTTAAAATCTTCTTCACACCAGGTGACTCAAACTGACATGCAAAGCCTCCACTATCAGTCTTTCCTTGCTTGATTCACAGCACGAATGAATCCCATTTTAGCTCTCACCAGCTGTTTTTGCGCCACTAACATAACCTTACTCTCTAACATAACATCGGTTCTTTTTCTGTCTTCATCAGGTTGTGGAAGCTGTCAGAAAGCACGGCGTTAAACTCACAACCGTTCTGACCACCCATCATCACTGGTATGCTTCGTATTAACGTATTAGCATTAACAAGTTTAACCCAAACATGTACTGGCCTTACACAATTCAGGCTTTATCCATCCATACATGTTTTATACCTGCAACACGCCTCTTCTTCTGCTCTTGTAGGGATCATGCAGGTGGAAATGAGAAGATGGTGAAGCTGATGCCAGGGCTGAAGGTCTACGGAGGAGATGACAGAGTTGATGCAATAACGAAGAAAGTTTCTCACTCAAACACCTTCAAGGTAGGAGCGTAGCATTGTTCTTCCCTTATTATAATACTACAGTAAGCTCCCCCCGGCTAAAGAGCTAACCTTTTATTCATTTTTTATTTTTTTAAAGCTTGGCTCACTCATTGTGAAATGCTTGTTCACACCCTGTCACACAACCGGCCACATCTGTTACTATGTGACTAAAGAAAGCAGCTCTGAGCCACCTGCTGTTTTCACAGGTTTGCAAATTCTATGACCTTTCTTACACGTTCTGTTTAAATGCAATGTAAGTTGTATCCCTCTTTCTTGTTTGTTTTTTCTCTCTTTTTCTACATGCAGGTGACACGTTATTTGTGGCCGGCTGTGGTAAATTCTTCGAGGGTACGGCAGAGCAGATGTACAAAGCCTTGATAGAAATCCTGGGACGTCTTCCCCCTGAAACGGTAAATGTAGCACCATGTAAATCAAATATGTGTGTATTTACTTGAGATTTTATATGATAACCTGACACAAAGTGGTTATTCATAACTGTGGAACTAAAATAAGAATAATGCACCATTTTTAAAAGTGTATGTTAGAAATTGTAATTACAAAAACAAATCTGAATCTGAAAAACAGATCCCATCTATCTGTATTTTAATCTACTTTACTACATTATCCGAACTGTACTGATGGTATGTACATGATAATCGCACACTGTTGTACTTTAAAACATAAACGCATTAGTGCTGATTTTTTTTTTCCCCATAGAATCTTAAAAGGTAGACTTCTTGAACCAATAAAAGACCATAACCTTTTATTGTTTTTCTGGTGTTTGCAACATAACCTGATAGTGTCTAGTTGTTATCGCAGGAGGAACCTAACTTCTGTTTTTCTTTGTAGCGTGTTTACTGTGGCCACGAGTACACGGTCAGCAATCTGAAATTTGCACGCCATGTTGAACCGCATAATGAAGTCATTCAGAAGAAGCTTGCATGGGCAAAGGTACTGGACTTTTGTGCCATCGCTTCAATCAGATGTCTAAAAAAAACATCCAAGTCTTTGTAAAGATTAAAGCTTCCTGTGTGTTTGCTTTTTTTTCTGCAGGAGAAATGTAGTGATGGAGAGCCAACTATCCCTTCCACTTTGGCAGATGAATTTACGTTTAATCCCTTTATGAGAGTGAAGTATGTACAGCCTGACTGACAATTATAGGATTGGAGTTTATTTAAAACTAAATAAAGAGGTGTTTTTTTTTTAAACTCACTCACATTCACTTTGATGTTTCTTTTAGAGAGAAATCTGTTCAAGACCACGTGAAGCAGACCAATCCCATTGAAACCATGAGAAGCCTTCGGAAAGAAAAAGACAACTTCCGGGTCCCGAAGGAGTGAAGTCCAGTGTGTTCCTGTTTTTACCCCCTTAAAGCACTGCAAGTTCTACATTATATTAAAGAATAATTACAATTCAACCTCAACACCATTTAAAATAGATCCATTACATTTACCCCTTACTGAATGTACCCAGTTATACTACTTTAGACTCAGATGTATGAAATTACTAGATGTTCTCATCCTGTTATGTGAGGTTTGTTTGGCTGATGGTGATGGGACTGTTTTGAAGAATATATGGCTTTAAGAGATGAATTTATTGTAATTTGTAAATGCTTAAAATATATATTAATATATTGATGTACTAACAGTTTCATTCAGTGTTTAAATTGGCCCATTTCATAAAACAGGGAGCCGTGTAAGGAACAATCAGCCATATGTGTATATGGTTTCTGTAAGTGGATTTCATATGAAGTAATAATCTCATTTAAGATCAACATTGTTTTACTCTGATTGCCTTTGTGTTGGTTCTTATTTGCTTAAAGCCTCATTTGAGTAAAATGCAGCAGAACCTATACTTAATTTCTCATTTTATTATGAGTGGTTGGTGTTGTCAGCATTACTGGTTAGATTTCCTGAATGTTTGTAAAGCACAATCTAAAAAGAACACCGCATGATGTTCTTTGGAAAAAGCAATAAAACACATCTGTTGGAAGAAAGTCAATGGAAGGATGTTTTTTGATGTATCAGAAATCTTTTTTATGAGACAAGGTACTTCTTTGGTGTTTTTGGTGTGCATGTACAGTATGTGTGTGGTGAAATATGTCTAATAGTGGCAAGGAAGCAAATAGAATTGGACATTTTTTTTACCCTTTTTACCCTTCAACTTGACTGCCGGGTCAAATTGATCCGAACAGTATGTAATATGTAGATGCAGGGGGGTTACAAATGTGTAAAATGAACCATTTTCAATTTATATGTAGAGTGTATCTATTAAGACAAATAGAAAAAGTTTCATGCATAAAAAATACTTTCAACTATTTAAAACGTTTTTTAACTTTAAAACAGGTCAATTTGACCCGCAACACAAAAGGAGGGTTAAATATACTAAGTGACTCTGAGAGAATAAATGTTTTTTGTAAATTTAAAATTGATCTCTAGTACTAAATAAGTCCCAGTAGGTGTTTACCTGTGTGATTTTATTTTATTACGCATAACTTGATAAACTTGTAAATTAAATGTGAATCAAGTAATGCATACCCAATTCTAAGTTAAATGCCTGCGGCTGATCTTCCCATTTGTAAAAACATAGATGTTATGCTTTTTAATGCATTTATTTTTCATCCATTTTTGTTAAGCTGAGGTGGCTGATTGTGGTTTGGGCCTCATACAGCCTTAAGCTCTGACTGACATCATGTGAAAAGAAAAGAAATTAAACTAATTTTTAAAGCCCAATATAAACACTCAGCAATAATTCAAGCTGATATGCAGTTAATATTTCTGTGATTTTTACCAAATTGGGTATTTCTGCTAACGGTTGGATTTGTCTGACTCGATTAAAATGTCTGCGTTATGACGTTTGACGCAATGGCTTTATTAGGGCACGATAACTTCCTGGTCTGAATGCAAAACTGAGCTTTAAAAACGTTACCTTTTGTTAGTCCATGCGCTTTGATGAAATTATTGTCAAACAAGCTGGAGAAAGCGTTTAACCTAGTTAATAACCGAGCTGGGTTTACAGAGTGTGCTACACAGTGTGGATTGGTTTATAACCAATTAGCACAGATATTACAGGACGTGTGTTGTGGTTTGTGGAAACGTCGCGTGCCAGGGTGCGTGCATGCGCGCGCGAGAGCCATGAAGGTGAAGGTGATCTCCATCCTGGAGGACAACTACATGTACCTGGTGATAGAGGAGCAGAGCAAGCAGGCCATAGCCGTGGACCCCGCTGTACCTCACCGGGTGAGACGTGAAAGGGATTCACGGTGGAAGAGAAAAATAATGGCACTTTTACAAAAAAATTTTATTACATTTTTAATTGAGAAAAATTTATCGATAGGAACACATTGAAGTGACATATCTTACAAATAAATAAATGAATAAATACTAATAAAAATAAAAGCCAACTATAACGAAAATATTATGTTGCATTGTTATCATTTTATTTGTGTTTCTTTAATGTAATGGCTAATTTTTTTATTTTTTATTTTTTTTTGACAGCTGCTGGAAATTGTGAAAAGAGAAGGCTTGTTTCTCGTTGCTGTTCTCACAACGCATTACCACTGGTAAGGTTAGAATATGGGTCCAAACAAACTACACATATTCAGTCCGTTATCATTTTAATTTGACAAATTCTCTATTGTATTCAAGTGTGATTAGCTATGAACCATAGCTCATATAGAATTTGATGAGCTGATTAGCTTAGTTACATACCTACATTATCTTATTAAGAGTAGTTAGTGGTGCTTATAATGTAGGAACAATATTCAGAAATATTTGTAAATTTGTTCTTAGAAGCGTAGTATAGACGTAATTGCTTTCTGACTGACTGCTCATCTACAGCCCAGGCTTGTGAAAATAACTTTTCTGTCATTGCCTGGAAACAGTATGATGGAAAGTGTCAGCAGTTTTGAAGCCATAACTTTTTAAATCTCAGTATACCCTAATATGGGTAACTGCATCATATTTGTACAACTGAGCTGCGTTTCCTTTGTTTTCGTTTGCGCTTCCAGGGATCACGCTCGTGGAAATGAGGCTCTGGTGAATGAGGTTCCTAGCCTCAAGGTTTATGGGGCGGATGATCGGATCAAGGGGCTCACAGATAAAGTCACAGACTCTCAGGAACTGAAGGTAAACAGACGTCGTCTTTGACACTAAAAACATTTACCAGTCAGGGTTGCAGTTTAAGACGATATTTTCTCCATTTGCAGTTTAACTCCATCAATGTGAAGTGCCTGTTCACTCCTTGCCACACCTCTGGTGATATGTGCTACTACGTCTGGGAGGATGAATGCACAGACGCGCCCGCTGTGTTCACAGGTCTATGTTTGTACACGTAAAGGGCTGAATAACCAGTTAAATCTCTCATTTCTTGCATTAAGAAATTACGCCTCCGCTAGCTGGTTTTGTTTAATGTAAAGGGAGAGGCACCATAGTTCTCTTTGTCATCTAGTTCTCTCTTTTGGCTTTCAGGAGACACGTTGTTTATTGGTGGATGTGGGAGGTTTTTGGAGGGCACAGCAGAACAGATGCACCACAACCTCACCAAAGTGATTGCTTCCCTACCTCAAGAAACAGTGAGTTAGTCAAACAAACAAAAAATTCCTACTACTTAATTTTAGGCCATTTTTGCACCAAATTAGGACTGGCACACTGTCACTGTGTACTGGCATAGAGATCATGTATGGTTTCAGCTGCATTGTTGAAATCCTTTCAGTTACTTCTGACGGGAAGTAATGTGGAAAGCTCCAATGTCACCAAAAGTGGTGGTGGGTCTGATATTCTCCTTTAACCACAAAAATTTTTCCTATTATGCTCAAATCAGTCGGGAAACTTTCAAGCACAATAGACAGTGTGTTGAATTCTTGACGCACCAAAGAAAACCTCTCCAAGAATCTGTTTAAAATATATTTTTTTAAAACAGAAAGTGTTCTGTGGACATGAGAACACTATCAAGAACCTAAAGTTTGCACTGCTGGTGGAGCCAGAGAACGAGAAGGTCAAAGAGATGCTGAGCTGGGCCAGGGTGAGTAAAATACATCCAAAATGTTAAATAATAATACTGTTTATAATTATTTACTTTAGGTCAATTCACATACATTTTACAGCATTTTTGGTCAAAAAAACAAACAAACAAAAAAAACAAATAGCTTGTGTTTAGAAAAAATATGCCTCATTCATAGGTTGACTGATTCATTTAATTAACTTTATGATCCATAAGGCATTTCATTTAACAATACTCAAGCTTTTCGTGTTTATTTCCTCATAGTTGTTAAAATACTGCTTAGTATAAATTAGATTTAGTCATTTGTTAATAATCTATGACATAGTAATAGTGTTAGGTGCTCTGCGTGTAATTTAATTCTTTTTTTATTTATTTTTTCCATATGTATGCTTTGCTCTCCATTGCTAGGCAAGAGATGATGACGACAAACCCACTGTACCATCCACACTAAAGGAGGAGTTTGATTACAACCCTTTTCTCCGCCTCTCGTGAGTTTTTATGTTTAGCTCATATACAGTGTTTATGGAACACGAAAGGTATGCCTAGATGAGTATTTTTTAAGTGAAAGAATGTAGAAACATTTTTTTAAAAATTGTTTTAGCTTTTAATATAAGAAGAATGTGAGCTGGAATGTTCAGTTTCTGTGTTTTTAATCTGTCCTAATTTATTATTATTATTATTATTATTACAGGGAGAAAGCAGTGCAGAAATTTACTGGGAAGATGGAGCCTGTAGAGATGATGAGAGTCCTGAGAAAGGAAATGGATAAATTTAAGAAGCCCAAGGAAAGACTTCCGCCTCAAGCCATGTTGGCTTTGCAGTGGGGTCTGCTCATGAGCTCTAAGGACCATTTAAGTCCAGCGATCAAAGACAGTGACTGAATGTTGTATCACGCTAAACACCGTGGAAGCCCTGTAGCTGTCTCTCTTAAATTAAGAGATATTAGTGGGATTTTATTTTTGTTATAAATCAGCATTTTTGCACATTTAACGCAAGGTTGGGACACAGAACTGTGCTAATTAGCTCGACCCTGTTCTATAAATCCGTTTGCTTTTATGGCTCATAATCTGTGGTCAGATCCATTTATCCATAGCTATACTAATAAATGTAAAGTTTGAATGTGGAGTAAATGCCTAAATGTACAGGATGAGTTATTTTTATAAAAGTGTTTAGGAAATTTTCAGAAGCCCAAATATTAGTTCTGATTTAATTATGCAGAACATTTTATTGGTAGAAAAGTCCTGACATTAAAGTGAAATTTAATGCAACAAAAATTGCATATAAATATTAAAACACAAAAATGTCACAAGGCAATAGAATATTTACTGTAAAGTCAGCATGGGCTAATGAGATTTATGCTATATGATATAGGTTCATAGTATTCTGATGCAAATATTTAAAACAGTTTGGATTGCTTTTATTTAATGCAAATAAAAAATTTCTATTGCTTCCAAAAACATATAGAATGTTGCTCACGAGAGGTACAGTAAATGTTGGCTATTCACATTTTTGTACATGGATAAAATATAGAAAACTTCACTGAATTTAACAGTAAATTACAGGTAAATATAATTGTTGTGTAGCAATTTACAGTAGGACCTCTAAATATGAAATTATCTGAATTCAGATGTTTCCAGATGTGAATGGCACAAACACTAGCTTTGTTGTGTGAGAATACTGTTTTTTCCAAGGTGCCCAAACTTTATCCATGTGGGGTCAAAATTGTCAAGTTAGAAGTTCTCAAAAAAGTATTTTTTAAGCTGCAGAAGTAAAGTCATTGTGAGTTGTTTTTTGTTCTACCAGCAGCTAAACATGCCATGTTTGAATAAAATGAACAAAGTAGTCTGATTGTTGAAGAAATGTGATCTCAAAGTTGCATCAATCTGGAAAAATTTAAAAATATTGCCTAGATTCTTTATTTTAAAAAAGGGGCATATACTTTCCTAATTCTTATTAGGTTGGTTTCTACATTTCCTCAGGAAAAGCAGAAAACAACCTAATTCCTGCATCAGGGTCACTCTTGCTCAAAAGCAGACTAGAGCACACTTTGGTACGCAACACTGGAATAATTAAATAATTGTTTATTTTGTTTTCAAACTGTGCAAATTTACATAAATTACACAAATTAACAAAGAGTGATCATATTTTACCTATTTATGATTGGAAATGACATGTTCAGAGTGTAACAGGTTGCACACAAAATACATCACTAGCTAATTAAGAGGACAATGGGTAGACAGTTGCACTTATTTAGTGCAGAAGCATTGGTTTATAATCTGGTATTCCACCCTACTAGGCCCACAGGAAAAAAAGACCTAAAAGAACAATCAAAAATGTGCATCTCTGTCAGGACCAAAGCTGAATGCAAAACTAAAGTCTGCAAACATCATCTTGGCTAGACAAGAGCACAGATCACCACTTTATAGTGAGCCCGTTGGTCATTTTCTCCACAGCGTGGAACTGTGTGTGTAGCAGCTCTTTGGCTCTCTCTGCTCCCAGGGTGTGAAGCCAGCTTTCATACAACTCAGCCACGCGGGTGTCGTTTTCTGGCAACAGGGGACGCTCTGCCTTGTAGAGTTCCTCGACTTGTTGGAGAAGCTCCTTTTGGTTTTGACTGGATGAGGGCCTCACTTGCCCACCACCATTTAGACAGCCTGCAGGACAGCAAATGAGACATGTTAAGTTTGACAAGAAGACCTTATTTTTATACACGTGAAACATGTTGAACAGGGCTTAATGCAGCATAGATTGATAAAGCCAAGATGTGATTCCTTAATATACAGAACTATGAAAGAAGCTCCTGGGACTAGAACTAAAACTATTCCGGTCCTTGAAAAGTCCTTGAATTTATAAAAGCTTAATACAATGTAAACTGTCTATCAAACTTTTCCGGTTGAGCATTTATTGCATGCAGAGCCACGATCTGCAGGAAGCTTCATATGTACAGCATGTGTTTTGGAACACGAAGGTAAGACTTCAAGGCAAATATTCTCCCGTTTACCTGACGGACAGGCCATAACTTCCACAAAGTGGTAGGGCGACTTTCCCCTCTTGAGTTTCTGCACGAGGTTCTGAATGTTGCGGAAGCCATAAGTTGAGGCGAAACACAGCAGGACGGCACCGTCTTTCTCCAGTCTCACCTCCTGGAAGTCTTTATTCCTGCATCACAGAGTGGAGAATACAAAAATAGTGAGACGTAATCATGTTTTTTAAAATTTGTAATTAAAAACGGATCCTTTATGATCAGAAGGTGTGAAATGATAAATCATTTTGAAGGCCTCCTTCACCTGAGCGTCTTGTAGGTGAGTTCTTTCACCTCCTCCCCAAACAGCTGCTTGGCAGCATACGTGAACACATGCTGGAGGTAACCTCCCGAACCACTCCCAGCATGGCTCAGGAACTCATCCCCACACACACTGCTGAACCTGCGTGAAACACACAGCGTGTGGGTTTAAATTCTGCAAGGATTGAGAGCAGTACTTCAAGACGGGATAAAACTTGCATTGTGTCCAGGGCTGCAGGCTCAACATCAGAAAGAGACACATTCTGCTCCTCCAACATTTTCTGAACCTCTCCTGCAGCAGCAAAGGGAGCTTTTTTGTGTTTTATTTCCATAAGCATAAAAAAAAGACAGAATGAGGGCAGCTGGTGTACCTGAAGTGATGACACAATCCACTTCTCGGGTCTCGGCTTTGCTCAGGTAGAAGTCGGAGCGTGATGCCTCGAGTTTCTTGTCGAAGCAGGGCATCACAGCCACGTGGTAGATCTGCTGTGGACTAAGACCCTAACAGACATACAGATCAGCAACTCTTCTCTATTAAATGTAGTTACATTTAGTGCCTTGCAAAAATATTCATGTCGCAGTTTCACAATCTCTTTCCAAACTAGATCGAGCTCAGTCAGATTGGATGGACAATATATTTTATAGTCCTGCCACAGATTCTCAGTTTTATTTAGCTTTAGACTTAGACTAGGTCATTCTAGCACATAAATATGCTTTGATATAAGTCAGTTATAGCTTGGATTTTATGTACAGGGTGATGGTTTGAGATCCTGTTTCAGGTTTGTGCAGCCTCCAGAGGCTTTTCTCCCATATTCCAATCTATTCATCTTCCTTTTAACTCTAAACTGCTTCTCTACCAAAAGCAGCACTACCACAACAGTGGTAACATTGTTGTTTGTAACACTGTTACATCATTTCTTGAAAGACGATCATTAAAGTTTGAGGTCGCAACGTGACTAAATGTTGCGATACTTAAGAACACTTTTGCTTGGCATTTTATAATCAGGTCCAAAGCATACCTGCTGTTCAGCAAAATAGCTTTTCACCAGAGAGCCCATCATCTGCTGTGGAGAGCGAGTGGTGCTGATGTACGGGAGAATATAGTCGCCGTGAGTCTTCTCTGCATAACAGATCCATCCTGCATGCATTTTTGTAATTTTTGTTAGTTTTATTTTATGAAGTAGTGAATAGATTTAGCATTATTTTCTGCTTCAATAAATTATTTTAGTATTTTCTCCCCACAACTACTTTGACATAATTTGTTGAGTTTTGTGCGCATACTAAGTATTTTTTTTTCTCCCCGGCTGTACCTGGGCAGGCGGACGTCAGCATGGGCACAGCTTTGCTGTCCTGTTGTTTCCGACTGAAACGATCCACAAACTCCCTCTGACTCTCCAGCAGGCTGAACGTTCGACTGAAGCTGGTGTCAAACACATGATGAACACCTGGAAGACAACAATGCATCACAGAGACAAAATTATTCTGCCTCAGTTAGGTGTCATTTAGTAAATGATAAATAAACAAAAAAACAAAACATGTACACACCAAGGCCTTTGAGGAAAGAAGTGAGCTTTCTGCCAGCCTCACTACTGCTGAGGTTGTAATGTGCTGCAAGGGAGGCTCTGGACTGGGGCGATACCGACACCACTACAGTCTTCTGCTCCGTCTCTTTGGTCTGCGTGGGAAGTCGCCATGATGCAGACAGAAAACAATAACAGCAAATTCAGGATCAAAAACATTGCAGAACTATTCCCAGTAACACAACGCAGCTCTACCTTGTTGTTCCGCAGCACTTTTAAAAGCTCCTCGTGGCTCTGCTGAGTGATCAGGACGCTCTCGGCTGAAGTGATGCAGCCACTGCAGGCCAAGCAGTCGTTTAGCGTGATCTTTGCTCTCTCCAGCTTCTGTTTTCCTCCATCCTTAAATGACAAGTGGGTTTAATTCAAAGACACCAATAAGAATGTAATGATTCCCAAAACAGATTGTGGGATAAGGTCCAGTCATACAGGATCAAGAATCATCTATTGTTCAAGCACTTCTGTGCCATGAGAAATCTAGACAACTTTATTTAGAACATTCATTGAGAAAAGAATTATGGCACTGGTATTCTTTCAGTACTTGGCTTACATGTCCATAAAACCTGCAGTTTTACTATGATAATGTCATCACCATTGAAATCACATCTAGAGTCAGATGTGCACAAGAATTTGTACTAAAAGTATAAAAACTGTATGCCTCTACCATCAGGTTCAGCCAACACAGCTTTGATAAACAGCAGCACCATGAGCAGCTGCAGGTGAATAGATTTTTAGCACAAAGCGCTGTGCATTGCAGCATGTGCTGTCTTGTGCAATAATTTTGACCTTGCACATTGCTTTGTGTAAAATTGTTTGCAAATGAAGTAAAATGGAGTTATGCAAATAAAATTAAAAACCAATGTTTTTTCTTTCTTTTTTTTACATAAAACTCTGAAAAGATCCCACCGATAATCTGAATTTGCCTTTTTGTAAAATTGTATTAATATATTAAAAGCTCTGAGCTGCTTCTCCCTTAGGCTGAAGGTTTAGCACTAGGCCAACACAAAATTTTGATAACTAAGCCATCCAGGTGTGCAGAGCACATGCGTGCTCTATTACAGGTAACAGTGAGCACAACGCAATAATGATGCAACCTAGAGACTGTTCATGTTCTAGCTGACATGGTTTTTAAAGTCATGATGCAGTCGAGCCATGATACCCACCTGGTTGACTTGCACATAACTTCCATCATCCTCTATCTGTATTTTGGCCACAGATTTACCTTTATTCTTCTCTACTTTGACTGGTTTGACACATTCCTACAAAAGAAAAGAAACAAGAGGGCAAATATGAAACAACATATTTTTAGATTTTTTTTAAAACCACAAAAATAAGGTTTTCCATCATTTCAGCAATTACACTCCTGATCAAAATCTTAAGACCAGTCCAAAAATTGCAAGAATTAGCATTTTGCACCATTGAATCTTAAGAAGGTTCTAAGTAGAGCTTCACAATGTTAAAAGGACAAATCAGTGCAAGAGACAAGAACATTTGAGCAGGGAATTGTCTGAAAACTGCATTTACACTCAAACATGATTTTTTCAGCTGATCAAAAGTTTAAGACCATAGTCTTTAAAAGCCTAAAGCTGTACAAACATCTGGATTCCATGTCATTTTCTGTGAAGTCTTTACACTGTCAAGACCTCCTGATGGCAAAAGCAAAAAAGCTCACTGACTTTGAACGTGGTAGGATTGTTGAGCTGCATAAGCAAGGCCTCTCACAACGTGCCATCGCTGCTGAGGTTGGATGCAGTAAGACAGTCATTTTGCATTTTTTAAACGATCCTGAGGGTTATGGAACAAAAAAGTCAAGTGGTAGACCCAAAAAAATTGCACCAGCTCTGAGCCGCAGGATCCGATTGGCTGTCCGTCAAGACACAGGACGATCCTCTACCCAAATTAAGGCCATTACTGGTGCTGACTGCAGCCCAATAACCATCAGACGGCATCTGCGAGAGAAGGGCTTCAGAAACAAAAAACGTCTTCAAAGGCCACGTCTTCTTCAACGCCACAGAATTGCCCGTTTGGACTTTGCAAGGGTGCACCAAACATGGGACATTGAAAGGTGGAAGAAAGTTGTCTTCTCTGATGAGAAAAAATTTAACCTTGATGGTCCTGATGGCTTCCAACGTTACTGGCATGACAGGGAGATCCCACCTGAGATGTTTTCTACACGGCACAGTGGTGGGGGCGCCATCATGATTTGGGGTGCGTTTTCCTTCAATGGAACAATGGAGCTTCAGGTTGTGCAGGGGCGTCAAACAGCAGCTGGCTATGTGGAGATGTTGCAGCGGGCATCCCTCATGACTGAGGGCCCTCGTCTGTGTGGTAATGATTGGGTTTTTCAACAGGACAATGCTGCAGTTCACAATGCCCGCCCGACAAAGGAGCTCTTCCAAGAGAATAACATCACTCTTTTGGACCATCCTGCATGTTCCCCGGATCTAAACCCAATTGAGAACATTTGGGGATGGATGGCAAGGGAAGTTTACAAAAATGGACATCAGTTCCAGACAGTGGATGCCCTTCGTGAAGCCATCTTCAACACTTGGAGCAACGTTCCCACTAGCCTCCTGGAAACACTGGCATCAAGCATGCCTAAACGATTGTTTGAAGTCATCAACAAGAATGGTGGAGCTACTCATTACTGAGTCCTTTTTTTTGACACTTTGTTTCTGTTTTGGGGGGTTTTCGGGGTTTTTTGAGCTATGGTCTTAAACTTTTGATCAGCTGAAAAAATCATGTTTGAGTATAAATGCAGTTTTCAATTAATTCCCCGCTCAAAAGGTTTTGTCTCTTACGCTGATTTCTTCTTTTAACATTGTGAAGCTCTACTTAGAACCTTCTTAAGATCCAATAGTGCAAAATGCAAATTCTTGCAATTTTTTGACTGGTCTTAAGATTTTGATCAGGAGTGTATCAAGACAGAAAAAGGAATAAGAAAAAAAAGTGGAACCTTGTCTCACTTTTTGTTTGCGCATTCATGTCATCACGTTCTAAAATGAGTCAGCCATAAACAATGCTGTATCTTCAGATTAACAGGATTCTTTTAATCAGGGTAGCTTTATTATAAGCATTGGTTTATTCCATCTTTGATCTGATCACATTTCTATCGATGAGAATAGAGTTGGATGGATAGAGTTATAAGGGGAATGGGTATAGTTCTTTTGTTTAGATAGGATTTTAAAATATCAATTTCGTTTTAAACTGGCCACGTTACCTTTTAGTTCACTGCTATAACCTGTAGATATCAGTCCAAGGAGATAAATGGTTTCATTAACACACTAAAAGCTTTGTAAGTTACCTCATTATTTGTGTCAATATACCAGATAAGTTATCAAAAATGTTGATGAATAGACACCAAACAAGGTTTATTGAACATTTGAGCTTAACTGGAAAATGTTTTAAATAAACTACATTATTCCTGATTGGCGTGCTGAATGTTTTGTTTGTTTCTTAATTCTTCTAACACAAAAACCTCCCCCAGTGAGTCATCACAGTAAAATTGTCAGTGCCAGCGCTAATGATCTTAAATTAGAGACTTCGAGTTACCACAAGCTATGAGAGTATCAGAAATTATCAGAGATGGGCTGATTTCAGTCTTTTTACATCATCCCCTTATCATTAGCAAGCTAACGGCGGCTTATTGTGTTTTTAAGCCTGTATTTTTGGAGGCACCAACGCCCCAACCAAACAGTAAACATCGATTTATGATTATCTTTAGACAACAATCGTTTACTGTTGGTGCTACGTTTGGGTCGCTACTCAGTCAACTAACACAGGCGACAAGAACAACTACACATTCGATTGCTGGCTACTTCACCATGTTTTTACGCTGTTAAAATCAGACTCAAAAAGCCGAGGAATCATTCATATTTATCTCATTCTACCAAAATTAATATTCTGCAATGTTATGTTGTACAAGTTGAAGTTTCCGACCTGCGACGGGTTGATAAAATCGTCGAGATCTGTCAGCTGCAGGACACCGCTGAAGTGAGACGCCATACTCACTGCCGTAAAGTTGTTGTTTATATTAGTGTCGTGAAGTCTTGATTCAACTTTATCCACAACTGGAAAAGCTGCGCAACAGCTCACCTCTGAGAATTTTTTTCACTTAGATCCTTCATCATATGTACTTAAATGTACTTCTACATTATTTTACAACAAAATAGTAATCATAATATGGCTTGAATAACTAAAATATACTTTAGGTGTTTAAATACACACACAAAAAAAATCAATATTTGCAATGTTATTTGTTGAAAATAACATAAAAAAAAAACCTTTGCTACCTTTACTAAACGTCTTCTTTAACTTTCTTTACAGATCATATCAACGTTACATTGTGAACTCTGCAACAAATGTTTGAAGATGAAAGAAGGAGGGTTAGGGGAAACTTAGATGATGTTTGCCATATTGTGTTGTTTCCCAAAAGCAAGCTGTGAGAACCACAACGAGACTATTTAATTTGACCATTGAGTTGTTCAAGATCACAGCCAACATCCCGATATCATTGATCAAATGTTTACAGAACATCTCCTAATTTTCAATTGTTGAAACTTGTTTCTCACCAAAAGTGATCAGATAAGACGCTAACATGTCAACACTAGATTCAAAATGTTTTAGTCTGTTTGTTTATCTTGGTCACATCTTTTTTTTTTATCAGTCATGTTTTCAAGCAAACACACTAATCTTGAAAAGAACAGAGACAGAGATACCTCAACTGAACAACAAATATGTCAATGTAAAATTAAAACAATTAGCTCAAAAGATGATGGTATGATTAAGGGACCCTATTGAGTGGCACTTCTTTGTTGACTTCTAAACATTTCTCTGTCTGTCTTTTAACTATACAGCCAGACAGATATTTACAGAGGAGCAATAAAAGTAAATGAGGTGAATTAGCAAACTTGCCAAAACTTATGATGTCATCCAGGGCTTGTTACTGTGGAAGATCGTCTCTGCTGATCGGAAATTGAATTATAAGTATGTCATGACACAGAAGAGACTGTCACACAGAGAGTCTTCAGTCAGAGGCCTCCTCAGATTTGTTACAAGACTGACTGCTACTGCCGATTCCTGCCCACAGCATCACCGTCCACTTTTTAAAGATACTTATAAGTTATGTCAACATTTAATTTCCTTTTGGGATAAACAGTGTTTTTTAATTGAATGTATTCTTATGTTATTAATACTGTTGTTTTGATCAAGACACCCAGGAAATACCATTGCTTTCTCTAAGTGAAATCAATAAGGTTTTCTTTTATATTCCTGCTATGATAACTAAACTATGCACAACCGGCTTGCCCAGTCCTTACAGGCTATTGTTTCAATACCCCGCAGTCCTGCAACTTTTAGATGTGCCTCTGCTGCACCACACCTGAACAGAATAATTAGGTCATTAGCAAGGCTGGAAGAACTGATCTACACAAGGAGGAGGTAATTAAGTCATTTCATTCCAGTGTTTTGTACCTGTGGCACATCTAAAAACTGCAGGACTGCGGCCCTCGAGGCCTGGAGTTTGAGACCGAGTCTATCTGATGTTGTGTTCAGTGAATTCAAAACAGAAGGTTGTATGGAGTGTTATTTTAACCCAAAAGTCAGATTTTCGGGTTTCAAGTGCATCATTGTCCAAATGTGTAAATTATTTCGGAATAAGAGTCACCTCTAAAGGGACACGACGAGGAATTAGACAGTTTATGACCAAATCCCTCGCAGAAAACCTCTTTTAATTTCATTCCACATGTGCACGAGCCCTTCAGTTGTTATGACTACGCGGTCGTAAATCCGCCATATTTGCTCCCGCCCTGCTGCTGCGTTGCGACAGAGACGGAGAAGTCAAACGACATGAATGCAGAAAATAATCATACGGCAGAAACAGAGAAGGAGCAAACGACGAACGGCACCGACACCATCACCATTCAGACTACACTGGGAGATGAAGGTTAGACCCCTGACTGCATAAAACAAGATTAAATTCTATCTCTGTTATCACGTTTGGGCCTTGCTAACTTCCTCCATAATGAAATTGTGCTAGTAGCAGCTAACTAACGTTAGCAACATTAGCCAATTTGCTGCATCGCTGTAGATGTGCCCAGTTGTTGTTGGCATTTGAAAACGGTGCACCAAACATGCAGCCCCTCGCAGTAGTAAGGCTCGAAAGTCACAAGAAACCCCAGAAGTCTCTCACATTTACATGGTTGTTTTGCGTCCTTTTGTAGATGATGATGTCCACAAGTGCGGTCGGTGTCAGTGCGAGTTCTCCAGCCTGGAGGCTTTCATCCAGCACAAGCTGCAGCAGAGCTGTAAACGCCCGGAGACCAGACAGGCTTCCCAGGAGGCCAACCAGCAGGCATGTCCTCAGACAGTTTTAAGCTCAAATTATTATTTTTTTTCCCCGTATATCCAAAAAACTGTGTTTTTGTGGTCAATACAATTTTGATCATCCACTGGGAAATCTTTCAGATTGATTTAATATTGATACATTCTAGAGGAATATGTGTTCACTTCAGAAAACGTAATTCTTATTTAAAAACAAAGCTTAATTTCTTCTTTTCTTATATATTGCCTTTAACAACAAATTTAGCTGTCAGATTAAGTCCAGGGAGATAAACAGTCAAAAAGCAAAAATACTCCTATTAGCAAACAACAACCTGGAGCAAGTCTTTTTTTCTGACCATCAAGATAAACACAATTTAGAACAAAAATGTATATGTATGATTATGGTACGACTATGTTTTTCTCCCATCTGTGCACATGTAATTAGTCCATGAAACTTCATTAGTATGTCATTTTGTTATGTTTACTTTTCTGTAGGTCTCTTCAAGTACTGGAAGCTCAGCGTTTAAGGTGAAAACTGAAGGCATATCTACAGTTAAACCAACAACGACCACCGATGGTAGGTTATCAACCTTAGTATGTCTTTTTTTGTCTTTTTTTTAAAAAACTTTTTTTGCTGCTCTATAGAATCCTTGAGAACCTTAAAAACCACAAAAGATGCATGTTTTTAATTGGAGTACTTAGTTTGAATTACTAGTTTTACACAGTTATTTATCAGTTTGTTATCCATCTATGTATTATGTTTGCTCAGTTAATTTGATATCTGAATTTCTCCGCGGTACTTTGCTAAATTTCTGTTATTTTGTTCTCCACACAGATGAAAGAAATGGTCCAATGGGTCGAGGTCATAGGAGGAAAATCGCTTCTATTAAAGTCACCGACCAGTCTGATAAAAGCACAACGTTTGTATCTGACAATGCTGATGGTGAACAGCAGACTTTCAAAGTAAATCAGGAGGGACGCTACATTTGTCACCTTTGTGAAAAGACATTTAAAACTGTGAGTCAAACAGTTGATAAGCCACATGATGTAATTACCTTAGTTGTTGCTTGTTTCTAACTTTCGTTCACTCTGTGATTCTGTTTCCCTGCGTAGACAAACATCTTGAGGACTCATATGAAAACTCACAGTGACCAGAAGAACTTCTCCTGTGGGCTGTGTGAGACTTCATTTCGTACCAAAGGCTCGTTGATACGTCACAACCGTCGGCACACTGGTGTGGAGAATGAACTGGAGTCACACAGCACTGTTGAAATGAACTCACTTTGACATGTGTGCCAGAAATCAAAACTATTCTATTTTGCGTTCTTCTCCACTGCTTGCAGATGAGCGGCCGTATCGGTGTACCCTGTGTGGGCAGTCTTTCAGAGAGTCGGGGGCTCTCACCAGACATCTGAAATCCCTGACTCCATGCACAGAGAAGATCCGGTTTGTCCAGTACAAGGAAATCCTGGTCAGCAAAGATGGAGTTCAGAAAGGTCAGACTAATTTCAAAGCGAAAGAAATGCAGTACAGTCACTGCACAGTTGCATCCATTTATACATCCAACAAGTCCTACATCCATTCTACATCCATCCATCGGTCGATCTGTCCATATATCCGTCCACTATTTATCCATTCCTCTAGCCTTCTGTCTGACTGTCTTTTTCTATTTTCTACAGTCATCCATCTGGAAATAATTTTTTTAAGTATTACAATTTTTTGTAGGTTTCTATTTTAAAGCCTGAGCTAAAAAAAATGATGGCCAATTTATGTATAGAAAAATATTTAACTTTAAATTGTATTCAATATTTGAGAACTTCCAATATATAATACAGGTTACAATAGTTACTGTAATGTAATTTATTAATATTTCTTATTGGTTGTTATGAGTTAAATATACCTATAAATTAAACTCTGGTCAGTTTAGCAAATCCAGCAGTGTAACAAGCTGATATAGTCATGTTAACCTAGCTTACATCTATTCTGTGGTCAGCTGTTTAACATGAACGCTTCTTGTAGTTTGTCAACAGCAGTGATGCTCCTTTTAAATCCATATCATGATTTTATGATTTCTATGTGTTTTTCACTGCTGACAGTGTTTCCAGAGAGCTAAATTTGTCTTTTTTGTAATTGTGGGAAACTGTGCCTGCAACATGTGGGGGAGGGACACATCTATGATCTATAGAGTTGGAGAAAACTCAATTAGCACTTACATTTAAAAACTCTCAAAATTGTAAAAGCTTTAATACTTTAACTTCCTAAAACCTTACTATAACTTAGTTCTAGTAAGTCTCCCAATGCAGAGTTCCATCCATCCATCCATTCATTCATTCATTCATTCATTCATTCATTCATTCATTCATTCATTTCTGGTGCCTATCTCTAGCTAACGTTCCGGGCGAGAGGCTGGGTACACCCTGGACAGGACGCCAGTCTGTCGCACCAATGCAGAGTTATTTTCATAAATATTATGAAGTGGGTTATAATATTTTAATTTATTTATAAAATTAGCAAAATGTCTCCATGGTTAATCTGGCTTGAAGTGCAATAACACAGTAAATGGAACAAATCCTGAGACGGTGTGAATGTTTCAGGAGTTGAAACTGACCAAGGCCAGGTAGTGGCCCAACAGGAAGTGGTAGTCGTGGAGCAGCAAGCTGAGGAGCAGGAGATGGTGGAGGCTCACACTGCTGTTGTCAGTGTGGTGGAGGCTGGCTCCCAGGAGGTCCTCCGTCAGGTTCACTTCACAATGGAGGTGGACGGGACAACACAAGAGCAGCAGGTGAGAGCGCACGCTTTAAGTCTTTTGTGTGTTTCTCTTTCGGTCGAATCTCAAGTTGCTGTATTTCTTTTGCTTGAACCAGGTGGTGGTCGACCAGTCTCAGGCGGACGCTCTGGCTGCTGCCGCCGCCGCCGGCGACAGCCTCATCTGTCAGGCCATCATCAACTCCGGGATCGCCCTGGGCACCGAGGAGACGGTGGTGGAGGAATCCTCGCCAACAACGCAGGAGCTGGACAAAGACATTCCAGATGCTACTGATGTTGATCAGAGTGTGATTGAGATCCAAGTTAAAGAAGAGTTTGACGAGACGGAGGAGGCATGTGCATCACAAATTTTTGTTGAAAAAGGTTGCTTTGGAGAAATTTTCCATGAATCATAACTGTTTTCTTGTTTCTTGGACAGGAAACGGCTGAAGATCGAGCACCCTGTAAGCTCTACAATTGTCCACACTGCAGCCGGTCGTTCAAAGGCGTAAATTATTTCCGTTTTCATGTCAAAGGTCATTTAGGTAAGCCCTTATTGAATGTTGCAGTTCTTTCCAATGTCATACACAAGAGTCGAGATTTCCTAGTAGATTTTTTTTCTTGGAGTGCAAGATATGAGTTACTAACTTATTGTTAAGCTTTTTCAAATGTTGTCATGTTACAACCACAAACTTTGATGTATTTTATTGATGTTAGATGTGATAGACCAATAGAAAGTGTATTGTAGCGTAGTGGGACCCCATAATCAGACACAGTCAGTGTTGGTTCTTTTGAATACAAACATAAACTACCATTTTCTGATGCGTGGGACAATTTATAATAAGAATACAGATAAAAGGTGGCGTAGTGGTTAGCGCGACCCGTATTTGGAGGCCTTGAGTCCTCGACGCGGCCGTCGCGGGTTTGACTCCCGGACCCGACAACATTTGCCGCATGTGTTCCCCCCTCTCCTTCCCCGTTTCCTGTCAGCCCACTGTCATATAAGGGACACTAGAGCCCACAAAAGACCCCCTGGAGGGGTAAAAAAAATGAAAAAATACAGATAAAAAATGTTTTGATTCTTTTTTTTTTAATTTTTTTTATATGATCTGTGCATTTATCCCTGTTTTATAGGTTATAAACCGTTTAAGTGCACACTATGTCAAAAGGAGTTTCTCACTGGCTACCTGTTAAAGAAGCACATGGAGGTCCACGTCAGCGAGAGGCGATATAAATGCGGCGAGTGCGGCAAGCTGTATAAAACCATCGGACACGTACGCGAACACATGAGAGCCCACTCGGATGAGAGGCCCTACCACTGTCACAGATGCAACAAGGGATACAAGACCAAGGTGGATTACAGTGGCTGTACATACACAGCTAAAATTATGATTGTTTCTGCTGTTTTTTTTTTAATTCTTGTATTCATTTTTGTCAGAACGCCTTACAAGTTCACCAACGGACTCACGGCGATGAGAAACCTTACGTGTGCGAGTTCTGCTTCAGAGGCTTCAGAGAGAAAGGCTCTCTGGTGCGACACATCCGCCACCACACAGGGGAGAGGCCTTTCAAGTGCCCGAAGTGTGGGCGGGGCTTCGCCGAGCACGGGACGCTCAACCGGCACATGCGCGCCAAAGGTCAGGGTGACGCGCAGAAGCAAACTTAAGCGACTCAGGTGTTTATCGCTCTGACACAAGCTGATCTATTGCTGGTTGTTTCCACGCCAGGAGGCTGCAATAAGGAGAACTCCAACGAGCAGCAGGGCGTTGTGACGGAGGAGCAGGCGTCTGCGGACAGCCTCAGCGCAGCAGAAGCCATCACAGAAGATCCTCACGCCGTGCTGGTGGAGTTCTCGTCAGTGGTGGCGGACACGCAGGAGTATATTATAAAGGTGGGAGCAAAAGCTCATAAGTTTGGAGGAAAATTACACAGAAAAACCCCTGCAGCCGTTTGTTTATTCTGTGAAAGTTTATTTTTACAATGATGAAAAAAGGCTGTTGTATGCCTCTCTATTTTTTACCTTTTACTTTTAAGTCATGTTTTCATTTCATATCTAACATACAATGATTTTTAGAATCGGGAACTAATTAATCCAGCCGTTGGTTCTGGTTAATAAGTTTTCAATTAATGACCTTCTTTAATCTGCTCTAAGCATCTTGACTGGAACACCATTTATTATTTTCCATATTTTATAATATCTTGATAGTATTTCAGGGGTTTTATGCAGGAAGCCTTCCGGTCAGGAGATTTACATGAGAAATATAACAAAAGTTCTTCTACTTCCTGATTCTTTCACACCATCTAGACTCAAACTGAAGAGGAAATGCAGCAAGAAGTTACACTCATTCAGGACAGCCAAAACGAGGTCAGTGTGCACGTTTGGGGAGCTCTAAAGAGAACCTATGCATTATCTATATAACTGTTTCTCACTTCAAAACGTAAGCTCATTAATACATAAAGTTAAGTTCTCGTTAAGCCCGTCTCACAAGTCCTCTGACGTTTTTTGAATTTCTGTTCTTCCAAGATGGGAAACCAGATTATGAAAGTGGTGCAACAGATTGTCAGCCAGTCCCACGGCGCCGCCAGCCACCAGATCATCGTGCGAAACGTCGGGGCGGACGAGGAAAGCGCCTCCATCTCCGACTGCGGGGACACCATCACCATCGCCACGCCGGAGAGCCTGACGGAGCAGGTGGCCATGACGCTTGCCTCCGCCATCAGCGACGGGACGCTGCTGGCCACGACGGGCACCGCTGAGGACGTCGGGGGGACTGTTACCATGGTTACCACAGAGGAAGCAGTGGAGGGAATAGAGATGGTGCAGCAGCAAGAGGAGTATGTCATCACCTCCCCGGAGGAGGTGGAAATTCAGACTGTAGTTGTATGATCAAAGAGGATTCTACCGATGAACTCGTCTGGCTTTATAGTCCGTTTGTGTGCGGATGAGTCAAATATGAAGTTAAGGCCAAAGTTTTTATAAAACGTATAGTGATGGAAATAATAAAATACACTTTGGATGAAGAAACAAATGTTAACAGGGCGTAGGTTTCCCCTACTATTAGTGTTCTTAACTGGCTCAGTAATATAAATGCATTCAATGTGACTTATTTGTGATCCAATAAACAGTTTAATACATCTAACGCTAAATTCATTTGAATGTCAGGCCAGAACATATCCAAATTCATCTTTTCTCCCATACATTCCACAGGGTTCCTACACTCTTTGTTGGACGAGGAAAAAAAAAGAAAAAATAGAATCCTTAGGCTATATTTGTTTTTTATTTCAGAATCTGAATGTTGCAAATCAGAATTTCTAAAAGAGAAAATTCTGTTCTTTATGTTTAGTTTGTTACATCCAAACTTTAGTATTTATCAAACTTGGTAGTCCAAAGTGAGTTCTGAATACCTGGTGTCCCTCATGTTTTAGATTTTTTCCTGATTGAACACACCTGAATAAGATGACTAGTTGATTGACAGGCTTCTGTCTAGCAAGGTGACATGAAGGAAGAAAGAAAACATCCAAAACCTGCGAGAGTCTACCTCCAGGACTGGAACTGGGTATTCCTGAACTCGTTTTGAATTTTGAGCTGAGTTGAGTCCTGGACTCAATGAATGAAGTACACCACACTTTTCAGGTGCTTGTTTGTCTAAAATAATAGATGCAAGGAATCAATGGGTGTATTTAATTTCTACTTCACAATTATGTGTTACTTGTGTTGCTCAATCACATGAAATCCCAGTGAAGTTGGTTTTGATGCATCTTTAGCAAGATGCTGTAATCCTTTCAACAGTTCAAACAACTGCTGAATTGTTGTTTGAACATTCAGATAAATAACATCAAAAGCAAAGGTTTTTTAAACGAATGTGCAGCATGTTTTGAAATCCTCCCAAGTGCTGAGGATAAGGTCTTGTAATGGAAGCCTTGCATATTATAATTGTATGGGATATTTTTCCAGTTCCCTGCCTCAACCGCAGTCACGTTTTTGAACTTTTTATCTCGGATTTGAAGTGCGGTGCCCTTTAAAGGCTGACATCTTGGGCTGCTTGTCCAAGGCTGATACAGTGTTCCCGTTTGGAGAGGTATTTTGTCCTTTTGCATATCGCACAGCTGCTTAAATGTAAAATGTGTTAGCCCAAGCACATTACATTTGAAATAAATGCTATTTTCTTACAGCTCTTGTTTCTAAGTTAGTTTTTTTTGTTTGTTTGTTTGCTAGAACTTCTGCTGGGAAAATATTGCTCCAGTTGGTGCTTGTAACCTTGAAGCCCGTCTTGCAGGCGACAGCTCTAACTGGTGCTCCAGTACTAAACGCTATAATCAGAACCATCCCTGGCTGGGCTGCTTCGCGGCTCCGTTTCTGGGTCACTCCTCAGCCCTCAGAGAGGGCTTCATCCACATGAGCAACAGAGGGAGACAGTGAGAGAGAAGGAGAGGCGAAGGTATTTATAGAAAAATGGGGCTTCGCAGTACCTTTCCTTGCAATGAACCATTTCAGGACCAAGTTACTGTGTCCCAGTTTTATGCTCGCTGCTCAGCCAGAGGGTTTGGACCGAGGCTGAGGTTGGACAGCCTCACCCAGGATGGAGAGCCCGACTCTCACACGCTCTCAGCTCCTCAGCTTCTCCCAGCTACTTTGCTGATTCAGAGCAGAAGGAAGAATTGGCCCTCACAAGCCACAAATGTGACCTTCTGGGGGGCCAGCATCCGTGTAGGTGGGTAGAGGCTTCAGGGAGGAGGTGAGTCAGGTCAGGTGGAGGAGCAGCTCTAGGGTGTCCAAGGGGCACTCCTTGGCTGCGTCGACCCCCTAGTCGGGGGGTGAGGAAAGGCTGGCTGGAACGTGCCCTGCCGCAAGCCGGGCAAGGATGAGGCGCTTCCTGAGCAGAAAGGGCCGCTTCTCCCTGCGCCAGAGCAAGTCTGGGACCCGGAGCGCCGCCAAAGATTTCTGTAAGTCTTGTTTCTCTGACTTGATCTTTGTTGTATGACGATATTCCTGAAGGGCTTCTTTTGCGAGAGAGAAGATAAAGAAAAGCTACGGTAGAGCATGTATCTGGGACGGAGGGTGGAGAAAACAGAAGACGAGTCCTGACAGTACTGCTCAGTGTTACGAGAAGGCAAATAGAGGATCCATCCATGATGTCCTTATCTATTTTAAATCAGTTTTCTTCTGATTCTCTTTGATGAGCTGACAGCAGTTTCTCCATCACTGATTCTTTGATTTATGTTTCATACAGTCGGTCTGAAGGCTGGTGTGCCACTGAGATCTGATTTGCCCTTCAGCTGAAATGACATCATTTCCAATTCAGACTCTTTCTATTTGACTTTTAGGAGAAATAGTTGCACCCTTTTTTTGTGTCAGTTTTCATGTCTGACCTGCTAAAACCTTTAAAAGAAATAAAACAACTGCATGCAATTTTACACTTATGCAACTATGCTCTGTTGATTTGAATTCAAATTGTTTGATTACTTTCACTTTACTTAGGCGATTACGTTACAAAATTCACAAATCCCAAGGACATAATTTGAACCACAGTATGGTTTATTTTAAGCAAATCTACAAGGCAAAATAAAAAAGCAAGGGCACAAGAGACTAGGTTTTGATGTGCTCCTTTCATACAAAAATTGCTATAAAATGTACTGCTCGTTCACTGTGCTGCACCATAACCTGCATATTTTTAATGTACCCAGATTAATGTCCTGTACAGATGAAGTCAAGACTCTATTGGGACACTTTGTACAGCAGCAAAATGAGGCCAGTGACCAGGGGAAGGCCAGCGGTTCAACATGTGGTCCAGATACCAACAGTCACAAATAACCTCCTTCTCTGTTAAACTTCTCGTCTTGCTGTGATTTGTTCGACTTACAAAATGTTTTTTGTCGCTCGCTCCAACAAAAAGACCAGTGTACCTGCTCACAGCCCACTAGGCTAATCAGATTCTTAATTAGCAGGCCTCCTTTATGGTTTTAATGCAAGCAGACATTTTCTTAAAGGAACACTACCCAAGAAACCTGATAATGTCCCTTATTTAATGTAAAGTAAAGAACAGCGCCATGCTAAAGTATTCCTACCCATCAAAGCTTTTCACGTTTTGTCATGACACAAGCACTAATCTCACGGTATTGTTCAGGGATTTTTTGTTGTAGCCAAACATAAAGTGGTCCATGGTTTTTTTTATTTTTAATTCCTCAAACCCTGAAAAGTGTGGCATGTAACAGCTACTAAATTTTGGGGTACGTTTCTGGCAGCTGTGAACATCTGGGTGAAAATCAGCTCAAGCTCAGTCATACTCAATGTCGATAATCTGTGAACAGCATTTTTCATCTTTTACCACTGAACTTCAAATGGATCATTCTAATACAGTTATGTATTTAGCTCAACAATTTCATTGCAGCTCTGGTTGTATGTTTAGGGTATTATGCTTCCTAAAAATGAACCACCTCCTCCTTTTGCAGCCTTAAACAAGTTTTTGATTTTTTTCCAGGATTGTTGTGTATTTACCTCCCCTTATCTCCATCAACTGACCAACTTTCCCCATCTCTGCTGCCCCCCAAATAGAATCCCACGAAGCATGAGGCTGCCATGTTTCAACGTAAAAATAACGACAATGATAATAATGAATGATAGTGACCTGGAAACCGGGTTTGTTTTAGTGTTCAGTGCACAACTACTGTTGTCCTTTTAGCATATTATCCTGTGGATATGTGCAGCTCCTCCAGAGTTACAATAAGCTTCTTGGCTGGTTCTTTGATAAATGATACACTTCCTGGCAACATCACACATACTGTAAGTGAGTGGACATGCCTTGATAGGGTTGTAGCTCTGTTGTTCTCTTCCCAGTTTTAGATGATGGATTGAAAAGAGCTCAGTGAGACATTAAAAGCTTGGGATGTTGTTTTATCACCTAACTCGGCTTTATGCTTCTCCCCCACTTCACCCCTGAACTCTCTGCCATGGCCCTTGGTCTTCATGATGCTTCTTGTTCACTGATATTCTCTGTGAACCACTGAAGCCTTCACGGAATGGCTGGATTTATACTAAGAGCAAATTACACAGTGAACGCATCACCAATTAGGTGACTCCTTAAGGTTCTCTGTTAGATTAATGGATATTAAAGGAAAGAAGGATGACTACTAACACACACCACACTTATTTTTCTTTGTAAAAGGAAATTAAAAATGATCTATTCCTTTTCTACTGCTTCGCAATTCCGCACTTATCTGTGTTGGTCAATAAAACAAAAATAAAATAAGATAAACAGATGATGAAAATATGAAATAAAACAACATTTGAAAAGTTTTAAGGAGAAATATGTTTGTAAGACACTATGTATCCATCATTCAAGCACCATATTAGTTTGAGCCTCTCCAACTTCTGTGTGTTTTTTAGACCTTGGTCTCCCTGCCACCAACCAGAACTGGCCAGAGGCCTTTGGCTTCAGGCTCGGAGGCGCTGGGCCCAGCTACATCCTATCCGTAGTGGAAGGCAGTAGTGCTTTCCTTGCCGGCTTGCAGCCGGGTGACCAGGTGGTGGACATTGAAGGCCAGGATGTGACCAACCTCAGCACACCAGCTCTGATTGCTCTGGCTCAGACCCTCAAGACTGTACCCCCCAGTATTGGCGTTGTTTCACGGATCGAACAGGTCAGCCGACGCCTAAATATTTCAGATTTAGTCTCCGCTTTGTAGAATCTGGAATAATTTGGCAAATATCAACATACTGTTCCTAAGATTGACATCACGCCAGGCCCAGATGGCCGTTTTGGCTTCACCATCGTGGGGGACAGCCCTCTGATGGTTGAGGAGAGCATGCCTGGTGGTCCGGCTGCACGCAGCGGCCTCAAAGTCAACGATTACGTCATGGAGGTCAACAGCATCCCGGTGAAGCATCATGAAACGGCAGCAGCCATGATCAAGGCGGCACAGGGCCGACCCCTCCGACTGGGAGTGCTCAGCATGGCCCGCCGGCCCAAGCGGCTGAGCAGCAGCATGCGGGTACTGTCGCAGAGCGGAGACAGCATCAGGGAGAGTCGAGCTCACAAGGCTATGGAGTTCAATAAAAAGGTGAGTGTGAAGCTACTTCTTTCGCTCACATGGCTCCAGTTTTATTCTGTCATCATGAGTCCTTTTAACATTGTCTTTATCAAATCAGGTGGAGGAAGTTCTTATAGAGGAGCCTGATGTGAAGGAGCAGCTGTTTGAGGTGCTCAAGCAATACGCTTCTGACAGGGATGTGGAGGCTCTGGCTGAAGCCTTGCCTGACATTTTGATCACAGAAGACCATCAGCAGCTGATCGACAGCGTCAGGTAGCTGCTTACTTCTAACTGTGGCGGTGTTTTTTGAGGGTCACCCCAACGCCTCTAAAAACTCAAATGTCTGGCTGGAGGCGTCATTGTCAGAACAATATACAAAAGGTTGTCAGCATGAAAGCCATGTTATATAATGTAAAATGTGTGCAACTAAAACATAGCAGGAAAAAAATTTGATTTTCATCCCAGCTTCACTTATTGGGAATAGTTTGCATGAGTAAAGCAAAAACAGTTTTAGTTGTAAATATGTGACAAAAACATACAGATTCCTCTAATAGTGGATTTCTTTCCAGCCAATCCACTGTTTTTGTGAACAAATAATCAACTGATTGTGAAGTGAATAAAATGTCAGAAACATTTCCAACAAACCGAACTGACGGATGTTCTGTCATCTCTAGTTTCATACTCCTGAACTGTCTAGCATATTGCTTCCCATAATAGTATAGACTTACACGACAGTGGAGATCACTGAGGCAGCAAAACCCGCTTAAATCCACAATGAAATAAATAATTTAGACCCACTCCACCCCTTCATGATTTGACTGGGAAATCACGCTCTCCAATGGATGAGTTTGCCCAAATATCAACCACTCACTCTTATCCTCGTATGCGTGAATGTCACTCATCCGTTCTCACCTTTCAGGAACTGTACAGTATGATTAGAAAATCTCTGCCGTGTATTGCATTTCTTCTTCCTCAGCACTGATTAGAAAACCAAACCCCCTAAACACAACACCGCTGCTCACGTTTGCAGTTTTTTTTGTGTGTCACTTCGCCTCACTCTGTCTTCTTCGCACTCACTTTGACTTTCTCTCAGTTGATTTCTTTCTTCCCTGTTCCTCCCTGTCAGCTGAGATTCTCGCTCTGTGAAACGCTCAATCTGTTTTTTTTTTTTTTATTATTATTTTATTATTTTTGTGGATCTCATCACTGGATGTTCATATTCCCTCCTCAGCAGACAGCTCATAGCTGCTGCAGCCAGTTTGCTGCTGGTGCTTGAGATGTACACCCGTATGAATGCAGGGAATCATGCAGATGCTCCTCACACACATGCAGACGTAGCCGCTTTGAAGTTCTATGCTGAGGGAAATTATGGACTGCTGCCTCAGGTGAGTGCTGGAAAACAGTTTGGCGTGGCTTGGTTTCAGTTTTTCATGCTGTTAAATGCAAACCGTGGTGAAGTTTGCTGTCTAAGCTCTCTGTTCATGAGGCAGTTTGTGGTTTGTCATTAAAAAACCCTTTTATTGCTGTTTTTATGGCTGATTTTTTTTAGAGGGTAATCAGTTTCTGTCTTGAGCTAGAGAATATAGTAGTTGGTGTATATCAGTTTCTCACAATGTGCTATCCTCTTCCTCATAAAGCTGCCTGTGAATATTCTTTCTATTCTTTGTTTTGCATATGATTTAATTATGCATAAGTGGTGCTGAGATTTTTTCCCTGGCTGTTTTTTGGCATATGGAATAGAACATACAGAAACTCTCCCTATATGAGACCCAAACCGTCTGTAGAGAAATCAAAAGTATATCCAGATAGTGTAGTTCTGAAAAAAAAACAACAACTGTGAACTGGTTTGTTTTGTTCAAATGGGCAAGAACTAATGAGCCATCTTCTCCTCGGTTCATGTGTTTGTCCCAGGTGTCCCAATTTCAAACAGGGTGTGCAGATTTTGCTAAATGCTCCAAATGAGCAAACCTTTCCAGTAGAAACTCAGGATAGCTGTAGTCTGGCATACTGCAGGGGGTTGGGCTTCCAGGCTGCCCACGAGCCTGGCCTCAGGGTGTTGTGTTGATGTATATTGTTTCCCCCGAATCTTATTTAGAAAAATGCTTAAGATGAAAAAACTCAGTTTCTTGGGGCTACTTACATATTTTAAAGGCATCTTTCAGGTCTGCTTGTTTACTTAAAATCATGAGACTGGGGAGGGTGTTTGTTGATTTGTTAATCACTTTATACCTGAAATTTTCATGAAATTAATGGAGAAGATGCTCACACATCTTTTTAAGAGAGATGAATATGCATATTCCCCAATTCTTAATTGTGTTTTTCAATCCATTCAGTTTATTCCTACAGTGCAAATTTCGCACTATCAATTCAAAGCACAAACAGGTCTGATTCTGTCCATTAGAGAAGGACAAGTTTCTTACAGGAACAAATCTATACTGTAACCATGTTATGCAAATGGATGGGTTGATAAAATCTCCACAAAATTGCTGGTCCAGGATTACTTTTTATGTAATTAAAGATGACACAGAGTTAATGGCAGCAACAGGCCACTCAGAAAGTTTTGGCACATATTGTTCTTGTTAATGCTATGAGTTCAAGGCCACACCACTTGGGTTCAGCAATCTCAGCTGCATGATATAAAAGCACAAACAGCTTACAATCTCGCTGGATTGACATGCGTGATGTGCATGACAAAGCTATCTGTAAAGGAGTATTAGTGATAGTGGGTTTATTACTGTACAATGATCTGAAAGTGGCTATAGTCAATGGCATTAATGGATATATTGATTAATCCTTCCAGGAAAAAGACAGAGCTAAACAGAGATGTAATCAGCCAGCAGTACGTACTATGGGAAAGAAAAACAAAGAGACTAGTAATGGTTAATTGCAGTAATAACTTTGACTAAGCAAAGTGATAGATTTAAACACAATTTGCAGGGTTGCCTCTGGGTTACCATCAATGAAAGGAAAACACAAAGTGGGAGTAACAACTGTGTTAATGAGTTTGTCCAGGAAGTAGACAGATTTAAACACGTAAGCTTTTAGCCAGGATACTGTGACTTTCTATTGGAATAGCACTCAGAGTTAGTGAAAGAACTTAATCATTAACTCCATATAGAAAAGATACACAGTTAAACTTATAATGACTGGGTCGATTTGTCTTCAGTGGAAAAATAACACCAAATGTTGCTCCTGTTGGAAAAGACCTTCCAAGTCAATGGATTATTCGGCTAAAACTGCGATGCAAAGGTCTCTTTAAAGTATCCAGATGATGAATCTCAATGAGTTTCACTGATGAAAAACTGTCTTAAAAGGAAATTGTCTAAGCATGCTAAACTGGTAAAATATCACCACTGCTAACATACTAAACTGAGGTAAATAATTTATTGTCAGTTTGAACAGTCAGATAAAGTAATGTCAAAATTTAGTTACAGCTCTTTTGAATCAAAGCATTGCATCGCAGATCTGTCAGCTTGATAATCTCAATATGTTGTGTCTGATTAAATCTACAAATTACTCTCCAGTAGATCAAATAACCCAACTCCAGCATAGTGAATTAAAGATTATTGGGGTGCTTCATCACCATCTGAGTGCCTAGGATGTAAGTTTTAGGTGTCTGTTGCTGTCACCGGATCGCTCTCTTATTTTCCCCGCTGTCGCCTATCCGTAGCCGTGCATCACGCTCTGTCAACATCTTCCTCTCAATCGCTGTCTCTCCCTGTGACAGTCTTCAGTGACGCGCTCTGCACACAGCTGTCAAAGCTCTCCCGTCGACCTCTGCGGGAGGTCTCGTATCAAAAGACATGAGGTGTGTTTAACAGCTTATATGAAGTTTTACTTTTTGTTTTCATGTCTCATATGGCCTGACCAGCTGGGCCATGCTGTGCTCCGTCTGCCGCTGCCTCCCACAGGACGTTTTCTATTTTTAAGCAGCCTACTTCTTTGAATAAATTCTCTTTTAGGTTTCTGAGTCACTCGCTGGTGTCAATTCTTAAATTGTGGCTGAGCTCAAAGGTCACTGATCATTGGATCATTGCCACTGCAAAGGATATCTGCAGGGGCAGATACCCTTTTCCACTGCATGGTAACTGCAGTGGCAAAGGAGGCAAGCTTGAAAGACCTAGGAGTTTTTCTAATATAGTTTCATTATCTTGTGATGGATTTCTTGAATATATAGGGAAATTTATGCTTTATTCTGACAATGCATCTATATGTGGTGTCATGTTGACAAGTTACAATAAACTATAGTAATGTTTATATATAAATCAGATTCAAAATGTAATAAAAATCAGTAAGACTGATTTTTTTTATGAACAACTTTCTTTAAAAAATGCAAATAAACAAGAAACACTGGATTGCTGGAGCGATCATGAACACATCCAGGGAATAGGGGCGAGGGGACAAAGTAAAAAGTGTCAATATGAAGAAAAACTTTACCTATTTATTACAACTGAACCTATTGGGGGCAGTCAGGTTGGACAAAGCTTCTTTATGCATTCACCGGTTCTTTGTTGCTTTCTGTCACAGTCAGAACTCAGCTTGAGATAGTAAGAGATTTCAAGGAAGACAATGTCAAAATACTCAGAAGAGTATTTGGAGTAATCTGAGAAACTCAGATTCATGATCTAAGAAAGAAGAGAAACTCAGATTACCCTGTGTAAACAGTACGTTTTTAAACCACATTGTTAGGCTCAAGGAGAAGCCATCAGCACAGGATAGATGGTTGTTATGACTACATCTAAAAAAAACCCTTGAGGAAAGCAGTTTTTGCACATAATGCATCAAATCTCTGTGTTGGGATTATGGATACATCCAAAGCACACCAAATGTTTGTTTTTCATTCTTTTCTTTTCAAAAATGTGATTGCATTCAATAGAAAATATGACTAAGAAGAGGCAGAGAAATCTGTCAACGCTCCTTTATGTCTGCTTGCGAGTGTTACTGTTTCCTACACTGATCCACTCATTGTGACGACCTGCCTATGAAAGTCCACAGGGACTCCTTTCTCTTTTCCACTTCTTTCATCTCTCCCTCCCCACTTCTGTTCATCTCATTCTTTCCTTCCTCCTCTGAGGGGCTGGATGATTTGTCACTTACTACCTCTGACTGCAGAATGATGGACAACCTAATGGGGAGGATTAGCTTCCAGCTGTTAGCGAGAGGGTCAACCTGTGTTGAACCTGACCCTTACCTTTCAGTTAGGTAAGGTAAATGGGACAACGTAAAGAGAGCTGCCCCCAACATGAAGGTGGACAACAGCTGAAGATGCTGCATGAGGATGTTTTGGAGGTTTAGAAGGATGTAAACTACAGCCACTCTTCTGGTTTTCTCCCTCCCTGAGTCCCAGCTTCTCTCTTTCTTCGTTTGGCTGCTTCCCAAGCCTGCAGCGAGTGCTTTTCAGATCCAGGACACCTTCCCGTTTCTCCTTTGCCTTATCTTACTCCTTTGTCCGGAAGAGTTCCAACTGCACGGAGAGCCACCGTGATAAGGACAAGGCATTTGCATTGCTTGACTAAATTCAAGCACTTCCTCATAGCCCCGAGGAGCCATGGGAAGGGACAGGAGCCTTTCTAGACACTTTAGGTATGACGGCTTTACTTTGATCTCAGAAATGTAGACTGTGCATTTTTTGTGCTTTGTTGTGGGGTGTATTTGAAGTTGCTGACTACTGTTCTGCAATTACATTAATTAAGCATGTTTTGATGATAAATTTCACACTTCTCTGTATATCTGTAAACTTACACCGTACCTGAAAGCATTTAGCGTTTTTAAATCTGCAGAAAGAAAACTTTGCCATTCTAGAAAAACTCTAAAACAGAAAAAGTTCTGATCTTTTTACTTTGAAAGATTTTTTTTTTATTTCCACTCCTTAGAATTGACATCTTTGGGCCTTTGAATGTGCCATGCATATGCACACTCATGCTTGGCCCAGCTGTCAAACTGGCTGATCAGAAGTGGGTCTGCTAATAATTGGTCTTGCAATGTGCTTCCCAGCTGATTGCAGTTGTCATTCATTCCTCTGTGCATTGTGTCCTTGATCCACCCCTCCCTCAGACCCAATTATAGACTCTTCTCGGCCTCCTTATAATTTAGGGCATCCCGGAGCCTACATCCAACTTTAGTGAAGGAAAGCGCTAATGTTTGAAAGGGATGTTTTTTCAGGTCAAATCAAAACGTACAAGTCAACTTCCTTAGTTTCATACTTCTAATTTATTAGCACCCCTGATTTTAATACTTAGTAATAGCAAAATGTTCTCAAATTCTCTGGAAGAGAAACCGGCCTGCAGCATCACAGATCCTCTGCCATACTTAACAAAAAACACACTTTTGCATATTTATCCTTCATTTCACACTGAACCCACCTTATGATTGTTTGTTGTCTACAAACACAAACTTTGTCTAATCTGACCAAGGCACAAAGAAACATTTAGCAACATTTGCATTTGCAATGGTAGGACAACAAAAACTTTTTTATGCTTCCAAAATAATCAGTTGCTGAAATGTTTAATGGATAACCATTAGACATGATCAAGGTTGAATGTATTTTTTTTTTTTTTACAATTTAATGCTTATTAACAAAGATAATAGAAACATAACATTAGTTAATTATGAAACTAGACATTATAATTTGTTGTTGCAGCAGTTGTACATTTTTAGTAAAAAAGGTAGAGCGAAGTTCAGTGCTTTGAGCAAGAGGTAGAAATTGATTCATCCATTAAATGAACTCAATTAGTTTCTTTCCCCTGTCCAATGATGGACAGCAGTGATATGTTTTTCAGGAAAGTTATATGGCCTACATAAACTGTAAACTACAGGCGCCACAGATATATTTCTAATAGTTACATGACCCTGGCCTAGAAAGGGCGCCAGTTCTCTGCTGTGTCTCTTTCTGCTCTCGTGGTTCCTTCAGATTCAGCAGCTTGTGCCTCTTCAAATGCGTCTTTCACTGAGATTAAGACAACATCCTCTTATTACATAAAAACAGGTCATGAAGATGGGGTTGTATCAGGGTGTGACAGATGACTACCCCATCGGGGAAGTGTTGACTGTTTTTCTGCAAGAGTGCACAAAACACTTAATCACTGTCACCTACTTACACAATCTGTCTTAGTTTGTAATTTACAAGGTTTTGCTTTAACACAACAGAGAGCATTTTCATGCAAATATCAAACACAGTACCTATTGTAGATTACATCCTAAAAATGCTGTGTGTAATTATAGTGAGCGTGTCGGCTGCTGCGTGAGGCTAAGGAGACTGTAGCTGTCAATCAGTTGGAAAAAAATACCCTTGTGAATCAGCAGTTATTTAAGGATTCCCTCGATGATTGTATTTGACGTTGTGAGTCTGCAGACTGACAGAAAGTGTGGAAGGAGAAAATTGCAAAAGTTGCAGGAAAGCTTTTTGCTTATAGGTGATCATAGGATAAATGTGTTGACCTAATCTGAAAGGAGCATTAAAAACACAACAATCAAAATTTTGGAACTTTCCAGTCCATCTTTCATGGTAGAACTCTATCAGAATCACTTATCTTGACTTAGTAATATTTGCCCATTCTGTCTAGCAAAAGCATCATCATGTCACCACTGTGTTTCACAGTGGGATTTGTTATTTTTGATGATGCTCAGTTTTAAGCGACCTTTTAGAACTGGTAATCAACATACTCTGTGTTATCAATTGTCTGTTTGTGTATGCCTATTTGCATAAATCTTCTAGATTTGACTGAAAATGAGATTTGTGTTGTTAAAAATACCTAAAGAGCGAAAACATGTTAGTTCTCTTTAACAGCAGAAGATATAAGAACGGCAGTCAAAATATTTTTTCTAGTCACCTTGACATGAGTGATCATTAATTAAGTCAGAAGCAGATTTAGAGCTTGTAGAGTGCTAAATCTGTTTTAAACCTAGAAAACAGGCTAGCCGTCGTGACCTTCACTTGGGTTATTTGTTGAATGACCCTGATGTAGGCCACAAGCCAAAGTGCTAAATTGTTTCTTAGCACCTCAAGTGTTGCTGGAGTCTTCACCTCACCAGATCGGTAACAGTCTCTCTGCACCTTAGAAGTTGTTAGAGAAACCCTTTTGGCTCAACATTTCAATGACTAGCTTCTTCCACAACAGAAAAAGTTGAAAGCTCAAACAGATAACATTTACTGTAAACCTTCAGCCTACCTTACATCTATTTTAAGTCTTGCTTTTTCTCACTGTGTTGCAGCCGGAATAACTTTAAACATCTCTGTTGGTCCTCTGACTTCATTTTAAACATGTCACAACAAAATGGGTAACTTTGTGTCTTCTCCACATAGTAACAAAATCCACACTGAAGAGTGTTGCTGTAAGTGTAATCTGTATGTAGTTATGAATGGTGGGTTCACTGACAAGAAAAATATCTTACTTTTATGTTTCTGTACTGTTACAGATAAGAGGTAATCAAACTCAAAATCAGTTGCATCTCTGGAGAAAACATATTTAATTTATCACAAAGTTTTCAGAAATAGCTGTTTAGAGATTTCTACTTCATTGCTGAGCCTGAATAATGAGTTGTGCAGTGTACAATGGAGGCACACTGGAATTAATGCAAAACCAAAAGCTGTTTTTCCTCCTCTGCACAACTGAAGCACCTGAGAGACAAAGAGATACAGATAGAAAAGAGAGCGAGCCGTGCTTATGATCGAGGCAGCACAATTTTTCAGGTGGGACAGGAAAGATAGCATGCAGAGATAAAAAGAACTAATAAGGTAAATGTTTGCCCTTCATTTACTGAAAACATATACGCACTAAACCACTTCTCATCACAGTTTGTGGTAATTCTAATTTCTCTTATTTTGCTACATCTTGTTAATTCCCTTGTAGATAACTGCTCAAGGAAAACCCATGCAGCAGACAACTGAGCATTGGGGATGTTTAATGGAAGCAGACTTCATTTGACCTTGAATTCCTTTGCAAGAAACATTTCTTTATTTCAGCTGTTGGGAGATGATAAACTGTCCTGCAGGGAGGAAACTGTCTTAAATTTGATCTGAACAATAGGATTCCTTCACTAGGCTTCATTCTGTATTGGAAATAATTATTTGCAAACTTCTCTTATCGCTTTCCATTTTAGAACCCATATTTTAACCCTACATATAAATACCCTTTTCTGCACAGGAAAGATCTGAGTTGGCTCACAGAAGCACCAAAAATCACAGACTATAATACACTCTTATTGCTTCAGTTATTAGTTTTCTCTTCTTTAAGAGCAGCCAAATGTTGAATAATAAGAAGAGGAAAAACACTATAAGGGAGGAGTGCAGTGCTGTCTCCCAGAGGTAGCTCATTCACCGAGCTCCCTCCTTTTTTGTTTAATAGCTGTGAGCTGTCACTGATTCTGAGCACTCTTACCTACAGCTGCTGTGATCTCACAACAAAGCTCCCCTCCTGCAAGCATAGGCACTCTTATTCAAACGTTGGACCAGTTTCTTTCCTTCTGTAAAGCATGTGGACTGATCTGTTTCTCATGAAACCCTGGAATGATTCGTTTGCAATAACTTGAACTTACGAGGGGATTTGCGCCAAAACGATAAAGTGAGCTTTTCCCAGTCAGTTTGTGATTGTTTGTGTGGTTCCGCAATGTTTGCCAGGATCTTCATTCCCAAAAAGCACCGGGAGCGTTTCGACGAGGTGGTCTCCCAGAGCTTGATGAGCAGGCTGAAGGGCCGCAGCTTCAGTGACCCCAGCCGCAGCCACCTCCGCCGCAGCCGGAGTGAGGACCACCCTGAGCGTCTCCTCGTCTCCACCCGCGCCAGCTCTGTGCCACGCACCCATGCAGAAGAAGGTGTGGTCCCCCCTGCCAGAGGCATGCGCAAGACCACCTCCCTCATAGCTGGCCACTCGGGTGGCACCACCACCAACTGCAGGTTTGCATCAAATGACAATTTGGGCTTTCTGGGGCAATTAGCAAAGGAGGAAAGTTTATAAAAAGGCATAATTATAGCTTATCAAGCTGTAATAAAAGGCCATTAGTTTGGGTAGCTTTTTTTCGTCATTATTAAAGCCCATCATGATTTGAAATTTGTAAACATCCTGTCACCGTCTTTTGAAAACTACAGGCGTAAAACCATCTTAGTAAAACCTTCTAAGGCTGTAGTATCATTAAGCTCTTGTAAGGAATATGCTGTCTATGTTTAAGTAGAAGTTTGCATTGTGGATGTTAAAATATAATGTCTGCTTTGATAAGGAAATTATGTAAAAACTGTGATTTGCACTTTGATCCAACTTCACCACTGTGACAACTGTTAAGGCAGGTGAATACAAATAGTTGCAGTTATTTCATTTTATAGCATTTCAATTTAGTTTTGATTCCCTAGAGACATTGCAGACAACATAGTAACAACAGTTAATGTATAAAATGTTGATTTTTCTGATTTTTCTATTCTGAAATCCATTTCTGCAGGACAGTCAGAGTTTGTAAGGGCAACATGAGTTTTGGTTTCACCCTGAGAGGCCACGCTCCAGTGTGGATCGACTCTGTGATCCCCGGTAGGTTTCAGTGTTTGTTTTGCGTTGCAAATAGCAGCTCACAGAACTCAGTGACACATTCATGAGGCTACACATCCATTGAACAGTGGCCGCTTGAGAATTGTATCCCCTTGCATGTTGTTTTACTCTGCAGAAAGTCCTGCAGACAAGGCCGGTTTGAAACCAGGAGATCGGATCCTGTTTCTGAATGGGCTGGACATGAGGTTGAGTTCCTGCTCATATTCATTTCATAGATGTTATCCACGTGCATAAACAGCCTTTAACAACTTTACCTCAAAATGAGCAAAAAATGCCACAAAAGATCAACTGTGTAAAATATGTAAACATGTTGTCTGACTGTCAAAGATTTCCTGTTTGTAGGTGTTACAGCTACCGCACTACATATTCCCATTTGTGCCTAACAATAGCTCAACTTTAAAGACAAGAGATAAAAAGAACACAGATAAAAGATTGTAGAAGTGTCTTCTGAGAGAAAAGAAAACGTCAGTACTCGGTTGCTATTTCAAGCATAAATAAAGCAAAATAATCTGCTGCTTCTTCTTTAGTATATTGTGATTTGGGGGATTTTTTTTCCTGTCTAAATCTGTGCTATTCGAAAACAGTTTCCTAATGTTTCTACATTTGTTCTTTTGTGAAAAATATCATTTTCTGCAGAACCTCTTCTCATGAAAAAGTTGTGTCCATGCTTCAAGGAAGTGGAGCTATGCCCACACTGGTTGTGGAGGAGGGTCCTCCTACTTTTCCTCTGGCTGAGCAGGACCTCGCAGGAGGCAGCGTTCCCACTGAGCGGGCGCGCTCTCCAGTGCTCAGCTCCCTGCAGTGGGTGGCTGACATCCTGCCTCCCAGCATCAGGGTTCAGGGACGTACCTTTGGACAACAGCTGGAACATCTACTGACCATCCAGGAGCGGTATACCATCTGCAAGGCTTTGGAGAACTTCTTCCAACACAGGTGAGCTAAAAGGTTGAGGAGATCATGAGTGGAGAGATAAAAAGGAGTTAGAAGTTAGACAAATGAGTATATGTGATCCAGAACAATAAATAAATTTTAAATTAAATGTCTTCAACTATGGTAGAGTAAAAGTTTGAGAGATGTTTATGGACTTTTTAGTTGTGGTCCTAAAGTGTAAAACAACAAAACTGTGGGCACAAAAAGGAAAACTAAAAGCAGAAGACAACGCAAAAAAATGTTGGACCACAGCAGTTATTAAAGCAAAAATGAGGGAAGATCAGAGGGGAATATTGTTGTTTGTTGCTCGATTTTTTAAACATATTTTAGTCTTTTCTTTCAATTGTTTTTTATATTAAAGTTCCACTTTTTTTGGTTTTATGTAGTATTTCCTAATTAAAGGTTTTCATTACATCTTGTTCTTCTTTACAGTTGCTGAGATTTATGTTTTCCAACCACCATACTTTTTATTATCAGGGTGTTACTATCTCGTCCGCATATCTTAAACTACAATATTCATTTTTATTCTATTAATGTTTTACGTTTTTAGTTTTGTTTCATTTTATTTAAATGTCATTTTGTAATCCTTATTTCTTCAGATTTAATAATAATAATAATAATAATAATAATAATAATAATAATAATAATAAGACAGTTCATATTCCACCTATTGAGTAACATCTCTCGCTAACATCAAAATTTGGAGCATATTAATCAATTTGAAATAAGGCAGGGAATTCTGTTTTTGAAATTCAGAGAATTCAGATATTTCTGATACTTATGTTTGTCTTAGCTCACATGTCTGCATGGTCTGTCCCTAAACTTAAGCTAAGCTTTCGTTATTTTCCTCTTAATCAATGTGACCGTTAATTGGACAGCCAGGTGATCGCTTTCACCCTGCCTGTGTTTCCATGGTCACAGGAATGTCGACACGCTGATTGTGGATGTGTTCCCGGTGCTCGATACTCCAGCCAAACAGGTGATCTGGCAGTTTGTTTACCAGCTGCTGACCTATGAAGAGCAAGAACACTGCCAGAACAAAATTTCACGATTTCTTGGATACAAAGCACCAGGTTTGTGCACATTTATTACAACAATTAACGTCTATGTGACTCATTGAGGACTGTCTTGAGAATGTGATGGGACTCTTGAGCAAAATCAGTGGTTTGCTGAACTGCTGCGACCCTTCAAACTTTGTTTCCTCTTCCTCTGCATGACCTGTATGTGTGTTCCAGTTCCACCACCTCCTCCTCCTCCCCCTCCTCCTCCGGAGCCCGAGTCTGCTGCCCCTGAACCCCATCGCCGTAGCAGCTCCATGAGGGTGACAGGGACCACATACAGGAGTAGTGTTAGGGGACGTAGCTCTGATGACCTGGTCATTGGCACACACTTGGGCATGGGTACTGACATTCAATATCTCTGCATCAGGAACAAAACTAACACTGAGACCACTTAAGCAGTGTCAGTTGTCTTTAATGTCATTATCTCTGTTAACAAAATTGCACACACCCATGTGTAGAATGCCAGGCTTTTGTGACATAAAAAAAAAATCACGAGGTTATTTCAAAACTTGTATCGTCATTAATGTAACATAAATGACTTACAATTCTACTTAAAAACAAATGTATTAACAACAATAGGGGCAAAAAGTTCAAAGGTACAACAACCTGGCTGCTAGGTGTACACACCCTTAAACTAATCTTGAAATACCTTCTGATTTATTTTAAGGATTCAGTCATCTTTGGTCAGAGTCTGTCTGACTCTACAATGCAAAAGGTTCTTTTCTGAGAAGAGCTTGTTGTAATGCTTCCTCCACTGCCAACAATATCCCAACAATATTTTATTAGACAGTTCACCTGCCTAATCAAATGAACTAAAGACGACTGAATGCTTATTTTTGTTTTAACATTCATTTTTTATGTGTTCATTGTGGCTTATTTTAGTTCATATTTACCATTGTTTTTAGTTATAGTTTTTTATTTGAACCTTCTATGTTGTCAGCGTTGCTTTATCTAAAACTGGGATTTGTTCACCTGCAATGTGTTGCTGAAAGGGTTCAAGAATTACCCCAAAGTTTGTAAATTCAATAATACTACCAGGGCATATGGGTTGTATTAAAGTTATTCTAATAAATGTATTGACATAGGCGTGCGTGCAGAGCCAGGACAGGACAGTGGTATGAGGTTGGCCCCCGGAGAGAGACAGTCAGGAGATGGAACATCTCTTCCTGAGACTCCCAACAACCTCACCAATGTGTGTACCAATGCCAGATTTTATTATAAAATATAGACTGTTTAGGTTTTATTAAAAAAGTCTTACTCTAATTCGTATGTATGTACCCCTATAACAGCTGTCAGCTGTGTATGCTGAACTGGAAAATATGTACTCAGCCAAGAGGTCCAAGTCTTTGAAAAGTCGTCCTCCTCCTGCTCCTGAGAGTTTGCTGGACCTGGAACCTTTATCCCGCACAGGGTCTCCTACAGGGAATGCAAACACAGGTACCCACAATTTCAGTATAATGTAATTTTGTCCAATAAAAGATAAGATACATTATAGCTGTCTTTTGTCTCAGGGGCCCGCAAAGGTTCCTCACCCCATCCCTCGTGGCCAGATCCTCTACCCAGTCCACCCTCAGGCCAGTTCTACCCACCAGGGTTGACGAGCCAGACCAGTGGGGAGTCTAACCCCTACATCAGCCTGGACAGTCCCCCTCCCTCACCTCTGGAACCCGACTTTCCATGCAGCCCGCCTGTTCACCGCAACAACAAACGGCGGTACACCTTCTCAAAACCTCCTCGTTCAGAAGACACAGATCGCTTTCTGGATGCTCTGAGTGAGCAGCTGGGACAGAGGGTGGCGATTGTGGATGACTTCCTGACCCCTGACAATGACTACGAAGAGGTACTGTATGGTCAACACAAGAACTTTTGTAAATTGAATGGCATCTTATCTTCTAATAAATCAAAAATCAATATCACAGTCATCTCTCAACTAACATTTCATTTGTCTTTATTTAAAAATTTGGACACAACTCCTTAACCTACCAATGTACAGAATAAGCACAGCTTGGAGGGCCATATACTTGCTTCATATATTAAGCAAATAAATGAATTGCTAAATTTACTATCACATTTCTTGTTAATAATAAAAATATTAAATAAATATTAAATAATTTCATTAGTACTTAATCACTTAAGTCTGTTTTTAATAAAAATAATTATTTAGAAAAAGTTAATATGATTTTGACACAATTTAATTGTCAATTTAATGGTTTTGTGTTAACAGGCTATATGAAGAGCCAAACATGTGAAACCATTACTGTCACTTTTAACCCTTGATAAAAGAAGGAATATTTGAATGAATTATTTTGAATGAAATATTTGAAGGAACTTTTTTTCTGTAAGTGAGCAAACTTACAAAATCATCTAAAATTCAACATTTTTCTTCACTGTAGCTTATAGCAAAGTGGTCCATTTTTAATGTATCAGCAATATAAAAAGGCATTACTTTATTTATATATATTGTGTATTTTAAGGGAACATCCAGCCTAATCATAAACTAGTGGTGCCATTATATACTGAACAGTTGTCAGACCTGTTTAAAATTTTACGTTTTCCACAATTTCCACTTTGACATCAAAGGTCTAATGGTGTGTACTTGGTGTTAATGTCAGGATGTTGTGCAGATGGACTTCCCAGATGAGGAAGATGAAGATAATGAAGATGAGCTTGGTGTGGATGAGGAAGAAAACGGAGGATTCGTAGCTCCAGAGCTAAGCAGCCCGAGTGACGTTCAAAGCAGCAGCGGTGAAGAGAACGCCTCCTCCCTCACATACTCCTCTTCCTCTGATCACATTCCTCCTCCCCCTATGACACCACCTCCACCTCCACCTGTTCAGTTCAATGACCCGCCTCCTCCACCTCCTCCGGCACCCCCACAGAGTCAGCCTCAACACCAGCCACAGCAGGAATCCATTACCTACACTCCTGAGCACATGCCGAGGGCATATGTGCCAATCCGTCGGAAATCTGGGCCCCCTCCACCACCTCCTCCACGAAGCAATCCACCACCAAAACGCCATTCCTTGCATAAAGTCCTACCTACAAGAGAAGATCTACATGTTCAAGCTACCTTACAAGAGCTAAAAGCATACCAGGAGAGACAACAGGCTTTTGAGGAGAGGCAGGCATATGAGGAGCAAAAAGCTTACGAGGAGCAACAGCTTTATCAGGAACAACAGGCCATTAAGGAGAAAATTTTCAAAGACAGACAAGCTTATGAGGAGCAGAAGGCTTATGAAGAGCAAAAAGCTTTTGAAGAGCAGCAAATGTATGAAGAGCAGCAAGTCTACCAAGATAGACAAGCCTATGAGCAGCACCAGGCTTACCAGGAACAAAAAGCACATGAGCAGCATCATGCCTACAAAGAACAGAAGGCACTTAAAGAGCTTCAAGCCTACCAGGAGCAAAAAGCCTATGAGGAGCGTCGAATTTACGAGGAGCGTCAAGCATATCAAGAGATGCAACAGATTTACCAGAGTCACCAATCAATGCCTGCTCAGCCAACACAACAAAAGGCCCATTCACCTCTTCCTCTCCAACAACCACACCAGTCTTTACCTCCGCTCCCCTCCCAAGAGACCTCCCATCAACATAACCACCACCTTTATATGATGCGACAAGTACAGCAGCAGCAACTGGCCCACCAGGGCCTCCACCACAGACGCTTGTCTCGTTCAGCACCTCCACCCCATCAGCCATCACCCCATCCGCCACTCCACCCTGGCCAGCAAGGTCAGTACACAGAGGGAATCTACCAAAGTCATCAAGGCATGAGACCCCAACCCCACCATTCATCAACAGAGATACTCCACCAAGGCCCAGCACATCATTCCTCCTCTGAGATGCTCCATCAGTTGCACCAATCACAGGCCCACCATTCGTCCGCAGAGATGCTCCAACAAATGCAGCAGGCCCAAGCTCTCTACTCATCATCAGAAATGCTTCATCAAATGCACAAAGCCAAGGCCCATCACTCATCAGCTGAGCTTTTACATCAGTCTCAGCAATTGCAGCAAATGCAACCTCACCATTCCTCAACTGAACTTCTCCACCAGGCTCACCAGATGCACAGAGGCCAAGCCCACCATTCTTCAAGTGAGCTGCTCCATCAGATCTATCAATCCAAGCCCCATCACTCATCTACAGAACTTCTCCATCAAGTCAATCAAATACACCAACCCAAAGCCCATCACTCCTCCACAGAACTTCTCCATGAAATCCAGCAAGAGCCTGCCTCCCTCCCAGTCCAGTTTACGCGTGAGAGCCAGTCCCATCAGAGTCGCAGGAGTGTTAAAGGTCATCATCAGACAGATGTGTCATTGCAGGGAAGACTCAAAGACCAGCAGATCCAGCAAATTCACCAACCCCAGCCAACCAAACCTTCTCCCCAAAGACCTCATTCCATCCAGCAGACTCACCACCATTCCAGTACACCTCAGATCCACCACATCCACCACATGACCCCACAGCCTCCTCCTCCCCAGAATTACCAACACCAGATTCAAGTCATCCATCCTCCTCAGCAGCCCCACAGACCTCAGCCACTTCTTTCCACCTTTCAGCCCCTCCAGCCTCACCAGCCCACCCTCTCCACCTTTCAGCCTGTGCCCCAGCTCCACCAGTCACAGCATCAGGTCCAGTCTGCCACCCAAACTGGTCGTCCACAGTCACAGCCCTCACATCATCTCTTGCAGTCCCAACAACAGCATCAAACCCAACCTCACCACAAGCAATCTCACAACCAGAGTCAGCCCCAGTCCCTCCCTCACTCCATGTCTGATCCCACAGAGAATTTGGGATTGCCTCCTCCTCCACCTCTTCCACCACCATGTTCTCCGCCACCATTGCCAAGACCCACTCTGTCACGAATGGACTCGCACCATATGAGTGTGAAGAGGCTGCGCTGGGAGCAGGTGGAGAATTCAGAGGGGACCATATGGGGACAGGTAAGTTATGAGACATTTCTAAAAGTGACATTAAAGAAGAAACAGAATATTCCCTTTTAGACAATAGTATGCCAGATGGCTTGGATCAGATGTTCAAGGCCTTCCCCTTGAACATTATAGTTACAAACTTATTGGGATATTATGTGATAAACCAATACTGTGTAGCTCGTAATTATGAAGTGGTGCAGGTTGGGCCACAGTATAGCCCAACCTGCTTTGCACATCTACAGGCTAGAAAGTTTTCTTTTTGCAAAATAGCCCAAAGCCTCTTAGATTGGATGGAGAACATTGGGGAACATCGGTTTTAAAACCCTGACACAGGTTCTCAGTTGATTTTAGGTCTTGACATTGGGGCAATGGTGGTGATAGTGGTAGGCTGTTTACTAATCATGTGGCTTCTGAAAGCAGTTGGAGTAAAGAGGGAGTACTACACTTGACAAATTTTACTTGTGATTTTTTTTTCTTTCCTTTTACTTTATGCACAATGTATATCATGATATTAACGTTCCAACAAAATACACTGAAGTTTGTGGTTGAAATGTGACAAAATGTAAAAGAGTTGAAGGGGTATGACCAGATTCACAATGCACTGTCAAACATTTCCACTGAAGAGTGAGACTTGACCCCTGTGCACATAGCCAATGCCAAACAACCCTTGAAGGATGTTGTTTTTCAATGAGAGCGCTTACCTTAAAATACACAGTAACACACAAATGTTTTATTTTCTATTTTAAGATTCTAAATTTCTCTTGTTTATACTTCATCAACACAGATAAGCTAGATAATCTCACTGCAAGACAAATGCTGATTTTCTCTTTCTCTTCCTTTTGAAGTTGGGGGAAACTTCTGATTACGAAAAACTTCACAACATGGTGAAATATTTGGACCTGGAGCTGCACTTTGGGACACAGAAAGGCTCATGTGAGTGGATGTAAAAGGATGTTCTTATCGTGCTTAAATTTGAAGAGTCTGTACTCAGACCATTACTTACCATTATATAAGATATTTAAATGAATGAAATATAATTTTTATAAGCCGAATATTATAAGGAGCTTTTGTTTTCATTCATTAGATAACTCTCTGCTACTTAGTGTAAATCTTGATTAGTTGGATTTGGAGGCTAAATTTGAAGTCCAAGAGCGACCAAATCCAAATCAGGCTTCAGCTATAATTCAGCTATCACTTTCAGCTTAGAGAAATATTTGTTATTTATGTAAACATTGTTTTATGAGCAGTGGAAAGTCACTGAGCCTTTTCAGGCATGTTGATGTCATATATCTTTTAAATCAAAAATGTACTTAAAAAATATTCCATCCCTTCAAGTTAAACTTGTAAATCTAGTTTCAATAGAAATAAACATAAATGTTGTCGAATTTGTAGTGCCCGTTCCAGAGCCTCTGCCGCACCTGGAAACCTTCAAGAAGAAAGATGTTATAGAAATCCTCTCCCACAAGAAGGCTTACAATGCCTGTAAGTATAGCATTGTGCCCCACATACTAATATTTACATTTTCCTCATTTTAGTTTTCTATCCAATCTTCTGTTTTTTGTTTTTCATCTTACAGCCATCCTGATAGCCCACTTGAAGCTTTCTCCTGGAGAACTGCGTCAGGTGCTGATGAACATGGCTGCAGACAGACTGGAAGCAGCTCACATTAAACAACTGCTGCTGTACGCTCCTGATGCGGAGGAGGTGAAAAAATACGAAGCGTACAGAGAGAACCCCAGTAAACTCAGTGAACCAGACCAGTTCATGTTACAGGTAAAGTCCTGGCACATTGTGGAGCGAGTGTTGTTGTTGCCGTACAGCTGTGAAGGAACAGAGTTTCATCATGGTGATGATTTGAGGGTTATTGTTGATGTCTGTCAGATGTTGTCTGTACCAGAGTATAACGCCCGTCTGCAGAGCCTCCTGTTCAAGTGTTCACTTCAGGAGAAGACAGAGGAGCTGAGGGGAGCATTTGAATGTATCATTAAGGCCTCTTTGGAGCTGAAGACAAGCAAGAAGCTAGCTAAGATACTAGAGGTACCCTTCTTCCAAGAAAATGAATTAAAACGACAAATGTGTTATACATTTGTGAAACTTTCACACATTTGGTAGGAGAACATTCCTACTCAAGACTCTGTAATTCAGGGTACAAATCCTTAGCCTTCCACCATACAATTTTGCCCTACTTGGAATTTTTCTATTGCCTGAAATCCCAATAAAACACTTTGAGTTTTGTGCTTGTAATGTGACTAAGTATAAAATGTTCAAGGAAAGTATGAATTTTGCACAGTGCAGTTGATATATTCAGTTTGTTCTGTGTAGCTGAAAAAGCATTTCTTATACCACTTTTCCCCCATAACATTAATCTTTTATGTAGTTTGTGCTGGCGATGGGGAACTATTTAAATAACAGCCAACCTAAAACCAACAAGACCACAGGCTTCAAGATCAACTTTCTGACAGAGGTATTGTAGTTTGTTTGCCATAAATTGTTTGTTATAGTCCCGACATCTACTTTGCATATGCATCAAACATCCTGCCTGTGTCCTGTTCAGCTGAGCACTACTAAAACTGTTGATGGGAAGTCGACATTTCTGCACATCCTGGTCAAGTCGTTGTGTCAGCACTTTCCAGAAGTGTTGGACTTTTCCAAAGATCTTAATATGGTCCCTCTTGCAGCAAAAGGTAAGGAAACACATTAGATTTCAACTTTTATTTTAAACCCCTTCTCCTAACAAACTCACACTCCTTTCCAGTGAACCAGAGGACTATTACATCGGATGTAAGCGACATCCACACAACGATACAGGATATCCGCTCAGCTTGTCAGAAGATGCCTGCGACCGCAGAGGATCGCTTTGCGGTCGTCATGAGTGTATCCTTTAGAGAGATAGAAAAGCAGCAGAGGGAATTATTATCTACTTGGAGAAAAGAGATGCTGTAGTTCCTTAACTTTAATGTGTGCAGAACTTCCTGGAAAACAGTCATCCAGCAATCCAGTCCCTGGAATCGCTCCAGCAGAGGGCCATGGAAGAATTCAACAAGACAGCCTCATACTTTGGTGAAGATGGCAAAGCCACCAGTACAGAGGCTTTCTTTGGCATATTTGCAGAGTTTATGAACAAGTTTGAGGTAAGGAAATCATTTTTTGCCATTAACTATTTAAATGACTACCGAATTTAAACTTGGATGCATCATATCTTCTCCCTTTTTTGTAGTTTGTTTTGCACATGTATCTGGCATAAGCACTTTTTGAACTTTTTCACCTTTTATCACTTCAATATATTGCATAAGAATGGTATGTATTCTTTTACTCAAAATCCCCAAAATATACATTATAGTTTGTGTCTGCAACACAATGAAATGTGAAAAAGTTCAGTGAGTACAGATTTACTTTCAAGCCATTAGACATACAATGATTTAATGAATCTAACAGATATTTTTGTGTGCTTTTTTCACTGCAGAGAGCTCTCAGCGATCAACAAGCGGCAGAAATCCCCAAAAGCCCCAGGAGTCCTCGAATGGCCTCCCCCCAGGCCTGGTAACACACATTCACATTTGCAGATGAGACAGAACATTGCAGCAGCTGAGACACTTTACACACACATACAAACCCGACGTAGGCATACCATGCACAAACATGTGCACACAAGCGAAATGGAAAAGAGAAACTAAAGATGGCCGTTTCTACGCTAAACCTGTAAACGTTAGTGTTGTTCATGTTACATCCTGCAGAGAGAACAAAAAGGATTGTGATCAAGAACCTTGTTCAGTTTTCGATACATCTGTCTAAACTGTCTGAAAGTTCAGACAGATACTGAGACTCAGTAATGTACCTTAGTTTAAGTTTCATTTCCATAATCACCCATTAGTGAGGTCCAATGACAATAAAATAGAATATTTGTAGCAAATCTTTAAATAAGATGTATTTATATATTTCATCTTGAAATAGATACGAGCTTTAGTCCAAACTTGTTCACTGCACTCTGTGGTTCTGCAGAAATCACAGAAGCTGTGGGAACTTGTTCTTTACTTTTGTCAGACACCCACCACTTTGAATGTAACATAAGCTCTTTACTAAGTGTTTTCTTAAATAAATTTCCTCAGATTAAAGGCTGTTTTACTCGCTTTTGTGTACCTTAACCTCCCTGTCTGCAGACTTTTCTTCTTTTGGATGATACTTTGGATGATTATTACAACTTTTATATAGGAGGTAATGTCTGCACGGGCTGCAGCTGGCTATTTGTTTCATAGAAAATAATGTAATTGTAATCTGAATACAGAGAGAAGATTGCAGAAGTAGGAACCATGTGAGTCTTAAATCGGGCGTGTTGCAATTTCCAAATGTTTAACTGTGCTGCACTGTTAGATACTGCACTCATTAATGTGTAATTGACATGTATAATGTGATATCTGTACAGAATGAGAGTGTAAAATATGTATATGCTGCAACTCAGAGCACTGTTGTTTTCTCATTATCTCTACATTTCTTTAATTTTGTTGTATTTAACTGGATATTAATGTGTTTCTGGGCCAAGCATAGTAATACTCTACTAAAAGAGGACAGTGATGTTCTTTAGTTTATAGTGAAACTGATTTTACCTTCATATTAAAAATAACTGCAGTATTTAAACCCATTGAGCTTTTTCAAATTTGTCACACTGCAATCACAAACCTCAATTTCCTGTTATTGGATCTTATGTGACAGAGACAGTGCATCGCTGAAGCAGAGAACAAAGAATCAACCAATTTTTGAAAAAGATAAAAGATATGAAAAGTGCAGCATGCAGTGTTCTTTAGCCAATGTTGGGTCAATATTAGAGAATTTAAAAAAAGTTCAAGCCTAGTCAAATCGGATGGAGAGTGTCCGTAGCGTACCATGGATTCTCAATGATTTGGGTACGGACTTTGACTAGGCCATTCTAACTCTGGGTGTTGTCACCCAGACCAATCTAGGAGATGAACTTGTGCATCAAAGTTGTTTTCTTCAATTTCCAGGCATCTCTGACCTGTTTTCCTCTCGCCACACTTTTCATTATTTACATGAAAAAAGCATGCATCATTTTCATTTCCTTGAACAGTTATGCACTGCTTTAACCACGCATAACTGTTAAGGCAGTTAACAGTTATGCACAGTAATATCTGTCACGTGAAATTACAAAATAGTTTATCAAGGTTTGCTGTTGTGACATGATATAGAAGAGAAAAAGTTCAAGAGGGCAATTAGTATCTTTGCAAGGCCCTGTACATAAATGCATGCCTTAGTTTTTACTATTTGAAGTGCAATTGTTAAAAAAAAATGTTTAAACCACTGTAAGCAAAGTTTTCAAATTATGTGCTAGTACATGCTGTTTTTTGCTTGAGTACTAAAAAGCTACATTTAAAACATTGCTCTCCAGTTATCATATATAAAATATTACATCTGTATTTTTTATTGTGGCAAATAAATTCAGACAAATATAAAGAGATGTATGAAGACTGCTTTTGTTGCATTTTTGTAACATTAACTCTTGTTGCGCCAAAGAGAATAGACTGGTATATAACGTCAGTTTCTGTAAGTGCATCTGCCGACCTTTTTATTGTATGAATCTTTTTCTTTACAACTGCTGACGTGTCTCCTGCTGTCGCTGCAGTGGACATAAATAGTATTTTTTTTTTTGTGCTTGTAAGTGTTTTCTCTGATCACTGCTGACATGAACTCAAATAGGTATTCCACTTATTCTGCTCTTACTTTGTCTCGTGAGTGATTTGGATGAATTTAAACCTCTTACAGCAATCATTTGGCTTTTTACAGACATGAGGAAACTCTCTTTCACACGCCTCCCAGTGAGGTGTAATAAATCCCTTACATTTTAACTAAACCTTGTTGTGCATGTTGGGAAAGTGGAGTTTGAACCTTATGATGTGTAGAAGACGATTCAAGACAAAAGCCAGAATACAAGGATTGTCTGAGGGATATTGCTGACATGCTGTACTGTTTGGATGCAAGGCAGACCCATGGTATGAGACTCAAGAAGACAAATTACTGAAAGGTGAGTTTATCAAACATTGCAAACTTTGAGACACTGTAGTTTAAAGACCCCTTTGTAGCTTTTACTGCAGTAACTAATAACCTACTTACATCAAAGGTTAAAGCTGATTCTTTATTTTATGGTACAAATCTGCAAGAAGTGTCAAAAAATGAGAAGGTTGAGATGACTACCTTTACCTGTGGAATGGTTAGAAATATTAAATGTCAGATCATGCTGCCAGGGAGTAAAAAGAAACAAATAAAGCTAATGCCTTCATACAAAAGACTGCAGAATACTGTAATACTTCAAATGGTTTGAGAAGTGTAATGAAAATCCCCTTTTCTGCTTCATCCGAGTAAACTTTCTTCTCTGTTCTTAGTATGAAACAATCTTTGTTGCATTTTCCAGATGACCTTCAAACAAGCAACTGGTGAAAGAGCACCGACAACCAACATGCCCCCAACCCAGAAGCCCTCCTTTGGGAGCAGCACCCTGGTCACTGTGGATATTGTGGTCCTGGTTGTCTACTTCCTGCTGATTCTGGCTGTGGGTTTCTGGGTAAGAAGCCTGTCTTTATCTTTCCCCTCTTTGCTATTGGTGATATAAAAATGGTTAAGATACAAGGCTTTGTTTTGAAACAGGAACATACTGAACCATGCTGGTTTTATCAGTTGTGTTTACCCTTTTACCAAGCCTTGTGCAGCCTTTGTCATCCCAAGTTTATCAGTCTTCAAACTGTTTTATTCACATGTACGAATGTCACAGATAGAAGGGAAAAAGCAACTCAAACAGGTGTGAAAACATGACCAAGGATGTATTAATTACTTAGTATCTTGTAGTGTAGAAAATATGGTCATGTGTGGAAAAAAGTGCAACAGTTCAGTGAAAAATAAAATAAAATTATAACTACAATCTGTTAATGTATATTAAAAATTGAGAAAAAATGTGCAAGTTGTTAAATATGTAGTTACATATATGGGTTATAATAAATTAATGTATTTTAGTTATTAAAGCCCTTTTTATCAGGGCTGGGGTTGTTTAACTATATTTGATTATATTGCATTTAATAGTCACATGTTGTCATTATTCTTATTAAATATTATTATTATTTTTTCATAGTGACTTGCGGTATATGAATATAATATTTTAATGCAAGACTTTCATGATTTTAAAGCATAACATATGTTTTTAATTGAATAAATTTCACATTTATTAAATTCTGCCATTCAAAAATTATGGACATAATTCTGAATGTCTTTTTTTATCCAGTTTTATTTTATCATAAGATATGTATGGTTACGTAGCGATTGTTGATAAATTTAATTCTTTACATTTCGTGCTTGTGAATATAGCAATGCAGATTTTACATTTTAAGCTATCTTTATAAATGTGTAGAATAAAACAGCAGCAAAACTATCTTCAAAAAGGTTTCAGATCTGGCATGTGGTACAAGACAGATGTACCACATGAAAAGATGCTTATAGACTTTATTTCTTTTTTAAAGAAATGTTTTATAATATTGGAAGTAATTTTTCAGAATCATGTCAGACTACAAGATAGAAACAGGAGCTGTTAAAGTATCAGCATTCGTGGTTTACAAATCACACATTTTTTATTTGCTCTCATCAAGAAATGGAAGTGACAGAGCAGTAAACCACCAAACAACTTTAGCTAAACTTAGAGGGAAACAAAACTGGTATGATGTTCAAGAGCAAACTGCACACCTGAACAAACAGGTGTGCAGTTTGCCCTGAACACAAAACAATTTCCTCTGTATACTCTAAATTATCGACTTTCTTTTATTTTATTAGTCCATGTGGAGAACGAAGCGCAGCACAGTGGATGGATACTTCTTAGCTGGCAAGAGTATGACATGGTGGCCAGTAAGTACAACACCATCAAATCTTTTGAAAAAAAAAAAAAAGATCGACTGATTTTCTGATTAAAACATTTGAAGAAGAGCTGTTTTCCTCTTTTAAAAAAATGAGGCCAAGTTGATCTTAATCCCAATTTCCTCAACTATATTTAGGTTGGGGCCTCACTGTTTGCCAGTAACATTGGCAGTGGACATTTCATCGGTCTGGCCGGGTCAGGAGCTGCAGCAGGAATTGGGGCGATAGCTTACGAATGGAATGTAAGACATAAAATTTAATGTAAAAAAGAAAGTCTGAAGAAGAATAAATGTTAATGTCTTCGCATTTGTTAAAAAAAACAAAACAAAACAGGGAATGTTTATGGTGTTGCTGCTCGGATGGCTCTTCCTGCCCATTTACATTTCTTCTGGGGTGAGTTTCCTACACACCCAACTTGCACAGGAGTGCACTAATGGTGTGAGAGCAGCTCCCAACACTCTCTCCTCTCCAGGTTACAACCATGCCAGAATATTTGCAGAAGCGTTTCGGTGGAAGAAGAACGCAGTTATTTATAGCCGTCCTGTCCCTGTTTATTTACATCTTTACAAAAATATCGGTATGGCATAAATACAACAGGCATTTCTGTGTCTGGTTGGAAAATTGCATAAATCTGCATGTATGAACTCAAATTGTTTACTGTTTTTTTGTTGTGGTCAGGTGGACATGTATGCAGGTGCTGTGTTCATCCAGCTTGCTTTGAAATGGAATATCTACCTGGCCGTGGTGCTGCTGCTCGCGGTGACTGCCCTGTACACTGTAGCTGGTAACTTTTCTCCCTCCATCACCTAAATTGTGTAAAACATATTGTGCATTTGCATGTAGGAGTCCCATGCGTTGCATCTTTTGTTTTGCATTAGCTGTTGAGAGTGCCTAATGAGCCATATGTCGTGTTCTAGGCGGTCTTGCTGCAGTTATCTACACTGATGCAGCTCAAACTGCAATCATGCTGGCCGGAGCTCTCACCCTCATGGGTTTTAGTAAGTCAGATGCTACTGATTCTGTCACTTCCCATTACTAAATTTTACACACCTATTTTTGTTTTTGTCTCCACTCTCAGGTTTTGTTGAGGTCGGAGGTTGGAATGCGCTGATGGAGGGATATTTCACCGCCATTCCCTCGGTCCGTGTCCCCAACTCGACCTGCGGCATCCCTCGAGATGACGCTTTTCACATATTCAGAGACCCGGTGCACTCTGACCTGCCCTGGCCTGGTGTCATCATCGGCATGTCCGTCCCCTCCATGTGGTATTGGTGTTCTGATCAGGTACTGCAATAAGTTTATTTTTGAACTGATCCAGTCACATACAAAAACATTTATATGCCTTTTCATATATAGATATAACCATGATGCGAACTCTTGTGTACTTGCAATGTATTTTATTATTTTATCTGACATACCAACGTCAAGTATCATAATTGAAAATGATGCCGTTTTCAAAATCTACTATTGTATTTAGTCTTCCTAAGCAAAAACTGTATTGCTTTAAATACAACTGCAGGTATTTGGGTTGTGTTTCTACCATCTTTGTACATCCAGAGTGAAAATGTTGTCAGTTCTTCTCGAAAAAATATCTCAAATTCGTGGAGAATCTCATTAAGTCTTGCTACGTGCTGGCTTTAGCTCTGAGCTTTGACACGTGAATATGCTGTCAACTGAAAGCGTATTTATGTGTATTTAAGCAAATGATCCAAAGTGTATCCAAAGTGAATATTGAATACATTTGCTTTATCAGTGAAATAAATGTTTCCGTTGTAGTTTTTGTTTGTTTTGAGTAAAGCAGAGTTGTATTATTAGAAGAAGTAGACTTAATGAATGGTAAAGTACAAAATTATATTTAAGAATCATGATTTCTAGAATAAACATTTTATGATTGTAAAAAAAATGGGATGTTTTTCATCTTTAAAAGACTAAATGAAAACTTCTATTTATTTATGTGCTAAAATTTTCTCCTGGATTTAGCTTGACATATTTTTCTGCTAAAAACTTTCCACTTCACAGTATTAGTGACCTAAGAGAAAAATGCACAAGCAGTTCAACTGATCATTTACTGACTTATCAGTTAAGTGACAACATTGAGTTATAGGATTACTGTTCCCATTCTGATTTATGCAAAATAGATTCTTCCAATGAAGATCTCAGTTATTCATTCACCAAAGCCAGGAAGCTGAGTCTCTCTTGGTTCTCTGCAGGTGATTGTGCAGCGCTCTCTGGCTGCAAAGACTTTGACCCACGCTAAGGGGGGGTCTCTTCTGGCTGCATACCTGAAATTTCTGCCTTTCTTTGCCATCATGCTCCCCGGGTTGATCAGCAGGATCCTCTACACAGGTTCAGATTGGGCTGTTAGGGGATCAGTCAGTGTATTTCCCTTTTTTATTGTGTTCACTGTATGATATTGTGTCTAGATGAAGTGGCGTGTGCAGACCCTGACCTGTGTAAACAGATTTGTGGAAACTCAGTGGGCTGTTCAGACATTGCATATGCCAAACTGGTTATGGAGCTTCTCCCTGCAGGTGAGACGCTGTTTCTGCCGTTACTCTCCCTCTTCCCCAACTTCCTTTCACACAGACAGTTCCCTACTTGCCACTCTTCCTTCTCAGGACTGCGAGGACTAATGATGGCGGTGATGATTGCTGCTCTCATGTCGTCTCTGACCTCCATCTTCAACAGCTCCAGTACCATTTTCACCATGGATTTATGGAAGAGCTTCAGATCTCGTGCTTCTGAATGGGAGCTCATGATTGTGGGGCGGTATGACTCACTGTAGCTTCCAGTCTTTTCAACTTATGAAAAGATTTTATTTTATAGAGAAGAAATACAGCTTGATATATGGCCGTTTTGTCCATCTAACTCTCTATACACCAAAGTATTCATTCCCCTGGATCACTTGAAGTAGGGCATAATTGTAAAGTTAGAGGAAGATAAGACACTTTAAAAAAAAATAATAATTAATGATGAAAATCTGAAAAGTGATTGTATAAAAAAATCACTTTTTGATTTTACTCTATTAACCCTAAAACAATCTGGGGCCATCATTTGCCTTCAGAAGTCTTATAACTAGCCAGCTCTGGTGGGACAATTACAGCTATTAGATAGATAGATAGATAGATAGATAGATAGATAGATAGATAGATAGATAGATAGATAGAGAGAATTTATTGTCATTGAACAGGATTCAACGAAATTAGTTGTGCATTCTATCTAAAAACCTGGTGTAGAATTAGGAATATGGGATACGACTTAAAAATTAATATTAATACACACTTTCCATCCAACATAACTGAGTTTGACCACAAAAAACCTGCAGCTCTAATAGCAATATGCGACGCTACAAAGTGTTGACTCTGTCATACAAATATGTATCATATTCTTCAGTTTTTTGTTTCTGAAAAATGTCAAATTCATTTGTTTACTTCACAATTATGCATTACACTTTGTCTAAAATTTCTATGAAATCCATACATATTTGATATTGTGATGTAATGAAGTTCAAATGGTACTTTTAATAGGCACTGCACTTCCAAAGTCATGACTTTTCCAAATGCTTTCACCTTAATCCTTAAAAAAACAGAAAACATTGCAGCTTAAAAGCATGCATATAAGTTCAGCAGACAGCTAATTTGCTTATTTAAGGCATTAAACTACATGTTGACCCTGCAGGGTGTTTGTGCTCGTCCTGGTGGCGGTGTCAGTGCTCTGGATTCCTGTCGTCCAGGCCAGTCAGGGTGGCCAGCTCTTCATCTACATCCAGTCCATCAGCACCTACCTGCAGCCCCCTGTAAGCATCATCTTCCTCATGGGCTGCTTCTGGAAGAGGACTAATGAGCAAGTGAGGAGCTTAATCATCAGACTGCATTTAAAAATGAGCCCTTTTGTTCCAATTTGCTTATGGGTTTGTTATGTCATGCAGGGTGCCTTCTGGGGTCTCGCTATTGGTCTCACAGTGGGCTGCATACGCATGTTGTTGGACTTCCTCTACCCTGCACCACTGTGCTTTGAAGAGGACGACAGACCCGGCGTGCTGAAATACGTTCATTACCTCTACTTCTCCATGCTGCTGTCCTTCATCACCCTGGCTGTGGTGGTTGTAGTCAGTCTGGCTACCGAGGAGCCCAGTCCAGAACAGGTGAATTACCAATAGCACCACTAGATGTCAATAACGTGCTAAGATACATGCAGACTCCAGCCGTGACATGTTCTTACTGCTTTGCTTTCTAAACAGATAAGTCGTCTCACTTGGTTCACAAGGTTTGATCCGGTGAAGCCAAAAGAGCAAGAGATCCCAGAGGAACACAGATGTACAGAAAGCAGAAATGGACAAGCTGTCGATCAAAGGAGAGGTCTGTCTCTACTGCACATCTCCCAACTTCTACTTCCAAACTGCCTAGTTAACGCTATTTTTCACTGACCTCTGCAGACTCAGTTTCGTCTGTTACCAGTCCTCCCAGTCAGTCCAGGTTCATGTCTGCCATCTACTGGTTGTGTGGGATGGAAAGACGAAGTGAGGCGGACAGCAACACTGTGGCCCCGGCTGCGCCTGAGCAGATCATCTGCACTCTGGATGAAAAGCCAAGTCTACGGCACCTTGTCAACGCCAACCTCATCATTTGCCTCTCGGTAACGGTCTTCATCATCGGCTACTGGGCTTGAAGGGAAGAACTCTAAACTTTATGAAAGTATTCCTATCCCCTCAGACTGTTTCACTATGCAACCACAAACTTCAATGTATTTTATTGGATCCTTATGGGATAGACAAATATGAATGAAAACATTTTACAGCATGGCCTGCATTTCTATTCAGCTCCTCCCCTTACTTTGACACCCCTAAATTAAAACTGATTGCCTCTAGAAGTTTGCCAATTAGTAAACAGACTGGAGTGTGATTTAATCTCAGTATAAATCTGTTCAGTTAATGCCTAAGAGCTTTATTAGGGAACAAACAGGATCATAAACAGCAAGAAAGGAGGCGTGGCCTAAAGTTGTGGAGAAGTTTAAAGCAGGTTTAGATTAGCTTTGAACGACTCATGGAGAAGTTTAATCTATTACATGACAATAAAGAGTACGGCACAACCAACACCCACTAGTACCATGGGAATACACAGCAGTGGCAACATAATACTGTGGGAATCCTTTTTTTCCCAGCAATGACAGATGAGCTTTGGAAATACAGTTGGAGAAAATCTTTGTGATATTTTACATATTATAATAATGCAAGTCTCTAGTTGTGATTGATAGTTTACTCATCATTTTCTTCCTATTTCATTATCATTTTACTTTGTGCTGGTCAATGGTAAATAAACTTAATTTATAAAGCCCTGTTCGCATTCAAACACAGATATTCACAAACAGGTGATCAGTTTAGCACACAATCTGGGGTTAAATGACAGAGGAGAAAACTGGAATCAAGCCCACAACTTTAAGACTGAAACACCTATTTTATCCATTTAGCTGCAGTCGCTCATAAAATACACTGAACTATTTGGTCATGTGGCTGTGAAAATGTTTGAGGCGGCACAAATGCTGCAAATATAAAATATGTACAAATTTTAATATATAATGTTAACCTGGAGTTAGCCGAAATTAACCAGAATAGTGATATTTTGTCCTCTAAAATACTGTTTCTATGTATTATTTGTAAACTGAATTATATTCAAAGTAAAGTCCAAAGAACAATCTCATGAGTTCACATTTAGTGTTTTTTTATACGTCTTACTGGGTAAATATCTGTACTTGCAACCTTTTTTCTAAAGATTTGAATAAAACTAATTATATAGAACAATGATGCATGGTGTGCCGAAGAGTAGAAAAGACCACAAACAAACTTGTAGTAAATTGTACTCAAAGAAAAAAAAAATAAAGATTTTAATGTTTTTTCTGTATTTGGTCGAAGCTTTGATTTTGGAGTAGGAGTGATTACAAAAAGAAGATTGTCCCTTTTAACAATAAGAGCAAATATTAGCTCCTCAAATAGGACTTTTCCCATTTAAAAATCAGCTTAGTGGATGTCAAAAAGGAATCCTGATTAAAAATGAGACAATCAAATCTCACCCTGTTGTATTCTTCAAGGTATCTAAGTAAAACCACCTGAAAATGCAGCAACAAGCTCTGAAAGGCCATCAGCGGAAGACAACTGCATCTCTTATTGCACCCTTCCCAATGTATTTGGTCATCGCAACTCTTAATCTGTGCTAAACAACTCACAGTTATCTTTGGCCCTTTAGCTATTTCTTAATACCATCCTGCAGACTGTGAACATTTCATTCTGTCAGATGAAACAGCCAAATTTGGAAAAATGAAAATTCAGTTTAGCGTCATGATAAATAAGTGACAGTTTGAATTCAAATCCGATGTCGGAGGTTAAAATCTCAAAACAAAAGCTAAAACTGCACTCAGATGCTTGTCTCCAAAAGGATTCTTAGCTTTGACACTTTGGCATAAAACGAAGAGAGGTACAAAAAGGTGAAACTTCTCCAGCATTCTTTTTTTTTTCCTTAGTTAAGCTGCTATACAACTCAAGTCCTTTAAGCTTTGGCTCTGCAATTCAATTTTTAGACACCTAGCAGAGCGTACAGCAAAAAGAGTTCAATGTTGGAAGCGATGGCTGCACATGGGTTTTATGGTTTAAGCCACCACTGTACGACGAGGCTTCTGGTTTGACTCAGTGGAGCAGACAAAATATATATATATGTGTATAAAAAGAAGCTGTTGGCATCTTGTAAGCAGAACTGGTGCCTTGTCTTAAATGAACAATAAAAGCTGGAGTGCATTCTACAGAGCAGTGTTCTCTGTCTTGATTTGGGGGGTTGGGTGCAGGGTGGAGGTCGGCTCTTGACCAGCAGAGCCCTTCACTACTTGCTCCTTGATCACCTGAGGGACAAAAGCTCTTGTGATCCCCTTCATAACCAGGCCTCCATCTGCAAAAGAGAAAAACCCAGATGGAGCAATCACCAAACACATCATGAAGTAAAGCAAACAGTTGCACACATACACACACACACGCCTGCAAACTCCACATTCTTTAAGACACCAAGGACTCTTCTACAATTTAAATATAGTCAATTCTGCTAAAAATTAGGGATTTCTTTTTCAGTTTCCTTGGTGTGTTAATCTGTAAATGCAACAAAAGTTTTATGGCACAGATGTGGCTAAGAGCATTGACCACGGAAAGTACAAAACAAAAAGTCTGATCCTGTTTAGAAGCCTGTTAGTGTCACAGCAAACAGTTAAGAGACCGTTGGGGGGGGTTAAACCTAAATGCAAGCAGGTTATGAACAGACAAATGCACAAAAACATGCCTTCACACATGAACATTCAGATGCATCTCAATAAATTAGAATATCATCCAAAAGTTAATCTGTTAGCTAGCCGGAGACTCCTAACAGTTTTGCCCACTCTCCTTTTCAAAATTTTTTATTCTTTCACTCTAAAAGCTTTTCTTTCAGCTTTCAGCACCATCCATCTTCCCGTCATCTATAGAGCTTCCTGTCCCTGCTAAAATGAACAGCATCACGCCGCCACCACCATGTATCACTGTCGGTGTGGTGCGATCAAAGTGGTGTACAGTGCTAGTTTTCTGCCTCAATTAGTGTTCTGTACGCAGGTTCAGTTTTTCCACATTTTCACCCCTTTTTATTTGTCAAAGATTAATTACATTATGTTCTTCCTGTTCTAAATCATGCACCATTTACTTCAGAAGTATCGTGTTATGGTCTACGCAATCAAGAGGGAGACTGTTCACTTGGCATTTAACATTTTATGGAGTGTAAGCCTGAAATTGTCACTGTTAAAGAGTGCCATCTCCAAGTACCGTATATCATTGGAAAGTTGAGTGGAAGGGGGAAAAATGTGGTAGAAAATTGCACACCCAACAAGAACAAATGAAAACCCCTGAGATAATTGTGAAGCAAAAACCCAGAGTCATTCTAATATTGGTCTTATGTAACATTTTTATTTTACAAGTGACTGTCTTTTGTCTTTTGTAGACTGTTAGATATACATTTTTTAACACAAAAACATTTGAAATACTGACCTCTGTATTGAATCTACATTGCTTCCACTTTCGTAATTGAATTACCAGAAACAAATTAACCTTCTAATGATAGCACAACGTATTGAGATGCACATGTACCTATCTGTGTTACATGTATTAGACATGCAACAAAGCTCTAGTTGCCTTTTCCCCCCCAAAATAGACAGACAAACATGAAGCAGCAAAAAGTGCCAATACACCCAGCCAATAGGAACCTTACCATCACCTGCCCGGCAAAGCTCATCTTACAGGCAGGTCAGCAGCTCAGACATCTGCAATGTTTACACACATTTCCTGTCATGCTTCAGATCACCACAGTTCCGTTCAGAGTGACACAAATCGAGACAGTGAAACCATAAGAAGAAGCTAGAGATCTAAAAACAGCAGCGCCCTAAGAGGAAGCTTCAGACGGTTATCGGCAGACGAGCAGAAAGGGGGAGGGAAAAAAAATTGCTCGAAGTTGGCTGGAGATGTTGTTTTCTTCGCTTCAACTTGAACCAAGAAGAAGAATAATTTGAGTAAAATGTCAAAAAATGTGAACAGCTTGCAGAATCTGATGCAATCAGCCACCTTATTATCATAAACATGCATCTGGAATATTGTTAACAACCCAACACGCTGAACAGATGTGACAAAGACCCTGGACTAATTACAACTTGATGTTAAAAAAAATAAAAAAAGTCTACCTGATAAATTAAAATGAAGAACTTTCATTTTGATAAATCAAATAACTTTTAATATTCTGCTTCTGAACCTGCAGAATAATGTCATTACCTGTTATGATCTTGGATGCAGAGCTGCAGATGCCATTACCGTTGTCATTAGCTGCGGGCTGTGGTGGCGGCGGCATGCTGGGTCGCACTCTTGGCTTCGGGGCGGGCCTGGAGGGGCGGGGCAGAGATCCAGTGGCGTACGGTGGCGGAGTATCAGGCGGAGTGGGAGTTGTTGGGGGTGAGGGATCTCCCTGGGCCGGCTGGTGGGCTTGAGGAGGCTGTGGCGGTGGGTGGTTTGGGGCTTGGATGAAATCTTTGCTGGAATGACGACGGGCTGTGAGGGGTGGGTGACCGGGAGAGCCTGGAGGCTGGGGGCTGCTGGACTGAGAGGCGTACAGGCTGGGCTGCTTGGGCGGAGCTGGTGCCTGCTTTTTGGTGCCTTCAGTGCATAAGATCAACAAGACATTATTTATTCCCTTGACTTTTTAAATGTTTTGTGACGCTACAACCACAAACTTCAATGCATTTCATTGAGATGTTAAGCGATAAATCAACACGACAACATCAACATATAACATAAAGTAAAAAAAAAGTTACAAAAGTGTGAAAACATTTGCAGAAGGCTGTAAACTAAATATGAGTGTGCGCTCTGTTCTCACCTCTGCGGACCATATGTGGGCTCGGCCCTCTTGACCCACCCTGAGAGTGCGGGGTCCCGACTGTAAGATGGAGTGAACCATTCCTCTGCTGAGGAGGGGTGGACAAGGGTTCCCGGGGTTGGCTGTTAAAATACAACAGAGCAAAGCATTAAACCATATCAATAATGTACTTTACATGACACAACACTTTTTAATGGTGCAAAATCAAAAAATAAATAGATCATGCACACAAACATCAACATACATTTTCCATCACGAGATTGGACAAAGGTCAAAACAAGAGGAATCACTCAGATTTAGGCAAACAAGATGCAAAAACAGTATAAGGTCAGTAGATGCAGACATAAAACTGTTTCAGTAATGTGTTGAATGCAAAATTGAAAAAGCCCAAGAAGCAGACGAGCACTGGAACGTGCCGGTTAGCAGGCGGAAAGAAGCGCATTGTATTGTAAAAATAGGTTCAAAATCGCAAGCAGAACAGAGAAAAAATAAACGCACGATCAAAGCAAAACGTGATTTTCATCGCATTCTTAATCACGGAAGCCAAATTAAATGCTGTGCATGAGGTGGAGATTATTAATCTAAGAGATCCAGAGTGGTTCTTACAGTTACCAATCAAACACATGGCAAACACAAAGGTTGGGCGGGTTCCGGACTGGTTGATTGGTTGCGAGCCGACGGTGGAGTACTGTTGCGACCTCAGCTCGCTCCTTACCTGCTGTCCTCTGCGCTGGGCTGCCTTACACCCTGAGGCTGCACTGCGGCTGCCTGGACCCCACCCCCATGAGCCTCACCGCCTCCATCACCACCAGCAGCAGCAGCGGTGAACAGACCCGGCTGCTGAGCCTCTGGACCTGGCGACTGAACCTGGGGGGACTGCAGCTCGGACTGGGAGGAACCCTCAGCTTCCAGAGGAGGCAGTGAGGGTTGGAAGGTGGGTGAGGTTAGTTGTGTCTGCTTTCTATTTACAGTGCCGATTCTGCGTGGAGCGGGCTCCGGATGTTTGTTAACAGGGCTACGAAGGAGGGGGAAAGGGAAGAGAGTTCAGGAGGGCAAAACCACACGCCAACCAAACAGTGACGGGGAGCAGGAGACCGAGAGAGAGAGAGAGACAGCTAGGAGCAGTGAGAGACGGTGTAAGACATACGAAAAAGGGAGAGAGAGAGAGACGGTACTTCCTGAGAGCAGTGAAACCAGGCCAGCAGGAAGAACCAAAGAGCACATAAAACCACACCACAGTCATCTCTGAAACTGAGCACTCATCTCTGAAACTGGGCTGCACTCTATAAAAGTTACAGGCGACACCAGAGATACAAAAAGTAACACAGGAAGCCCACACAAAATATAAACCTACAGAAAGACCTAAGCTTTAATTGGAAATTAAAAAGATGACAAGAGTACAGAGCAGTAATACAAAGAGAAACAGACAAAATCATGTCCCGACAATGAAAATGTCTTCAAAACATAGAAAGAAGCAAAAAATGTTTCATTACCATGAAACAGTACGTGATTAAATTGTAGTGAAATCTTGCAAACAGATCAGGAAAAAAAGTGCAGCGATAAAAGAAAACATCATCCCTTCTTTCACTGGTCAGTAACTGAATTCATTAACGCTACATGCTGCTATGGCACAGCTTTGAAGTCTGGGCTAGGCAGATCTTCAGTGGGCGTCTCAGTGACCGTGATGGACTCGTCGGCCACTACGTAAAGGGCCGAGACTGCTGGGCCCCGCGACTCCTGCCTGCTCAGTGTCTTGGGGCGGGAAGGGAGGGCGAGGGGCAGGCTGAGGCTGAGGTTGGGACGAGACGGGTACCTGTCTTTACGGGGCGTGTGAGCATCCCCTTCGTGCCCGGTGCTGCCGGGGCGCTTCCTGTCCAGCCCAGGCTCCAGGTCTGGGGTCGGCGGGTGGCTGGGCATGGAGAACATGCCTGAAACATTAAACTCCACCTCTGAAAGAAAGAAGAGATAATGCGATTAACAGAGGTAAAATCTCCTATTTAATTCAGACACAACACAGAAAGAAATGGAATCAACTGTTTACTGTCAAAACTCTGTATTTGTTGTTGGTGGGGAATGATTAAAAAGTATATCTGATTAATTAAGTGCTAATTAGAACTTATTTCAATTTACCTCCAGGAAAGAACCAATCAGCATGTTGGATGATGGGTTCTATGATGGCCCCAACATGGACAGACGTAGCTGCTGCCATCTCTGCCAGCGTCCTGAGTTAGCAGTGACATGGCAGCAAAATAAAACGAACAAAAGCCGGGAATAAATGTACGTACTAAGTATTCAAGAGAACTGTAACAAAGAACCTGTCTTTTACCCCTCTGTTTTTGCCCACAGCAGGTTGGGCCCCAAGACAATGGCGATGTTACTGGGAGTCATTTTATTGACCTCACTTTCCTGAGCCAGTTTGGCCAGGAACTTCACCAAATACCTGCAAAAGAAACAACCAGTACCCCAGCAAGCATAAGAAACTCTTTTGCTTTTACAATCCAGTTTATAAATTGGTAAATAAGAGACTTGTGTTGGCTGTAATTTCATAAAATGACTGGAGCAACCATGAAGCTACACAATCACCTTACATCTTCAATGACTGGGCCCTTTTATTGTTCTACTGGCATATTCATAACTGACAAGTAGAAAGAAATAATTTGCCTATAAATGCATTTAATAGCTACATTCATAACATATGAGATGCTTGAAATGTCTAATGTTTCAATAGTTTTGAAACACTGGCTCTTGAGGGCTGGATTTGGGAACCCCTGCTCTAAAGGGGCACATGAATATAACCTTCAAAATAAAGGTTGTGTGTTTAAATATTATTTTATCAATCATAACAAAGCAGCTTTATCTGCACACAGCCAAGTTACATCAATGTGAAAAGACGTTCAATTTTATTTAATTTTAAGAATTACTCACTGAAGGCAAAGACTGCTATTTACTAATCTTTTAACAGATTATCAATGTATTTTATCAATATATTCTGGCACACCGACCTTAACGCAACATTACTGAGTTTGTTGCAAACTACAGTCTACAGTTGCAAACTTGATGTCACTGTTTTCCAGACTAAAACAAAAAATTTGCTGCGACCTCTGATAATTTCAACTGGTATGACTTTTCTAAATTAATGTAAACTAAAACTAAATTTTTTGTAAATTTCCTTTAGATAACATTTGTTTTTCAATTAGCGCTTTATAAATAAACTGGTTCAATCGCTTTATGTTTCAATTTGGGTCTTGGGACATCTGAGAGAAACTAGCTGACTGTAGCAGTCTGAACTTTAAGAGTAAGCAATAAAATCTTAAAATCAATTGGGAAACTGACAGAAAACCAGTGAAGAAATGCCAAGAGTGAAGTAATGTGTTCAGGCTCTTTAGCATCCGTTATAAAAGGGAGTTTCGTGACATGTGCAATTATCTGTTCTTTTGCTACAACCACCGCTACACTGCTTATTGGTGATTAATTTTACAACGTTGAAACTGTTCCAAGATTTCAAGATCCATAATTAAATTACTTTGACTTTTTTATTACCATAGTTTCTACAAGTTTCTACAATAAATTCTCGACAAAGGTGTGGCATTTAAAGTGCAACTTAAGTTCTGGTGACGTAATTTCCAAACATCGAAGTGAAACATTGCTGAGCGTTCTCATACCTAAAGTTAGCTTTGTGAGCCTTTGGCAAATTGTCACATATCACCCAGAGAGCCTGAAGCCTTTTGTCGGGGTCAGAAATGCTGAAAACACAGAGAAAACAGTTGCATTAGTTGCAGGGAACATGTCTTGCAGGATATTAAAAATCCCTTCTGTGTATGTGTATGTATGCTTTATTACTTGGAGGCCTGTATCCACTCATCATACATGCTAAACGTCATTAGAGGCTCAGGTAGTTCCCTGAGATAAGACTTCAGAGCTCCTGTGAAAAGCACAAAAATACTATGAGAAATCAATTTTAAAAAAAGCATCTTGAGAAAATGGTTTTACTTTTCACTAAACCACAGTGGAAGTTGTACCAGCGACTGCATGTGGATCTGAGTAGAACTCCTCAAGTTGCGAAGTGGAGCAGTCCAGTGCTGCTTTCAGCTTTTTAAGTTTTGAAGCTCCAGCAGCAATCCGGAAGAGTCCCTTAGAGGAACATGAGAAAGGGAGGGGAATAAAAAATCAGCACTGTTGCACCCAGCTCTGGTTAACACCTTAAAAATTCAAGAAGCTAGAGCAGCGCCGGGAATAGGAAAGGAGAAGTAGATATCTGTCTGAAACAAGAGAGGAACCGTTCTGTTATCGTCAGAATTGTTTGTCTCTGTTTGACTGAGCACCAGACAGACGCAGCACAATGGTTTGGTTTCACTTCATAAAAATGCTTTAAATCACAGTCAACAGGGAGTCCAGCAGCACTGTTACATTTAAAGTGTGCAACAGCAGAGAGGCTAATGGCGAACAGATGTCCACACACATACACATGTTTTATCCCTGCAGGACCAAGACTAGCTGACCAAAACCTGGCAACAGATGTTTCCAGACTGTAGATGCCATCCTTTATGGAGCCTCCTCTCCTTCAAGCTCAAACGGAGACGAGCATTTACATTTTTTATGGCCAAAGATTTATGTTGAAATTCTGGTTAATAAGTATCAACTTTGCCCCTACTTTGGTGGTTTTTTTCTGACTCATGCCTTCCCTTCATCTTTACCTCTTCCCTCATGCCGGTCTCCAGCAGCATCATGACGCAGGCCTCTAAGGGTAGAGCGATCTCTCGATTGCTCTTCTTGAGGTGTTCCTCCAACGCAGTGCCAAACGCAGGCTTCTCCATCCATGTATCTACATAAATGAAATACATTAACATGTTGGAGGCAATCGAATGATAAATGGTTCTTTTATGTGGCTTTTAGTCTGACTCAAAGGCTAAATGAAAGTCCTTTGGCCTGATTTTTTTTTAATTTTTTTTTTATGAAGAATTCGTTATTCAAATTATTTTTCATCTTAGGCTCCATTTATACTCTCACAATTTCATGGTGTTAGTTTCTAAGATGCATCTATACTAAAATAGATTTTAAAATAAACATCTCTGGGACTTCTGAAAAACTAATTAACTTACTAATTGTGAGTTTAAACCCAGCCACAAATATCTGAAAAAAAAACTTTAGAGAGAAGAAAATAAGCACTGGAAAAGGTGTTGAATTACTCCATTATTTTCCCATCTAGAACAATTTTACTTCAATAATTATTAGGCATAAACCACAGACATGGATTGGGATCTTAATCAAGTTTTTCCTTTTAATAATCCCTACGAGAGTCCATGACAAAACTCAACTCATGATACCTGTTGTTGGCCTATTCTCATTCACTGAACAAAAATATTTGTTGATCTAACAAATATGGGTTTTTATCCCACTATTATCCAAGCACTTCTGCAGTGGAATAGACAGTACTCTGCTTTCTCTCTGTCCGTGTCCCGCGACCTGTTCTGTGTTCAGGTAAACCCAACAGAACTGTGCAGTGAGCAGCTGAAACAATGAATTTCACGACTTATGAAGCAGCATGCTACTTTAATTAACAGAACAACTTTTCTTTATGGTTTCTTTGAACACAATATAATAAAACCACAGTGAAATATGTGATGAGCCAAATGATCAAAGAGTTTTATTAAAACATAAACAGAGAATCTATTCCCAACCTTTCTATAGAAACAGGGTCTAACTATTGCATCAGCTGATAAACTGACTGATTCTGACTTAGTGCTTTCATTTTCTTTTGTTGGGTAAAACTCAATTCTCTTCTGTTTGTATTGAAAGAAAATGAAACTCTCATTGTGATTTCACACCAAGAGCTATGGAGCTGGCTTAGATCACAAGCCCGGTTGGACTATTTTCACGCTACTGCAGAATGAAGCAAACTCTCATGGATCTTATTATAAACAGCATGTCCTCACCTTGCTGCATTTGGATGGTAGGAATAGCTGTTTCCAGAGCTGACAGAGACTTCCTGTGATACTCGGCCTGGGCTTCTAATAACTGCAACACACAAAAATGCAAAACTTTGCCATCCATGAATCAGTTTTTTGGATTATGAGGTGAGCTACTAAACTTTTGACACACTCACCATGATATAATAGCGTGCATAGTCTCCCTCTTTTGAGGCAAAGTTGTACATGTCTGCAGACAGCTGGTCCTGCGGGATGAATGAAGGTGACAGCATCCTTAACCTTTGTTCTGAGCATTAACCATAAACTCCTCATTACGACAACGATGAACCCCACATGACAAAGCTTTGACCTTTAATTACACTAATGATCTTCCTGGCATGATTGCCTTGAGCCATTCTTGCAAGGCCTTCTTTGTTCAGCCACTTCATTAAACCGAGGAATGCACACCTATTAGCTCAGACAAGCCTCCATTAAAGTCCATGAAAAGTAGATTACTCTATGGTTACTGATTGTTACCTTGCATATTTCTACTTTATTGAGAGCCTCATCCATCTCATCCTTGAGTGAGTCTACTTTAGCTGCCATGGCCTGGTTGTTGGATTTTGTTGACTGAATCCACCTGAAGGACATAAAACAAATCACACTGCAGCTTACAGTAAAAAAAAAACATATTTATATACACTACATAAAAAAACACAATCTATTTTTCTCATTGACTGATATTAAATCTTTCTTGCTTTAGATAAGTTAGAATTAAAAAAAATGAAGATTTGCTAAAATGACAAAATAAGACCATATTTAATATATTTTGCTTTAGCTCTCTTCAATTATAGCTTAAGTTAGCTTAAGTTAAGGACAATTTAACTTAAGTGGCAACTTTTCTAAGTTGCTACTTTAAAGCAACTTGGAAAGGTCCAGTTGATGAAGCTTTGCAAGTTTCATAAGATTAAATAGAGGCACATTTGTGGATGTATTTTAAGGCAACATCTCAATCACATACTGCCTCTTTGTGTGACATAATGTAGAAATTAAAAGCAATCAGCCAAGAATTTAAGAAGAGAATTCTGGATCTCCACAAGATTGGTTCATTCTTGGATACAATTTCCGGATGAATATAAATTATAAATGCCCCGTACATGTGTTCAAATAATTATATGCAAGACGAAACAGCTTGGGAATCTCCAATGATCAATTTAGTCTGAAAGGAGACGGGTTCTGTGTTACAGGTAAACAAATTTGGAACAAAATGCGTGAATCAATCACACAAAGATCTCCTGTACCAACATGGACTGAAAGACCACTAAGAGAGAATGAGGCCATTACTCCAAAAGCAACAAAAAAACCACCAGATTTCAGTTTTTTTAAGATGTACTGATTCATCCATACTAGGATGAAAGTAAAAACCCTATCTATCCATAATGACAACTTTATATGAAGACTGCCAGCCTCAGTACATCATCCCAACTGTAAATAATGGTGGTGGCTTTTCAAAAATGGATGCATCATGGGAAATATTTGAGCAACACGTGAAGACATTATTCAGGAAGTTAACACTTGGGTGCCAGTGGGTCTTCAACATGGACAGTAGACTTTACTGTATCACTAAAGTAGATGTAAAGCGGAATAAGCATAATAAGGTCAGTGTTTTGGAGTGGCCATCTCACACTCCAAACACATAGAAAACTCGTGGGCAGAGCTGAAAAGTGTTTGACGTTAAATCAGGCTAAACATTTTTTTGCTCGTTACCAAAGTGGAAAAATTAGGTTACATCTCTGATTTCAACTGTATTTACAGGATCATCTCCAAAATTAGCCTTTTTAGCCCAAACTATACCAACAACAACCAAGCCTTCATGTCAAGTTGAAAATGTAAAAACTATAAGCTTCATAAATTGTGGAATAATTAATAAATAGGCATCAGTCTTCACACAAATGCACCTCGTCTTGGCCGAATCGTAATCCAGAACTAGCCTGGCAAGTTGCTTCCTCTGTTTCAGTATGTTAGGAATCTCCACCTGTGGGAAAAACATTCAGGAATCATGAGAAAGGCTTGACTAAACACGTAACACAGCACTGAGAACGTCTTTCCTACAAGTCTGTGAATTACACTGTAAATTTAATGCTTAAGTGTACAGAACAACTGTTACAGAGCAGCTGCATGACAGATACCGAATAGTTTGTGGAACATAAAATGAGTTATGTCTGTGTTTTTTTTTTTTGTTTGTTTTTTTTTTACCTCTGCCAGCTGGTTGAGAGGATCCAGAATATCTTTTTCCATCTGCAATTCATGCTGCATAAGTTCGGTGGCTAACCGGCTCTCGGTCTCCCCGCACACCTCCAACATCTTGCTGCAACACACACAAATATATGATAATTTCACTGTTTTCACAATTCTACATGCAGTTTCTACCAGAGACAGGTGATTTTTCAGTCATTCAAGTAGTCACAGTTCTGGTTAATGCTGCTGCTTCACAGTTCCTGAAATTCTGCAAACTTTTTCCCCTTTTGTGAAGCCACAACCAGAAAAAAAAAAGTATTTCATTGGTGTTTTATGTCATAGACCAGCATAAAATTGGGTATAAATGTGGCGTAGAAGCAAAAGGTTTTAAAGTGTTATTACAAATAAAAAAACAACCGGAAGAGTGTGGTTCACGTTGTCATTCAGCACCTCTGAGGCAGTACTTTGTAGAGACATCTTTTGCTGCTGTTGCAGCTTGTTTGTACATTTGACCAACTTTTGCCCATGTTGTATCTGAAAAGGAGCTCGTGTGAAGTGCTGCTGCAAATTTACTATTTGCAGCTAAAATAGTAAATTTCCTACTGCAAATTAGACTGAGATATGGAATATTTGACTGCTGAAGAATTCCCATAGCTTGATGATGACTCCTCCATTTTTTATAAAATGGCGAGCAGATCTCTCTCCTCCAGAGTTACCACGGACCTGTTCTGTTCTGTGTCTCTGATTAATGCTCTCTTCATCTGTGTATGTTTTCTTCGGATGATGGATTAAACAGAGCTCTGTGTTAAAAGTTTCGAATGTTGTTTTATAACCTTACCCCGCTTTAAACTCCTCCACAATTTTACCTCTGACTAGATCTTCATAATATGCTTTGTTCCCTAACATTCTTCAACAAACCCCAGAGGCACTCACAAAACTGCACAAAAGGGTTAAATAAATAAAATCTCGATAGAATATGTTCCTGTTTATGGTTGTAGCGTGACAAAACATGGAAATGTTCGAGGAGTGTTACAGTTTTTCCTCACCCAATCAGGCCCTCGTCTCCTAGCTGAGCTCCGCCTTCCTGCATGGTCTGGGACAACCCCGTCAGCGGCAGCTTTTTCTGCAACAGGACATAAAAACAAAGTCAGGCTCCTATAAAACAAAAACGACTTGAAGCTGAGTTATAACTTTAGGAAAGTCACACAATATCCTGTTTGGATAATTTAGGTGAAAACAACATAAACAAGTTTGGCAGAGGAACACAAGAGCAGTTAGTTTCATTGGTAACACCAACTGCAGCTGCTCTACAGGGATTATGACTTTGGTAGGAAGCCATTTTTCATATCTATGTGTTACATAAGAACAGATGCCATGTGTTCACTGCACAAGATACCGATCCTTGTTACCGTCACCCTAAAAGGTGGCCGGAGCCATAATCTCAGCACAGGCCATCCATGTGGCACAGAAACATCTGTAAAGTTTTGCAGCAATGCATCGAATGTTTATAATGTGACTTGACAGTAAAGTTGTGTTTAGTTTAAAGTTCAGCTCAGATAATAAAGCAAAGGCTAACAGCGATAACACATTCTTCTTACATGTCTCTTCTCTGTGTCGGTGCCAAGTTGACCCTGCAGACAGGACACCAGCCTCTTGTGCATGTTGTGCGACACCAAGCGCACCAGCTCCATCCGCCTCTCGATCTGCATGAACACACAAGACAAAAAAAAAATAATAGAAAACACAATTCAAAATGTGAACAAAGAAAACAGTAGGAAAAGATCAGTGCACTGGTTCGAACCAGGATGAAGGAAACATAAACCTTCCATCTTCCTGTTCAACATATACGACCCAGGTGAAGGCTACAAATCAAAACACAGAGGCTGGATAAGCCCACATTCATCTGCAAAAGTTTCCATCCTGTCCTTGGTATTGGGACGTCATGGAGGATCTGACTGTGTTAGCAGCAGAACAACAAGCAGCTAAGACACAAAGACACAAGGATGAGTCAAGAGGGAATGCAGTGACGGGGCTCTTTAAGGAGGGCAGGGAAAGCTTTTCTGACAGAGACATGTGAAACTTTAGAAAACAATCATATTGACCGCAAAACTGACTTAACAGGTTATCCATCCTGAGCAGTTGTTATACAGATATTCCCTGCTGTTTTACATGCCTTAATGCTGTAACGATAAACAGTGCAGTGTACATTATAACGAGCCTCGTTCAAACAGTGAAAGACTTGAAACATTAAAGCATGCTATCTAAACGTGCATGATGTCACATTCAGGTTCTCTTTTTGCTTTGATATTTTGTTGCAACTCATTTTATAGTCTAGATAAAATCTAGACTCGAGATTTGATAGCAAATCTCCATGCGCACATGCATCTAGTGACAACACATGAGGTATAACACAACTAGTTTCAGTTCTTTGAGCAGCTAAACTTGTTTTTTGTTTGTTTTTCTACTTTAAGCACCAGTTTTTCACCAAATTATTCTTGCAAAAGTTGTTTGCTTGTGTCCTGCGCTGCTGCAAGAAGCACTTGACTCATATCTGAGAAGACAGCATTGATTTCAGGATAATTTTACAACAATAAAACACAAGGAAGTGCATTATAAGGAGAACCAGGGAAAAATTGGTACTGAACAATTTTAATTTGGCGATATTAGTTTTTAATTTACTTTATGATATACATCAAATTAGTGGAAAATAATCAACAGTTGTATCAGTGATGCTAAGTCTGTCAGGTGAAAAATGCAGGTGTGTGGTTATTCAGTAGGTAAAACAGTGCGTCATGTTTGCAAAATAATTATTGCATTTCTTTTTCTTGAGGTCTGGACAGGCTGGGGTTTTTTTACATTAGATCACAAATAGCTCCCTGCCTGTTGAGTATTATCTTCCTCTTCCTTTCTTGATGTAAACATCCAGCTGCGCCCAAAGATCTGAGTCTATTTGCTGTCAGATCTCATCCTCTTCCTTCACTTTTATCCTCTCCAATTCATTGTTCCCTTTTAGAGCAATATCACAGCTGGATTCCACTTTCTACCCTGGAAGATACAATAGAGACAATAAATACAATCCCTAACTCTAGGAATATCTGGTGATGACTTGATTAGTTGCAGGTTTTCCAATAACGTCTGCCAAGAAAGAAAAGAAAGAGCTCTGAGAGTCTGCAGTGTGGGTGAGACGGCTGGGCTACAAACATATTGATCACATCCTGTGTCTTTAGTACAAACTCTTTCCATGCATATAAGAGATGGAAGTTTATAGAAAAGGGAACACAGAGCAAACAAGAAAATATAAAGATTAGGTACAGAAGTAAGTCTCTCAGAAAAGGAAAATCTTGGTGGGTTTCTCAAAGATTTCTGGCTAAGAGTCTCTTCCGTGTTTTGGTTTCACCGTCCTCCCAAACTCAGACTTCTGTTCTTGCTCAATTAAATATTCTCAAGCACAAGCTCAACCACACGCCCTGATAAATGGTGGATTAAAAGTTGGATGAGAGGGAAAAAAAAGGAACAGGCCAAATCGCTTGATAATTGTCTCAGACAAGCCCACACACACTAAAAATTAAAAGAGATGACTGCTTCCACTCTGCTGTTACCACACTTTCCAAAGGTTCACACTCACTGCCAACTTTTCAGTTTTCTGCTTTTTCTTTTCCAAACAGTGAAAACTGAGCATAGCGAGCTCCAGTTGCTGACCTCTGACCTACAACAGCAGAAATGTGGAATGTTCAGTGAGTGACTCAGAAGCCGTGTGTGGACGGGTGCGTTTTCACTTTGGTAGACTGAAAAGCTGCATCATCGAAGATGATTAGCTGGATGACCCGACAGGCAGGAACTAACGATTACGAAGATAACGATGAACCAGAAGTAAGAAAATAATCTAGAAATCTTCCAGAGAGCTAGACTAACTCAGAAGAAAAGTTGCTTTAGTTGGAAGTAAAAAGAAAATAGAGTAAGCAGCTTTACTTTAAAGTCCAAATTCAATTAAGCTAAGTGTCTAAGTGTTTTCATGTGATTCTGAACATCAGAATGAAAAAAAAAGAAAAAAGAAGGAAAGAAAGGAAACACTTTCCCCCCTTTTCTGGGAAATTACTTAGGCTAAAAACCAAGGAAACTTTTTTCAATTTGTAGTGATGAATCAAATCAGACCAGATACATTTTAAGTAGGATGCTGACTATCATTACAACCATCCATCCATTGCTTTCTGCTCATCTGAGATCAGGCTGCAGCGGTAAGAGATCGACCAACATGTTTCAAGGTCAAAATGGACATATAGCCGCTTTAGTGAGCTCTTGGTCTGCCTTGTGATCTCCTTCAAGTTCCTCATTCTGTCCTAGGCCAAATCCAATTAAAATATGACTCATCTGTCAGTTTGACCTTTTCTGTTACTTTCAGTCATGAGCAGTAAAACGGGGACTGCCACCCTTTGCTTGCTGCAGAGAATAGGGAGACTATTTTATGTGCTTTGTGCAGGACTGCACGGCATTTTCTTCTCTCCCGGAACAGAGATGAAGTTTGAATGCAATACTAACCCCCAGCTGACAACCACGACCCCAGCATAAGAGGTGGTGACTAACATCTCCCCTGAAGAATCACTGCACCTCTGAAAAATCACCTTGTTAACTCAATGAAACAGTTTGAGTTCCAAAAAACATGCACGCACACACACACTTAAAAAAATGTCTTGCTTGCTTGAAATGTTGATCTGCTTATCCCTAAAAATATTTTTGCACTCAGATGTAATGCTTCTTGTTTCTGATGTTTCTGCTTCTCTCGTCAAACTTCCTCTGATTGCGGGCACTCTCATCTCTGTCCTACATGTTCACGAATCACTCTATGAAGAAAACGAGGTAGTGATGTCAGTAACACTGTCTTTCTATTAGCTGATACTGTTACCATGACACAATTTTCCTCCATACGAGAGCGTAGATAATCTGCAGGTGCAGCACATAAATGAGTGCTGGTTTCATTCCTACATACAAAGTTAAAGCATGAAGTGCATGACTCGAATAGGAGCAAAAGATACTTGCTGAACACAGAAACATTTTTTAAGGGAAACAGAGCATATTTGTAAACAGGGAAGATTTTTTAGTGTGAGAGCAGAGATTTAAGCAAGAACTGTGCAAGTGAAAACAAGGAAACCTGTTCATTAAATAAAAATGTGCACCCTATTTTTATTTCTTTTTTTTTTTTTAAGAAAGAAACAGGTTTAAAGTTAATCTGTAGATCACATGCCTGTCGGCTGGTAATGGATGATGTGCGAAGTGGAAGTTGCCTCAAACAGCATCTTTAAGTAATTTTGGGATTCCAACTCTGTTGGCCAGAACTCTCTAATGATGCCTTTAGGCTTAAAGACATCAGTTTTATGCTGGCTCTACTAGGTCGTGGTCAGATCTCCAACAGTTTTAAATTCAAACTATCAAGTGGTTATATAATTAGGGTGAAAGTCACTCTAATTTGAGAAAGGAAATCTTAACATTGAGAATCGACTTACTCTAGATACAACAAAGAGCTGATGTGAAATACAGCAGGTTGTTTCTCATTAACTGCTTCATCAGCAAATGAGACCACCTCTGTAATGGCAAGACTTTTATTGATTTGGACTTTGTTCAGGTGTGTTGGAAAGACATCAGCAATCAGTTTAGAGAAGCAATTGTTGCTCCCCAAAAATCCAGAAAGGTTTGAATAGAGAGGAATGGATAGACCTCTCTCTGAAGTCCATCCATTCAACAGAGAGAAAGACAATTAGCCGCTAATTTTCCTGGAGTGATCGTCCTAAAAGTCAGGCCATTCAATGCTCAGAGGCATGACAACAAGCAATACCTAGATCTATGTCAGATATTTTGGAGACCTCTCCTAGCACAATGACAAAACTAACCGTACAATTAAAGAGTGTGTAAGAAAGCTTCTACTCGCTAAAACAAATATTGCAGCAAAACTTAAGTTTGAAAAGTTTGAGATGAAAAAGAAAAAACACAAGACTTCTGGAGAAAATATTGTATGGATTGATTGAATCAATTGAGATGCTGAATCACATACACAGTGTGATGAATAATGAAAAGCCTATCACCTACCATGCCAAGTTTAAAGTGTGGTGGTGCTGGTGTAGTGATGTGGGCTGTTTTGCCCACATCTGCGTAGATTGCAGTTACCGAGTTGAGCAAAGTATTTTATAGTCAAACATGAGGACCTGTGTCCTGAAGATTTGGGCCTGTATATTCATTGCAAAGCACAGCAATAAATATACTACAGAAGGAAAATAAAAACATAGCCAAGGTGTTTCAATGGTCCAGTCAAAGTCCAGACCTCAGTTTGACTGAAATGCCCCAGAGAGCTGTGTATGTAACAAACTTACTCAAATCTAAATTAAATGAAGCACCACTGAAGTGTGCCAATTTCACACGACAAATAAAGCAGTGGATAAGGTCTAACAAAAATAAACTACTTGAAGTTATTTCTGCCACAATTTGTTAAACAATCCATTAAGTCATAGAGTATAGCTTATCTTATGACTATATCTGCATTTTGGAAAGTAAAAAGTGAATTTCTTGCCTACTTTTATTCAGTGTGACATAATATATGACAACGCAGAATGTCCATTCTCTATTTTGCAAGGTTAGTTTATTTGTGATGATCAGTGTGAAAAAAAAGAACTATACTGAACTACAACATAGAGTATTGTGGTTTGAATTCACCTGTGAGAACAATAATATCTATGTTGTAGGTTTAAACATGTGCAAGCTGTTTAAACCTACATCATACACCACCAACAGTGTATGATGATGCACTTTTGATTATACCAAAACTGCATGATCACCAAAGGTTTCCCTCACCAACTGACCCAATGTAATACTCGCTTACCATACAACCATTAAATATGAACATAGTAGAGTATCTAACGCCCCATTTGGATATCTCATCTTCAGTTATATTCAAATACTGACTTCAGGAACCAGTTCCAACTCGATGCCCTTCACTTTGAGATCAGGCAAGGATACAATCCAGTCTGACAGCCTCCCAGACCCTCCCACTGAAGCAGGACGAGTCCAAACAAGAGAAATGTCTTACCCAATGCAAAGCATTATGGAAAATGCAAGAGAAGAGAGTACTATGACAGCATGGAAATAACAGAGTCGAGTTTCATATTGGACTGTTCGTAGAAAAGAGGGGGGGGATGCAGGAGATTGTGGGAAGTGGGTTAGGAAAAATTATCCCCTCTGGTCTCACACTTGGAAGATGGAAGAAAAGCTTTTCCAGGCAGAGTGATTAAATAACAGTGTTGATTTACTCTTGCATGTGTGTAAGCCGCACACTTTACTCAGATCATTGCAGATGTAACAACTGACTATTAGAAACATGCAAATCAGTAGTCAGCAGATGTGCAAAGAGCACACAATCCCATTAATGTCGCCCATTTTTCTGATAGTGACTCACAATTTAACTGAAATCTACACAATTAGAGAAGGAAATGTGAAACATAAAAAATGCAATTACCTGGTTGCATAAAGTTAAACTAATACCTTGCTAAGAAACATTTTGATTTTGTTTTGTCATTCTAGCAGAATGATCCTGACATTTGTCCAACGACAAAGCGGTTTTTCTACCTTTCCAAAGCAAAAGTCAATTGCAGCCAAGAATCTGGTTTCAACTAAACAAATAATCATCTGTGTAGTAACTATCCTACAGATTCTTGGCTGTGTTTCAGCAAGTAAAAAAAAAATATCAATTTTTAGAAATGCACTGAGTAGCACCTTATTTCTAAAACTAACCATATGGGAAGACAAATCCTGTTCTTGTTTCAGAAGAGTCCAATCATTGCCATGCAGCAAGGGGGAAAAAACCAACAAATATTGTATTACAGGCTGTTTAATGAATTAATAAAAACTGGAAGAATTGTGCGAAACCATAATACTTGTGGAAAATTTGTGGTCGGAACAAAATGAATGATTGTGATCGGTGATTACAAGAGTATGTTCAACAGTTCCACACACAAAATATGAAGGGAAGGGACTGGGATTCAACAGCTGCGTAGCCTCAAGCAAACTACTGATGAGCGAAGGTAATTGGAAAAAAAGGGCTGCAATTTGACAAGGGAGCATAAAGATTGAACTCTGGAGTAATGGTAGAAGGTTTTGTGGTCTGATGAGTTTAGAAATGCCAATACAGAGGTATTGGCAAATCAGTTTAAGAAGAGAGGTACATGAAGCGATGCTCCCATCGTGCATATTGCCTACTGCACCAGGCTGGGGGGGGGGGGCAGAGCTATGAGCTGTGGTCTTGTGATCTTGGCTAAACAGCAATAATTGCCCAAAGATATGAAGTTAGCAAATTATGTAATCAGTGAATTTCTTCTTTCCTTATGGCTCAGGCATATTCCTAGATGGCAATGCCCAAATTTAGCAGTCATATTGACTGATCAAAGCACTAGAGTTTCTTTCAACAAACCCCACATACAACACCCTCATATTTATGCATCAATGTGAAGATAAGATGGAAACCTTGCGCTAATTGCCTTCTCCAAGGGAACCCGCAACTTTCCAACTGCAAGACAACTACTCCACACTGAAACATGGTGGTGGTTGTATCATGGTGTGGGGTTAAATTCTATTGGTTTGGAGCATCGTCGTCCTTAAGATAAAGAGGGATTTTATTTGTTAGTATCACAGCAAGTCCAAGCATATGTCCAAATACACAGAAGAATGAAACAAAATCTTTATAGACCAGAAACGAAACAAAACTTGTGCAGGACCAGAGGGAAAAAATATCCCAGCATATTTGTTCATGTTTCATTACAATTGTTATGTTTCTGAATTTTGAAGAAATGATCCAGCATTTGTGTTAAATTAAAGGTGGAACAAGATTCTAAGTAATCCACCGAGGTCTGGTCTTTTTTAGGTCACAAAGACCTGAAACTTTGACAGAGATCTGTGCATGACGTGTTTTTGCCATTTTAAAAGAAATCCTGTCAGAAGCTGGAGCTGCCAAAAGATGTCCAAGCTACTTTAACAATGCTGACCTCCTGACAATAACATTCCTCACCGAGAGCCGGAGATTAAGGAATGTCTAACGCAGCACAAAACTCCCTGACGTTCAGCGTCAAAGACGGGAAAGAGTATTCAGTGGGACGGCTGAGTCTGTTCTCTTCTGTTGGCTTATAAAAATAACAAATATATTTAGCTAGAGATGACAGTACTATTTATGTGGAAACATTTATGTTTAGCACCATTTTGTGTTGGGAGTTACTGGGTGTGAGCCGCATACGGTTCAGAGTTCACCGCTGCTGGTCATAAAGCTTCCACTTCTGAGGCCGAATGACGGTTGTTGAAGATTTACTCTGCACCGATTAGCCTTTCTGCACTGCTTTTCTTCATTTCCGCTGTATTTATTCCCACTTTTTTTTTTTTTTTTCAAAAGATGATCTCACCGTTTCACAAGCCAAAGTGTTCCCATCCCCCAACAACAACATACGCACTCAGCAGCGTGCATCCACTTTGATTTCCTAAACACGAAACTGACTTCACCGTTGAAGTAGTGAGCCATTTCTCTTGAAGCGCTCACCTTGTGCTGGTGTAGCGTTACTGAACGTACGACTGCACACAACCGCTTGTGCTTAAACTTTGGTGTAAAGTTTAAACGCCAGCGGTTGTACTCAAAGCCCAGAGAGTTTGGCTTCAACAAGCAGCAAAGGCATGATGGCTTTAACAGAGTCTTAGATGGGAACGCTACACTTGAAACTTCTGCAGTTTTTTTTCCTCTCCAGAAAATGTGCCCCACCAAAAAAAAAAAAAAAGTTTTTATACATGCAGATTAGTTCAACTAAAGCTGATGTAACACAAAGCTCAGACCAGATCGCTTTTTAATACAGATGGATGTTGAATTACAGCCACATAAAAAAAAATAAAAAAAAAACTGCTTCAGCTCCTCCTGCTAAGGCTGCAACAATTAATGCAGCTTACATTTCACTTATATAAAGTAGCCTTTCACTAAAATATTATTCATGGTAATATATTTTAGTAATAAAAATCTTTATGAAATAAAAAAAATATGTTTACTAGCTAAAATGAAATTAAAGACAAAACAGAACAAAGAATGAAACAAAACAAAACAAAAATAAGATACAAATATAAGCAAAATTAAGACAAAGTTAAATAATAAAATGTAAAATGATAAATCAAGTGAAGAAATGCAAAATAAACCAACGGAAAATAATAAAACAAATAAAATCATAGATAGAGCCATTATAGCAGATACACTTCAAGACGTGATATTTACCTGAAGGAGGTCATCACTCAGGACTTCTGTTTTTTCAGCTCTGTGGAGGAAAAACACAGATCAGAAGATTTATCCGAGAGCCCCTAATGCTGCCCGGCGTATTTGCATGTGTTTGTGTACGTAAACTCAGCATTCACTGACATTTTTTAGAACAATCCAATGTTGTTTCAACCACACTGGTTGGAGTTTACTAAAGCAGGTTAGCAAACCCAGCTCCTCCTGTGCGCAGGTTGTTACAAATGCCTGTAGCGAATAGAAACCTGGTATTAAGCTTCACCTATGAAGACCTGTCAGAGAGCATGAGAGCTTTAAATTATCGTGCATCATTTGTACAGCCGAGCTCCACAAGTATGCACTAGAGGCCAAACTGAACCCGTCAGATTCCTCCACCCAGTCTGAAAAGCACACTTCTTGACTCATCGGCAACCTGTTTGTTGTGGCAACAGGGGCCGATGTGTGCATGCATGAGGGTGAGAATTGCCACAAGGCTTGTTGATGTCAGAAACATATTACGCTTTTTGTGACACAATCTGGGTATAAACAACGTCATGTCATCGCTCTAAAAGCTTCAAGGAAATGTTGACAGGATGCCAGAATGCCTTCTAGAGCACCTGGAGTTTGCAGGCGGAAGAAGCCCAATGTGTTTTAACCTGTATCATTTCCAATCGATATCTGACAAATGTGCCGCGAGTTGTGTCTCCATACAAAACTCCCCGTGGATCTCGTCTGTCTCCGCAGCACTCTGAGCGCACACCGTGAATTTAAACCTCGCAGGGATCAATTAACCATCTCCTGCTCAGACATGAGGTATTACACAATGCTGTTATGAGCTTCTGAGAAAATGATCCTTATGTTCCACCCTCTGCATACAGTAAAGGCTTACATCACTGGGGCCTCAGATGCCCTCACTGTTTATAAAATAAAAAAAAAGGAAAAGCAAGACTACCTCTGCTGAGATTTAAAAAAAAAAAAACATTTAGTCAAAGAATAGCTGGGAATTATATTGCATTTGATTCAATTTTAGGGATGTCAGAGTAAATCTAAATGCACATCTGCAGATGGGCATTTTGTAAAAATAAATAAATAAATAAATAATTAAAATCTTTATTTTTATTTCACTCCCTGATTACAGACTGGTTTGCTGGACAGTAACATGACATCCCAATAGAAGAACTTTAGTTTCCGTTCTTATCACATTAGGCATCAGACTGCAGCGGCAAACCTCTCAAGGAGTAAGCTACAAAAACAATCTCATGATTCTTATCAATACTGAATTAGCATTGATCCGGCTTAGAGTTGGGCAGCAGCTACTGTTCTAAGAATAGACTCCTTCAGACAGAGGCTCGGCGTGGGGCGTGCACTGTGCATGAAGACGTCACGTGCAATATACTGATATTATGAAACCACGTTGAGCAAATGCAGTGAAGAAAATATAAATCCAACCACATCCCTGAGTCACTTTGCAGCCTCTGATTTTATTAAAATAACTCGGTAAAGCTGTTTGTAAACACTGCTGTGTTTGAACTCTGGTGATTCAACTGCCTCCTCCTGTTAATCGAATGGAAATCCAGCTGGCTTCCTCCTTTATGAAAAGAAAGAGACTTTCTTTGTTTGAGCCAGGGTCCCCCGGTCCTCAACGCTGGGAATGCTTACTCCACAAAATCCCCTCAGTGTGCTGCCCATAGCAAACTGTCCCAACCTGCTCCGCCGACCACACACTGTCTGCAAAGACCAGCTGTGTTGTTGTTTATGTGTTGTCATATCTCATGCAGACTCTTTTAGCTGTGGTTTGTTGCGCATTAGAACCAACTTTCAATTCAATTTCAAAAGGATTATATCAGAACCAGCTGGCTGTGGTTTAATTAAGCATAAGAACCTAAGCTATTTATGTTTTTTTTAGCTTGCACTTGTACTTTTTAAGCATTTCGAGCAGGGTTAACCCTTCCCGGGCATAATCCAGGGAGGGCGTCTGCTCGCAACAGTTTTGCTTCTCAATAAAGCAACCTCCGAGCGGGGCTTAGTTGACTTTTACTGCCGTTGCACAACGTGTGTGGAGCAACGACTGGAAGGAATCCATGGCCAAGCCCCTCAGAGTGATGGACAAGTCATTCTGAGGAAGCTGTTGCATGGAGAGGAACCACAGATTTATTCAGTGGTGTACAGTAATAGGTGGAAACACTGGCTCAGCTGTGGCTGACGGAGGACAAGGCGAGGTTGCCCCATAGGGACAGCGAAGAGGGCAGAGGCCGGGTTGGGTAGTCTAATCAGCTGTGCTATCAGGAAATGAGTCCTAAAGCACATTTCTGAAGAGATTCCACTCTAGGAGAGTACAAAATCTAGATCTGGGACCTTTAGATAGATATTTTATTTTTTAGTTCTCAGAACTAATCCTGGTAAAACAAAAAGACTGATTAAAGTAATTAAGTTAAGTATTAGCCTAGTATTAACAGTATTAACACTGTAGGCAGTTGATCGTGAAGCTTTTAGTGTTATTTTATTAAGGGACAAAAAAATACCTCTCTTTCTTATAGTACACATATATGGAATATAATATTAAAACAGTTCCAATATAAATAAAATTATTAATTTAAAAAAATGGAAATAATATGAATGTGTCTGCCCACATCAAGTCTTTTATGTCTTTGAGTCATAATTCTGAGTTAAAGCATGTCCACCCTTCATGTCAGACATTTGAACATGTGTTATATTTCTTTATGTGTGGATTTAAGAAAGAAACAAAAATAAATGATTTGATAATACCCATTTATTTATTCATTTTTTCCCCATATGCTTTCTTATTATAGTTCCAGTCTTAAATGTCTGTCAACAACTCCTGGCCTCACCTTCTAATGATATCAGTACATTTTTGGTTAAAAAATAAATAAATCAGAGAACTTGCTGAGTTTCAAAGTTATGGACAAGAGAAAACGAGTACATAAAAACATGAACTTAAAAACTACTACAGACTATTCATATCAGCCCAATTGTTTTTAATTGGACCTATTGCCACAGCTGCATACATTGAAAAAATCTGTTTGGGTGTGCCACCACAGGATTATTATTGGCCCCCATTGCGTCGCCCATTGGAAAAGGTTTTGGAGACGCCCATGTCCCATTCAAAAACACTGTTACATACAGCGTACATTAGATAGGTTAGATACATTAGATACATTAGATTAGGACTGCCCCCTAGTCATTCTGTTCAAGCTAAAATATCCAGCAAGATTGTGTCCAGTTTTGCAATAAACATAAGCTAAAGTCAAAAAGGGTCAAATTATGAATAAAAATATAAGATGCGAACCTTGAGGAAGCGTTGACTCGATTCAACTTTTACTTTTTCAGGGATTTTTTTGTTTAAGAGTTAAACGCTTCCAGTTATTAAACCATTTTACACGGCTTGCAGACGACAAAAAAACTACATAAAACATGTTTTTCAACTAATATATAAACTTTTTCCTCCCCTAAAATCACGTCCGAGTCCTTCCGACGCCGCCCACAACAACAAGCAGACGGGCTGACAACAGAAGACCCAAACTAACCACATCTAACATTATTACCGTCTGCCAGTTTAAAGCGCAGCATATGCCACCAGATCCGACACTCACCTTCCAACAGTCTGGTTGGCCAGCTGCTTCATGCGATTGAACTGCTTCTTCATGCTGAAAGTCGTCCTCCAAGTCTCCTTCTAGTCCGAAAAAAAAAAAAGTCACCAACCAGCAGCACCGACTGAGTCCGACTCTTGATCATCCACCCCTGGATCCAAAAGTTGCGCTACGTCGCAGCCATTGTTATTTTCACTCCGGTCACTTTTTCTTTTTACGCACTAAATCTGAGAGGCTTTCAGAAGCGATCCGGCTGACATTCGCCGCTGCTTTGGGTCTAACCTCCCCTCCCTCAAACGAAGTCAGTGTTTCGGAGCTTTGACAGGCCGCTGGCTCCCCATTGAAAAGATCTGTTTCAACAGACGGGGTTTCGGAACAAGGAGAGGTAGGAAGGAGGAAGTGCCTCTACTTCCCGACTGTAAGCAAGCCGCATGGCCCCCTGGTGACATGTGACACCTCTGCAAGAACAAGCCATTGGTCTCACTCTGTTGCTTTGTTGTCATTGCTAGTCGGACTTCTTGTAGAATAAATCTGCTTACAATCTGTGCACAGTTTAACAATAATAGAAAAACACGTAAACAGGGCTAAAATGGTTGCTCAGCTGGGAATTTTATAGCTGGAGTTGTTTGGAGCCTCTTCGTTGCGCGTCTAAAGTCTCTTTTAATTCTTTTGTGTCTGATCGGATTTATTTTGCAGCTTCTATGATCGTTTTGAACAACGGAGCACAAATCATAGTGACCTCAAGCAACTTCTGCGAATGGGGGCCCCTCACCTCCTTAGTATCTGGGTTTTTGCTCCATATATCTTACCTGTAGCTACTCCTTCCATGCTTACGATGCACAAAAGTCTCTCCCGCTATTATTTTCTGAATAAGAAGATGCATTTTTTTTCCCCGAGCATTTGCACAATGTGTTCAAATCAACAGCTGGTTTTTAGAGTGAACTGCTGCCACCTTGTGGATACTGTGTGTAATGACAGCTTCTAGCCAACAGCTCCCCATTCTAAGGAAGCCAAGTTGTAATTAAATTCCTACTCAGTCATTGTGAAAAGCTGGATTGAGAGCTTCTGTGAACGTAAATGTAAAAAAATAAAATAAAAAAAATACGTTTTTCTTGAAAAGCATAAATTTATTCAACTTGTGGCAAGTTGAGAATCCTGCCACAGATTCTCAATGGGTTTTAAATCAAAATGATTTTATTTGAAGCATTTTCTATAAGCTCAGATTCAGGGTTATTGATTTCTATCAACCTTACCTTCATCTCCAATCAGCTTCACCCAGAGGAGTATCTCCACAACACATTACAAAGCTATTGGTTGTTTTGTCAACCAATTAAGTTTCTAGTTTAAATCTGAATAAAAATAAACATGTTCACAACTATAAATACTTTAAGTCAGAAACATACACTTTAAGATTTATCATAATTTTTCAAGAACACAATGTTTCTTTTCAGAGCTGCTGAAAATCAACTCAGCCTTTGCTCTGTCTATTAATCCAAGATGACAATATAAATATATTTCCATGAATGATAAATTACAAACTGACCTCCACAAAATCTCTGACACAAACTCCTTTCAGCTGTAGATTTATTTAAAGTATTTCAGTCAAAATTTGATTACTTCTCGCTTTCAACCACAAATGTTTCCCACTTTTTTTCGAAAGAAAAAAAAAACGAGAAAGAGACCAAATAGCAACCTTTTCAAAGCCAAACAACATGTCTTCTGCAGCTTTGTGCTCCTGCTACTCTATCCCAGCTCTCTATAGCTGCAGAGGTGAATGCCGGCGCGGCTCTGGAGGGTGTCATGCTGTTTCCATATTGTACCCCTGGGCCTCCCCGCAGCAGTGGCCCACATGGGAAAGCAGGCCAGGCAGTGGGATAAACCAATTACTCCCCAAGTCATAGCGGACTCCTGCCGCTGCACCATGCCGCGGCTCCGGGCCCCGAGCCCTCCTAGGCTCGGTCCCTGTGAGAGCCAGCTGGAATTCCCAGAGATGGGAATTGTGTGGTCTCAAAGGCCTGCAGAGAGACTATATTTCGCTTGAAAAATTGACATGGTGGCCTCCTGGGAAAGAACTGGGGGAGGCGATATCATACTGGGTTTCTGCAGAGTTTATTTACGGGGAAACATGATGTAGCTATGAGAAGCTATATTAGCCTTCATATGTAAATGTTTAGTTACATTATTATAAGGGATGAGTGCTTAATCTTCACACTGAATGGTCTTTATCACAAATAGAAAAAAAAGAAAGAGATTCTGCAATAATCAGGGAGGAAAACCATTTATGTATGATGTCGTCAATGTAACTAAGAATCACATTAGTCTGTTCCGTACTGATAGAAATAGGTAAAAAAGAGACACAAAAACAAGAAGACAAAATCAAGTCTAATCTCGAAACATCCTCTACAGTAGCAGGTATAAGAAAAACCTTTTATGAATAGGGCACTAAACATGCAGAGTATTTATTATCTATGCTGAATTAAGTGTCAGTTTTAGCCAAGATTTTTTTTTTCATCTCTTGGAAATTTAAAGAAAGGAGCTTGCATAATAAATATAAATGTATTTAAATGTTGAAAATGTATGAGAGAAAAAAAACATTTAATTAAAACCTCACATTTTATTGTGGACTTAGAAGAATGTTAGACATACATCACGTAATACAAAAATATGAACTAATGGTTTTTCTTGCGGCACATGATGCATGTTTATTATGATGCTGGCCTACATTTGGGTTCTATTGAACCTGATTAGAGAAATAATTTGAGGTCCTGCGGTAGCACAGGGCTACAGCACCACCCATGTATGGAGGCCTTACTCCTTGACACGGCAGTCACAGGTTTGATGACCTTTTCTGTATATCTTTCCCCTTTCTCATCACCCACTTTTCTATCTGATCATTCTCAAATAAAGGGCACTAAAGCAAGTAACACCTTTAAAAACATAATTCAACAAAGTAAAAATGAAAAACCAACAGGAAGAAATATTGTTGCTAGCGTTAACCCCATTTCATCCTCCTTCTTTCTTTGACTTTGGAACCCTGATGGCCTTTTTCTTTGACCACAGCTGGAACAATGGTTGTTATTTCTGCGAGAGGCCTTGTCACCACAGGGCCATTGTGCTCTCGTCATTCACCGCTCAGTCATTTACACTTTCATTGGCAGCTATTTAGTTCTCATAAAAAGTTTAGCACACCAATTTGTGAGCTCAGCCCAGCCTGAGAGAGAAGCGTGGAAGAGCTCAGAAAGCAGTTGCTTTAAAAGTCAGTTAATTGTTGTCTTGGCTGGGTGGGGACGGGGGGATCCCTGGGATTTGAGGGGCCTCACATCTGTCTGTTTGTCTTCTTGAGCCAAGAAGAAAACCTAAAAGGAAAGTTCTGATTCTGATTCGGACTCTGACTTGTGGTGATCAGGGAATACTCTTCAAAACTGTTATCATAATAGTGTTATCATGTAGGAAAGGGGACGTGTTGGACGGTTCTGCAGGAAATCCCTTTCTCCTCAACAACCGGATGAGGAGAGAAGGTGGAGATTCTGAGGAGAAAACAAAACTTACACAAAGAAAGAGGAACTAGGGTTTAATTTATTGATCTATAGGGGATTCTGAATGAATGATTGGAATGGAAATATCAGCTTTATTACTTAATAATTGAGTAATCACAAATATATATTTCAATGTTTGTAGATGTTTTAATTAAAGATACAAGTAAAAAGTTACAAATTGAACACATTGAAGTACTTTTTTTATTATTATCTCTTTCCTCAGGAAAGAATTAAACTATATTTATCTAATCTGTAAAAAAAACCCACACACATATAAACAAACAGGGCTTTAAAAAGTATTCATATTTTGATATCTTTTATACATTTTGTCACATTACAACAATAAACCTCAGCCACCTTCACTCTGATACCCCAAACTAAAATCCAAGGCAGAAGTCACCAAACTACTAAATGGACTTCACCTGTAAGCAATTTAATTTCATTGTGAATGCTACTGTTCTGTGTGAAGGAATCAGAGATTTCTTAGGGTACATTAGTGACCTAACAGCATCATAAAGGCCAAATAACACAACAGCCAGGTTGGGTATAAAGCTGCTGAGATGTTTAAAACAGAGTCAGGCTATAAAACAATGTCCCAAGCTTTCAACATCTCACAAATTACTTTGAAATGAAAAGAAATCCTGTCAAGATGGCTGTCCAATTCAACCAACAGACCAGATAAGGAGAGCATTAACCCAAGTAGAAACCCTGGACCTGTGGTGACTCTGGAGGAGGTGCTGGCATGCTGAGAACTAAGATGGAGTTATTTAGATCAAATAATTTTCATGTGTTATCATGGTCTAGTCAAAGTTTAGACTTAAATCCAATATAAAGCTGAAAAACACTGTTTAGAGATGCTCTCCATCCCATCTGATAGAGTTTGAGTGATTTTAGAAAGAATAATAGGGGGGAAAAATCAGTCACCAGAGGCAGAAGGTTGATTGAAGCATAAGAACAAAAGAAGTATTTCCGCAAAAAGTATTTCCACAAAGTTGACGAATGGACTGGATATACATGTGTATCTAAACCTCCTATTTTATCATCATGCATTATTTTATGTTGGACTGACTGTCACAAAAAATGAACTAAAATACACTAAAGTTGTTATTTGACAAAATGTGGAAAACACTGTATAAACTTTAAAAAAATAAAATAAAAAGTGTGAATATCAGTAACTTTTAATTTTATTGTCAGTTTGGAAACAAACAAAACTAAACTAAATTGCTATGATGGGAAACAATATAACATAAACTTATACAGGCATATGTGTGTACAAGCCTAAACTCACAAAGCCAAGCTGTGAGGACAAATAGCCCACCTTCGTCTTCCCTCCCACCTCAGATCATAGAGCACCGTTTGCACAGAGACCGCAAAGTGAACAACAGCTAATGTGAGGAGAGCTTAAAAAGAGAGCAGCAACCCAACCCCTCGTAAGTCTGCCAGGACTAAAGGCAGTGATTGGAGACAGACAAAGGCGGCCACTTTCTGAGCCCCAGTTCAGGAGGCCCTGCTGTTCTTCTCCTCCACATGTGTTTCTCAGCAGCATTTCAACAGTTGTGTCCCTGCTGCTGAACCTTGATGCCACCTTGTTGGCACATGACAGCTTTACAAGGTTCCCGCAGCGCCATTACAGAGTTCATTTTGGTCCAAAAACCACACACCCCTTCAATCCAGAGGGAAGTCGCAGGAAGTCCTTCGTCCTATCCTGGCCTTGTGGTAGACGGAGAGGAAGTCTTTGTAGCGTGGGGCGCACCCTAACCAAGCTTCCCCTAAGTGCTCTGACCCTGTGAAGAGGAACTGTCCGTCCCCAGGCTTTACGTGGCACTGCAGGAGCGTCCGGATGTGTCCATGCCAGGACTGAGGGGACATAGATGGACGCATTTGTTGCACAAACACTCCACTACGCTGCCAGTAAACCTTTGTTGTCAACACCTCCACTAGTGATGACTGCCTTCTAGAGTCATGGAAGACATTCTTGATGTAGCCTCGAACCACTGCAAAAAAATTTAAAAATACATCCTTAAAAAAATTTTTAAAAATTAAAAACATCACAGGTGCCACTACTGTTTGTGTAAGATCCCTTTTTCTAGCAGGACAGTTTTTGACACCTTGTAGACAATTCGTAGCAAATACACCTCATCCAAGGTAGTATAGATATACCACTAATGCCTGTTGAGGCACATTCTGCACATACTAAGGAATCACTTCGCTGACATCTAGTGGTTGGAGTTTTGTCCAAAAGTGCCTGTTTTTACTAATGTGCATGCTGAAAACTAAGTGTGTTTTATGAATGATGCTCAACTTGGATAATGCTGATTCATTTCAGGATGTAAGGAAGTTTTCAAATTGTCGGATCATACATGGAGAGAGCATTCCACTTTCTATAGTCTCTCTAGACGAGGAGTATCAAAATCAAGTAGACAGCAGGCCAAAATCAAGAACTTGCAACACGTTACAGCCCAGCTTTAATGTTTATCTAAAATCTCATGTTACAATACATTTTGGTGTTTCCTCCAAACACAATACTAACAGCTCTGTGCTTTACCATTGTGAACAAATATTCAGCTTCTTACCCTCCTTCTGTTTTCCATCCTTGATTTGGCCATTTGTAGGAGGCGTGGCCCAATGTGACTGGTAGAAGCATGAGGTTGCTCAGGAGTGTGTCAAACTCACCAGCATAATTGTGGCAGTAATTCTGTGGTTTCTCTTTTAAAATAGAATTTATTTTCCCTACTAAATAAATATACTCAAATTGGATGTAAGATTATGAGATTATGCTGTTGCAATAGAAGATTTTTTTTTTTTTCAGTATTATTTTTACAAACTCATGGAGTGTGACTGTCAGTATTAATAAATAGTTTTATTAAAAATAATAACATTTTGTCGTCTTCTGCAGTTAAAATACAGTATGTCAATAAAGGGAACCACTTGTAAAACTTCAGCATTTGGTGTTTTCAGTTCCCAAAACTTTGCTGGGCCGCTACAATTTATATCTGTGGTGGGTTGCAACAAAACAGTGATGCAACTCAGAGGTAAAGTGTTGAAATTTTATCTGTTTTTTTTTTAACTGTTTGGCTCAGCATTCTGGAGAAATCTGTTGCATTCTGTTTTAAGATAAATATTGCAACTCTGAATTACACCCCAAAAATTATTCATTTATTGTCTGACTGGCTATAGTAATAAAATATACTTATTGATTAATGTCTTCATCTTCACTATGAATAAAGTGAAACGTTTTGATTTGTGAGTGGTTCCTCAAACAGATGTGGGTTACTTTGTGTCAAATCCTGCATGTACTCACCAAAGTCACTGCTGCAAACAGCCATGAGCAATTCTGTGTCATTGCAGGGTCGGCATGAAGCTGTGGGTGGACAGAATGGGCACAACGTGTCAACAGAAGCTGTTTTCTGACTCATTTTTCCACTTTCAATCAATACATCGCTCCTTCCCTCTGAAATGCCTTTACCCATTATGCCTGATATTGATTGAGAGTAGGTTGTCAGCTCTTCCCTGACCTGCACACCATCTCCATTCATCTCCAAGCACCATGGTTTAGTTAGTGGAATGTCATTTGCTCCTGCGTTTGCACTCCACCTACAGCATCACCTCCACATACAAACCCCACGCCAGTATTGACCCCGTGTTTGACTTCTTTTGTGCAGACCTAATTGAATGACCTCGTGCCGAAGCAGAGGACTGCAGGAGTCAAATGCTCTGCTAGCCTGCTAATACAGAAAAGATAAACAGGCAGCTGTCTATAAAGGGCCTGGGATGACATCAGCATGCCAGGAATGGCCCGCACACTTGGATAAATGCTAATAAACAGACAGGCACAAAGATGAGGCATTTGTGGAATCTGCAAAGTATTTTTGTGTTGAATGAAGGCCTGCTGGCCCAGTGCCCTCCGACCACCCTGTGGTCTGCTGCGTCCTCTCTGCTTTGTGTCCTGATGGAAACCAGACAACCAGACAAAACACCAGACTGACCAGCAGCTGCTCGTTCCTCTCAGCACGACTCGGCTCTGTTAAATTAGCACTATTTCTGTGCCTGGCTTTAATATATAATCATGTGTTTTTAATCACTTTTGCGTCTGTTTCTGTTTTTGTTTTGGCTTGTGCAGACAATGACTTGGGCCTTGTCTTTTGTGGTGAAGGAAGAACTGAGACTAAACACCAAAGGTCTTGTTGGTCTACAGCTGAAATTACTTCACTAAGTGAAAGATTATCCTCCACATAGAAAAGAGTCTGATAAACATCTAATCAACTGCTTGGGCGTCTTCATTTGGAGGTTTTCCAAACACATACCTCTGGAAGAAGAGACACCAAAGGTGACCTAAAATATTAAATATTAAATAAATTAAATGTTCTTTCTCGTCTGGGAACACATTCCTAGAACGAGCTGGAAGGAACCAATATCGGAAGATAAGATGTCCAGATTTTCCTCCTGGACTTTTAAAACTTTTGATTATGCACGTTTAGTTCTTTTACACCTTAGTGTAGGGAGACACCCAAATATTTATATCAGAGTTCTTGGCTTTGACAGAAATGTGTAGCTGTGCCCTCATATGTGAAGGTCCTCAGAGATCTATTTTACGTTCAGTACTTTTTCTCCTTTTGCATAAACTCATTTTGCTTCCACCCAAAGAAAAACAGAAAATAAATCATGATATTGTCATGCTGCTATTCCTTTTCAAATGTGAACTTCAGCTCTCTTGAAAGTCTTGCTGAACTGTCCAGACAATTTTAAAGATCAAATGGGAAATTACAAAGAGCAAAAATTCTGTATTCATGTACATTTTGGTCCTTATGCTGTCAAATAAAAATGATGGAAAACAAATAAGCAAAGTATTTTTTTGACATGCAAACTAACTTGTCATCTATTTTACTTTAAGGACTTAAAGTGACTTAAAATCAGAGTATAAATGCTTTTTCTTTTTGTTTTATATTGCTTGTGTGGCTCCACATTTCATTTTGATCTATTTTTTTTTAATTGAACTTAAAATACTAGTTGTAAATCTATTTTATTGAATTAAAAGTGTACTTTGAAGACTATTAATATTAGGAAAGAAAAAGATTACCATATATTTATGTTTATTACAAGATTGGGATTTTTTAAAATCCAGGATTCCACATAACTCACTTGTCCCTTTATTTGTTTTAATTGTATTTATTTATTTTATTTATTTTATTTTTTCTCTTTTTTTGCAAAAACGGTTAGCGTTAGGGTTATTGACATTATTGAAGCTGTTAATAATAAGCTTAAAATAATAAGAGATAGAACATAAAACTTCCTTTCTCAACATGGGTTAAAAATGGTCATTTATTTAGATTGATCTGTCCTAATCTGAGCGCCTGTTCAACTTCTTACAACGAGAAGTAACATTATTACACGGAGCTCATTCATCTGTTACTTTTAATTTACGTTAGAAACTGTCCTTACAAAAATGAAAGGTGTGATAATTGTGTTATTGGCAAAACGCTTTCTTTCTTTAAGATTTTTTTTTTATTGACCAATAAGCTACTCCTAAACTTGTGCTCAAATAGCAGCACCAAATTAAATCTGTTAAACTCAATGAAAAGTGTCGACACTCACGCCCCAACTCACCGTAGACGCCCCTGTTGCGCAGCAACTCATATCTGAAGCCCACTGTGCGTCTGATCCACGTTCCTGGACTTTGCGGTCCGGCCTGGAGGTAGATGACCGGACTGTGCGGCTCATCCGCCCGAAAACAAAACACCTGCCGCCCGGTGCGCCCGTCGTCCTCCGTCTCCAGCAGGACCAGCTCTCCGGCCCGCTCAATGAAAACGCTGGCTCCGCTGAGGGATGGAGACGGTTGGATGCAGACCGTGTTGTACCGGATGGACGGCAAATTGGGCTCGAGCGCCACTCTGAGAGCCTGACCCGGGTAGACCCAGCTCACGAGACCTTCTGTGCAGCGAAGCCGCACCTGGAGAACGATCCTGCGGTCAACGCCAGCTGCAAAACCGCTGCACACAAATGAATGGGTTTTAGCAGCTTTTTTTTTTTTTTTTACTCTAGCGACACCGATGAATGGACAAAGGTTATTGCGTGAAAAGTTTTTCAAAACTACCCGCTGACGAAATATAACAGCTGATAGTTGCAGTAAAACATATAAATAACTTATTCCCAGCAGCGACTGTGAAATGTTAAAACAACACACTCAACTGTTACAATCATTAAACAGACTATAGTTTTCTTTTGTTGTACAACTACCCAAAATGTTTTTGTTTTTTTTTACTTTTCAGTTTATGTTGCTATTTGACCTGTTTTCAAACTGAACCCCTTTATATATATATATATATATATATATATATATATATATATATATATATATATATATATATATATATATATATATATATATAGATACTTTTTCCTGTTCAATGAATTTACTTCCACTCTGTTATTTTTAATTTCCCAACTTAAATCTGAGGAGCTGCTCACCTTCCAGACCAGTTGCACAGATCAGCTGCACACTGAAGAGCCAGGACAGGCAGACAGGCGAGAATGATCACAGCTGGCAACATCTCCAGAGAAATCCACGGAGAGGCCGACAGTGGTGCATGGTTTGAAAAGTCGGCGAGAGAAACCTGAAGAGTGAACTGAGAGGACAAGCAGAGTGCTCTCTCTCTCTCTCTCTCTCTCTCTCTTTCTCTCTGTCTTTCTCTCCCTTTCAGGATCCAATTAGTCCTGATCCAGTTGTTGGGGGGCTGCTGGCCTCTGCAGCCTTTTGTCTTTGCCTCTCTTAAGACCCGGTCAGTTTGAAAAGGCTTCAGCCATCTGTTGAGAGCAGTGCGCTTTTCTGCAGCAGCATTCACTCACTCGAAGAGGTCCATTATCTTACTTTTAGACTAGTCCTGAAGTGTCCATTCAGGTTCTTTAAACTCCTGAAACTGTTTAAGGTCTGCTTATGAAGCTGAGTTTTCAGAGTTAAGTGCGTCTATAAGGGCTAACTGGCTGCAATGGGAGAGAAGCCAAAAGCTCCAATTGTTTTCGCCATAAAATGTGTTTATTTCTGGGCAATTTCATTGCAGCTGCACGATCAAAAAAATAAAAGCATAAAAAAAGCAAATAAATAAATCTAATTTTAACTGGTAGACCCAGAACTCAGAACAATACATTTACAAAAAAAAAGATAAACGTATAATTAGTATGAAATCTAAGCACCTAATTAAATAACATCAATTATGAGCACACAGCATGGCAGCATGGAGTGGTGCGTGGTGGCGTTTGTTTTCCACCTACTGGCATGGAGACGCACAGGCACACATTTGCTCACATCTGGAAAGCTCAACCTGCGGTGGTCTAAAGAGGAGGAGAGCTGTAACTCATCGGGCTGCAATTTTGTAGCTGCAGAGTCTTGTGGAATTAGTTACCAGCTTTCATCAATGATTAATCCAGCCAGGACCAGCAGTTCCACTTCATTTTAACCTGCTGCGGGTTTTTTTTTTCTTTTCTTTTTTTTTGCACACACGTACACACACAAAGAACTTGGCCATCTTTCAAGTACTTAGTGGTGCCTGGCGACATCTTGTGGAGGTTAAACCCAGTGGCGCGTAACAGTTCATGAAGACTGCTTCTTAGAGGCTTTAAGGAGGAACAAAAAAAACTGATGAAGGTTTCGGGGTTCATGTCATGTTTCTGCGCTGAACTCTGCGTATCAGAGTAATGAAAACATGCAGGAATCTGATCATATTCGTCGGTTCACCGGATCAACTGTTAGGTTTATTGAGAGCTAAAGTTAATACTGTTAGATTATTATTATTATTATTATTTATTTATTTATTTATTTATTTATTTATTTATTGATGGCACATTTAAATAAAGCTAAAAGGAACAGGCATAAAGCCAAAAGAAACTGGTTAGAGTGATTATCCAGGATTGCGCAGAGAGAAAGTAAAGTCAAATGAATGGCGGCTTTGTGCCCAGAGTCACAGAGACGCCTGGCTTCCACAGCAGGCCTAATGGATCAAGGTGATGCATGACATTAATGGAAAATCCCCCCCGATCTCAACCCGAAGCTTCCCTTCAAACATAATTTGATGCATTAAAAATAAAAGAAGAAGAAGAACGCTGAAAAAATCTCGTTTATCCAAGTCGCGGGGTCAGGGCTTCCTCAGGCGAACAATACACCATGGCTCACTGGGTTTTCAAACTATCACATATTATAATTCAATGTGTTTCACTTGAAGATATCGTAAAACGGCTGTTGTGTTTACAGCCACGTCTGACCTTTGGAGTCCTTCTGAGAATTGCCTTCGGTGTAACAATCTCTTTTAAAGCTTAAAATGTAATCAGCAGCGATTCTATAATTCAATTAAACAAAATTAAGTAATTTTATTCTGCCGACCCTACATGCGTCGCATTGTGCATGCATACCCAGATTCCACACCTCTGCGCCAGTAAAATTACCCTATAATTTTTTTTATTGTAACGCTGCGACTCTTAAAAAAAAGAACATAAAGTTTCACAAGAAACTCTGACTGTCGGAAAGGATTTTCTAAATGAAAGACTAAAGCGTTATGCGTTCGGGCTCAGGGTTGGTAGTAAAATCTTAAAAGTCTTGATAAAAGAACACTAGGAAAAATCTCATAAGGTTGTTAAAATGTTTCTTTCAACTGGAATTTCTAATGTTGTCATGCTGTCACATTCCCGCAGCTGATGCTTCCATCACAATCTATGTAGCTGTAGATTTAAATATTCATGATGAGACAATGAGACAACTTTAGAAATGATCAAATATATTGAAAGGTAAATGCCATGATTAAAATTGTTTATACCCTTCTCAGTAATTGAAACAAAAACCTTATAACTGTCGGCCAGCTGTTTGCTTATCTCAATTGATAGTTGGAGGATTTATCTTTGGTGTAGAGCTCCAGGTCTTTGAGTTTGGAAGGCGTCTTTGCCATCACCCTAATCTTTCCTCCACAGATTGTCTATCAGACTTTAGTCGGACATCTAGATGGACCTGCCTAAAATGTTAGCACAATTAAGCAAGGGTAAAATTAGTGGATTATTTTAGACCTAAAAAGGATTTGAATGATAAAAAAAAGACATATCAGCATGCCATGGTTCTTGAAAGTGATGCATAGATCTATTGAGACTTTGACTCCAGAAAATCTGTCTCTGAAAGATCACTTTGCTGTTTTAGTCCAAAAGAGTCTATAATTTGTGATATGGTTTTTATTATTCCTTAAAGAACAGATTTAAAAACAACACCGAGCCTTAACTTTACTTTTTCTTTTTATTGAATCACTGCTTCAAGCATGATCGGTGTATGTGCGTTAGTTTTAGTTCAAATTTAGTTGTTAAAACTACTGTATACTGTAAAAAAAAAAAAATTTCAAAACGAACAACACGTCTTCGTTGTATAATTCATGTTTCTTTTTATTTTCTCCAGCAGCGTATTAAATATCTGTATGTACACGTTTGAAAGTTACATAGAAAAGATATAGTCTTACAGTAGGCCTGTTTGTTGGTTAGTTGCGCGTTAATATTCCACGGTGAACTACAACATGAAAATACTCATCTTTAATCTCTGAAAAAGCCTTTAGCGGTGCTGCTCTCTCTGATGGTCACAGTCAACAGGTTCATGGTGACATCCGTCACCGTCACAGTGTCCCAGTTGGTGTAACAGGGGGTCCAGGTTGGGGCTGAGGGCACGGTCGGGTCGGCCTGTGAGGACAGCACAGCGGCTTGGTGCCCCCGCTCCTCTGCGGAGCGCTTCAGCTTCCCGTGCTGAGGAAAATCCAGCCTGCTCAAACTGTAAGTCCTGTGTCCCTCTGGATCCCTTTTACGCTCGCCTGGACTGAAGGCGCATGTGTACGACAGCCCTGCGTGTTTCTGCTCGCTGTTGGATTTCGGCGTGATCGTGGTCTCCTCCTGAAACCTCTTGGTCAGCTGTAGGAGGCTGTGATCCGACGTCTCTCCGTGATGATGCAGGCGTCGAGACATGATGGACTGCTCCTCCAGTGACCTGCTCCGCTTCGGGGCTGGCTCTGAGGAGCCGCTGGCGTCATGCGGATCATAATGCGGGTGTAGCTTCGGCTTGCGACCTCGTTTTTTGGGGGACCCCCTGGACTCCTGGTCCAGGAGAGCTTCCAGCGGAACCGGTCTGGGCCTCCTCTCCGGCTCTGGGGGTCGAATCGGGACGCTTTCCCCTCTGTTGATCGCACTCGGAGGGAAGATGGTGGGAACCACTGCCCGTAAACCCTCACGGGCCCTCGGCGTGACGACGTGCTCCGGGATGGGATAGGAAACCTGGATTCCTCTGGGAGCCTCTCTTCTGAACTCATACGTCTTCTCTTTAGCTTTGGCTTTGGCCTGAAAACAAAGAACGAGTCAGAAAGGAAAATTTACCAGGAACAAATTAGATTATCGTCATCTAATCTGTTTCAGCAATCCAATTTAAAAAGTAAAACTCATGTATACTTTAAACACATCATTTTATATCGTTTTTTTCTTATAGTGGTTATAGCTAAAACAATTTATAAGACAATTAAAAATATTACAGAAGCCCTACCATGATATGTAAAAGAATATGTTGTAATGGACAACAAACTGCTGAGCTGACAATTGTCCAGTCAAGCTAAAAAAAAATTTAATAGCTAAAAAATTTGTTTTCAGAAAGCATCTTAAAGAAAAGTTAAGCGGAAGGAAGAATGCTGTTGAAAAAGACACGAGTAGGTGCATTAAGCACACCCTTATCCTTGAGAGAAGATTGTGAAACAAATAACCTTCTACAGTTTGGGAGAAAGAGGAAGCCAAAAGAGGTGGGCAGAGCTTCAAGAGCCACACGCAGATTTATCCATGCTACAACTGAAAGCAGTCCTGAACCAGAGAGAATGACAGAAGTATCGTAAGAGGGAAGGAACTGGGCAGTTACTCACAGGATCCTTTTAGAACAATTCATCCTGATGACAAACCACAGAAGCTGATTTCTTTCTCCAGCAGGATTTGGGACTCGCCCACATGCTGTCTCACCATGACATTCATGGGATTTATTGGCTAGCAAACTGGTTTGTCCTGATCTCAGAAACTATGAAGTATTGTCAAGACGAATATGATCAACAAGAGGCCAAACAATGCAAATGACCTGAAGGCTACTATTAAGGTAATCTGGGCTTCCATTACACCTAGACAGAGCAATGCAGTTCACATACTTTTCAGTAAGTTAAGACCTATGTAAAAAATTATATTGGTTTTATGTAATATTGTCATTCATTTTCTTAGAAACTGTATTACATGTTTTCATGAACTGCAAGTAATTATTATTAAAAGAAGCAGGAATGAAAGCCTGGAATATATCACTCTGTGTGAATCCATATGTCACAACATTTCCATTTTTGGTGGTTATGGTTGTTCAAAATGTCTAACCCAGATTTTTAACATCTTTGCTGGGCTAAATTTGGGCAGAAACATTTTTCCATATTGACATTCAGGGTTTGCAGAGCATAGTTGCACATTTGCTTTGCTGCTCTTCGCCTGTTTACCATAAAGTGCAGAATAATGACAAATATTTTATTATTGCAACATATTCAAAATAGATATTTAAAATGAAGAAAGAATAAAGAATGTGTGGATTTCATAAAATAAAATTAGAGGTCAAATGGAAGATGTTTAGGTTTCAACAGAGAAAGTGAAGTGCAGACAAGGTGAGAATTAGGGGTAAGGGTGGTCTTCTGCCCCCTAATTAAGGCCTTCAATCCCATGAAATGTTACTAGTATAAATACATTTAATAAATATTGAATTGGGATTTCAGCCCTCCCTAAAAGTGGAGAATAGAAACTCTTAACCTTTCTGCAACTTTAATCTTCCATCTCTGTCAATTATTCAAATAATAATACAAATAATATTAATATCAACAATAATAATAAATTTGTAGGGGACATTTTACCAAGGAGATAATTGTGTGGTTTATGTCCTATAAAACTTGGGATTGATTGGTCATATACATTTTTGACAGACTATAAAACTATTGCGCATGTCTACTTAGAAATTCTTAAATAAATTTTAAAAATGGTCAATCCTCTCCTTCATAGTTAGTCACGTTCTCTCCCTGACAGAATCGGTTTCACTATTGACATGATACTTTAATATAACTCAGCGATAGCTTGAAATGATTCATAAAAAAAAGTTTGAGAAACGTTTATGAAAAGATTTCCCCACCTTCAGGAGAAAAGTCTCGGGTTTGGGTCCCCTCTTTTTGGGCCCGAACAACTCCCTTTCGCGCTCCCTGGGTGATGAGCACAAATCACAAATCAACTCAATTGCATACGCGCGTTTCTCATCAATTCTACGATTATCCGAAAAGTTGAAAACATCTGCAAAAATGTCAAAACTGCCCGAGGTTAAAAGTAATGTTTGCGGGGTTTCGACAGGAAAATCCAAGACTCTTAACAAGACATTCTTGCCTGAGACGATTCGAAATATGTCAACTAAAGATTAGAATCTAGACCGAGAGATTTTATTATGAGTGCACGTTTTTTGCGGTGCAGATCGCACGGTGCCATCTCCTCTCTGCAGAGAGGCCTGCTGGTGCGCTGTCAACCATCTCACCTCTCCTCGAAGGCGGCGAACAGCCGCTCGTCCAGGATGTTTTCCTCCGGCTCCCAGGTGCTGTACCTGTACCACAGAAACCAGAAGGGCCTTATTTATTTGACTCAGAACTCGTGTCAAACGTCCTGTCACGCCGTGTGTGCATGTGTGTTGTTGTTTGCTTTCTCTTTTTTTCCCCCCACATGTGAAAGCTGCGTGAAGCTGCGACCATAGCGGACCATGACGCATGCTGACTTCTTGCCTCAGCCGAAGCGCGTGGACGTTACAAAACGACACAATCGGGTGTTTTTACCAACACTTGACTGGCGCACACTGCGTCACCGAGAACACAGAACGCAGAAAACGCAGAAAATGCGTGCAAAAAGAAAAGAAAAAAAAATAGCATGCCAGGCGCTGCAGTTGTAAGATCGACCAGGATGGAGCGCTGTCCTTCGCTGCTGCCTCTGCTGTTTTTCTGTACTCACTTCTGAGACCAGCCCTTCCATTTCACCAGATATTCCCAGCGACCCTGCAAAAAAAAAGGGAGAGAGAAGCAGATCCAGAACAACATTCAGGTTATCGGTTAACTGGCCAGTCGAGCCCTCACGGACACATGTTTTTGCGTAACAGATGCTGTCTGAGCGGTGTGGGTGGGAGAGAGAAAAGCGGCGAATACCCGTCTGATCCGCCGTTTGATGATGGACTCGGCTGCAAAGACGCTCTCGCCGACAGCCGACAGCTCCATGATTCACCATGCAACCACGTCGATTTCTGCCGCTTTTATTATTTCTGCCTTCCCCCTTTTCGTCCTCTCCGGGGCTGTTTAATTCCGCACATCCCATAATACGCAATCTGGAGTGGACGTCATCACGTCTTTTTCTTGTTGCCAGGCACCGCGGTCGGGGTAGGACTGATCGCTGGTGGAGCACATTGGCTCAGTTGTTGCTACGTGCTCCGGGTCTCTGAGCGGAGGGGAGGAGCCCCGGCGCTCTGGCTGCTGTACAGGAATGTCTGGCACAGTGCGGGGAGCCAAGCCGAGGAGAGTCCCGGAGAGGGGTCCGCTGACCCTCGATCTCCCTATGGGGGGGTCAGGAGGGAGGGCAGGGGGGGACCAGACCCACAGCGGAGAGCAAATCATTTCTTCATCTTCTGTTGTGGAAACTATGGAGAAGAGAATGTGTTTAATTAAATACACAAACACACACACACACACAATCCACAATTAAAAATCTGAAAGACATACATGGAAATAAAATACGAAAACAAATAAACAGCATACAATCATAAATAATATATCCACATTCAACAAACGGTCCTGAAAAAAACCAAAAAAACCAAAACAAAATCAAAGTTGACTGGCCTCACGGTTTCACAAATGATTAGTTAAGACATATTGTTTTATAAATTGTGAGACTGAGGTTATTCATTAACCCTTCTGGCAGTTTCTCTTGCAACATCTAACAAGGCCACTGAGATTCTATGCGTAAATGGACGTCTGCGCTTTAGAGATTAATTGGGATTTTGCGCCGTGTCTCTTTAAAAAAAAAAAAAAAAACTCACGAAGATGTTTAAAAAGACACGATCGCACAAAAAGAGTTCTGATGACAGATTGTTGGATTTTGTTACTGATTTTTCCCGCTATAGAAATTTTCAAGTCAGATTCCAACAATTGTTTTATTTATTTATTTATTTATTATTTCATTTTTGCTTTAAGGCTACTCAATGTAGTATGTAAAAAATAAAATGTCAACTGATTTATTTTATTTTTTATTTTTCAGTTTAATCATAATCTAATGAGACAAATATATGGGACAATTGCCTGAAGATAAACTACATGAACCTTATTTCATGAGGAGAAAAAAATCGTTTAGCATTTCAGCAAAAAAAAAAAAAAAAAAAAAAAAAAAAACTCTGAAACTGTTTCTTATCTCTAGGTCTAAAGTTGAACGTGTGAAGCTGAATGACGGGAGAAAAATCCCGAAGTTGCATAAAATTTTACATTTTGGGAAACCAAACAAAAAAAAAGTAAAAGAAATAATAAAGAGAGTATAAAAGAAAAGATGGCTAGTGGGTACTACAGTTTAGTCTTAGCGAGTGACACTGAGCTCATTAAGGGATTTTTTTTAAAGTCTGATACATTTCACGTTTAACCCTTGCAATCATCTCTGGGTTTCTGTAAAGCTCCACATATGCACAGTTTTTCATAATGGTTGGGAAAATAATGCAGAAATGCGCAGGGTATTTTTTTTTAAAACAATAATGATATTTTTCTTTGTTACTTATTTATCTATTTATTTATTTTAACTTAAATATTCATTTGCTTTTCTTATTTTCTGAAAATATGGACATAACAGATGTAGATTTTAAATGATTATAATTATTATTTTTTATTAAATATATTTATTTATAAAAGATATTATTATTATTATTATTATTATTATTATTATTATTATTATTATTATTATTATTATTATATACCATGGTTAATTTAAATGTAGGAACTGTTATAGGATACCACGATTTGTATTTGTTTTTTCTTGACTTCTTCACAGAGCGCAGGTTTTTTTTTTTGGGGGGGGGGGTTCTTTTTTTTGCTTAATTTCTTACTACTTTATCCAGGTTCATTACAGACTGTTTTTCTTTTTGTAGTTTAATTAAGCTTCTTTCTGTGTCCCAATTTTCCGCATTCCAGATTTACAGTTAAACTGAGCGACTACAACAACAATTTCTGCCTGTGGGAAGAAGAAAGTCCTTTTATTCCAAGATTTGTGCCAAACCTTGAAAAGTTGCGCACAACTCTTTACTTCCCAAAATCATTACATCGACCAGCGCTTTTTAATTACGAGTAAAAAATAAATTAAGCTAAATTCACGGGTCTGAAACATTTTAAATGTTGCTATGAAAACAGTCTTATTTGAGTTGACCTACCCTGTTTCTGGTGAGCTAAAGGGAAAGCCAAGGAGCTTTATTCTGATAAGAACGATCCAAAGTCAAGACAGCATTTTGGGCAGTAATTGGAATATATTGTACTGTGGCATACTCCTCTTCTTGAGGTTTTTTGTTTGTAACGAGATTAAAATGTAGGCTGGGCAGCCCGTACAGGCAGGCCTGTGTGAGTCGATTAAGTGAATAAATAGATTTTATGTCGCTCAGTTAAATAATTAGTGACTATAAGTTTTCAGAAGATTGTTGTGACTGTCTCAACAATAATTTGAATTTATTATTGTATAATTTGATCATTTTTTTAAAAAAGCCCTTTTGGGGCTTTGAAAAAGCTGAACTCAGAGGGATAAAACTGACGGGGTGGCATCACGTTAGTGGAACTTATATTTAACAGTTAAAGAAATGTAGCTAAAGAAATGAAGGGACAAAAAAAATTCGATCTGTGCGAAGTTGATCTTGTTCTTTGCTCTTGGTGTTGTCGAATGAAGATGTACCTTGCAGCAGATTTCCCCTAATAGGAGGTTTTCAATCAGTTTCTAGCTTTCTAAAACATATTCAGAATCAAATAGTTAAATTGGGACCCTGTCTGAGCCAGAAGACAGTCTGTCTGCACCGTTTAAAGCTGCAGGCGGCCGCATGTCTCTGGTTTTATCCCCCGATCGTTAACGCGAAACTGACATGTTCGCTGCTTTATCGCGTCTGATGAAACTCTCCCCGGCAGCGGCGGCGAGACACGGCGTGGACAAAAGATGCGCTGAGGCAGCCTCCGTCGAAATATGAACCACCATTTTGATACTCTCAGCGCGCAGACCGACATTTCCTGTCGGTGCTGGAATGGCTGAAGCCTACACGGTTTTGCTGCGGAGGCTGGTGCTGGTGCGCGGCGCGCACACGGCTCGCCGCTTCTGCCGCTGCCGCGGTTCTCCATATTTGGACGAGAGCGGGAGCCGCAATGGCGACGGGCGCACATGAATGCACAGAGCAGGCTCTGTGAGAACATTATTGGCTCTCTGGTTTCTGGGCAACACGCTGCTCACCGCTCGCTGTCCCACTTACTCTCCGAGCGACATTTTGTGCTGAAAGGTGCCTCAGACACAAAACCACACGGCAGAAACTCGAAGCCGCGTGACCCTGCAGCTTTGCATGATTTTCAGGGCGAAGCTTAGCGTCATGTGGAGAATGCACCGCGCTTGTCATTTATCATGCTGTAGGTTTGACATATTCCGACATGCACCTTGATGACAATGCATCCACATGACTCATAAGTTAAAGCTTAAATTAACTCGTCAACCAATGTAACAGAGGCATTATTCAAGAGAAGCTTCATTTTCATTTTCCACATAATAACCAAATGCATTTCTGCAATCTTGAGGCCATCACAGGCCTGCAGCGGGTCACACGTAAGCCTCAAAATAAAAGCAACTTTATGCAGACAGCAGCCGCCGCCGCCGCCGCTGCAGCTTGGTACTATGATAAAAGGGGAATGTGAAACATCACACTTCGTCTATAAATACGTTGGTCGGCTCAGAGATGTTTCAGTTTCCTATACAGCCGCTGATGCATGGCGGGCTGACGCACACATGGTTCAAAGCCATAAGGGCTCCCATCCAACCAGTTACACACCTCTCTCCGAAAATGCCTCTGGAACTTGGCTTTTAAGAGTCAAATCGTGCGTGACCGTTTTAATCTGCGACTTCAATGTGCCTTGCTTGACGCATTTGATACACCTAATTGTTTTAGTCCACTTCCTGCAGAACAAAACCCGAAGGTTTTTTTTTTTCTGTAGGTTTATTTACTCCGTTTACTATGGGGAAGTTGCATAAATTCAAATGCGCCAGGACATATCATCGGTCTCAAGTGAAATTTCCGATCAAATTTCAGTCACATGTTGAGATACTTAAACAACAAAGTTCGCGAAGATTCTCTTTGAATGTGTGAAGAAAATAAAAAATAAATAAAAAGGTTATGAAAGTTAAGAACATTGTGAAAATGCTGTTTACTCATGACCAAATATGGAAGTCCTAAAGTGGCCAAAACGCATAAATTCACACTGAATAAGAATGTTTTGACAAAACACCCCAAAAAACAAAAAAAAGCAGGAAACAAAACTTTTCTTTGTTTGTCTGACTTCTTGCTGGTTTAAAATTTTATTTCTGCTTATGTACAAGTGCAGTCCAGTTTCTTTTTAAATGATAAAGTGTTGAAGAACATTAAGAGGAACGACAGACCAACAGTACATATATGTATAAAATTTGTGATGGCAGCATCATGCTGTGGGGTCCAATTTGAGACCAAACATTAGCAGGTCAGAACTGATGGATGTAGCTGAAGACAAGCATAGCCTGTAAAAAAACAAAAACAAATAAAGGTGAAAAAGACTTTGAATAAAAATTGTAATTAGAAAGAAAACTTAAAAAAGATAGCCCCTATCGTTATTGTAGCAGCTGGGATACAATGCTCAAGTCAGATAAATTAAGATCATCTTACTTCTTAAAATAGATTCAGATTCTGGGAACATTTTTTCACCTGACACTGACAAGGTTTTGAGTGCTTCAGTCTAACCTTCCCAGCTCAGGGGAAAGTTCATAGAGATGAAATGCACTAACTTTTTAATGTCTGTATCTAAACTGTAGCCTAATTAGCAACAAGTTAATAATTCTTGAACAACTTCTTGTGGACGCAACGCTTGCTTTAAATTATGAAAAAGTGAATGCAACTTTACCACATTTGCAGAATTTGCTGCAAACCATGCTTGTGTGAATTCAAGTTCTAGTTGGGCACAGAGAAGCTGCATAGTTCGCTGATACCTCAGGACGACCTGATCGGTTCAATCCCAGAGGTTTGTCTAAAATAATCTTACCACTTTAAAACTCACCCGACCTTTGAAAATGCTCAACATTTAGACTGATTTACAGTTTTCTGAGAAAATGAGGCGCCAGCTCGTCCTCTATATGTCCATAATTGATGCTATTTTGAAAGTCTTTTGCATGCGTTTTGTCCGTTTTGTCTGCCTTTTTAAGCTGTCTGAGTTGTCTAAGTCAACATTCTTTGATTGGCGCCTCCTAAAAGACACCTTGCAAACATTCCAGGACCTTTCTGTCTGAGCAAATGCATTCAACAGTTAATCTTTCAGCCTGAGATCTCAGTTCAGCGCAACAACAGAAAAACTATTTCCGTCTGTGCCCTGAGAGCAGACTCTTGGCTCCAGGCCTTCAGCGACCTTTTATTGAGGAGGCCCTGCAACATTTGGCTGAGGCACGAAGAGGTCAGAGTTTACAGTTCATTCAGCTTTGTGATCCTGCAGAGTGAGGATATCTGACGATATTGTGGAGTAAAAAAAGCAAACAAACTGCTGTGTCACTGTGACAAAGGCCACCTAAACACAGTCTTTTACAACAACTTACCCACTGTTCCAGGAAGAATCGGCTACATTATAATTAGAAGTCATCCCAGCACCATTTCCTGCAAAGCACACCCCCATTGACTGATTATTCACCTTCCATAAAGGTTTGTTCCTCCATGATAAGATTTAAAATTACACAATCGCTTCTTCTGGCCTCTTCCACTTTCCGATCGTGTTGGATGTTTACATTCCTGCTCGGGTTCAAGTCGAAGTAGGGAAATAATGCACAGCTGAGGTTTTAATAACACGAGTGACCGGTGCAGTTATGCAACACAGAAAGCCCTTTGTGCAGAATAGTTTGTGATTATGCAACTCAATCTGTTTTTACAAGCTCAGCCTCATAAACACAAGTTATTTTTTCTTTTAGTTCTCAGTTTTTGTTTTGTTTTTGCTTCCAAAATTTGTTTCTTTTTGGAAATCGGGAAAATACCAAAGTCTGCAGAATGAAGAAAAAATAAAGATTAGAAATACCAGTGCGACAACATGCCACAGGTCAAATCTCCGTTTTTATTGTGAGACATACCATCCAGGGAGCCGGGCATACATGGTCAGCCAATACAGCATACTTTATAACAATCATTTCCACTTTAAACAGAGTGCAAAGACGAAGCAAAGGAAAAACAAAAAGGAACTCTGGAAAATTCCTCGAGATGAAACTGTTTGGTGAAAACAAAGCACAGAATGCAGATTCTGCTTTTTTTTTTCTTTTTAACTAAAACTTTAACATCAATAAATAAGCACTCTTCATTTTCATCAACACAGCCTTTTGTTTTAGCATTCTGACTGGATTTGCATTAAATGTGCGGGAAAGGCCATTAGGACTCAAACGTTGCTGTAGCTTACATCCAACAGCTTTGTAACCATCAGCAGCATGAATAATCAAAACGGCTTGGACGCCCAGGACATCACTGAAAAGTCCCATTTAGTCTGTATAATTAACAACCTTGGTAGCTTTCAGAATATTACAGTGAGCTTTGACAGATAAAACAATGAGATGAGCTCTTGCATTTCAAGAAGTAGAAAGCAAAACTTTGATTTAGCAAAACTCAAGTAACAGGAGTCATTTATATGTATATATATATATATATGTATATATACATATAAATGACACTATTTTTTAGGAGCTCTGGGATTTGGGAGCAGATTAAATATATTAAAAGGAATAATTCTGCTTTTTTAAAAGGAGGTTCTGAGGACCTAAAATCAGTAACATCTCCATTTCTGGTAGTGGGAAGAGATCACATAGCAGTGAGTTTATTAAAAAAAAAAGAGTTAATAATACATAAGATTAGTAGAAGGATAAGTTAGGCAGACGTGTCTCCCATTTTTGCATACTGTAGCAACTTAAAGCAAATTAAACTCAAAATGGTTGTTCACACTACCATAGAGAAGAAATTTCAAAAGTGTGCCATGCAAATAAAGCAAGACTCCAGAGGGACAGTCGGAGGAAAATATCCACAATTTGCAAGTCATATTTGGTCTGTGATGGGTCTTGTTGAATAATAAATCTTAAATAATTTGGGTATTAGGACAGATATGTGTTTTTGACTCGGAGCCAGCCCAATGTCTGAGGACCTTAGCTTAATTTAATTTGGGGGCTCAACTTAATTAACCCTCTTATATTTGCTTTCTTGGTGAATTTTGCAATTTGCATCTAACACAACTGAGGCAGATTGATATTGTTTAGCAATATTCATGTCGCCAAGCTGAGAAAACATCACAAATTTAACAGCAATTTTAACAAGTGGCAATTTATATCTGCTAAAAACATCATTGCATCTTACAGATATAAACATTTGAAGGGTTAAGTTGATAATATAAACTAAAGGCAAACCATTAGCCTCCCACCACTGACAGGACTTATTCTCCTTTCCACAAACTTTCAATAAAATCATTTCTTTAACCAACAATTACCGACACTAACTTTAAAGTACCTCACTTGAAAAGAATATAAGCAATCTCTTTAACACCTCAAGCATCTCCTAAAATTAAGGTAGATAAGTTTGGCTTGTAGATCTGATTCATTTCAGTCTGCAGTCAGATTGCTTCAAAGGAGCAGACACATGCCTGTGCCCAGCAGCTCGTGTTTACACTGTATCCTGACACACCCGCTTTTTGAATTTGCATGTCACGGCGAGTAACTTTTTTCTTTTTAAACAGCCCACAAACAAAACACAAAAATAATATGCCAATCTACAATAAGGGGTCTGTCTATTACAGCAACAAAATAATCTGTGACTGTTTCTCCAACGGCAGTGACACAAGCAAAACATATGAAAATGCATTAAGTGCTTTAAATTCGATCTGCAACCGCAGTCCATTCACAAATCTTCTCTTCGACCGACATGAACAGATATTAGTAATACGAAACATGTATAAACCTTCATATATCTCAGGTTATAAGTTTGGTACAAGTATGAAAAACAGCGATAGTTCCCTCCTTAAGCTCAATATGACAAAGATTTTTTTTGTTTGTTTTTGGTGGAGAATCCCCCATCAGAGTGATGCATTCACTCAAATAGTCGAGGGCACTTTCTTGGCTACAACATCACATTGGCGTTACAGTATAAAATGTCATAGGAAACATACTGAATTTGACTTATAAATTATAAATTTCAATATGTACAAAATTCTTGTGTTTTTCTTAATTTTTTCTACATATGCACATATTCACAGGATCAGCCAATCAGAAGCTGGGAGTCCCATATTTTTATTTTTTTTATTTTTTATTTTAGAAAGAAACGTATTCCTTAAAGGTGACTGTGAGGCTGTTTGTCGTGATGTCAGTGATGATGATGTTCCCCATAAAAGGGGAGATTTTGTTCGCAGGTTCCTCTGGAGATTTTTCACAGGATTTCTGCGTGTTCTCCTTCGGAGGAGGTGTGTCTTCAACGACAGGCTCCGCCTCCACCGGCGGCTGGACTTCTGCCTCCACCTGCCTCCTGTTTTTGGGACAGCTGAGGTCCATCGGCTCCTCCTGGCTTCCATTCGCGTCGTACGTTGTACACATACTGCTGCGACGTGCCACGCTGCAGTGGAGGTCCATGGGTTTGTCCTGAGGTGGCGTCACCGCAGCCGTCGGCACACTCAAGCTCCTGGACGCCAGGAAGATTTTACCAAGGTTCCTGTCCTCCACCGGATCCGACAGCTTCCTTTTCCGGTCGCAGGGGAACGAGGGGATCCGGATTTGGTCAACGGCAGTAGGCGTCGGGATGGCCGTGTCGGCGGTCCAAGATGTCGGGGGGGAGCTGGCTGTCAGCTGCAGGGGCAAGTCGTCCGGTAAATCCGCCTGGCCGCGGGCCACTTCGGTGTTGTATTCCTCGGCTGTGCTCGGAGATGGTTTGGAAAAATGCCTGTCTTTGGGGGAACACTTCAAGGGATGCTCCGCAACAGACACGGAGCTGCCCTTACAGATCTCTTTGGGAATCCCGTTCTCCGGGTGTTCAGTCATTTTGGCCCCGGGCGGCGGATTGTTCTCTTGTGTTTTGGAGTTTTGTGTTTTCTCGTCTCTTGATGATTCCCTGTGTTTATCCTTTGCTCCATGAACCTTGTTGCCGTCCATGTATTTGCTCATGACAATAACAATGCGTCCGTTATTGTTTTTGTTCTTGATTATCTTCATTTTGCTGCTCACGGCGCTAGGCAGAGTAGCCTCCTTAGGGTTGGGCTTTAGTGCATTCTCACTCTGCGCATCTTTAACCGGTTTCCTGACCTCCACCGCCAACTCTTTGACTTTGCTCAAGCACCCAGTGTCTTTGTTCCGGATCCATTTCTGCTGCAGGGCCAAAGGTAGGTTCCACCCAGGATTCGCAAGCTTGCTGGCTGGCTCCTGAACTTTGACCACCTCCTTCAGCCTCGAAACCTGTGCATCATACATGTGCGGGTCGGGCTCGTAATGGTGGTGCTTCTTGCTGTTAAGCTGGTAGATGAACTTCTTTTTGCTGTTGTTCAGAGAGTCAGCAGGGATCTCCTGGCTGTTGGGTTGGTACTGATGGTGTTTTTTGCTGTTCAGCTGGTAATGCTGCGGCTGAGGACGCTGGACGGGATCCAACTTAAAGGTTCCCTCTGTGTCCTGGACCGTTTCCTCAAATCCCGCTGGGATGTTTGACCTCCGGGCAAATGATGGTACCTTAGTGGAAGACAGGAGAGGTTTGTTAATCATTCTACCCACATTCTGACACCCTTATTTGATAAAACCTCTGGAAAAATGTGAACTACAGGCACCAAAATTTAAAGAAAATAGTAACAATAGCCTCCTCAACTTCTCTAGTCTGTAATATGGGAAAAAATAACCCTGCCAAAGGATGATGAGGGGAGCTGAAAGGGTGATTTCCAATATCATATATTTTTATTTTTCCATTTTTTGCTCTAATCTGTTGAATAATCTCACAATTAAAAAGTGGGTCCTGCAAATAGTGAGGGGATCTAAAAGGTCACTTGGAGTCTATGCAATCCGTCACATCTGTTTTATACACTTTATATGTTTAGGTTTTACCTTTTAAATCATTCATTTGATGTAATTTGTTGAACAATCCCAGAATGGCAAAATGAAGAGGGGCCTGCAAAGTATAGTTTTATCCAATTTTTTGTTATTTGTATTTTCATATATTATCTTTAAATTCCTCCATTTGACCTAATCTGTTGATCCCAAAAAGAAATAGAAGGTATGCCCTGCAGAGAACCTGAACCTTTTGATCTGCTGCCATTAGGCAAATGGACCAACATCAAAAGCAGAACCACCTGCTACACAGATTTCTGCCTTAACATATTAAAATAGTGAATTGCTGAAATGATTATGCACTTTGCATCGATTGACTTAATTTACGGTTTACTTATTATGCATGTTAATGACTTTAATAAACTAATCTCTTAAATGATCCCAGATAATCTTCTTTTGTTGTGCACTAGATGCTTTACAATTAAATAACCGGACACCCTCCATATGCAACAGAAGGTGATGCAACATTTTCATGGTTTGAATCCAATAAAGTCTGTTTTACAGGTGGAGCTGCTTGATTATCCTCATGAAATAAGGTGAAAGAGTAAAACAACCAATCAGGACTCATTTTAAAGCCTACGCCCCTTTCGCCCTCTACCCCTGACTGACCCCGCAGCCGTCAGAGGGGCACTGCAGCGGAACGATCAAGACGCTCCGAACTGCGACCTCCAGGTCACACAAGTGCCACCAGACATGTCACGCTCTGCCCCGATTGCCGGCCACATGGCACGCCTCTTCGGGAGCAATGCTGCACAGCAATTGGGACAGACTCGAAATATATAATCACACTTGGCTCTAAAAGCGCTGCTGTAAATGCTTCAGCGAAGAGAGTCAAAGGATTATGATTTCTTTGTCCCAAAACATGACATAAAAGAAAGACCAGTTGGTGCAAAAAGGAAGATTTATAGTCGCTTTGAAAGGTAAAAACCAGGTTTTGCATGGTTGCTTTGCATGAAAATTAATAAGCCCACAGATAAAATGAGTACACTCGAGCAGCATGTTTTGAACCTCAGGCAAGGTTCATAGTTTCAGTTTGAGTGTCAAGATAAATCCACTGTGGAGGGCTCCCTCCCACACTCTCTTTTGCACTTAAAGAAAAGCACACTGACAGCAGGTGTGGCGCACCTGACTGTGCTCCCATTCTCTCGAACCGCTTACAAAGTGAAACTCACTGATGTGTTTTAAGTAGTCAGGCTATTTCCACAGTGTGGTGATGAATCATCAAGAAAATACCTGAAGCAGAAGATGTTTTGGTTTCGGCCCCCGCTTTCGGTATCCCATCATCTGCTCCTGCCTCTCTCTGAGAAAAGAAAAGAAAAGATCATTATATGAGCATTACCAGACACCTTCAAAATCTAATTATTCCTTATTGGAAACGACAGGTTTTCGCTCGTTTTCCTCCACCTATTATTCAAGGTCAAAAGTGGAGCCGTGATTCAGAGCAGTAATGAATGTCCAAATGCTGTGAAGCATTTTGATCCCTATTTGCATAGCTCTCCATGGTAATCAGCCCATTCCATATTCTCATTATCCTCAAGAAATTCAATTAGGGGACGTCTTTGAAACGTCAACCCTTCCTCCTCTGACAGTCAGACATTGAAATCTTCCACATTTTATGCTGCAACCACAAATTTAATGTATTTTATTCCCTTTTTTTAAGATGGACCAAATCAAAACAGCCTGAATGCGCCATTCCCACTGCGAAACATGAGGGTGGCAGCAACATGGTGTGTGTACATCTGTTCTTTAGCAAGGACAAAGAAAATTGAGTTAATGAGAAGACAGATAGGGCAAAAACCACGGCGATACTCGGAAAAAAGCTGTTAGAGGCTACAAAAAATAAAAGCGCATCTCTGTTAAAATGGTCCAATCAAAGTCCAGCCTGAAATCCAACTGAAATTCTAAATCTGAAAGAGTTGAGATATATTTACCACAGGAACGCACAAGAAAAGATATAGATATCCAAAGACGGAGGAGAAATACTCCACATATTTCTTATATGAAAAATCCAAATAAAACATGAAGGTCTGCAGTTTCAGCGTGACAAAATATGAAATCATTTAAGGAATACAAATAGTTTTGGATTGTACTGTAAACTTGGCAGTGAAGGAGCACAGAAAGTCTATGGAAAACCTTTCAAAACCATTTCTAATGAGAAGGGACTGGGACGCGTGTTATTATAACAGAACTGGTCAGATCAAGGACAGCGCCATGTGTGAGAAATCGCCCCCTGATATAAGCCTTGACTCAGCATCGTCTCATAAACAAGCAGAGGTGGGCGAAGGCCAGCTGTAAATATGCTTCCCCCAGGCGCGCTCCAACACCCACCCTCATTGTCGGCCTCGTGCTGCAGATGTTCAAACGATCAGAGCTGCCAGAAGATTGTCACAATAAACAGTCCCCACCGCTGTAATGCGTGCAATTTGGAAAACGCCGTCTAACAGGGTGACCCCTATTCACACAAGGTTTAGCAATTACAGACTCGGGTCCCCTTCCCCCCATCCGATGAGAGCAGAGAGGAATCCGCCACACACACACACACACACACACACACATGCAGAAACAGAGAGTGCAGAGGCAGCTCTCCATAGCCATCCCAGCACACAGCTATACACTCAGGCAGGGGAGGCAAGCGGACTGCGGGGGAATATGAGAGCCGTACACTAGAAGCGTTGAGAAGCGCTATGTGTCAATTAGCCTTTTCAGAAAGGCGAATTCCTTTCCCCAGCCATCATGTCTTCACTCTGCCCCCTGAGCAGGCTGCTGGCCTACAGAGGGAGCATATGTCAGAGGCCTCATGGGTCTGATCGAGATACAATTGTGCAGGATTAAGTGACACTGGCATTTGAATTAATTGACGTTCTGGCCTCTGAAAGTAACATTCGAGAGATTCTGTTTGTTTTTTAAGGCCTGTGTTGAGGCTGTGACCTCCGTCTGCAAATATCTGGAGAAAAGATATGCTATCTTCTGAAAGGTAGTTGTGAAGGGGGTGGGAGGCAGGGGCGGTTCAAGGTAATCCCACTTCCAGGTCAGTGCCAGAAAGTTTTGAAATGGGTGTCCAGATGGAAGAGGATCTTTTTTTTTTTATGTCTGGCGTCTTGCTGGCTTTGGCATAGTACAGTAGGTCTGGTTGCTGTGCAGCATCAGCAATTTTTTTATGATGTCATATTTAGGGAAGGCAATTATTTATACCCATATGACTTTGCACAAAGATAGACAGACATATAATACATTTAGGGAAGACAGGGAAGTGAGTGACAGACAATCCCAACTGCTACTGTATGATGGAAGAAAGAAAAAGGAGAAATTTGTGACAAAGGTCAATGACAGGTCAGGCTGGAGCATTATTACTGAAAGAAGAAAAAGCAGAACCGAAAAATTTATAAAAAGATTAGCTAGATGGATGCCACACTTAATTAAGTTGTGGCTTGATTTTAGTTTTGTCTGTAGTTTTGTGTCCCAACAAAGCAGCATGGGCTTATTTGCTTTAAGGTATTAGTTGCTAATTTGCAACACAATGATCTTTATCAGGTTTCTGTCATATTTAGAGAAGACAGCAGCTGGGAATGAATGACAGACAGACATACAAAACACAAATAAGTGACATAGAAATAAATAATTAACAATACACATTTAAATAAATAAATGTGTGTCCCAACCCTTTGCTTGACCGCTCCCCTGAATCTCTTTTAAAGATGAGACTGTTTAGTCAGCCCCTGCTCTCCTCTCATGCGTTGGCGCCACCGCCATCTCCTCCTCCTCCTGTTAAAACCACAATAAACAACCAGGCTCCAGTCCTTCAATTAGGCCCTCCAGTGCAGATCACCTCCTAAGTTACCACCTGGGATGCAAAAACAAAGGCATCTAATTGTAGTTTGATCCACATGGGAATCCTCCCTAGCAGGATTTTTCAGTGGGCAAGCAAACTCTCTTACTTCATTTTCTCTATAAAAACGTCCCATCAGGACCCACTGGCATTGGTTGGGCGTTAATTAACTTCTGATTTAGGTCCTCTGATATCAAATATCCATGCTTATTCCCTCAGATCCAGTCCTTCCTTCAAATCGCGTGATTTATGAATTCACACCATCACATCCAGCGTATTTAGACCCCTCCGCCACCCCACCTTCCTCTCCTGGGCAAGAGAGCAGGGAGTGGGGGGGAGGCGGAGGGAGTGGGGAGAGGTTGAGATATTACATCGCCCCTCCTCCCATGCCCTTATATGGTCATGGTTGAAGTTGAGGCTGCGCGGCCTGGTCCGGAGTCCACCACTGTGCACAGAGTCGCTCACCTGTGTTGAAACGCGACGAGGAGGCGCGGGTCCAGGATGTTTTCCTCCGGCTCCCATGTGTTGTACCTGCAGAGAGGAGAGGAGCCAACAGCTGTCAGGGAGCTGCTGGGCTGTCACGTGCAAACTTCCTTTTTCAAACTGTCACGCACATGTCTCCCGCGGACACATTCCTTGTATTTTCAACAGTGTTTGGACAGGTGAAGCAGGGACAGAGCGAAAACAGAAAAACTCCTTGGATACAAATGATCCGCTAAATCAACTGATAGGTTTTGGTTTTGTGTGTGTCTTATTTCCAGTGTGAATTATAAAAACAATGAAGATGTCCAACCGCAGAGGCAAAAGGGGGGGGGAAAAAATCAACCATAATTGAATGTGTGTGAGTGTGTATGTGTTATCCAAACGCTCCTTCAGCTCCAACATCGAGTCGGCCATTTTAGCACCACTATGTCTCGTAAATTCGCTGGCAGAGCAGAAATAATTAAAACGGGATTACATGGCTGTGCCTACCCCCCGCCCCCCATCCCTTTCCCTCGCATAAATTAGTGAAGGCATCCGCGGACCCACTGAAACACACACTCACATAAACACCCGCGTATTCGTGCGCGCAACGCCCTTCATAACTAGGTGCAACACTTGCATTCGTTAATGATGTTTTTATTTATTTATTATTTTTTGTTTGTTTAATGACTGCGCTGGTGCAATTTGTCGGGCGTGTTTCAGACTTACTTTGGAGACCAGCCGCGCCACTTGACCAGGTACTCGATCTTGCCCTGAGATGGTGGTGTGAGGAGGGAAAAAAATTGGATTAGGCTCGCATTCAAGCAGATGCAACATTTCGACGCCGTGCACGCGTCGCTTTCCCCCGCTGTTACCTTCCGAATGCGCTTTTTTTCGATGCCCTCCACCGCGAAGACGTGCTCGCCGGCGGCAGGGAGCTCCATTCTCGGCTCCGGTCCGATCCGATCGCAGTGAGGAGGCGAGGGGAGGAGAGGGGGGGGCGCGCGGCGAAAACGTTGAAATGCCCTCCGTTCGGTGCGTGCCGCGCCGTGCGAGCCCGGTAGTTTTCCAGTTGGATCCAAAAAAAATCGACTTCTCTTCACCTTCTCTCCTCCTCTCTCTGCACACTCCTCGGTCCTGGCAGTGAGCGTAGAGATATTCACAGCGGTGCCGCTGCAAGCAGCTCTTTTCGTGCAGTGACGTCAGGACGGGAGGAGGGGAGATGGGTGAAGACCTTGCAGAAAGGTTGTGGGTTTTTTTTTTTTTTCTTCATCCAAAAGCTGGACTTCAACGGTCGACGTGATTTGAAATTCAAAATTCATCACCTGATCTGAAGAAAAGTGCACAAAAAATAAAAATAAATAAATAAATCCACAGTAACATATTCGTTTTGTCCAGAGCTGGATTATGTGTCCTTAAGCACATTTTTACGTGTGGTGCCAGCTCCAGTTTATTAAAATAAACTGGAAGATAATTTCTCTGACTTACACTCATCTAGACATTAACATCACCCTCCGTGTTTAACATGGCAGATACAGCGTCATGCTGCGCAGACGCGTTTACTCAGCAGAAACAGGAGATCTGGTCAGTTTGATGAGAGGACGGAAGAAGCTGTATGCAAAAGACTTCTAACAAAATGTACATAAAACCACATTTGAAAGCAAACTCGCTCCTTGTGAACATAATGTAACAGCTTAGGCAACAGTGTGAGCTTTTCTGGACCTTGGGAAGATCTAGACAATCATATAAAACAACAAAGTGCCCATAAATCCACTTAAGTCCAGCTGTTTGGCAGTGAAACATAAAAGAAAGACAAAAAAATAATAATAATTATGCACAGCAGCGTGCTGCTGCAAAGCACATAAAAACACCATAAAACTTCAGAACATCTTAGAAAGGTTGCATATGCATGTCCAAACCTGGAATTCATAAGGTGGGCAAAATACGGTTGGACACAGAGATCCAGTTGTACTGAAGAAGGCGTAAAAGTAATTGATTAAGACCATAAGAAAGTTTTTTTTTCTCTCCAAAGTTTTGGTCCCTTCTATATTTTCCTAGCTTGTTGTGTTTTCGGAGCACACTGAGCACAAAGACAGACTGTTTTACTGAATGTTTTTATTTGGTTAGATCGCGATGATACCATCATGGTAGTGGCAGCATCATCCTGTGGGGAACCTCTTTTTCATCAGAGTTGGTGATGGGCTATTCTGGAAGAAAGCGTGCAAGCTTTACATTCTTATCGAGTAGATCTATGTCTACCTACACCCCTGCTGCCTTACTACTTAAAATGATTGTTTCTGGAATAAGGCATTAACAAAGATGGTGGTCGACCTGTGAAAGTCTAAGTGTGACCAAAACTGTTGTTTTCACAGTAACTGATGCTGTCGCTCTCTCCCCGCAGTTGTAAATGTGGACTCAGTTTGATTTCACATGAGAGCTTTTTGCAAATGTAGGTCAGGCACAGTCTGATAGTCAAACCATGCGGGGCACCGTTAATTTGACACGCAGCAGAGTCGCAGTGCAGCCATCGGTTTACCTGAGGCAACTTTACTAATCCGTTGCCACGGCGCTCGGTTCGTTTGCCACCTGAAAGCCATCTTGTTATTGGTTGAAATATTGCTATTTAATCCACATCGGGACAATCTAAATCCATCAGCTTAGAGCGCAGCACCGGGGAGCTTGTTTTCTGTGTTATAAATGTCACCAAGTGGACTGATTTATAAGAGAGTTTAACATGAGCACAAAAAAGCGCCTCTGTGCGCAAATCCTCCCATTTACTGCGCGCAAACTGCGCGCCGCCTGTACAGCTGGTTCAGAATTAGTAAATTCGTTACTTTTTTTTGTAGCAGAAAGGGCGTGAAAAACAATTAAGCGGACGGTTTTCCTTGCTCCAAAAATAATTCAGCACCACAAGGGTTAAAAAACTGAAGCCGAGGAGCAGAGCGGCAGCGGCCAGCCTATTAAATACAGGCACGATATATCTCTGCCCTGCCATATATGGTAATGGAGAAAAAGCGCCGAAATGTGGCTTTTTGCGCTCGATAATTCCCGGATTTGAGTCATAAATTGGGTGCAGTGAGGGTTTAAGATCGTGACTGTTGCAAAAAAGCTCGGCGAAAGCCCCTAATTTACGCATTACGTCTGTTTTTATCCGCGGCCAGGCAGCGAATACGCCCTGCTTCCCTAGCAACAGCATGAAAAAAGGGGGGAAGAGGAGCGCAGTGGGGGACATGGAGAGCAAGAATTTAAGTTTGCAACAAACAAACAAGTGCCTCATGGTAATGGGCAAAGGAAAATGTGTCATACAAGGTTATTTTATGCTTAAACGAAACGCGCGTTCAAACGTCAGTTTTTTTGGGTTTTTTTTGGTCTGGAGCTGCGGTTCTTCATTGTCAGCTCTGTTTATCCAGCAGGTACCCAAAATACAAATTATGTATCATTCCGTGTTTGCACTAAAGGAGAAGGACGCCTGGAGTCTGCGTCAAGACAAAGATAATCGTTTGAAAGAAAAATCCTCTGACTCAGACTGTCGGATCAGATCACAGCGCAGTCACTCTGATATAACCCTCACAGATCTGTGACACTGCTTATTGCACTCATTAGGTCTCAGTAATCTCTCGGCTGTTTAAGGTGAAACAGTCTCACAGAATCGGAGAGTTTCCGAAACAGTCGGAGGAGATGAAAATAATCATATTTATTTCAAATCAATACCCCGCATTTCTTCCGCAAATCTGTAAAACCTGGGTGAATTTGTTATCTGCATCACTCAGAAATCCTTTTCACTTCATGAAGTTATCATATCCTGCTCAGCACTGAAAAAAAAAAATCTTCTCACTTTAACCGCATCTGTTTCTCTGCACGAGTGCACATTTGCGGCATTTTTTCTTATGCGCTCAGGTGAGCTCATCATGTCTTGCTGCACTTAATCCACCTGTAACTTCTGCGCTCAAGATGGTGAAACCGAGAAAACTCTGCCAAAAGATTAGATTACCGAGCATCAAAACAAGCTCTGCAGAACACATTCGATGAGATAAAAAAGAGAGATTAAAATCGGATGATTGAAAACTTTTTAAAAAATGTGCGTCAGTGTTTGAAACAGAGAGAGTGAGGTTTCTATTTCTTCTTGATATTTTTTTTTTAATCTGTTCAGATCCGATGTAAAAAAGAAAGAAATTAAGAAAGAAAGAAAGAAAACCTCGTAAGGGATCCAAAATAATTATTATCTACATTCAGAAATCTCGTGAAAATCCAAATTTGCGCACTTGATGATCCCCCACAAAAAAGAACCGCACATGGGCGCGTTTGCGCAAACATCTGCAGTTTATTTTGTCTCACATGCGGCTGTCAAGGTTAAATGAACTGTTATCTCAAACGTGAGGCTAAACTCAGGGTCAGGCAGTCCACCGTTTTTAATCTCTTGTTTGAAGAGACTCTGTGAGAAAACCTCGATGGTTGTATTTATCTAAACAAAGCTATCAATACAATTTCAGGGGGGCGTGTTATGTTAGAGCTTGTAATTTATTTTTGAGTTAAATAGTTTGTCTCATAGCGTGTGCGTGGAAAAAAGAAAAATAAGGGGGTTTAAAGTGTGTTTGCTGGAGATATTCCATATGTGTCCATGTAGGAGGACAAGGGTCAAGTTAAGTCATGATCTCTGGTTTAGTTTCTACAGGCAGAACAGAAAACTCAGCGTCATTAGTTTTTTATTTCCTGTTTCAAGACCAAATTCTTTCACCATTCTCCCTGTTTCTAATTCCGGACAATGCTTTGCATGTACAAAGTTTTCCCTACTTCTTTTTTATATGGGTGACATGGCTCACCACCCAGGGCGGCACAACCTTTGAGGTATGTTTAAAAAAAAATTTAAAAAAATAATCCATCAACTGCTTCATGTTGGCTTGTTTTCATGTCCAATCAATGGGGAACCCTGTGAAAAAATACAACAGTCATAACCATGGCTGGCTGAGGTTGCTGAAGTTAGTTCACAGCTTCTGATTACATAGCTTAAATTAAAGGGGAATTTCACAGTTCTTTAAGGAATCTGGGGTTTAAGGAATCATTGTTAAGTCCTAATAAAACAATTTCTTGTTCTTAACTGAACAAGCATTCTTTAACACACAGCTTAACACAAATGAATCCTTTATTACAATGAGAAAATCTTTTTCATGTTTTTTTTGTGTAGGGATTAAAGGTTGTAACTAAACATTGACTAGAAAAGAATTGCAAAGACAGTGGCGAATTGATGGGACTTAGTGGAAGAATGAAGTCATTCTGGGCCCCTCAGGATTTGGTCTCAAGTCTTTAACAGCTTCTTAGTTTTCCTCCAGGATCACCCAGTATTCATCTCTAACAGGCTTTACTGACCCTGATGAAGAAAGCCTTTCCATAGCATTACTGCCACAAACATGAACATATAATGCACCTAAAACTAACTAGAAAGAATGGCGTAGTGCTTAAATTAGGAGGCCTCCTGCCCCGGGGCTTTGACCTGTACAAGACTCGCTCTAGTTACAAGTGAGTGGATGAGGAAATGATAGAATTAAAATGAAGGGAGACGAGACGGGGAAATCCCTCTCACTGCTCTTCTGAGTATCTGAATAATTTCTCTAAAACAAGGAAGGAGTGAGTTTCTATGGTATAATTTACAAAAACACAAGAGTGCTTCAAAAACGTTTAAAGGGCCCTTAAACATTTTTGATGGAGCTCAGCAGGTGCTCCTCAAACAGGCAGCAGGGACACGAGGACAGAAAAATGAGGTCCGCTGTGTTGCTGCAAACAGATGATAGAAAGTCTGAATTACTGAATCAGAGGGTCTTTAATTACTGTAAATACGCTCCAAGTCTATTCGGACTAATTATAACATAACAGGAAAAGATCCCTTTCAGGTGGCTGCATCCCTCCGCCGCCTGAGGTGTTAACACAGAAATCTTCCCCCTTTCCATTGTCTGCCCCTGACATATGTTTAATTATGATAATTGTAACAAATGAAAGCTATTAGGGACTCATTCATCTTGCCTCTGCTGATTTTAATGCGCTGCAGAGATTGGGAGGGGATGTGTGTGTGTGTGTGTGTGTGTTGGGATTGGTGATGGTGGGGGGGTGTAGTGGAAATTCCTCCTCCAGTGTCATTGTCACGGCCATTGTTGCACTGAGGCGACAGGTCTGCAGAGAAGAAGGGTTCCTCTGCCAGGATCTTCACCCCCCCACCTCTTCTTCCTCTCTGAGCCGTCATGTGGGGTTCACCCCCACCCCACCTTCACTACCATACACTTCTCACATTGATCCCCCCCACCACCACCTCCTGCCTTGGCTCCTGGGCAGGAGGTTTGGGGTGCAGGGAGCCTGGGAGAGAGTGAAGAGTAGGAGGAGGAGCGGGGGAAGAACTGAGAGCACCAGGCATTCAGAGAGTTAGGGTGGAGGCGAGGGCCGAGGAGGCGGTGCACTGGAATTCTGGGAGCCGTGGGCAAACGCTCGACTTGTCCGTACCGTATGAAGCTGCAGGTTTCTGTCCCTGCTCTTTGCATTCAGCGTGGTCCACGACACTCTGCTGCTACATGCTTGGAAATATTTACTCGCTGCCATCAGTGATAGATAGGCTGCACTCTGCAGCGCTGTGCTGAAAAAAAACCACACACACACACACACACACACAAACACACACAATGGCGAGCTTGTTCTCGAGAACAATAGCAGAATAATCCATGGAATAATTGTTTGCTTTTGAAGCAAAAAAAAAAAAGACTTCCTCAGGATGGGCTGGTTATTTCCCATCTGTGTGGCAGGCACAGCTCATCTAAATGTGCCCGTGACCCAGCGTTCAGATTTAGCTCCCTTCACTCTAATGCCATGCTAATGATGAGTGACACAGGCCCTTATCCTGAGAGCTCCTCCGCTCCTCTCCTCCTTGCTCTCTTCCCTCATCTCCCGGGAACGGCTTATTTGCCCCGTTTTTAATTGCGTTTTAATTTACATGTAAGCCTGGAAGCAGCTGATTTTATACATGAAGCAACCTGCTTCTTCCTCTTTTCTCTTTATTTTTCTCTCTCTCTCTCTCTCTCTCTCTTCTTGGGTGGTGGAGGAAACACAAACGGCAGCTTTTGCAAGAGGAAGAATGACTGGATGGAGCAATATGAACCTGTGGACCACAAATGGATGCAGGAAACTGTGGCTTGTTGAAATAACAAAGCAACCATAACAAAACAGGCACAGGTTCCTTTTTTATGAGGTCAACTAGACGGGTGCCAGTCATTAAGCGATGCTGGGACAGAAGATAATTTTTTCTTTTTGTGCAAATTTTGATATCCAGCTGAAACAGCCTACGTAATAGCAAAATGCAGTTTTCAAATGATGGGTTTATTAATTAAGGGAAATAGGATATTCAAGCTGACCTGGGTTTATGTGAAATATAATTGCTCCCTAAGCCTGACAGCTGGTTGTGTTGGCCTTGCCAGCAACGGCTGCCATCCAGTATTTGTGAAGATTGCTGATGAATCTTTTTTGTCACTGTGGAGTTTTGGCCCACTCTTCTTTGTTGAATTGTTTCCTTCAGTCACATTGAACAGTTTTCTATCACAAAGGTCCAATTTAGACCTTTGTTTAAAAATCACAACTGGATTTAAATCTACAAAATTTGACTCTTTTTAGCCATGAAAGTAGAGATTTCTGACATACATTGGATCTTTGTCCTGCTCAATAATCCAAGTTGACCTAAAGCCACAAACTGATGGCTGGACTTTCTCCTTCAGGGTTTTCTGAGTTGAATTAAAGATCCTGAAGCAGTTCCATACCATGTTTGACTGTTAGTATGATGTTCCTGTTTTTGAAATGCTTTGTTAGTTTTACACTAAATATAACAAAATAGCCTCTAAAAAGTTCACGTTTTGTCTTGTCTGTTCACAGTTGGACATCATCAAGAATTTTTTGACCAAGTGAATGATGGGCCTTGGTTTTGTTTTAATTCAACAGCTCCATTGGTGTTGGAGCTCTCTGGTAGACGCCATTCTTGCAAAGTCTCCATTTCTCATTGTTGAATCATGAACTTTGACCTTAACTAAGAGAGTGATGCTTGCAGTGGTTATTCATGATTCATTTATCCCCTTCTAAAGGACTTTCTGATTCTCTCTTGGAGTAACTTTGAGATTAACCAATGTTCTATGTGTTCTCCTTTTTTTGATGGTGACTCTCACTGTAGTTTGTTGGAATCCCAAAGCCTTAGAAATAACTGTTTTGCCACAATTTTCACACAGATAGTCATCAATGACTTTGTTTCTTTGGAATTTCTTGAATTTGGGGTCTCATGAATTACCTTCTGAGATTTTATTCTCAGACAAGTTCTTTTGACATAATTTCATCTTTTCTGCAGGTAAAAAAAGTAAAAATGTTTGGACCAAAAAATTTAATTAATCACTTTTTCTTTGGTCAATAATAAGCAGAGCAATCAAATTTTCACCCATGAACAGATTGGGTTGCAAAGTTTTTCTTTCCCTGTGATAAGATCACTATCTGAAAGCTAAATTTGATAATATTCCTGCTGATTTTTGCTTAATCTTATGAATTTGCTTTCATAATGTGATACATATACAAAAAAGAAAAAAACACTACATAATTATTTAAATACTTTTCCCAAGATCTACCAGTATCTACGTCTACCTACACCCACTTTCCAACTAAATTTACTTGTAAATCCTATAAAGTGCGAGAATTTGTTGCGAGACATTCTTTTTTTTTTTTTTTATTTCATTGGGGGTTTTTTTTCTGGAGCACAGAAGATATATCCTGGGGCAGTAAAATGGGTACGGGTCAACAGCAGTTCAGGAACAATCAAGTGTCCGGGTCAGATAAGAACATCAGAGGAGTAATGGGATGATGTAGATGAAGAGCCATCTCTCCATCAAAATGTAATGAGAAGACGAGTGGACAAGGAGCTCACAGACAGGCAAGTAAAATGTGCTCCACTATCTATATGGAAATTTAGCTATGCAGGCGTTCACTCGCAGCTGCCTCTTCTTCCGTTTTTTTCATAATTCATTTTGGTTTGATTGGCTGCATGGAGAGCAATGAGGAAAAAGAGAAGCAGGGAGATAAAGCGGGCTTCCTTTACTTTCACAACCGGGGTTTTAGATTTGTATTCAATTTAGAAAGAGATAATCAGCCCACCATGAAGCGTCTGCGCATTTTTTTTTTCTGAAGGAAAGGTGGCAAACTGCCTTCCGCAGCAGTTTTAAATCTCAAAGTAAACAAAGACAGTTGCTTCATATTATCTTTCCTTTTCCAGCTTTGTTCTTCTCCTTTTTTTTGTCCCGTTTTTATTCACGTCAGCAAGTTAACATCGCTGCCTCTATAACTCATCTTTCCGCCTTTCAGATTTACATAAAACTTCTCCACATGACTGAAAACTTCTCAGACAATAAGCCAGGATAGGCCCGCTGCTGTATATAATCACCTCTCACTCCCACACTGATAGCCCCAAGGCTAGGCTGTCAGGACTCAGGAAAACAGGGCTGCCAGTGTGTGTTCCTGTCAGTCAGCAGCCCGCCACTCTAGAGTGCGTGCAAAAGACATCATACACTCAACACAGGAACTCGGTGTGTGTCACAGGTACTGCAGCTCGCCACATCAGAGCAGGGAAGGCCTCTTCCTCCTGAGCACAGCAGCACAGACGGGTCTTTGTCTGCTGCATGTCCTGTAGTATCCCCCCCACCCCCACACCGCCACCTTTTCTGCTGTCTGCGAGGTCCGGCTGTCACTGAACTGTGTGACACTAACACAACAAATACATCAATATTAATACTGCTGCAGGAAGACATGTGTGTAATGATGGCATACGCTTCAAACTTCAGCTGTATTTGCACAAACTTTGTATGAACTTGCTCAGGAATATGTGTTTCCTCATGGTCTGATCCTGGTTTTGGGATTTCTGCTTCATTCAACCGGTTATTTTATGACCCAAAAAACAGTAATAAGCAAACTTTTACATTTTGTCAACATGCAAGCACAAACTTTAGTGTAATTTATTAGGATTTTGTGTAGTAGGCCAACATAAATTGGTGCAGAAATGTGAATTGGAAGGGAAAAGATATGAAGAACTATCTGAAAACAGCATGCATTTGAATTAAGTTTCCTTTACCTATAAATAAAGGTATTACAAATGTATAAATACATTTGAATTAAGTTTCCTTTATTGTAATACCTATAAATAAAACATGTTTGTGCTGAAGGCAGCAGGAATTTAATCTCAGTGGAAATGCCACTGGTCTGTGAAGGCTTTCAGTGTATCTTAGAGAGCATTGATGAACAAAGCACATCATGAAGACCAAGAAACACAAGACCAAGTCAGGCCAGGAAAAAGGTTGTGGAGAAATTTAAAGCGGGGTTATATTATAAAACAACATCCTTCAAGGCGTTAGCTGACATGCTGGACTACTTATACAGGCTAATCATGGAGAGTGTTCATTTGAGAAGCATTTAAGAGACCTACCATAACTTTGGAGGAGCTTCAGGGATCCACAGCTCAAGTACAAGAATATATCTCCACAACAACTGCCAGTCCCTCATCCAATAAATAATTTCTTTCTGTTTCTCAAGAAGAAAGTTGTTGAAAGGAAGACGTTTCTTTTCCAGATTGCAGAAAATCGTCAAGGAGCAAAAGGAGCTACAGTTCTGTTGCTCACAAGCAGGCTGAGCTTTAACGACTCTGCAAAGACGAATGGATATAAATGTAAATCTTCAGAAGAAATACCACAAAAAGATGTGTGAAAGGTGTTTCTACAGAGTAATTCATCAGGGGAGCTGAACATAGCATGTTTCAGCTTGTTATATTTATATGTAGAGAGAGGGAAAATTGAAAACCTCCTCCATCTTAGAATGTCACATCAAATTCCAATAAAATCCAGTGAAATTTGTGGCTGCAACAAGACAAAATGTGAAAGAAGTTCAAGGTGTTTGAAAATCTTCTAGCAACTGAATGTGGCGCAGGACAGCAAATGTCGTACTTTCCGTTTTGAAAATCTCACAGGAAACCTCAGAGTTCACAGCAGAGATATAAAGCATGAATATGTACCTCATGCATGTACAAGCAAGAGTATTACATTACTAAATGATCTTCTTTGACTTGTACTGGACTCATAAATGCACCGTTGCTTAACTGAAAGCAACATCAAGTACAAGTGTGCAGAAGAAAACTCCCACCATTTCTCCACAACAGCTGAATTATTTATTCATTTACAACGTTCCACTCTGTTCAACTCTAATTAGCCCGTCGAGACAACAGAGGGGGCATACATGCATTTTCTCCCACAAATCCAGGCTTGGTACGTCCTCCTCCACTTATTAAAGGGATTTAACCATGTTCATCTGTTGGCACTAAAATGAGTCTACTGTTAAGGTGTGAACAGAACTTTGTCTGATCATTTATTACTCATTTCAACAACAACAAAGAGCTGTTTTATCAAAAAAATAAATAAATAAATAAAAAATATGTCTCCTGATGCAGCATCCATTGTAATTATCATGGGTTTTGTGCTTTTGTGACAAATTATGAAACACTTTTCATTCTTATCACCAGTCCAGGATGTTTGAGTTCTTCCTCCTCTGCATTACTGTAACTGTAAATGACAAAATAAGCAACTATGAGACAGTAATGTTACCAAACCAGTTTCCAAAAAGGAGGCTACGGGATGTTTGTTTCCAGCAATCATTATATAAAACTGAAGCTCGACCCATTTCGGTAAAACCTTAAGAAAAAAATAAAATGACATTCTGCTTGTGTTTTGTCACAAATGCTTTCAGGTCATGCAGGTAATCCCAGCATACCAGCAGATTAAACTTCTGTAATCTGAATCCTGTACAGAAAGAACTGAAGATAAAGTCAGACGTGAAACACATGTTTAGATAATTTGATGCAGTGTATCAAAGTTGGAGCTCTCTTTTAGAATATGTAATTCTATTAGAGACCTAACCCATTTATCCAAGTCAGAAAGTCGGGTTTTACATCAGGTTTGGCCGAAAATCAAGCAGCTTTTTTGGCAGAACGAAGGCTGTAAATGTCTCCCATTAGAAAAATCACATTAGAAACTGATTTCTTCTCAGAGAGATAGGTCAAGCTGAAGCAAACAATAATTCCCCCACTTTGTATTTTGCATCAAAGCAAAAATCTCTGTTTTGGAGGCACTTAAAATTTTATTCGAACCATTCTTTTTCAGAGTTTAATGGCTGTACAACAAATAATGTAAGTGATTGTTTTTTAAAAAACAAGGTGTGTGTACACAAGTTATCTGATCTAGCACATTACAACCCAGGCACATACCTTTTGCAGCCATTTACAAGCTTTTGGCATAATTCTGGTTGGATATTTGCTCATTTTTCTAATCAGAATAGGTAATACTCCTAGGTAATTAAGAAAAAATCCTAAAAATTGGTAATTCCTTGGTCTTCTGCCAGAGATTAAAAACTTAATGTTAGGCCACTTTATCCGTCCTAAATCCAGTTTAAAAGTGTGTTTGACACCCTTGACCTGTAGGAACATCACATTGTGTCCCAGGTTTAACTATTTGACCCAAATTCTAAAATAAATATAAAAAAAAACCATTTGAAACGCCAAGACTTTCAATCAATAAATTAAAATAAATAAATAAATAAATAAGAAAACTTTGGCTTCCACAAGAAAACAACAGGTAACAATTTCTGCAAATTTTTGACTCTAGAGCAAAGAAACTCAATGCTGCTTTCCCTTGTTTAGTTCTGTCTAAGTTTTAGATGATCTGAAGAGTCTACAAGATTCATACCTGACCAAAAAACTCTGAGAAACCATACAAGCCCAAAACCATTCTGTGCCTTGTAGACCATCAACACATTTTAACATAAATCCTTTGACAAATGTGGAGCCTTTGCAGTGATCTAAGGGTTGGAATGGTACGATTCATTTTCCTGTTGTCAGTCAGGACTCTGGCAGCAGCGATTTGCATCCATGAGGTTTTCACATAGAACAGGAAGTGCACCATTATAATGATCAAGTTTCCAGAAAAATGAAGCATGCTCAAAACTAATGATGAAGGAGGATTGGCTCATAATTGTTTGATTTCATCTCTAAGCTCAAAAAATCAAGCAGGGTAACATCAAGGTTGAGCTGAGCTATTTTTAAATTGATTGAACCATACTTAAACACAAAGGAGTCTGCAGATAGCTGCAAAAAAGTGTAGCGTGTAAAGTGACCTTTAGCCCAAAATGAGTTGCTGCGTCTGTTCAATTCAGAATTATGAATAATTTTGACCCAAGAATTGCACAAGCTTCTAAACGGCACCATATTTCATGAGTAGACACGTGACAGAAGCACAGTTTCGTAACTCAACATGTCCTCCAGAACAACGTGTCATGAAGAGTTATGTTCCCTCCGTCCCACTCTGTCTTGTATTCACCATGCTTAATGGGGCAGATAACAGCACTCGGATTTCTTTGGTGGAGCGTCTTTGTAAAGAAAAATCCCTGTCAAGTCTACACACAAACAAGGTCTGCAGAATATCCTGATTCAGCACAGGTTACCATAATGCACCAAAAGATGGGCGTCCCGAGTGTTCCTGTTCGATATGGTTCCTCCGTGATGTATCTCTCTTATCTTCATGTGATGGTTATTTAAAGGGAGACCCATGGATTTTTCTCCCCCACGCAACATAATGGCAAATCAATACCATACAAGGCGAGTGAGCATCTTACAGAGGAGCCTAAAGAATAGGTGGCTAAATTGAAGAGTTCTTGTGAAAAAGAAAAAGATGAGTTGGAGAATTTTCTAACATATAAGGAGTCTGACAAGAAATATCTCATAATTATATGACATAATTGTTTAAAAGTTTCAAATTTAGTGCATCTTCACACCCTTTTGCATGCTTTTCCAGTTTCATATAGCAACAAGTCAACAAGCAGGAGGTTTTCCACAGCCAGAGTGAAAGTGTTTGTGTGCGCACGTAGGGGTGCATATATGTGTGTGTAAGGAAGGAAGGAGGAAGACGGTTGTTATCATGACTTATGGATTGGACACCAGTTTCCTACTTGGGCAGAGAACACTACCCAGAGGAATGCTGCTGTTTGTTTAGAGGAGACTGTTTTTATATATAGATATATATATAGAGAGAGAGAGCATGGTAAGAGTAAAAGAAAAAAGGGAAACAAATCTCCACTAACCCACCAACAATGATGAATACACGACAAGACAAGAGGAAGCTGTCAAACAGACAAGACACCTGGAGGTCCTCTGTGTTTACACTTTCCCCTCTGCCCCCTCCACCGTCTTTATCTGAGACTCGGCTCCCAATCCCTCAATGACTCACCGCACTCTGAAGTGCTGTGAACCTGGCTTTGCACAAGGAGGAGGAAGAGGAGGAGGCGTAAGAGAAGATGGACGGAAAAACAGCAAATCCTGCTTAATCATTCCCTCCGGCAGCGCCTCTGATAGCCTTTGGGTATGAATGAAGTTTGTGGATGCAGTCAGTGGGAAATAAAAAAAAGGGGAGTAACGCTACATTTCCAGATATGACGACAGCTGAAGCAACATTTTAGGAGCTGCTCAGCTTTGCCCACTCTCTCCCACACTGACAAAGGCCCAGTTGTCTCCCTTGAGCTGCGAGTTGGAGAGCTCTTGTCACGGTGAAAGCTCTCACTAAACTCTTTGGGTCGCGACGGCGGCTTGTTTTAAAGAGACTCTTTTATGTTCTCGCATCCTGAGAAGACCCAGTGATTAACAAGCCTTCATAGCGATCCCATGGTTTGCCATGGAGACGTGATCCGAACAAATCTGCACTGTAAAAACTACAAATGATTTCAGCTTAAAAATATTGCAGAAATTACGTTGTAATACTTTAAATAATCTGGGTTAAAATTCTAAAAGTTGGTCATTTAAACTTCCTGAGCTGATTTGGATTCTCTTAATAATTGAGATGCAGGGGGAATATCTATGATTGGGCCACATGATAAACATCCTCTGTGAGATTTTAAGATTTCCACTAATAAACAACAAAGAGCCTAAAGTTGCAGTTCACATGATTGCAAGAACATCTGTGTTTACAGGCAAACATAAAAGAAAGATTAAAGACAGTACAGAAGATCTGAGCTGTTTTGTTACATAGCAATACATTTAGTAAACACAAGAAAAACATAACAAAACAAAAAATGAAGCAATGGTGCATGTGAATGAACTTTTAAGTTTGGTTGGATAAAATAATAAATTCTAAATGGGAGTATGACTTTGCAAACAGATTATGTTGTGATGAAAAACACTTGAAGCCAATGATTTACATCATACATTATTTCTGAAAGCAGATAGCAGAGTTGTTGACTTTCCCATTTCTGTTATTGCTGTCTATTCATTTCCACATCTCTTACCGTATCACCCCTAGCAAAGGGTATGTTTTAAATTATAAAAAGTATTTTAGCTTATTTAAATGAGAAAACTCATATGAGAGAAAATGTATTACCAAAGTGAATTAAACAACATTTCTGTAAATGTGTCTCAATGTAATGTCAAAGCATAAGGCATATAGGTACCAAAAATCTTCTACTTGTTGTTTGGTCAAATGTATTTTTAAATCTAAGCTAATAATATTTTTTCTCACATTTACAGAAAAAAGGAAACAGATCAACAAAACGTAATAGAAACATTTTTACTAACATTAGCTTGATTCACTTTAAACAACTTAGTTCAACATGCTTCAATTTAGCATTTCTTTTTAGAGTTTTTAATTGAGGTTTAACAACAACTCATTTAAAGCATTGTACACAAGTGATTTGTCACTGAACCATTAGCAGACAAGAATGATCTTGTTCGTCACTGTGGTTTCTCAGTTCTCTGTTTTTTCTCTCTTTTGCAGTTGTAGAAGCAGACTTCCAGGTTATCTTGTATTCACTTCATGCTTCTTTTCTCTCATGTATTTCTATTCTTATTTCTTTCTTTCTCTTTCAACTTTTTGCCCCACCTCTCTCCCTTTCTTATTTTCTTTTTCTTTTCCTGAATAAAACCTAAAGCAATTTTTAATAAAGTTTATATATATATACAGTATATGAAGTAGAGCATTATAGCAAAAGCTGTAATGCTCCATTTGTGAAAGTAAATCTGTTGGACTCTCATTGTAGCACTCAGAAAAAAAATTCTGAGTGCTACAATGTTGGGCAGGAGAGGTTGAAAAAATCAATTACTGCAAGGTTAATACTGTACGTTAGCACAATTTTTATTCTTTTAAAGTACATTATTATCTAATAAAAGAAACACCTTTTAGGTAAGTAAAAAATATACTAATGGCCAATTAGAAATGTCACAGAGTCCTAAAGTATGTCCTCAAGATATCCGCTGCACTTTAAACTTCACTCCAATGGCTACAGCTTTGCCCAAAATTATTTACACAGATGTAGTTGGAAGTAGCTTTGGATTGACCCAGCCACAGTCCTGACTCGAATCAGACAAAAAATCTGTGGAGGGAGCTAAAGATTAGGGTAATGGCAAGGAGACCTTCCAACCTGAAAGACTAATCCATTTATCACAACTAAATATTACATGTATCAAATAAAGAGCCATTTTCAAAATGTATTCTCCATTCAAATAGCTTCATTATTTTACACCAGGTGCCAATGCTATTTTCTATCATAAACAGATTTATTGAATAAAAATAAGGGCTGTGGATAAATTCCAGATTAAATATACAGGGAGGGATATGAACTGACATCTTTATGACATCCTTATGCTTAAAAACTGAAGATTTGTTCTGCAGTTTTTTAACAAACGCATTATTAATATTGCTAAAGTGATCTGCTTTAATTCTTAAATATAAGACAAAAACCTAAATTGGTTCCCAACTAACAAACACATAGAAGATACTCATGAAAAGTTCTCCTTACTGAGTCCATTTTGGCTCAAGAACTTTAATGATATCTTATAAAACAAGCAGTAATAAAACAAATATTACAGTGTAACGAGTTATGGAAGTTGTGTTAAAATAACCTCTTCACAAACCTCCATCACTGCATGCACACCAGCCATTACAAAGCGCGATGAAGAGCTGAAGTGTAATTTCATGAATACAGCTTTAGTTTATCATGCCTCAGATCTTCGAGTGTACTTCATAGCTCTGCAAACACTACTCATCTCTGCGCATTCAATACCCAATCATGAATAACGTTACATGCACTCGCACACCTACACACTACTGTTACTGCAGGTAAAAGGGAATTATGAAAGAGATCAGAGTTTCTTTCTGTAATTCTCTCTGGCACACAAACACATGCACACAGACGTTGCATTGCCGTGGGTGACGGAGCGGGTGGGAGAGTTGGGATGTGTGATGTTAATCTAACACTTTTTGAGCTTGAACTCAAGCACAGTAGCTGAACTCACACTTATTCATCTCCCTGCAGAATGCATCTCATCATATGCAGGGGCACATGCACGCACAACAAAGATGTGCATGCCGCGCCATTGTTAACCCTTTTGTCTGTCTGCATAGCTTTACCTGTAATGCCTTCAAGCCATAGAAAATTGAGATTGCTTTTCTGTAATATTGCAGATTTTCATTTATAGTGCTAGAAAAATTATATGCTAAACATTTTGCTGACTAGATTGGTTGGCATGCTGTTGTGAAAGTAACACAAGACAGCGCTTTGTGGCCAAGGCCAACCCAGACCACAGGTTCAACACATTCTGCATGACGATGGATGCAGCTTCTCACGCAACTAACCCAGCTTTAAAGTATATTTCATGGTGGGACACTGCATGCAGTTTCATACCTGGTCTTATTTTTCAACCCACAAAAGCTTAGGATTTTAACAGAGGCAGAGGCAGGTATACTCTGCCAGAGAAATGAGTTTTATTGCAGTGAGCAAAAGAAAGTGACCCAGAGTTTGAGGGCACATCATGCATTGACCCAAAGTCACGCATCAGCAGAAAAATATAAAATATATAACCTACATACTGAAATAAAAAATAGTATCATTGCTCAAGTGCCTAGTGGTGTTTATAAGCATCATACATGCATTTACACTAGCTTCATTTATTTTTAAACCTTTATTTCATCAGGAAAACTCCATTGAGATTAAAAATCTCTTTTGCAAGAGAATCCTGGACCAGGCTGGCAGCAGCACACAGAGTTTACAGAACATTCCCAGCAAAACATAAAACGTTAACACCATCATAAATAAATTAGCTAAAAAAAACTGATAATGGAAGGTGCAAACTTCAAATTAATAATCTCTATTCAACATGTCTTTGATAGCGAAAACACAAGACACATTTTTTGGCCAACTGGAAATAGTTGAGCCATTAAAGGGGTTAATGTGACATTAGGACAGTACAAGTCAGCTTATTAAAAATTTGTGGAAGTGGAAATTAAACAAATTTTTTTTTTTAAAACTTTGCAAACCTGATTCTTGCATCCAGACATAGCTGCATCTAAAATTTGAATGCATAGTTAAAGTTCTTCTCAAAATGAAACAGAGATTTTCTCATCTTGAGCCTTCTAAGTAACTTAGAACTGTTTTCAATTTTAACCCGATTTGGTAAAATTGCAGTTCCACCAGAGGAAAAGCAGCGACATACAACACAACGCTTCCACTGTTCACAGGATTCATCATCTGCTCAACCCAGTTTCACTATGTGAATGTGGTGTTTGTGTTTTTGCACATGGTGTGTTGTTTTTGTGTTAAACATACCAATAACACTTCAACATATATTCCCCAAAGACTTTGGCCATAATCCCTTTCTGCACATTAGCTTCCAATAAATGATAAAAAAAAAAAAAAAACAGGAATGGTGAACTTTATTTCAGGTTTGTGAGACTCAGTCTAACTGATGGGAAGTGTGAACTTAAGAGGATGTGATGAAGTAATAAAATCAAAAGGTGCTTCAGCAAAGTGTTATACAAGTGTGCACTCTTATGCAACCTTTTTTAGCTTCTCATCTCTCTCCATGCAAACACTGATTTGTTTTCTTAAGTTTAAATTCACTTGACATATTTTACAAGGAGAAACCACTTTTGAAATAATTTGAAGTCTAATAAAAAAAAATACATAAAATGACAAAACACTTTGTGATTTTAAAGTAAAGAAGTCATCTGATTATTTGAAAAATTAGCACAGAAAAGTTACAAGTTGAAACACTAACCACTATCATAAAAAAAAACAAAAAAACATAAGGTTCTTAATTTTTTTTCAATTTGTAGAAAATTGTGCACAAATTGACTTATTTATGCAAAACAATTTTTAAAATATGGGCTAGACTTCAAATGTAAAGTTTTAATTATACATAACCATGATTTACATGTAAATAAAAAAATTTATTAAGATAAAGAAAGAGATATTATATAATATTTTTGTTTTGACCCCACATACTGAAATAGTCCCAATCAGACTGCACACACAAGCCCATTTAAACACCCAGCTGACAGCCATTTGTGAACTTCAAAATTATAAAATGAACTGAGTAATGATGATACCTCACTGAAGCGGAGTTTGACTTCAGCTCCCGTGAAAGTATTGATAAAAATGGCTGCATGAATGATTGCATGGCTTGGATTATTGATGGCCATGAGGAGAATGCGTGTAATTAAATAGTCCCCTGAGTGTGCTCGGGTCACCCTGATGGCTATCAGCAATAAACAGGAGGTGGACAGAGAGGGGATGAGGATCAATACGAGAGTGTCGGATTTCCAAACTGGAAATCATGTCAAACTAATTCAGGGAGATTAAAGGATCATTCTGGATTTTTATTCTCAATATGTTAACCAAAATCCTGAAATGAAGACAAAAACTGAAAACGCAGAAGAACATCAATAAACGTAGGTGATTCTTCTTCATCTGAGCTAATTTTCTGTCATGTTTCCATGTCACACATATGTCCAAACCCCCCACCCCCCCACCCCCAGGCCTTCATGGAGACCTCCTCCATCATCGCCACCAGAGAAGGACTTTGATTCCTATTTCAGCGCCTTGTATCATCCATCTCTCACATCCCTCCTTTGTCAGAGGCCGCATTTAAATGACAGTGATACATACGGCGCATTACAAAGACAAAAGGTCGGCACAGCCCGGTTTCTCTGCTGGCATAAAAGCCGTGACAGGACCATGCTGTGGCCAGACCCACATTAAAAATTCACCAAAAAAAACTTAAAAAAAATATATATATATATTTATAAATAAGCAGGCCCTAATGATGGCATACAGACATTTAGCTGGCCGAGGTATGTTCGAGGATCCCATTAAAATGCACTATAGAAAATGAGATCTGGGGGAGCCCTGTGAAAAACCATGCGTGTAATCATCTCTCTTCCTCCACCAGTTTATCTGCCAAGGATTTGGAGGAGGTTTTGGTTCCCCCTTCACCCTCCCAAACCCCCCTACACCACATATTAATATTCATAGAGAAGAATCTCTCCTCGCTGTCTGCTGCTGCCTGTGGCCCACAGAATTATTTGGAATCTAAAATATGGCTGAATCTCTGCTGGGAGAAGCTGTGTGAACTATTCATGTGAGGGGGTGGTAATAATCCACAGTTCTGTTAGGCCAGTGGTGGTAACACTCAGTGTTTGTGTCTTGTTGTTTTCAGTAAAATGTTAAGACTTTGTTTTGCTCTGCTGTCGGTTTTGTTCTAAGAAGTAGCACGTTCACGGTTCACTGCTGCAACACAGGTTCACAGGCCAATGGGTAGATCTTGTGGCTTGTTTTGGTCAAAACCGCCATGGTGGAGTGAGTCAGAGTGAAACAGAGTGCTCCAGTTTGCCTTTCCTGCTTTGGTTGAAGATGAACATTAAAGCGACTCAGAGCAGGACGTGACTCATGCCTCCCATGATTGCATGCTCAACTTCTCCAGTGCAACTTGCAGAAGATGCAGCAGGTGGAACACAAAACCTCAAATCTTAATAATGCTACTCCCGTTGAATGTCTTTTCTAAAATGTTATCCTAAGCTGTACTTCAGTCTCAGGTCTCACCCCCCCACACACACACACACATACACACACCTTTTTCCCTCACATCCTATTTCAGATTCTGTTTTGGAGGATCAGCTGTGACAGATGCCAGATGTTCATCCACATGCAGTATGCAAAGCTTCCAGCTGTCTGTCCACACAGTGAAACCCAGGTTCCCATGTACACTCCAATGAAATCTAATACTTCTCCACAAACAGATCCAGCAGTGAATATAAATACACTGAGACATTCTGATTCTTTTTATAATGTTAAATTCTCTACTCAATGAAAATACATGTTGATAGCTAGCTTATTTGCCTTACTAATGATCAATAGTCAATGAGGTTGGTTAGGAGAGGAAGCATAAATCATAGCATTAATACATCTAACCATTTTTAATCTGAGAGTTTCAACCAGGGGTGGAAATTAGCACCCGCCACTGTGGCAAGTTGACAATTTGAACAGAAAAAAAAGAAGCTCCATTCAATCAATCAATCAATCAAATTTTATTTGTATAGCACATTTCAGCAGCAATTCAGTTTGAACTTCTGTCCAGGGGAGGACTGGCCATCTGGGATACAGACTAATGCACATACTGTATATGGGGCGGCCCTATGCTGTCATAATTTAACAAAGAAGTACATGAAATATAATTTTTATCGACGGCGACAGCCCATTGGTTGATTTTATTGACGGACATTGGGTTTATCCAATGAAATCCCTCAGTCCTCCCCTCTAAGTTTATGAATAGCGTTATTTCAGCTACCGGAGTCCGAGCAAAGTGAGCGGATACGAGACCGGGTGGGTCACAAAAACTACGATAACAAAGCTAAAAAGCTCATAAGCCCATTCAGGCTAACCGATAAGTTTACCACACAATTTTTGACCGCTGGAGCAGAGAAGGAGGGAAAATCAGCGATTCGGGGGATTTATTATTGTTGGAGGAGGAGGATGAGAGAGATGTGAGGAGGGACAGATTGAGGAAGAGTTCAAACTATCTGCTGCTGCCCTGTAAGAATTAGTGAACATGTTCACGCAGGGGCAGGAGGGCAGGTGTGAGTGAGTGGGGAAAGCTAACGCTAAGCTAGCAGGCAGATTGAAAAACACTGGGATAATGATGGCCGTGGAATTAATAATGAACACGTTCTGAGATGTTTTTAGTAAAAATACGAATTGTGAATTTCAATAGAAAACGTAATAAGTAAGGTAAAACAAATAGAATAGATAGAAAACAGCTATTGAAACCCTTTAAAAATGTAAATAAAAAAAAGAATCACTAGACGCATCTTAACTTAATACTATCTGGGGGAGTTGTAGCCTAAATGTGGAAACGTTCAACATAGGAAATGATTGCAAGAATTTTAGGGCTGTGTAGTTAAAGTTTGCTGTTAGTAATTACTTCAAGTGAACTTATTGCTTTACACCTCTGCTAAGGTGTCCATGCTTTGTTATGCTAAATTAGTCTGTATATGTACATATGTCTGGTAAACTTATTGCCAGTAAATCGTTTTTCATAGAGTTAAGAATAAATCGTATATTTTGTATAATTTGTTGTACAGATGGGGTTTGTAATCAAAAGAAAAAATCAGTGGCTGGTGAAATGTCTGAGTGGCCGGTAAAAAGAATTTCTCTACCAGCCACTGTGGCTGGTGGAGAAAAAATTAATTTCCACCCCTGGTTTCAACTGGTTTCCTCTACACTGTAAAAAAACCCAAAACGTTAATTTATGGTAGAATATATATATGTATTCATTTTTTTGCAGTGTAGAACAAATTGAGTGTTGTGTCATCTCATACTGTATGCTGATGATAGTCACCTTTATTTTTCTTTGTCACCACTTGATCAAAGTCCTTTGCAGTAACTGATTAATTGGTGCCGTTACATAATTGAATGAATGGGTTAGGCTTTCTTTTAGTTTGACATGGAACATTTAGAAATCATTGCTTGTGGTCCCAAAACTCAAGTAATTGAGATGACCTTACTACACAAATAGGTTTTTATCTAAATCAGGCAACTTTCCCAAAAATATTTCAGAATTAGGGGGTCTTCTTGTTTTCAGCAGGTTAGATTGAAGTTTTGGTGTCTTTAAAGTGTCATGGCCAAAACCAGGAAAATATTTCATACCAGCTCTAAAGTGACTGCATTGAAAAGACTTTAAAATCATACTATTGATCAATAATTCAGTGCAAAAGGTACCCATGGTTCATTGTTATATAGGAATAATTAACACCCACTTGGTCCTGCCTGCTCAATGTTCACAGGACCAGACCTTTCCAAGGAGAGGCAGTGTTGGATCCTTTAAATGAAGTGTTTAAAACCAAAAGTATATGGAGATGTTTTCCTGTGAAGGGAAAAGCATATTGATTGATTTTGATTAATGTCATGTTTTAGCTATCTATTGGTTTTGATCTTCCACAACTGCTTCTTTTTAAAATGTTCTATGCCTTTTAATGTAAATATGTTAATATGCTTTCTTTTTAAGGTGGTAAATATAAACTTGCTTCATATGGAACTACCAAAATGTGAGTATAGATTCCAGTTTAGTCCTTTGAAGTGTTCAATATGCTAAATCCTATCTTAAAGTTTGCAAATTTGACTTAACTAAGCCAGTTGGCTGGTTACCGATTACAGCCTATAGGCTAACATAGCCTATGTTACCTCTTCTTTTATTTTATCCAAATAAAAGAAGAGGTAATAAAATAGTATAACATTATAATACTTGTTTTAATCACTTTGTGTTATTATAGAATTTGTGTCTTTTCTGTTTTACATAAAAGCAAATAAATTGTGCTACATATGTTTTTATTTTTGAGTAAATATGGAAATAGATTTCATAAAACCATGGTATTTTTTTACTCAGGGTTATTGGTCATTAGATTTTAAGAATTCCATGTAATAATTTAATAATCTCATAAAATGCACAGTTTCATACAAGTACTGTTCCAAGTCAAAGCAAAAATGCAAAAAGTAAATCTAAGTTGTGTGTCTATTGCCAAAGTTCCTGACAATTGTAGCAACTTGCGACAAGAAGTCTCGGTCCTAAAGCTTCCTAATGTGTCATAAATCCATAAAACCATCCACAACTGCCTGTATTATCATTTTTGGAATATTTGCATTAGTTTTGTTGAATTTTGTGAAAACAGCTAGAAACAAGAGTGTTTGTTAAAACCAGGAAGTTATGCAACTTTACAAACATTTTTTGGTGTTCATTTCTCTGCACCATCAAATACACAGGGGAAATGTTTTTGCCCCATTACATATTTCTTCAGTTTTTGTTCTTCTGTCACGTGAATTGTCCATATCGTCAAAGCAAAATTCTAATATCTACCTTAGGTAACCAAAATAAATATAAAACCCAGTTTTATATTTATTTTGGATTTCATTTTCAAACGGGAAAAAGTTCCACAAACCAACCTGCTTCTGTATTTCTTTAAAATTTCTGCACTTAAGCCTCACTACTGGAACAGAGCCTGTCACACATGAAGGAAATAAAGTGAAGATCTCAAAAAGCAAAAAGCACACCCCAATCTAAAGCAATTAAAAGGCATTAACTACAACTGAAGAAAACATGGAACATTGCAAAGTGTCCAACGTCCCCAGATGATTACAAGAGCTCATCCATGAGCCAATAAGGAGGTCAAAAAGCACATAGAAAAACCTATAATACACTACAGAGCTAGCTTGCCTTAGTTAATGTGAGTCTTCACAATTCCACAATAAGAAGGTGACCGGACAGAAATTATGTCTAAAGAGCTGTAAGGTGAAAATGCTGACCAAAAAGAACAAAAACCGTTCTCATTTTTTGCCAAAAAGCTTTATAATGATCACTCGGTGGAAGATATTTTGTGAAATGAGACGACATTAACACGACCAATGAAACGACGACGATATCTGCCTATCAACTTTAAGCTCAAGCGCTCTTGGGTTTTGCCAAAGGACAATGATTCAAAACACACCAGCTAATTCACCTCTGAAACTGTTGTGATGACTTTAAACAGGTTTTCATTCTCGAAAACCCTCCACTGGGGAAGAATTAGAACAAATCTAAATGGAAGACAGGGGAACAATTCCTCCACAGCAGCGTAAAAGACATTGCTGTTTATTGCAACACCCTAATGGCAGTTGTTGCACCCATGAGTGGCACAACCTGATATTGGATTTCGGGTCTAATACTGTTTCACACAGTGACAGGTTGATTCGGATAGCTTTTCCTTCCCCCTCATAAATATAATCATCACTTGAAAAGCTGTAATCTTCTATTTACTCTGTCATCTTTTGGCAATCTTTGGTTTTACTCGATGTGTAACAAAATGTAAATAAAGAAAGAAGATGCTTGTAAGGGTATTACTTTTTCACAACAAGTAATGTATGCAGAAGCTTTGTGTTTATGAGACATTTTGCTCCCAGTTGACGCTACAGACAAACAGGAAACATGAGGAGCAGCAGAGTAGTTCACATGCAGCAAATTACAGGATGAGCGTCTCAAACCACAAGCCACACGGGCCCTCACTTGTAATAGTTAGAATCTGGTTCAATGTATTCAACTGCGATAAAGCTAATGCAGAAAGCCATGGCGATTGCATAAACTGACACAAGGGTCAGCGCAATATTTTGAAAGCCAAGCCACACACACTGATAAACGCTAAAGGCCGAAATGTTGGCTAAAGCCTCTGCAAACATTCGCCTGAGGGGCTACGTGACCCTCTTCTCTGCAGCACACTCAAGTGAGTTGAGAGCACTAGTTTGTACTCCCTCTCGCTCTCCTTTACTGCTCTTCTCTTTCACATGTAAATGAGTCTTTAATCTCCGCTGCTCTAATAGACAACCATGGCAACGAAGGCAGGCCTAATGAGGCAGTGGCGCAGGTTAAAATGAGCCTTGCATGTGGGCCTCCACCCCCACTTCCCCCCAAACAAACGCAATCAACAGTTTAAACATACACTCCCTCGCTTTCTCTCACATACATTCACCTTTTGCAATAATCTCATATGAATGTGTATCCATATGTGCTTTATTTTAATACCACCGGTCGAGATATTTGCATTTTAAAAACATGCAAAGCAGAAAACCAAGAATATGGATGAATTTTTAATGACTTAGGTTGCAAAATAAGAGACGGGCCCAATGTAGGTTCACCTTCATTGGCATTTACATCTATTTTGGTTGATCTGTTGCCTGAATAATTAATTAATTCAAATGAAGCAATAAATTAATCATAGAATAACAAGAAGTACATGCTATGTGCTTTGGTGGTTGAAAGCTAACATGAACTATGGGTAATTTTAAAATATGAGGTGAAAAAATAACAAGCCTGCAGCTACAGAATAGAATGTACTTAGCATGGATATGAAGATGGAGTGTGAAAACTGCTAAAAAGCACTCGAGTGGCGCTCATTTCCATTCGAGTGGCACTGATGCTGCTGCACTCTGTTCGCTGTAATTTACAGCCATATTAAATCTATTAGAACAACATGTGTTTTGCAGAATAGTTCAGCCCACAGACAAGCCTCTAAAGCGTGCTGCATCCCCCAAACCTCAAAAGGGCACAGTCAGGGCTGCACAGGGAGGAGATGTTTGTGTGTGCATGCATGGGAGCAAGTCTTCTGCTATTATTGACTCCTGAGATTGTTATGAATGGTGTTCTTTGAAAATGCTATTTTGTTCGTGATTTGGGACGCATTTCCCCTTGACCGTTACACTCTAACCCCCAGTTAAACAGAGATGAACACGTGTATGTCTGGTTATTTTCCTGACGGCTTCAATTGTCACTAGGTATTCCCAAACTGGGTCAAAACTGAATCTTGAAATCCAGTTTCAGCTCATGTGTAGCAATGTATATGTGTCCATTTTAAAGAAAGAAACATTTTAGCATATATCAGTGTGTGAACCACTGGTTTTAATGGCATGAAAACTGTCAGAAGTGCTAACAAAATCATTTGTGATTGCATCTTTCACTATGTTTTATATTCATGGCAGCCATATTTCACATGTAACTGGAGGCTTGCTTGTAGATCTCTGACTTTCCAAGGCAGGAATTTTGTTATCAGGCGACGTTTTTTCTTGCATTTCCACCTGGGATGTAGGGAACGCAGCATTATATATATACTTGGCATTTCACCATTGATAAAGACAAATTTGATGCACTTTGGTAAATTCTAATTCTCTGTGTTGTATGTTGTTGCAAATCCTTTGGATTTAGTTTGCAAAATAAGAGACAGGCAAACAGAGACACAAAAAAACCCTCCATGCTTCCTGATTGAGGGCAGTAAACAATCCGGTTGTAAGAAATTTAAAAGCTCAGCTTTCAGTTTTTCCATAGACCTCTAAAAAATGACCCTGCCAAACTTGGCTTATTAGTTCCTTCAGGTAATAAAAAAACAACATTCCTATTAGTTATCCACCAGCAGCTATTTATATTTAACAAGCCTTATAGTCTTTGGATGTGCAATCACTAGCTTCACATCAGAGCTCAAAAACAGCAACTTAAATTTATAAAACTATGTTGCAGCTGTTTAAGTTATTCAGAACACTAAATATGTTAGTAGGCAATTAAGTTATTACATTAACATATTAAGTCTAAATTTTTAATTAATAAATAAATGAAGCTTGCAAAAATCCTGTGATTTGTGTCGGTGTCTCTTAGCTGCTAAACCCTTAGCTTCTTCCAGGAAACATTGATGAAATAAAATATACCAAATAAAATATATACATACTTTTACATCAATTTAATTGATTATTGCCTGATATTTGTTTTTGTTTTTTTATCAGTGCAGAGGTTTGGTGTTTTTATGGGGTGCAGTTTGGAAGGATGAGAATGTGTGTGTGCAAAAGCACATATAGTGACAGGTTTTCCCCGTATGACCTTACTCAGAACAAATTCATTAGCTTTGTCTTGTTAAATCACCCCCAGACATCATATGTCCTAGAACAACACCATGGGTTCCCAACTGCATGACAATTTCTGCAATAAAAGCCTTTACAATCACCAGCATCAGAACATTCAGTTCACATAAACCGACACGTGATTGTTCTCAGTGGTTATTTTATGCACAAGTTTGGTTAAAACCACCGCTGAGCATTCCCCTCAGTTCTCACCCCACCAGCACGAGCTCAACCCTGCCATGTTTGTTCAAGCCCCTCTCAGAAACCTTTTTTTTTTTTATATATATATATATATATATGTGTCTGGCATACAGGGAACAGATGTTGACACGTTCCTCCAGCACCTTTCATTGTAATTATTCTTTGTACAGCGACACAGTGCCATCACCTCACACAGGAGTCTGTTGCTACACTGGCCTAATTAGCAATTAACAGTCATAGAGTCCTGAAAGCACCCTCTACAGGGACTCACTGGGGGGTTTGAGGTTTAAATAAGAAAAGAAAGAAAATGTGGACAAAAGGTGTGAAACTAAATTGTAATAATCATTTGCATATTTTTGAAGAAGGTACAATTTATCCCCACAATTTTTTATGAGACTGTTGTTTTGTCTTAACGGAGGAGGAAAAGAAAACAGAACGCTTTCTGCCTTTGGTGTAATGTTATTTTTGCCCTGAGGCCCAACACAATTAACACCCACTGCTAACCAGTAGTGAACGTGTGCATGCATCAGAGAGAGTATGCATTAATCTGTCGGCTGTGGCTGCATACAAGACGGCAACTGGTTTATTCATTCTAGGGAACATAAAGTACATTTTCTTGGCAAATTTTAAAATTCTTACAAATGTACATATGTGCAGATAAATATTTCAGAATTGTTTACATGTATATCATTTAATTTTAATCAATTTCCAAATTCGAGTAAAATTAACCCACTAAACGTGTTTTTAATTTTCAACACAAACACTTAGAACTGTCTGACATCTGATAGAGCAAACACTGATTTCTTCCAAGTGATCACTAAAAAAACAAATCAGTGCGATTCAGGCAGCCTGAACCATATCAGTGAATTATTGGACTGCCTGCAACAAGAAACAATAAACCTTTCTGTAGAGGTAATGAAAGAGTAAACCCAATTCTGTGAATTTATTGCTTCTCCTTCTGCGCTCATGTGTGTGTGTGTGTGCTCATGAAATATGAGCAGATAATCACGGGCCAGAAATTCTTCCGGCGGTCCGACAGGCAGGTTGGTATGCTGTACAGAAGAATGCGGAACCTGGAAAGCCAAAACAATGTTGCAACAAAGGAATGAGAGGAAAAACTGACGAAGTACACAGGGTGGGGTCCTGAAGGACAGGACAGTGTGAGAGGGTGAGGGAAAAAAAAAGAATGTCCAGAAATGGAGGAGGTGGAGATGGAGGAAGAGGAGGAATGAAACAGGGAGTAGTTTTTATCACAATGGAATGAAAATATGCCCAAGCTCTGAGTGCAGTTCAGATGTGTCAGAGTAATGAGAGAACAAGAGTTCGTACGTGAAGCCTCGCTGGTATTTGGAGCCAAACAGAGAGTCCACCCTGCCTTCAGGGAACATTTTCAGCAACTAAAACAAATGTAAACACTCTCTTCAACTGATCTCTTCACTGTAGTGCTATGAAAAGGTGTTTTTCAAGGCTCTGGATTTTTTAAAATTATTATTATTATTTTCTTGCATAATTGTGAAGTGGAAGGAAAAATAATACAATTTTAACATTTTATAGTAATAAGAATCCAAAGAATTGCATGTGTTTGTATTCATCACCACTGAGTCAGTATTTCTGTGGAAGTAGATTTCAGTAATGAGTTCTTTTCCAGCTTTGAGCTTCTAGAGACTGAAATATGTTCCTGTTCCTCTTTGTGTGACAGCTGAAGCTTGGCCAGCTTGCCACATATTGTCAAATGAATTTAGTTCTGGCCTCTGACTAACACATGTGCTTGCTTTGCTTTATGCTATTCAAATGTAGCTCTGGTTGAACATTTTAGGTTGTCATTCTGCTAAAATGTGAACCTTCCCTCCCCCACAGCATTTTGCATTTAGTCCAAAAAGTGAAACTTTGATTTCATCTGTCCAGACCATATTCTTCCACATGTCAGCTGTGTCCTCTACAAACAAGAGCAACTTTTTTTTCTTTTTTTTAAATTTTTGCTCTATCATATAAAATTCCCCTAAAAACATGGAATTTTGTGGTTGTAATTCTGACAAATTGGGAAAAGGTTCAAGATGTAAAACACTTTAAAGCCAATCCAATGATCCTCCATTCAGAACCTCTCTCTCTATATAATGTTGAATCACACTGCAGCTGAAAAAAAAGCATGAGCAGATGCGTTATCCACTGTAACACAATGCAGTCGAGAGGTGTGGAAATCTCCGCTGCTTAATTCAGAAATCGGTGCAGTGGAAAGAAGGATTCTGGGGCTGTCACCGCTAAGCTCCTTGTTCCCCGGTGTATTACTGGAGATGCAGAAACACTGGGAGGAGGGATGCCACCGCTCACTGCATTGTAAACAGGTTTTAGTGTTGGGAAAAATAGGCATGTAGTGATGCGTGTGTTTCTAGGAGCTACACAAGAGGAACGACGGCATCAATGGCAGTGGACGCTTATCCGCGTGCTGCATCTGGGGTATATGTGTCGCCTTCTGAGAAAGAAACTGGAGATAAAAATGTAGTATTTGTGGATATGTTTGTCTGGAATGGTGGAATTATAGGTGGAACTATTCAACATGTTTTTCATCCTTTCCTCAATGTGATCTGCAGAAAAAGTGTAAAAAAAAAAAAAAAACCCAGTAGGAGTGAAAACCCCACATTTGAGAAAACTGCTCAGGTAAATTTAAAAATTACATATTAAAATCAGAATAATGCTTAACCCTCTACAAGGTATGTCTATCTTAAAGAGAGTTTTTGGCTGCACCAGATTTTTTATTTTTTGTATTTTTTTTCCCAGAAAAAATGAGTCAAAGCAGAGCAGCGAGGACAGCAGTAAAGTGATTCTGGCAGGCAGGAGCAATACATAAGACATGAGCAACACGGAGGAGGTGAGCGGGTCGCAGCTCCAGCCCCGTTCTATTCATAGACCCTGCCGATAACAGGTCGACTTCTCTGGGAAAGCAGCAGGCAGAGTGAAAAGGGGGGAGGGGGAAGGTGACAGAGCAGAGACAAAGAGGGAGGCTGCAGGGTGGAAAAAAATATCACCTGTGGAAAAAAGAGAAAGAACCAAGCTTAAAGAGGAAGAGATCAAAAAAGAGGATGGGTTTTGGGTTAAGGCAAAAAAAAATTAAATAAAAAAAGATAAGAGGGGATGATGGGGAACCTGTGAAAAAAAGGCGGTATATTTCGCCCACACACACCTGACAGTGATGGGGAAAGAATGGATTTCCCTAGAAAAGGTTGGAGTGATTTGAAGCGAGGCGTGAAGAAAACAATGAAAAGGAGGGAGAAGGAGGATTTCCAATGAAGCAAACAAATTCTAGCAGTGAAATACGAAGGAGACATTTGAGGATAATCCGGAAATAAAAAGGGAGATGATTGCAGGTCAGGTTAAAATCAGACATGTGTAGTGTCAGGTGTTGACGCCTCAGGTTGGGATTGGAGCACATTTCTTAGCCATATGCAGAGAGTGACCAAAAAAGGCAAGATATGACTGCCTGACAGTGCTTATGGTTGGAGCTATATGCTAGAGCTAACAAAGCCGAATATGGGATGCTGTCTGTACGTCTACAAAGAGCTCATGAACACAGCCTCTCTTCACAGTTTCTTCTACATTCGACTTCAGATCCTGTCAGACTGATGCACAGATCTGTAATTTTTTAAAGTATTGTCCAGGACACTGTTGTAAAGTATAAATTTTTCTTTAAAAAAAAAAAAAAGAGAGATTCTAACCTGGTGATTAAAGGTTAAATGAAAAAATTAAAATGAATTAAAATTCATTTTAGTTAAAAAATGTCTGTGTCAACACAGACTTCTTCCTGGAGCGTCTTTAAATCGCCAGTTTGAAGGTGAGGAACCCCATAGGAACACATGCTCTAACACTGCAGTATGTAATATGTTCTTTATGTATTTACTGAATGATAGAGATGATCTGTGAAAAAATCAAGGTCCTCTTCCTCCTCCTTATAATCAGAAAAAACAACCAATCAGAACCAGAAGGAGGGTTTTGCGTTGTCAGTCATGCTCATGTATGACTGACAACGTTTTAGGTTGTCATTATGCTAAAATGTGAACCATTAGCACTGAATGTGCTAATGGTGGACTAGCAACTTACCATTACAGAAAAACTGTTTATCCACTGTCAGCGGTGGCCATGCTAACTAGCCTGAGCATTCATAGCAGACTCTGCTGTGGTGAACCAGCAGAGAGAAAAGGAGACGATGTGAGCAGCGCATACGTGAGAGTGACTGACAGCCCTAAGCTCAATATTTTCACATTTTATCTGTCTCATGTTATTACCATCATGGCATGGTGGCAGTTTCAACAAATTTATGAAAAAAAAATGTTCATAAAAGTTACATAGAGCAGCTTTAACACATTAGATAACATGCAAAGAGCAGTCTAAGAGGTCACTGTTGCTTCAAAAATAACTTCAAAATAATAAAGTTTGAAATTGGTAAATAAATGCACATTATTTACTGGTCTGTGTAGCATATTAGGCCCAAGCTGTTGTCTTTCCTTTAGGACATTTTTCCTCTTCATCACACTGAGGATGAGCACAACACTGCTGAGTGCCTTGAGGCTGCTACACATTGCTGCACATTTTGAGGGGATTTGAGGAGTGAAAAAAAAAACACTTCAAAGAGGTTAAAGGAGAAAAAAGAACATACTTCAGTAAGTACAGCAGGCACACAGCAGGTCAAGTGTTTCTTGACGACTCCTGCTGATCCTGCACAGTTGACTCCAATAGATAAAGACAAAAAGTTGGATCAAGACATTCTGCTCTGAAGTGAAAGGAAGAGTCTGGTTCCCACTCTGGTTGTTTAAAGCGCTGCTTCAACGAGATTAAAGTACTTGTGGCAACAACACCACAGCTTAATTCCTTCTATTTTACTGATACTAAAACATCGTGATTGTAAGGAACAAACTATCTATCAGAAATACACCTACAGAAGGACAGAGACCCTGTTAACACACTCATAGCTGTGATGGGTCAAATCATATTCAGGTGTTAGGATGGCCCAGTCAAAGTCCAGACATAATGTTTCACTTGAATCATGTTTTAATTTTAATGCTTTGTCTTTGTGAAGCACTTTGTGACTTTTATATATCCTACTATCTGCATGAAAGACACTTTATAAATAACATTTAGTTACTTACTGGATCTAATTGAGAATATGTGGCAAGACTTTAAAAAAATGGCTGCCGACTTGAGCTGTTGAGCAAAATAAAACGGGCAAATATCCTGACAATGCGCCAAACCGGAGGAGACACACTCTAAAAGATTCACAGCTGTTGCGGCTGGAGGGCTGAGTAGATGTTCACACTGCACCGTCTTCTAAAAAACCTTCTGAAAACAATGTATTTTTTTCTTTCTACTTCACAATTATGCACTACTTTGTCTTGGTTAATCCCAACACAGCATGCTGAAGCTACAGAGATACTGGCACTTGTAAAAAACGATAATAATAACATGGTTGAACCAGTTTGAGTACATTAAAAAAGGCAATCTAAACCAATCATTTGCTTATTTTGATCTTCACTGGTTGTGCAGAGGAGTTTTGTCCTCACTCAGCTGAATCATCTGGTTTTCCTCTGTAGTGATTTGAGCTGCTTTACTCCATATCGCTTGATGGTCCCCCCTGCGCCCCTCCGGTCCCCATTCCCCCCTCACAAGAAGCTCTGCCAATCTAGCCGAGGACCCATGCCAGCGGAAATGGCCACCCTTTCATTTAGCTGGACCGGCTACATTCCTCGCCTAAAACAAAGCGGTTGCTGTTCACCATATTAAGGCAATCTTGCAACAGATACCAGCTCCGTGGTGAAACGGACTCCTAATCCCTCCTTTCAAGCTGGCCTCTTGGTCCTCATCCAGTTGTAGGAGAATTGACAACTGAACTCCCCCGGGGGCATGTGCACTCGAATTGTTTTTTTCCCCCTGCCTTTAATAAAACGAGCAATAATGCTTTTTTTTAAATAAAAAACACATGTTTCATTAGACACAAATCTCATGGAGACAACAAGAGGACTAAGATGGATCCTGATTGAAAACTTGGGAAACAAAGAAAACGGTGATGCACTTGCAGATAGCTTCTAATAAGCTTAGAGTACTGTGAGGCTCAGCTCCCTTTAGGTGGTTCAGAAATGTGTTGCCGCCATGCAAATTCCCTGACGTTCATGACTGACCTGAGTCCAGGAGGATTAAAATGGATGCCCACTCTAAAAGGGATTGCATCTCCCTCTCTTTTTTCCATTCCTTCCCCTTTTTTTCCTCTTGCTTCCCGTTTCTCCCTGCTTGAGTTTGCCCTGACCCAGACGTCTGTTCCTCGTCTGAGCTCCTGCCAGATTCCTACAAGGAGAAGAATGCAAAAGAGGGCCTCACCAAGGCGCAATTAACATTTCGTCAGTGCCGTGCCCACACCTATGCAAGCGGCTCAATGACGGCGTTTTCATGAAAAGCAAATATTTGCACAGAAAAGCTGTCTCCAGGCGACCGCCGAGAGGACGGGGAGGATAATTGAAAGGGAGCTTGTGGCTCTTCTTTCAGAAAGAAGAGGAGCCGAGATAAATGAAGACGAGGGTGGTGGTGGCGAGGGAAGATCTTAGAGGAGAGGGAAGCAACGGGAGAGACCTTGCTCTGTGTGGGGGGAGTGGGAGATGCTGAGAGAACACCAGGAACGGTAAGGAGCCCCTCCTTCTTCTGCCCTGCACTCAACTAAACACACACCAACTCCCCTGACACACCCCAATGGGAAAAAGACACATATATGTACAGGAATTTAAACAACCTCCGACTAAACAAAGAATTACCTTCATTAATGAATGGAATAAAGATATCTATGCTTTCTTAGATTATGAAAGGCTTTAAACCGTCTATAAGCAACTTCTGGTTACCGAGTTCAGGGTTTTCCGGTCTTTGTACCATGCTTTTTACTTGCTCGAGCCTCTGCGTTGCTTTAGAAATGTTTTTTGTCAAATAAAAAAGGGTTAATAAATCTCAAACTGTTTTTCAAAGAATCTGTTCAGCGTAGATACATCCATTTGAGGTTTTCATTTTTTTCAATATCTGTCAGGTTCAGTCGGTGTAACTTTGTATGGGAGCACAACTAAGCTAATCAAAACAGCACCAGGCTAACAACAGTTGTGAAATTATGATTTACCAACATCAGCAATATTTGAACATTTTAATTTAAATTGGTTTTAATTAGTGAAATTCAGCAAAGCAGATAATGTACAGTATGTCTGACTGGCTTGAAGGGCATCCATCATTTTATAGAGTTATTTAATTTCCAACAACCTCACAGGTATATGGCATCATTCTACTACACATAAGGGAAACATTACAAATAAGAAGTTTATGAAGTCTATGCTAAACTGGATTTGCAAATGAGATGTGAACAACTGGGGGGGCGCAAATGAAGGAACTTCTTTATTTTTAAATAAATTTTATCCAGTCAGTAACTGTGCCACCCATCAGGGTATGCCCCCCTGGGTAGAAAGCCACATCACCCATAAAAATACCTGCCACTGACCAGGAAGAATTGCAAAATAATTACTGGTGCATCACTGAGGATCATGGGAATATATAAAAAGACAGGATTGAAAAAAACGTTCAAATATACAAAGGGCGTGAAGAACGCAAATGGGAGATTTTGTTTGAAAAAATAAGGAAATTTGAAGCTGACAAAGGACAGAGGAGGAGAAGAACTGATGCTTTTCCAAGCAGAGCAGACTGCATATCGTCCTTCATTTCCCCAAAGAACATCCCTCCCTACTGCTGCCCCCAGCTGGGAGAACAAACACGCACACACACACACGCCTGCACACACGAGCCTGACTGTCAAGTTGGGGGAAGGGTACACTGTGATGCAAGAAGATGGAGACGGATAGTGATGGAGAGGAGAACAGCAGATGAGAACAGATGCAACAAGGACCAGAGGGAAAAGGAGGCTTTCAGTAAAAGACAAAAAAAGACCTGCTCCTAAAAAAAGAGAGAATAATTTCGTCAAAGCATGTCTGCTGTTCCACCTGCCCATTTGACTCAACGCAACCCTCTGTCCTCACGTAAACACTCACCACAAATTTCCCTGTTCCTCAGTCATGTTATCTCCCTACCGCACACGCATAAATGCACACCACAAACATTTCCACAGAAATCCCCCTCAGAGAAGTAACTCAGTGGTCAATAATGTGGCGAGCATCGCACTGTGCACCCCAGATACACACACGCCAGCGCGCGCACACACACCATCCCCCGCCCTCGGCAGCGCAGACATTTACACATACATATATGTGCACACATGCAATCCTAAACTGAGACAGCTGGAGCAGTCACACCAGAGCCAGAGAGAGAGAGCCAGCTTTCTTCAGATGGATCTGAGACTTGGGCTTTACCATATCATCTGCCAGGGTGCTGCTGGGAATGAGACGTCACAATCATAACAGCCCACTGCCTTATAAGGCAATTATCTCTGTCTCTATTTCTCTCTGTCTGTCTCTCCCCTCCCCTGTCGTTTTTTTTCTCCCCTCTTCTTCAGACGGGGGCCGCGGGGGGCAGGGATGAGTGATTTCAATTATCTGTGACAAAGACCAAATTAGGTACCTGGCAATTTCAATATGGCCTCTTTATCTGCATTAAGTAGATGGGATGTGGTTTTGATGGAGAGTTAATGTAGCTGCAAAGATCTCACACTCCTGGACGCATTTGTTTCATGCAACATTTGCAGTGAAAAGAGAACCTAATTTGTTTATCTTGCATACATTTTTTTTATAGTAAATTATTTTTTTTGTCTTATCATGAAGGCAAACTTTGCACTCTGCCATGCACTTTCTTTCCCGTACTCTGGTCACACAAAGGCTCGGCAGCAGCAGCAGCAGGCCCTAATCGATCTGTCAGCAGCAGCTTTGAGGGCACATTGAGACTTTACTCTCATTGACTACTTCACAATCAATACGCACTGATTAGTGGCTGGAGGAACTGGCGCTGGTGTCTGCTCTGCTGCTCTGATCATGAACTCACATTTCAACAAACGCAAGCCCCAGTGAACACGAGATCCTCATAACAATGGTTCGCTGTTTTGGAATCACTGTGGTGATATAAAAGAACAAAACCCTTTTTATTGGCTTCTCAAACTGTGTTATTTGGGGTTATTTTTCAAACATCCAGACCAGTCAAATGAACTTACTGTCACCAAAAAGTATTCACCTTGTTCTTTTTTTCTCATTTTTCACACTTAAATGTTTTAGCTCATCACTCTCCCATTAGAAAAATATGGTTTTTAAATTATTATTTATCCAAACCATCCTAGACTTGTGTGCTAACGTAATGCCCACCTCCTTTAAATCATTAAGTGTGATTGACCACCATTTCTGGAAACTTAAGCTCACTTTCAAGAGCCACACTCACATCTGATTACTGACAGATGCATAGAATTGAAACAATGACCTAAATAGAGCGTCTGTCAACAAGAAGTAGGTTAAAGGCATCCCAAAATGCAAGTGTTATGTGTTATGTGTGGCACAGATTGTAACCACACCACCGTTCAAGGGCCTTTCAATGGGTTTTAAAGAAGGAGTGTCTAGTCAAAGTCCGATTGAGACTTTAAACATGTTGTTCATAGTCAAATTGTTCCAAAGTGACTCAAAATTCCTACAAAGGACAATAGTTGGGAGAATCATAATTTGAAAGCTGCATTCTGTACTTATTTGACCTCGAATTTGATTATCTCAAACATTTTTAAAAAGCAAGCGTATGAGTCAGAGTTTCTTTGGGACGTTATTTGGTTTTTAGATAAAAGCCTGAAACAGATTAACGCAAACAAGATATAAAATGTTTCCAAGAAAATGCTGTGTGAATATTATTTGAAAGTTATATCGGTGAGTTGACTTATTGAAAACACTGAACTGAAACGTGTTGAGTAGTAAAAGTAGGAGGAAATAAAAATTGCAAATGAAGGGTTATCTGACACAATTCAATAGAGACGAACATCCTTCTCAGCACAATGCCGGACACGTGGACTGAAAGTGGACAAAGTGACATATGTTTGGATGTATTTATTGTTTGTGAAAAGAGAAAATTCAAAGAGTAAAAAGATTTTGTTCAGAGAAGATTGAACTGTTCAAAGGTTGGTGTGTGCAGTGTGATGTCACTGGCTCTAAGAGCTAACCTGACAACAATCGATGTTTTTGGAAGAAAGTAAATGTGCTTTACCAAGACAATGGGGAGTTATGAAAACCTGAAGAAAGTGGAAGAAGCTATTGCGGTGCACAAACTTTAGTATTTTGAAGAATCTCCCTGCATTTCAATATGGTAATATCTTTTAGTGTAACAGAAATGAAATTTAAAGACCCTGCAGAAGTTATAGAAGATATGTCCTAAAAGAGTTGAACATTTTGATATTGTAAAGTCTGAAACAAACAGCACAGTGGCTGCAGAAGTATTTGCAGACCAAAACAGCTACAGAGGCAGCTTTGACTGTAATGAGAGAGAAGAGTGAATGTAGAGTAAAGGTTTTTAGTAAGGTTGGTAAGTCTAACAAATTAAAATGTACTGAGAATGATCAGGTACTGAGCATAAAATATTTCAAAAAGCAGCAAAAGTTTAATGAAAACCTTGGAAAGACTGATCTTGATTATTTAAAGGTTACACAACAGATTCTCCTCTGCTTGATTTTAATCAACATGGAAGGAAATGATAGACGTCTACTAGCCTATGCTGTAATGACTTGACAAAATAACAAGAAATGTCTCCCTAACTGTTCTGCTCCTACAGGCCCAGAGACATGCTTTCATTAGAAAAACTATTTGCATCTAGCCCAATTAATCCATAAAAGCCATTGTCTCCCTATCCCACATTTGATCGCTCCAAGTCAAGAATGGAAAAATCAACTCTACGTCGTGTTTGAGCATGCACTCAACCATCCCCCGCCGCCCCCAACTGCCATGTATGGTGCTGCAGAGTAGCTGCGAGGGGACCGGCGAGCCTCGCTGCACCTCTCAGGGCAGCTAAGCGTCTGCAGCGAGTCTAATCCACTGAGCTGCAGGAGGAAAGAGTGCTGATGGTGCCCTTTTCCACCGACTAACCCCTAATCCAGCTGGCTGCGGGTCTGGAAGAATAATCCTGGATTAGGAACTCCTCCCCTGTGGAGCGGGCCATGGGGTCCCTTATGAGAGCCCCACCGCCCCCCCTACACCCTGCCACCCTCCGTCACAGTCAGCTGTGCCTGAGGCGCCCAAGAGAGGACAAAACGGCCAATCCGAAAAAGAAAACAGGCAAACACTGACAGATTAGGCCTGAATTGCTGCAAACGTTGCCGTGTCACCCTGAGGGGAGCTGCAGTGCTTATTGGAGAAGAATAATGGTTAAGAGGGATAACCGAGGATGGGCCTTGTGATGTTACAAGTGCTTTTCTTTCGAGGTGACAAAGATGAGGATTCAAGACTGGGGAAGGGATGGAGCTCCAAACAAAGCTAATTGTTCACACAAGACACACTCTAATTGATGCATTGTTAAAAGTGGCAGCTATTGTCTTAATGAGAAACCTCACACTTGTGTGTGTGTGTCTGTTCCTACCTTCGCATGAATAATCTAAACAGAAATAGAGCGCTATCACAGACACACATGTGGCAGAGACAAAAGTAGAACAAGACAGAAATAATGTGTTCATGCAGACGTAACCCAGCTGAGAGCAGCCACATATGGTCACTTGAAAAGCTACAAAAATGTCAAAGCGACACAGAAGAGTCATTAAAAACACTACGTCAGTGATCATACGCCCAAGAACTGTGACTCACTAAGGTGAGATGAGTCACAAACTCAAGACTTATAGGAGTAAAGAGACAATCACAAAGTCCTGAAAAGTCATCCACAGAAACAAAAAGGCTGAAAATGAAAGAGTTCATGTTACTGGCTGATAAAAAGAAAAAAGTAGAGAAAATTCCAACAACTGCAAGTTCAAGTTATGAGTTGAATTATTCAGATTTAGTTGCTCAGGCAGCAATCAGCGGGTTCTTTCATCTCTCCCTGTGACGTCTCTCCTCTGCCCACAACCACCAGTTTATTTACCTGCATGGCTGCCCGCGGGAGACGGCCGCTTGCGTCAGCGCACAAATCCCTCATCCCCAGTGAGCAACAACAGGCGCTGCCGGGAGCCCTAATGCACCTGCATGTGGACACATCATGGCAACGCTGCTAATGGTTGTCAGGATGAGTCACGGCTGCAAACTCTGAATTCGATCAGCATTTTAATGCACTGAATCATCCTACTAAAAGACAAGTGCCTTCTTTATGTCTGTTGCTAAAGCTAAAGATAACAGCAACACGTCTTCTATAAATATGAATTTTTGTCGACAAATCCTCTTTAAATTTATAACGCAGGGTGTTGCCCTAGGTGTGAAATCAAACAGCACCTTCTGATGACAGATATATCAAAAAATAGACATTAGTAAACAGAAACAAGATCTGACATGCTCCTGTTTTCACTGTCTGGTATTTTAAAAACGGATAAAAATGTTGTGTCACTGGTTTCATTTGTGGATTAGTAGATACTGCAGATTTGTCATATATGTAAAAACATTCAAGAGGTAATACTTCTGTCATGCTCCAACCAGAAACATTATTGTATTCATTACACCAGCAGCTTTGTCCTTTAAGAGAAAAAAGGTCATACTCTGTCAGATTGACTGGAGAAAATGTGTGGTCAGTTTTAAAGCGTTGCCATATATTCTCAGTTTGAGTTAGGGCTGGACTTTGATTGGACCATTCTAGCATCCATATTCTTTGATAAAAAGCAATGGATCTGAATCCCTGTCCTCGGGGACAGTCCTGCATGTTTTAGATGTTTCCCTGCTGTTACACAACAGACTTATGAGTTTTGCAGATATTGATGACATGCTGACGAGGTGAAAATATGTTCAGCCCCACAGCATTATGCTGCCACCTCCATGTTTTACGATTTCAGGCCTTCTCACACATGTGCACTCTATTTACTATTAAACGCATCTTTGCATTTCTGTTTCCACTACTGTGAATTACATTTCTTTTTTTATGTGAGGCTTTAATTGTAGTTTGTTTTTTTTTTGTCAATTTTTTCCAGTAAATCAGTCTGTTGGGGTTCTTTTATGCACAGATGTGTATCTTGCACAGTTTTCCTTTAATTTATCCTTCTCAGCAGCTCATTTCTTTTAACCTAATCATGCTATTTCTGTTCATTTTTTTATGTTTTAAATTTCCTGCATTGTAGAGTTTCTTATCCTCATATACTGTAATTGTTCTGTTTTGATATATTTTTCCTTTGACCTAAATAGAATATGCATGCTTCTATTTATTTTTACCTTGCTGCTGGGATACCCAAATTTCCCCACTGTGGGACAAAAAAAGAATGATTGTTTCTTATGTTTTAAGTTAAATTCTGTACGTCTCTTCCCTTATTATCCTGTGAAGCAATTTAAATTACCTTGTGTGTGATAACCTGTAGTAAAGGTCTAAATACATTAATCCTACACTTCTTTTATGTAGATTGCATTAACAGAATCCACATTTCAGATTATTAAAAAGAGTCCATTTAACTTATTTATTTCTCTTTTTTTTCCCCAACAAAAATATGACTATGTGCTCATAACAACACACCCCTCTCCCTCTCCCTCTCTCTTCTGCACGTCACACTTGCACGGTGTGTAAACTGGTCACAAAGTTAATGTGGCGCACACGACACCCTGCGATCCATCATAACGCCCGTGACACATCTTAGAGGCGTTCAAGAAGTCCAACAACGACTGAGCTCTCAAATAAGCAGAAAGTCGCGTAGCACACATCTTCACCCCTGCTCCCTCCCCGCCCCACATAGCTATTTTGAGAAATGCCTCATTTTCATTTCAATCTTCTGTATGATGTGCTGCACAGCTGCCATAAGCTGACTCCTTCACCTAAATGACAGTAGCAGTTGAATGGAGCGCAGACGAGGCAGGCTTGAAAGAGTGTCTATTGTAATCATGAGAGGCCAAGTCAATCTATTTGCATTCAACAGGAGGCGGAGGGGGGAGAAATCTATTTTTGTGCCTTCTCGTGCTCGAACAGAGGGAAGAGAATGGGGGATAACCACAGCATTGATCAGTCCATGTCTTCTGTCACGCTTGATGAGTATTACTCCAAGAGAGAAATAAGGCGCCTTAAGCACATGACATGCTACGTGAGGAGTAGAATTTGTGCATGGAGGAGCTGCAGCACTGGAGCAGCAGACTTTTTGTAATGCTGCATTTCTATTGTGTGTTTTCTGCATGTAATTAAGGAGAATTGTGAAGAATGAATTAAAACACAGTGAGAGTTGCAGCAAAGCAGGAAGGTGGATTTTAAAAAACATTTTTTTCTGTAATGCAAATGTTGGAAAATCTGTCCAATTTAGGGAGATTTACCATAAAACTCGCTAAATAGTCTAATGTAGTTTAAAATCTTCCATTAACCCAATTGAATCCCATTTCTCAAGGTACACTCTATATTATATCAGATGTTCATTTTTACTAGATTCCTCACTTCAGGTTTGCTTTGAACCAGGTTTGAGGAACACCAACAGCAGCAGAACCAGAATTTAAAAAAGGTGTCCAGTCTGTTGCAGCTTCTGACAGTTTTTCTTCCAGAGTTGCTTCACATTTAGCTCCATCTGGCTCTGGCAAGGCTTGAAAACCAGGTCCTTCTCCTCCCATTTTACAAATATGCAGCACATTCAGCTTATCTACTGCATAAAATTCCAAAAACAAAAAAAAAGGACATTGAGGTTTGTGGTTGTAATGTGACAAACCTTTTACAGAACTTGTATATGAGTCTGTATGACTGATTCTGAATAGACTACACCTTTTTCTTGTTACAGTTTCTCTATTCACATTCTCCATTCCAGTCACACAGTTTGACTCGCTTGTGCGTTTTATTTACGGCTTCTACCTGCCTTGATGTGCTGGACTGAGAATTGGTAGAAGGGACAGGAACACAAACAAAAGAGAATAAGAACTGCACAGCGTTACAGGAAGCTTCTATTTAGTGCTGCACAAGTGGAAAATATATGACTTATAAATTGTTTTCATTAGCATGTACCAACCAGTCATTTGCTATCAAGAGTGACTTCAAGATTGTGCATTACACAGACATTTCATTTTTTTTATTTGGGGGTTCAGTTAGGACTTTATGGGCAGTTATTGTTTAAAGTCTGTAGCATTTTCAGTTTATTGTTGGTGTTACTTGTAGAAAAGCAATAACTACTACCTACGTGGTCTTTTATTTAATTAACTGTAAACTTCAATGTCAATAACCGTCTACTATAAATGTGGTGGCACATTAAAGGTTTATAAAACAGAGTCGCACTGAACTGCTTTGACATGTTGAAGATTAGAGTTCTTGCATAAAGGCTGTTGTCCTTGTTGCTCTTTGCCCAGCTTTAAATGTCTATGAGATGAAAATTAGTCTCTGTTTTATTACAGTGAAGGTCAAGAATGTTACTAAGGCTGGAACACAGCTGGGGATTAGCCCCCATGTCTGTGCAGGAAATTATGTTGTGTGCAGCCAAAACAATGTTATAAAAGGTTAAATTAATTATTTATTATTAGTAGTGGGGAATTTATTAGGGAATGTTTTTCAGCCTCTAATAAATCATATCTTCCCTGATTTAGAACAGTCTACATAATTCATGATATTATTATGTGTTTCCAATATGTTCATGACATTTTAAAACACTATTGAATAGGCTTTGTTTCTGTGGTTAACTCTGTTGGTGGTGGAATTTTTACTGTGGATTTTTTCTCCTTCTATTTAACTTTCCATTAATATGCTTGGATGCAGCACTCGAAATGGTGCATCCATAAATAGCTTCTTTAGAAATGGAAACATTTTAAGGAGGGTTTAGCTTTTTAAATGCAGTACTGTGCATGGTGAAAACATTAGGGGAATAATTCACAGGAAATAAGAGGACTCCTAATAAAGTTGTAACCAAGTTCCACATCTTCTAAACATTTAACTTAAAATGAAAGGTAGTTTCTTGAAATTGCAGCAATGAACAAAAATATTAAAAGCTGATTGGTTGTCATGGTAAGAAGAAAATTCACATTATGATCTACAAACAATCAGGTTTCAATCAGGTACTAAAATGAATGATTTTTAATCTAAACCGTACAAAACTGCACAACAAAGATTATTCCTTGTCAGCATTACACAAAAATGGCACCCAATTGCTGAAATTAAAATTACATCAGCACATAAATTGAAGCAAGCCGGGACAGGCTTCAGCCTTTTTACATGTAAAACATCTTCTTAACAAGTACATAATGGACTAATATTCCAAAATTGTAGGTTTCATGAAAAATTGCTTTGGACCATCATGTAAAAGATGACGAGTTGATCAGTCAGATTAAACTGGATTTGTTGTGCTCCAGAAAACAGATGCATTCATGGAGGATTAGTAAGTTAGGAGAAGAATGCACACGTCTCTTGAATTTAAACTTTTGGTCATGAGAGGTGAATAAGGTCAGAGTTGAGACCTAAGGGCATCAATAATACTCAAAGACAGATTTATCAGCCGCTTGCTGACATATGACGGTGTCTTTATCCTTGTTCAACACAGCAAACCAATGACAAACAGCATTCTGAACATATCAGAGCTTCAAGGTTTCCTAGGAAGCTGCTCTTCAAGGACAGAAACTGGACACCCCCAGATCTAAGAAGATTAGCAGATTGAATCAAATCTTCACATCGATTCCATCTCCCTTCCTAAGAAAGCGTAACGTCACAGTGGAGAAGAATGATTCCCAATTCAACAGGAAGAAACATCTTGGAGACCCAGGCTTTAAACACTAACATCAAGAACAAAATGACTCTTAGTGTACACTGCAAGAATTAACAACTACTTTTCTCAAAAGGAAAAGGTTTTAGGCTAAATGTATGACAGATATTTAAATCTGTCCAAATATCTAAATGTCGACATATTTATATTTCTGTCTCTATAGTTCAGACCCAGAGCTGATTCCAGAAAATAAGAGTCTGACTGTAATGTATTCTGTTTGGAAATATGAAACTATCAAACAAAATCTTTCATCAAACCAAAACGATAGATTGTCTTATATCTAAGACATTTTAACATCTTTTGACCAACATCGAATTTTTAAATTATTAAACACTTTCAAGTGTATGTCTTTTTTTTCCAAGTCTTTTTGAATAAGTAAATCTATTCCTGAAATGAGACGCATTCATCCGCTGACTTTAAAACAAAGGGGCTTTGATCTGCTACCGAGGATCTCCACTAAACTGGACTTTGCTTAAACAAACACAAAGTTATTACATTCTGTTTGTTCTTCAAGTGAAAAGTCCAGCTCCATTCAAAACAACCTCTAGATTTTTGCCATTAAATTAATTTCCTTTTTCTGTCTGCTTGTATGCCTGCTTTGGCATTGCATAAACCACAATGCAAACAGCCACATGCTACATCAGAAATACAGATATTTCAAAATGTGAGTTGCAGTAAGATCATGGGAATTCTCACTCTTTTAAGAAAGGGATGCGCTTCGATTGAATTCAATCCAAAAGTCAATTCCAGAATACTTCATTAACCCAAGAGGGAAATTAAATGTTAATAAAACAGCATATTCTGTCTAACATTTCAGCTTGCATCTACTTCCTCTGGTGTTAGACGCCCTGGTGAACCAGCCTACTGACAGTACCCCTGAAAGACCCATTAACACCTCCAGAGGGTTAAAGCCCAGCCCCCCTCCATAAACAGCCCAGCCAGAGGTCCATCCTAATGGGGCTAAGCTCATTCCCAGCCTGGCCTGCTCCAGGTGTGGAAGCTGAGTGCAGTAATTGATAATTAGGGGGTAATAACTCAACATTCAGTGCTGGCCTTGTGACAGGGGACCAGCCAGGCCCCCACACTATCACCCAGTTGGAGGAGGATGTGGAAACTGGAAAATTGAGGAGGAGGGGGCAGTAACTCCACAATGAGAGTATTTGATGGGTGAAAGAAAGAAGTGGTTGCTTCAGAGCAGCACTCAAGAGACGTTTCAGTGTGATGTGTATGCAAAAAGACGATAGAGCAGAGACAGAGTGTTTGAGTTGCACTACAACACAAAGAGCCTCCACATGTGCTTTGCGTAGGTCACTGATAGTATGTGAGTGTGATAGTGGAGGTAACAAAGAAAAGGCTGTGGCACACTGAGTGCCACAGGTTAGGCATGTCGTTTGAAGCACACGCATATTTCACCGTTAAACCACAGATGTTATCAATCAAAATGATGCAATGAAATCTTTCTAACCTAACAGTGCATGAAAATAACTGAACCGGCTTCAGCAGGGGCCGACAAACTGATGCAACGTTTGTTTTTAAGTGCTGTGGCTTGAAAAAGTACTTACAGCGCTAGAACATTGTCACATTTAGTGTGATTTTATGATGCAAAATAACACAATTATTGCGTAATTATAAAGTAGAAGAAATAGAAATAGCTATTAAAATCTTTAATGAATAAAAATCTGGCCATTTGGGCAAATGTGTCTAACTCTAACACCTGACAGACGTCACCTACTTGGTAAAAAGAGTCAACCTATGTGTAATTTAATCTTAAAATGAGAACACACGTTTTCTAAAGACCCCACACAGTCCTGACTGTGAAACACGGTGGGGACAGCGTCGTGTTGTGGGGACGTTTTGCTTCAGGAGGGACGGAGAATCTGGCTACAGATGATGGGAAGATGGATGGGGCTAAATACTGGGAAACACTGGAGGAAAAAAGACTAGAAACTGGGGTTTAGCTACAATGGGTTGGTTTAGATCAAGGTTACCAACTCCAGTCGTACAAAGCTACTACCCAAAAGTTACAGGATGTTAGCTCTCAAGGAATACAGTTGGACATCACTGGTTTAGATCAAATCTTATTCATGTCAGGAGATGGCTCGGTTGAAATCTAGACCTAAGTCCAGTTAAGAATCTGTGGTAACTGTTAAAATCTATTAAAAAATATATTCAGCCACCTTTACTGTCATACCACTAAGTAAAATGCAGTGCAATAAATTGCCTTTGGAAGCTGATTAACACAGTCGATATCAAACTGTGTTTGTTTTCTTTTTTAATCACAATTAATTAAAAAAGTTACAAACGCAACAAAACGGACTAAGAGGTGATATTTTTGCATTCAGTTTTCTCAAACAGAAATGCATTATCCCAATGAGTGGCCATTATTCCAATGCTAATGCATGGTAATTAAAGGCAGGTTTGCTCACCAGCAACAGAAAGCAGCAGGGTTACTAAATAAAAGAATAATACTGTCTAGAGTACAGGACTTCCCCTAAAGACACTGGAGATTCCAGGTTATTATTTGGGGAAAAAAATTTCCATCTGATTTTCATTTGAAACTCATTTTGTTTATGGCCAACATTGGTCATCAAAGGTGTAAAAGAGGAAGACTGGGGGAATAAAAAAAAAAAAAAAAACACTTCTCTGCTTAGTCACAGAACAAAGTCATTAGTGTTTGAAGTTTCCAGAGAAAAACATTTTAAATGGTTGTTTTTTCCTGAAACGACAAAGTGACTGAACAAAAACACACGCACCAGCAGAGTCACTCCCCACAGACACCTGCCAACCCAAATACTTCCTCACATTTTTGAGAAACCAGCCAGTTGATAATAAGGCCTGATAGCATCTCCACAGCTGTCTGTGACAGGCGGTTGGCTGCTGTCGTGCACCTGAGCCATCACACACAGACTGTCAAAGAGCCACAACAAACAGCAGTGCTGATAAGACTGAAGGGTTAAACTCTGGGAAACACACCGTCCAACTCCCGCTGCTGCTGGGTTTTTTTTTCTTCCTCGTGTTAGGCCTCCCAGCTCGTTGCTCGTCATTTAACTGGAATGCAAATCCCATGTGAGGCAGAGTTCACGCCTCATCTTTTCCGTCTTTCCAGAGATAAAAGACAGGAAACTAGAAGCCATTTCATGTCAAAGCGACCAGTTGCATAGAGGAGTGAATGACCGGAGCAAAGGTGCAGAAATAATGTCACGTTTTAGGGTTAATTGAAAACCAATATTTGTTTGCAACGAAAAACATATTAAAAAGATAAATGTGTCTGTTATGTGAAGGCAGCAGCCCCTTCACCAACGTGTTTTAGGGTAGAAAGTAAATTTGTTTTTCTCCTCCTTTGAATGAGGCATTTTAAATCTTAGTAACATCTGGTTGGAAACAATTTCAGGAAGTTGGCAGCTCTTCTTTTTAAGTCAGGTAAAACTGGTTTCATAGACAAGGAAACAAAACACAAAACAACATGTATTCATAAGAAACTACTAAATTACAGTTACTATGCTTATTCCTAAAGAATAATCAATGTACATTACATTAAAACCAGGCAACTCTTTGAGAGAAAACCCCTCCTCTTTTGATTGTCAAACCTATTAAAGGCCAACTAAATAACATAATTTGGGTTCTATTGCTAAACTGATAAAGTATGAATCAACCCAGATGTAGGTTGATTAAAAACTATCAGTCAAAAATGAGCTAAAGCAGGTCTTGCAGATATCTTTGCCATTCAAAGTAAATATAAGAATATAGAATAGAATAGAATTACTTTATTCATCCCAGCAGGGAAATTATTTTATATATATATTGTAAACATGCATTTATATTTAAACATTTTACAAAAGTTTCAAAAACACAGTGCTTATACTGTATGTATTACTAACAAAGCTTGATTTTAAGCAAATGGAAAAAAAAGACATTTCGTTTCTCATCATCAATGTGAGCCTCAGCATTTAATCAAACTCAAAAAAAGAATAACTTCCTGAGAGGAAAATTTGTTTCGGAAAGGTTCAGTCAGAATCCAGAGCTACAACCTGAACTTAATAGAAACGACCATATTCCATCTAAATAAATTGTTTGAGAACATCCAGAAATCAGTGAAAGGGAAACGTGTTTTATTATATCCGAATATTCTTTTGCAATATAAAGATTTTTAGCACACTAAAGGATTCTGTGTCAAATAATAGCACATATACAAAATGTGAATACATAATTAAAAACTGAAAAATGGATAAAGAATATTTGGCATCATAAATCATACCCTTCATACTTTCCTTTTGATCAAGAAGTGTTTTGCTGCTTCAGGTAGCCGCTGCCGAATTATTTGTCATCAGAATCTTCTAAAAAGAAAACCCTTCAAGCAAGGACATTTTTTTTCTCACTTAAAAAGCTTTCATTGCAGTCTGAAATCCTTACTAGTCAAGTTTACAATAATAATCTGTCTTTCACTCTCAAGTGTTTCTTTGTACCATTGATAAAGCATTTGAGGTTGGTTTTTTTATTTCTTTAATCTTTGTCACTGTGAAGTTTGACCTGTTTTCCAACCTTTTATTGAACAAAAAAAAAAATACATCTAGCCTCATTCAAATAAAAATGAATGCTCAAACATTGGCCAGGCTTTTTTATTTTATTTGAAAAACAGTTTGACAAAAGCTTGAAATTGTTTTATAAATTTTTTTTGTGAAAGTTGTAAATATCTCTAAGGAATTAATCCTAACAGTTTATTCTTTGATATAGTAATTTCGGATCAATTAAATAGTCAATAAAGCATGGTAAACTATTAATGGTGCCACCAGTAAAAATTGGATAAAAACATAAATTCATCTCATATTGCAGAATAACCTCACACCATACAACTGAGAAAAAATGTATCACTAATTTGATTAGATCTAAAAAATGTGTAAAAGTATTGATACCCCTTACTGTTAATACTTTGTGTATCCTTCCTTACTCAAATAGAAAGACAACAGAACAAACCAATTTTGAAGAGTGGCTTATTAAATTATAATTGTGACGTTACGCCTCAAAAAAAGAGAAAAATCCAGTGTTGAGTCACAAAAGCACAAATACAGTTTATTGATGATGTTTTTATTAACACCAGTAATAAGAATAGCCTTTAGCTCTCTTGTGAGGTGTGCAGTAATACGTCAACATAATATAGAAAAGAAAAACAGCAACGTTTTACATTCATGACCACAATTCATAATAACAACCCCTTTCCAAAAGAGGCAAGTCAGCAATAACGACTGTGATTGGTGGCTTTTGTGTAAACAACGTGATTTAAATGTTAAGAAATCCATGAGGTCACCGTCTGAACATTACCCATCATCACCTTCAAGACAGCCTCCATGCCATTTAAAGCACTTCATGATAGCTAACAGGAATGAAGAAGCACGTATAATTTATCTGCAAAGCTGCCGGAAGGCTGATTAAAGGAATCCGTGGTACATTATAGCAGCGTTTTGCAGATGTTACAATCCTGCGGGTGTCACTCAAAGGCTCCTCGAGGGGAAATCATCTTCACACTTGAGGCAACATTAATTTATAGTTTCTCCCTGGATGAAGCCTAAACGACAGGCTCACTGCTCCACTTTCCTCGATGCGTTTTCGGAAAATGGTCGCAACAGTAACTTCAGTTTACAATCACACACGTATGCGTGATTTTCATTGTGTTGATGTGAAAAGCTACATTCATGTGGACTCGTTGTTAGACTGGTGTGCCTTTTCATGTACTTAGTGTAAAGATGGGGTGTGGGGAGCTACAGAAAACAGCTCAAAACACCAAGGACGAAATTCCAAGCATAGAAGAAGTGATCCGAAAATAACTTGATCTACAGCGCTTTGCAAAAATATTCATACCTTCTGAAACTTGAGGGCATTTTGTTACACCATCCAAAGACTTTGGTGTATTTTATTGGAATTTCACTAATATAACGTAATACATAATTATGTAGTGGACGGAAAATGATTGACTAATGTTTGCAGTTGGTTGGGTTGGTATGTAGATGTGAAACCCAACCTGAATGACTTGCAAATATTCTGCAAAGACAAATGGGCAAAAATTCCAGGGTCAGGAGTGGATAACTAGTAAAAGCTTTCGGTTCCGCAAAACTAAAACAACGACTACATAATTATACACCACTTTGTTTTGACATAACCCAAAATATACCAGTGAAACACACTCAAGTTTGTTGTTGCAACTTGACAATATGTGAAACATTTCAATAGGCAGAAATTCTTCTGTAAAGCACCGTATCTTTGGTGAAACTGCTACTAAATAAATTCAGTACTTTACTCGCAGATATTTTACAATTAATGGTGCTAATGTGCAAATGTTGAAGCTCTTTCTGTTCAAGAAAGAGAACTAATAGGATGGGAAGATAAGAGGAGCCCTGTGGTGATGCTAGTGTTTGTCACATAAACACACTCTCGCCTCTGTTTGGGATTTTTTTCCCCCCCTCACAACAAATATGTTGTGACCTCTATATGCAAAGAATTGCTCATGCAAAGATAATATTGCTAAATATTTAGAACAAAAACATTCATTTGTTTTGGAAAACAAAAGCTAAAGACAAATGTTTTTTTTCTACTACTTCTTTAACACAAAGAGTTTGGATTCGAGGTCAAAAAGACTCTCAGACTCTAAATATGCACATTATATTTGACATTCACACAATTATGCCATTGTGAGAACCCAAAAACATTTTCCAAGAGTCCAAGTTCAAGTTCTGTGAAAGACGCCCCCAGTTCGCTTTTTGACCCGTCAGAGTCTGAGAGCAGAGTTGCGTGATGACCCCACGGTGACCTCCCCGGTGCCCACAAATCTTGTGGAAGAATGCCAAACCAGCAGCAGACTTGAACCTGAAGTGGCTCCAGATCGACACGGCGCCTGGTGATTGTCTGTTCTGCTCCGAGGAGAAAGCAGCCTCTTGACCTCCGATCCGTCTGACTGCAAGCTGCCCTCGTTGCAGAATCATGCGATGCTGAACGTCAACAGCAACGCCCTGGTAAGGCAGTGTTCAACATTGCACCAAATGAAAAGTTCAAGAACAAAATAAAAAAGGAAAAAAAAAATCTTGTTGTAGATAGTGAAACTAATAGTAAAGTAATAACCCCTCAGGACTGCTTCCGGAAGGTGAAAATGTCCCGTTTTTTGGAGCCCCTCTTGCCGTCCGGCGTGGGCGTGTGGTTTGGAGAGGACGACGGGGAGGGGGAGGAGGGCTGTGGGGTGGAGGTGCCTCCATAGGGGCAGCTCAGGGAGTCTGGGTGCTCGCCTGAACACTCCACCGTGGGGATGTAGCGGCTGTCCCACATCCCCGGGCCGCAAAGCTTGCAAAGGTCGTGCAGGCTGCAGGGGATCCTGGGAAGAAGGCGGAACTGGTAGAGGAGGCTGCGGGCCTGGAAGAGAGGGGCGAGCGCGATGAGGGGAAGCAAGCTCAAGGAGAGACACTTTGGCCTGTCAGAGAAGGCAAACATTGCGGATGCATGCGTTGAAATAAATCAATGCTCCTGTTATCTCTTGGCTACAAGATAACAAAAGAATGTCAAGGTCAGTCTCATGGAGTTTATTTTTTTTCTTTTTTCTTCTGGCTGTATCTCAAAAGCTCTCATGCCCGCTGCTGGGTTATCATATGCAGAATACTCAAGCATCAACAAAACGCGTTACGACAGCTGCATGCAAACAGAAATGTGCAGCACAAACAGCATCCATAAAGATGAGGCAGCAGGAACAGCGACTGCAGCGAGCGAGCAGATCATTAATCCTCTGCATCCTATACTTACTCTGCAGCAGCACCAGGCAGGACTCTTCAGTGCAGATTAAAATGCATTTAAATTTTATCAGGAAGAAATGTTGCAGATGGATAGATGTCTGATCATGTTTATTGACTTTTATAAATGGATGTGAATCGAATCAACCCTGGGTGTGTTGATTCTGGAAAGAAGGAAGGCTGAACTGAAGTTTTTGCAATTATTTTCAATACTTCTATTTATGTTTTGATGCTATATTAAAATAAGTACAAAAAGAATTGACAGAGGCTTTATTAATTTGCTGGATGTGAGGAATGATCAGATTTCTTTGAGCAAAAAAAAAAGAAAGAAAGCCAACTTACAAATGGATGGAACTTATTTTGGAAAACTGAATAGAAAGTCAAGTGTGGAAACTTGCAGTTTGCCGAGCAGCCGGTGAACGAAACAACAAGGAAGAGACAAAGCCTGCCGACACAGAAGCAGCAGCGTTACCTTGCGCAGCACCAGCTCTCCGTTCATGTGCATGGAGAGGTTGCTGAAGTGGAGCAGCATTTGGTCGGTGGCGAGCTGCTGCTCCGTCACGTCCTCCCCGTACAGGACAATGATGGCCACGCACAGGAAGAGGTGGAAGTAGTCCGTCTACAAAGACAGAGAGTGGGGTCAGAGGCAGAAGATGAATGGAGCAGGATGTGCACGCTTAGTACCCGACGTCCTGTCAGACTGATTCGATTCAGCTCATGTAGTTCCTAACACTACCAACGGCCTTTAATAGAATAAAATAAAGACATGATAAATGTTAACGACTAAAGTTTAGAGTTTTTTACCTTCTGCTTGGGCAGATGTCATCCTTTAACTAGTATCATGTAGCAGATCTGAGAATGGGACATTTTCTCTCTGCCTCAAAGAGGATTAATAGTTGATAAGAAATTTTGAAAGGAAACTGCAAGGTCAGTTAAATCTGCAACTTATTTCTTTTCTACATACACCTTAATATTAACATGCTTTAAAACATTTATTGATGATCGATTTTAACCCAGACAAGCTTGATTAAATCTGCACACATTTATTCTAGGAGCAGAGTTATGTTGCAGGCTTGTTGAATGTCTAAGCACATTTTGGATTGTTGCTTTGCTGCATGATGGGACTTGTAGTTTTACTTAACCACAGTAACATCTAAATCCAAAAGGAAAACTAAAATTCAGATTTTTAGTTTCCACTCAGCTTAATAAATCAAGACGGGGAGAAAAACATGAACAACCACAAAAATTTAAAGACTAAACAAAATATAATCTAAGACCAAGTATAGAAAATTAATTTATTTTATTGGTACAAATAGTTGTTTGTATTTTATCAATATCTCAGTTTGCATCTACCTCCTTTAAACCAACCTGATGACGGTTGCTCTGCAAACTCTAATTCACACAAGAACAGCAGAAAACAATCAGCTGCCACCCAGAGTGACATGAAACGTCCTCTTCACAGAAAATCTGATATTAATCAGAAATTCTTACTTAAAGCTCAACTGCTACATGACTTTTAACTGTCTAACCCAAGGTTTCACACACACACACACACCCGCGCGCGCGCGCACACACACATTATCTGCTCTATCGCCACCTGGAGCAGCAGATACAAACATTTCGCAGGGTGTTTGAACAGATGGCGTGAAGCAAAGACATTTGACTCGGCCTCAGTGAGTGGGAGTGTTAAACACAAGGAACGCATCGTGGCTACAAGTTTCCAGCGCTTCAAAAGACGTGGAACTGCACCGAGTAAAATATACCCAATGCAATCACCCTTAAATTAAATTGCATTTTAAAAAACTAATATGGTTGCATAGTAGGCGGCAAAAATGTGAAATATGCAAAGTCTTAAATCCAACTGGTTTTTAACAATGGAATTAAATTTCTTTAAATATTAATAGACATTTTTACATTCACTCAACAGGATTACAAGTCAGGCTTTGAAAGAACTTGTCCTACTTTGTCCTTGCAGACAATAGTTCTGTTTCATTCCTGCACACTTCCTGGAAAAATCTACACACTCTAAAGCGGCTAAAAAAAAATAATTACCACTACATTCCTCTGTATCACTTACCAGCATATGCAAACCTCATCTTTCTACTTTGTGCATGCGGAGGATCAGTTTGGACTTTGTCCTAACCTGGTAGTGTGCCCAGCAGGCCTCCCACATGCGCAGTGCCTCTGTGTCGGGGAACTCTCTCTTGAAGCAGAGCAGGATCCAGCGGTGGCAGAACAGCAGCTGCAGGCCATCCTCTCCAAGGCGGGTCAGGTGCTGGTGGAAGCGCGGCAGCATGAGGCGCAGCAGCTCCCGCAGGTACATCTGCAGATCGAGAAGTTATTTTCCTCTATTCTGCACAAAATCCGACCAAGTTGATGGTCAGAAACATCAGCTTGTCGAACAGCTTATATGTCTGCACATGAGCGATTTAGCAGGATTGAGCTCAGAATCCTTGAATGTCCCACAAACCATTATTTATGTGCGAGTTTACACATCCGATTATGGTGTTGTCTGAATGTGATAGACATGCTGACCGTTTCTAAGATGTTTAAAGTTAGCTAAATATATTCTTTGTCTAAAAAAAAATAAACCAGAAGAATCCTTCTAAGCAGTGTTTAACAACTTTCTTGGGACTGTTGATAAAAATCATTTATCATCATGTACTTTTCAGTGATTATTTAAGCATGTGCTGACACCCTAAATAAGATTGGCACAGATTTGTGTCAAAAGTGTCACATTTGCACATCAGCTTCAAATTTATTGATGATTTCATTTACAAAACTGCAGAACATTTTACATTTCCACATTACAACTTTGACAAATGTTAGCTGAAATATACAAACATTGCAAATAAATCAATGAAACGAGACAAAATTGCTTATTTTAGCTATTTTTGTTAACCTATTATCTGTCACAAACTCTAACTTTAGGCCAAAGCTACAAATTTAGTTAGAAGCACTAAGAAAAACACTGAAAACCTCATTGTAGACTTTAAAGGTTAAAGGGCTACTATAAACATGTGAATCATTTACTATTTACCACATTGAAGGTTCTTTAAAAAAACACACTTAAAGGCTAAAGTACAAAGTCTATCATGGAGAGGAGACAGGCGTGATGGTCCGCTAGATATGATGAAAAGCATGTTAAATATTTAGTGTTTTCATTCCCTTTTAGCTTTTCACATTTTCAGCTTTTCAGACACATTTTAGATCTGTGGGACAGCAACTCATCACTAATCCCAGAACGTATCGCGATGAACAATAATATTGTTGTTTTGAGACCATTTTCCATAATAGCAATAATGGCAAAATAATACGAGAACACATTCTCAAAGATCAGTAAACTTTAAATTCTAATGAACATTTAAACACTGGAACTGGAAGACATTTGAAATATCCTAAATAAATACAGAAACAACAAATAAAATGAATTATGAAGTCTGTGTAAACAAAATTGTCTTTCAAAAATAGCGATAGTTGAGACCAAAGCACCAAACTGAAAGACTTTTATCATTCTAATTTTGGTCAAAAGAGAGGGAAAAGAGAAAAACAATAAATCAAGCAAATGAAAGTTAAGAGTTTTAATGCGATTAATTGATTTATTGTTTATTGCGACAGGCCTAGCAGTGTATGTACTGTACAGAAACTGCTGCTGGCGGCTAGCATAAAGACTCTCCTACCAGCTGCCTCTCCATGTCTTCGTCACGCGGGGAGCTGATGAAGATGGTGTTCTCCATGAGGCCGACGAAGCACCAAAACGTGTCGCTCTCGTCTTGGATCTCAGTGAGCAGGGGGGCCACCAGGTCGGACATGCCCTGGCAGTAGCCCATGTCGGGATTAAACACCGCATAGTTGAGCAGAATCCGCCTGGGGCAAGAACAAACACACACATCTGAGTTCTGGCGTAACATCTGCCGACAGAGTTTCTAATGAAGAGGGCCAAACAGGAGAGGAAGCTCTGAAAAGTTTTCCTCCAACCCAAACACTTTGAATGCCTTTCATGGGGGTAAAATAACACAACAATCCACCCCCCACCTCCCCCACACTTTTTTCCTCTTCTTGCAACCAGGGAGCTAATTACTGGCATTTCTTTCTTCCTTCTTTTTTAAGACCTGTTCTACTTTGAAGAAAACTTCCCCGGTCGTCTTCATGCATTAGTAACGAAAGTACAAACAAAGCCCAAAACCCAGAGGACATTACATTGTTCTAGTGCAGCATTAGAGTAAAAATTTGATGAGTGTCTGCTAAACAAGGACATCAGGACCTTCAGCTCTGCAGCAGTTTAAAAGTAAATGAACCAGACAAACATGGGTGAGACTTATCAGCACCAGAAAACCACAGGCTGGCTTCAGATGTAGAATCATTCCCAGACAAACACCAGGCGTCTCAACGAGAGTCGCAAAAATAACTAATTCCCTATTTAAATCCTCTTGCTCCTCATTTAGAAAGCCATTAGCCGCAAGTACGAGTCGAAAGTGCTCAGACGGCTTAGTCAAAGTCAATAAAGCATGAAACTCATTTGCGGCTCTGAATATGAAATAAACGGTGTAGGTGAGTGGACGGGTGGGAACGATAGAGGGTGATGGACAAAAGGGGCAGCGGTGTTGGAAAACCTCATGATCTCCACGTTCGGGTTGTTCTCTCCTCTGAAGAATTGGTTGCTGCGGTCCGTTCTGACCACGTCTTTATCCACCGTGAACTGGACTTTCCTCCAGAACTCGCTGTGCTCCTCTGGGCTCATGGATAATCTGAGGAGTCAAGCAAATGGAGCAGGAACCGATTATGAAGGGGGAAACAATGGATGCTTAATACACAATAATCATCATAAACACATAGAAATGACTGTGCTGCTATTCTACTCCTAATAGCTGCTGCAGAAGGTCTCCAAAACATATGAGCAGTGGACACAAGTGTTCCTCGGAGGATCCCACCACAGCCATCCATCCTGATGTTAGGGAGCACATTACCAGTGTTCTCCCTGTGTACTAATGTACTCAGGTCCTAACAAGCAGAGGGGATTTAATTAACACTGTTTGTTTTCCATGCGGCCCCACCAGGAATAAAGCCACCGCAGCTGATGCAACGCCATGCAACTGTTTGGTTTGAGATCTGTGTTTGTGTCGCTGGACCCTCCCCAGCCACCGTCCTACGCTTCGCTTTCTCAGGAGGAAGCTGCTCAGGAGTTTGGAACATGTTTGCACCACTTGAGTGGTTTTATGGGTTGTGCAGTAAAATAAAAGCCAGGCTCCTGAAGAGCACGGATTAGCTCAGCAAACTGCCTTGCAAAAGTGTCCCTGCACTTTAAACTTTTTGTGACGCTCCAAACGCTAACTGTTGTGTATTTTAAAGGGGCAGACCAACACAGAGCAGAGCATCTCTAGGAAAAGGAAGGGAAATGATCCAGTTTTTCACAAAAATCTTAAATGTGTATGAGATTGAAATATTTTCCCAAGTATCTCAAACTCCGACAGAAGGAATGAAGCCTTTAGGTGAACAGCAATTTTTAAACCTCGTTAAAGAATCTTAATTGGATTTATGCCTGGACTTTGACTGGGCCGTTCTAACACATAAGAATACTTTAATCTAAGCCATTCCTTATATCTCTGGATAAGTGCTTGAGTTTGTCACTTTTCTGAAAGGTTTTCTTCCTGTATTTCATCCTGTATTCTGTCTTCCCATAATTTTTGACCAGCTTCCCTCTTAATGAAGAAGAAGCCGATCCCCTCAGCATGATGCTTCCACTGCCATGTCTCACAGTGAGGATGGTATGTAACGGGTGGACAGAAAATATTTGTCTCCTTCACAATCATTGTTTGGCATCTGGACCCAACAGTTCAGTTAGGTCAGGTGACTTCTGATGGCATTTGGATGAACTTTCTTATATCAGAATAAAATAGGTCTGAATACAAATGTGTGCCTTAGTTTTTGGATTTTTATTTGTAAAACTAATGTGAATCCTTTGCACAATTATCTGCAACTTTACGTTGGTGTGTCTCATAAAATTCAAGTAAACGGATTGGAGTTTGTAATCTGATAAATCCAAAGGATACAAATACCTTAAAAGGGATTGTCAGATATGGATAATAAAACAATGCCTTTTTTTCATGCGTCTTTTAGCAATTTACAATATCGGGAATGGAACAAATTCACCTATAAAATACTAAAATATGATCTTAGATTGATGCATGACTATTCACAGAGATGTAATTTATTCCATTTAACAAACTGAAATTAGTCTATTATGACTCACCCAGAAGGACTAAATAATAGTTCATAAAGTTTTTAACAGATTATCTTTAAAGAAAAATCCATTGAAGATGATTCAACTGATCATTTTCTGTCAAAACTGAGTTCAGGAGATTTGTAATAAGCAGGATCAGTCTGTCTATTACAAAATTAAGATTGGAAAAAAAATATCACATCATCTATAAGAAATCAAGAAATACTCTTACTGTAACCTGGAATTTGCATTTCAACAAAAAATAAAACCTTTCAGAATATTTTTGGAGGTAAATAAAATATTAAAATAACAGACAATTTGGCTGAATTTGTTTATGCATTTTTCACAAGTGAAACATGAAAACCCATCACAGAAACCAAAAAACTGCAGTGAAAATCTTTTTGTCATTTTATTAAGACATACTTTCTGCCTGAAAAATAAAGCTCTTTATCGGTAGATCAGATCTTCTGTGTCAAAGAAACAAAAAGAAACATCTTAAGGTGAGAAAAAAAAATTAAAGAAAAACAATAACCCTCCTTGAAGAAATCTGTAAATATTTAGTAGATGAAGTAGCCAGTAAGAAGTCCTTTGTCAGATAATTATTTACAGAGAAAAGGAAACCAGATAAAGTTAAAGTGTTTCAAACAAGAATTTTTTATTATTATTTATATAAAACGAGAAAATAAAGGAGATAGGGACTGTGACATTCAGCTGAATGTTTCTGCAGATATCTTTTTCATTAAAAAATTACTTACAAGTGAAAATGACAGTCTTCTCTGAAACAAATTTAATTCATATTGGAGCTTTGTTGAATTCCAGACATAAACAGCATTATTTTACAGATTCTAACAAACTTAAATATCCAGATTATATCCAAGGGAAGCTGCACTCTTATGTGCAGCTGCTGAATTATTATTGTTAGAATGAGGACACAAGGTTGGGGGACAAGGTAAAGCCCACACACTGGCCTCCTTGCTCCTAAAGATCAACCAGTGGCCTTGGAGGGCTGCCGGAGGCTCTTTAAAGGAATCAACATCAGCGTCACTTTAACTTCTGGTGCACTCAAAGCGATAATAGCCTGTACAAATGAAATCTGTCCAATTATCATCATCGTAGCACACAGAGATGCAGAAAAATATAACATGGAAACCTTAACCCTGAGATGGAGTTGTGTGGATAAATAAAGACTCTGGGATCTGGGTTGTTCTGTGCATACCAAAGTTGTGGTTTTTCCCTCCCCTCTCTCTGACATGTGAGCATGATCTGATCTGATAAGCGCTGACATGTTTTCTCTCCAGAGACCTTTTATATCACACCCGGCACCTCCCCTTAACACTTCTCTGATTGTGCCTATTGATTGCTCCGCGCCTGCGATGGGAAGCCGCAACACACTCACATATGGTTTAATGTTTTACCGACTGAGCGTTTGGCAGCCAACGCTGCAGCCGAGTGTCTCAGACATGATTTCAAAGTGGCTTCCATGTTATCGAGTTGAGGTGCAGATGTAATCAGCAGGAGATCTTCAAGTAAAATAAAGATTTACAGGTGCATCTTTATAAATTAGAATGCAAGTCTCTCATTACATACACGGTGATATGTTTCAGGTCTTTAATTGTGTTAATTTGAATCATTATGTTTTACTGCTAACGAAAACCCAAAATTCAGTTTTCTAGACATAAGATCAACAGAAATTTATTTTAATACAGAAATTATGAGGAAGACTAATGACTTGATAATTGTCAAACACATAGCCTCCACAAGGAAGAATAAGTCACAGAGGAAATTGGATGTTGAGAGTGTCTAAACTTTTAATTGAAAGTTAAATGGAAGGAAAAGCTGTGGAACAAAAATGTGTTACAACAGCTCCATGGAAAACACTGTGACGCAAACGCAATTAAAGGATTCACAAAGCCATTACTTGAGGTCCAGTTGGCTTTTTTAAGATGCACAACACACAAAACCATTCAGGAAGTGGGATACAGGTCTTGCTTTCATTGTGTTAAATCCAACCTGAACCAGAAGCCGCATAAGTCTTACTACCATTACCAGTTACCATTACCCATTATTCATCTTAATGAATAATGTGCCTTGGACCATGGGAGGTGCCTGGTTGACAATCATTGTTGCTAGTTGTGGCAGATGTTCTATATTAAGTTGGAACTTCAAAAAAAAAAAAAAAAAAGTCTGTCCATTTCAGTTTGGTCCTATTTTATGACCCGCTTTTATTGCTGACTTATCCAGACACACACCAGTCCTCTCAGCATATTGTTCAGGGAATTTCTGCAGTGGTGCAAAATACAAGTGGAGCCATGTATGTAGCTCACTGACCTGCATGGGCTACATCAGTGAAGCTTGTTTATAGTAGTTATTTATCCAGTTAAATTACAATTTACAATCAAATAATGACCAATTTGAAAGGCTGACTGTGATATTTTGTTTTATAGAAAGAGAACTACATGTTATGCAAACTTGACATTCAGTTTTATTTTGGTTAGCTTGTTGGCCCGTCAGAATAGGAAATTTTACTGGACAATAAATTGTCCCACTAATTGTAACGATAATATTGTTGTTTGGAGACCATTTTCAAGTAACATACTGATAATGGCATAATAACGCAAGTTTTCCCTCTCAAAGACCAATAAACTTTTATTTTGTAAAGAACTCCTAACACTGGAACTGAAAGATATTTTTTAAAGCACAACCAAAATCATAAATAAAAAGGATTATGACATCTCTGTAAACAGATTTGCCATTTAAAAAGCATTAATGACCAGAATGGGAATTATCAAACTCTTTTTAATTTATCATGCGATTAATTGATTAATTGCATATTCAGCTGATCATATCCATCTCACAGATAAAGGAAGCAGTATCTTATGCTAACGGAGCCCAAACCAAGTATTGAGTCCGTCAGCTATGCAGTACATGGTCATACCTCTCAGTAAGGATATATTATTATCAATCTTAATACTATGCATAATATTTCAGGCAGATTTCTACAAGAATGTTCTTCTTCCTGTGTAGAGAAAGCGTTGTAAGAGAATGTGCTTTAAAATTAATGATGAAATTTGTTTGATTGATCGATTTATTGATTGATTATGTAGCATTTTTTCACTGCCCACCTTCTCTGCTGGATGTCGTGGTAGTGAGCTCGTTTCTGCAGCCTCCAGGCCTCTCTTTCCTGAGAGCTGGAGTCGTAGCTGTAGTAGTGCAGCAAGAAGGGCCACACCTCGCCTCTGATGGATGGGTCGATGCCGCCAAAGAAGATAGCCTGTCGAAGAAGCGGCAGGTGGGTAAATACGGCAAACACGAAGGGAGGGACATGCTCTGGCAGCAGGGCATGTTGACATTTCCTGCTAGCATGTCTTACTTTCTGCATTACGCTGTGAAAAAAGAAAACAATGAGTGTTTATTCAGCACATCCAGCAAAAACAGGACTCTTCTGTTTCCTTATTTGAACTTTTACTGAAAAAAAAAAAAGTCTTGGTCATGGTCTAACTGCCACTGAGTCATTACAGTAGACGGGTAAACCAAACAGCGACTCAATTCCAGAGAACGCAAATGACTCAGAGGGGGTACACTGGCAGGGACAAACCCTTCCATTATTTACAGGCCAAGCTGATGATTGAAACTGAAACTGAGAAGCTTGCAAGCTGAATTTCATTATGACTTGACTAACAAATATAAAAGAAAAAGGTGTGAAAATGGCCACTTTCATCAGTAGTGAAACATTCTCTGACTTGGTTTCTCATCCATACAATGTAGAGGGAAGGAGCCCTGACTTTCTAGAGTTTAGAAGATGCACAAAATGTAAGGAAGGAAGGAAGAAAATAAAATAAAAGAGTTAGGACCCAAGTTAGGTAGGGTGGACATAAGAAAGCAACAAGAGGACAGAGACAGACAACAGGTTATTATGAAAACAAAGAAACAAGGTGTGGAGTAAATCAGGATAGAAAGAGTCAAGGTAAGATAAAAGGAGAGAAAGGAAAGAAAGACAAAGAAGAAGAAGGACAAACATGAGAAACAAAAAAAAGAAGATACAAAGAAGTATAGAAGAAATAAACAAGGGAAAAATAAGGAAGTAATGAAGGACACAAAGGAGGAGGGAGACAACATTTAGATGATACGACAGGGGATAAAGTCCAAACATACAACTATTTGTAAAGACTTGTATGTTCCTTATTCAACCTTAACCAGAAATGGAAAACACACATCCATTGTCTAAGTTCGCTCATTCTTGCAGGATCGTTGGGTAGGGCTATTTTCTTCTTTTCGACTATGTGAGGAAGCCAGAGTACCCGGAGAGAACCTAATGCACTCAAAGCAGAAAAACCCACAGCTTCAGACTCGAACGCAGGACCTTCTTGCTGCATGGCAGCCTTTGCCACCAAATGTGCGGAAAACGTTTGGTGGCAAATGTTTTCCGCAATCTCCTGGAAAACGCTGAAATCGAATTTCCAGACTCTTTAAGAGTGTGTATGAACTGTGGATTTACCTTCCGCAGCTTGTACTCCTCCTCCACCTGCCCGCTGTGGTTGATGTGACGCAGCCAGGCGGCGACGTCCACCCGCCTATAAAGCCTCTCCTCGGGGTGCGTCTCAGCTGATGGTAGTGTGGGCCTCCGGATGGAAAACTGCATGCAGGACTTTTCATCCGACACCTTCACACAGAGTAAGGAAGAGGAGTAAAAAGATGAATCGAAGTTTTACCAACAAAAACCCAAAAGAGAGGTTGACCTTCGCCTAAGTCTGACCTGGTCTTTAGGCTGGGTTTCCCTGCAGCATTTCCACTGCTGGAAGACCTCAGCCAGCTTGTCCAGACCAGCATGATGGAAGTGAAGGATCTTATACTGGCTCTCCCTGCTAGCTATCACAAGCTGGCCACTGGTGCACGCGTCATCACTGCAACAAAACAATAAATGATGCAAAGACAAGTTCACAAGGGGTACAACTTCATGACCCTGTAAGAATCCCCCCAGGGGATTTTTTCCATTTGCTCCCCGCTGACCTGAAGAACAGTCTCAGCGACCTCATGTGACCCAGGTCCACCCTGAAGACTCCACACAGCTGCTCCAGAGCCAGCAGCTTCTGTTGCTCCTCCCAGCGCATGGCCTGCGACTGGCCGCTGCCCTCGGATGGGGCGTGGCTGTCCAGACTGGACGCAGAGCTCACAGAGTGGTTCATGGACTCCTCGCACAGTTCCCTGCAAAAACATGACCGAGATTTTAACGAGTTTCACACTGTGCCCCACATGTCCCTCATAAAGATGTCCGTACTCATCGAACGTTTCCACACATTGTTGCATTAAAACCACAAATTTTAATGTCTTTTACACAATTTTATGACAAACCAACACAAAAAAAGAGCACAAATTTGAAATGATTTTCAAATTGTACAAATTGAATTGATGAAGTATGGGATGCATTTATCTTCAGCTCCCTTTACTCTGATGCCTCCAAATAAAATCCAGTACAATTAACCCTTCACTGCCTAACATGTCATTTTTGATACAAGTTCTTCAGATGCCTTGAGTGTGTTAAAAAAGTTTTGCGCGTTCCAGCAAACATCCTGTAAACAGTAAATATGTTGCTGATTATAGCTTACACATTCTGTGTAATAAAAAGCAAAAAGCATAGAATAAAAGTGTAATATACTGTACTTCAAAAAATTACTGCTAAATGCTTGTGTGGAATATTTTTACATGCCTGTAAAGACACATTTTTTTCATATGATGATTACAAGATGATGATACATGATATAATAAAAAGTTGCTAAATCAAAGCTGTTATTTGATTACTCATACTTATTTTTGTTTAAAATAACTGTTTCCCTTTCAAAAATGACTTATTGTATCAGACTTTCTGCAGATACAGATAAAACATTTTTACTAATGTTTTATTAGTTTAAAAAAAAAATCCATCGTTACATCTCAGTCTGAACACACCATTCTCACCATGAGACATTTTGGTGGCAGCATCATGCGGTGTGGATGTTTTCCTTTAGTCAAAAGAAGGAGCTAAAAGAAAATGGATGCTATTAAAAAAGAAAGTCATGAAGAAAACCTGCTGCAAATGCCTTGGTGTTCACTATCTAGCAGGACAGCAACCTTAAAACATGTAGCCGGAGCTATATTTTTAGTGGCCCAGTTAAAGTTCAGACTGAAATCTGTGAGAATCTGTGACAAATTATGAAAACAGAGACGCTCTCTGTTGACTGAGCTTGAGCTATTTTGCAAAGAAGAATGGACTGAAATTTCAGTCTGTATAAAAGCAAAACTGCTAGAGACAAATCCTACCAGCTGCGAGACCCTACAGCAAAAGGTGTTTCTGGAAAGTATTGATCTAATTAACTGTACACACATGCAGGGGTGTACAGTTTCATATTTTCATTTGGTTACTCACTATTTTGTGTGTGACAGAGTTCACACTGTAATGTTTGATTATTAAGCAAGTCAGTAAGTCATCAAACCAAAAAGGTTCATCTAAATAATTGAAAGTAAAAAATTTAAAGGATAAAACACAGAAAAAACAACACTTCAAAACAAAATCAGTCAATTTCTCTTAAAATTCATTGTACATTTTGCATCATGTACAATGAGAAATAATTCCAAACAACATGTGAAGCGAGACGCATCACAGTGATTACAAATCTGCAGCTCAGGACTGCATCTATGTTTGCATCTCTATTACATTACTCCAAGAGGCTGCGAGTAGGAGGAATGCATGAAGACTACCAAAGACAAATACACACTCACATATACGTACAATAAAATCTGAGCACACACACACAAATCACACTGTCCACCACCCAATTTCCCTTGTCATTCCCCTCATGGTGAGTGTGTTGTTCCCGGCACTGAAACCTGAGCTCAGGGTTCCTCGGCTTGCAGGAGGAGACACACAATCACACATTATGCATACAAATACATGGAAATATGCAGGAAAACAGAGAAAATATGTTGGCAAAACCATGCATAGCACACAACAGTAAAATATATTACAAGAAGCTTTAAATGACTTGATTACTCTGAGTCTTTCTCTCTTTCACACACACATACACACACACCCCTACACATAAGTGAATGAACCATGGCTAATGACCATAATGCACTCTCAAACACGAATCTAGACATGGTAACGCAGAGAGAGGGAGACGTGTTAAACCCACTGACATTTGAGAATCAGGCATCTGAATAAAGATTTTCAGCATTGCTTGCATGGAAACACACCAACAGAAAACCAAAAACCAGATGTTCCCCAATTTAAAAATGGCATTTCAAATATCGGAGGCGTGAAAAACTAATTATCTCCCAGCAGTGAAATAGTTTTGACATTATTTACTGAAAAGGTGCAAACACATGTAGCAGATTGGTGCTCATGTGAAAAGGGTGCAGCCAGTTTGATTTTTTCCATCCTGTCTCTGTCATGTCTGGCTAATCATTTCCCTGTTAGCAGATGGGAAAATAACAAGCCTGATCAATCCAGGCTGCAAAGCTTCCCTGTGTTATCTGCTGATTTACTGCGCTCCGTCTCGTGTATCGCGCCGCAGAGTGAATCATTGGGGTAGAGGGGGGATGGAGTAGAGGCACAGCGAGGTCTGCTAAGGGAGTTAAGTAACATGAAATATGGAGGGAGTCCTGTCTTCATAACCCCAGTGACTGTCAAGTTAGGAGTGTTTACAAGGCCCTTCAAGTCTTGTTAATTCCATCTGTCCTTCATGCTTGGAGCACATAAAAGTGCTAAAACAAGGGAATGGACTGAAAAGCACAGATCGCGCTGAAAACTACAGAGACAAGCTTATGTCAGAATTAACAAGCCCATTCTAAACATTTATCAGGCCACGCTGTGCAAAGTGTAAACAAGCTGTTTTGATGTCATCAAGCCGCTGTAGCTGGCACGTCCCATCAGGCCAGAGCGAAACGAAACGGCCCCGAGGCCTTTCATCATAACACTTTTCCTCTCCAGAGGAAAGTGCTGCCAGGTCACCCTGAGAACCACGGCCGAGCACACACACCCTCCCGCCCTCACCCCCAAGCCCCCCCCGCTGGGACTTCCAGGTCCTTCATCTAATCCCCAAAAGGAACAGAGTGTCAGAGGAGAACAAGAGGGCGGGTGGTGGTGGTGGTGTGGGCCACACTGCAGCCACATGCTGGAAAACGGTCAGTGCGGCTCGCCAGAACCCGTGATCTACCAATAATCCCAAACGGACGCACATAAAAGTCAGATGGAAACTTTAATGGCGTCATGAGTCAGGATTTGTTTTGAGGAACATTAGTTTAACAGCAGATCACTTAAAAACACTTTGCAGAAGTACTCAGACTGCTTTTCACAGCCCCTCGCTTTACAGCAACAAACTTCAAAGTATTTTTGGGAGAGATTTTGGGAGAGAGAAGTGAAACGTAAATAGTATGCTGTTTTTAAATTAGAATCTTATATTGTGGCATGGATTAGTGGTCAATTATTTGCAGAAATGCCTTTTACTGCCATTGTGGCTGAACGTCTTTTGGGCCGTGTTTCTACCAGCTTTTCATAGACTAAAACCTTCATGTATTCTTTGCAAAATAGCTCAAATTCAGTCAGATTGCTCAGGAAGCATCTGTAAAAAAACAAAAAAAACAAATTACATCTCATCTACTGATCCAAATAACAGCCATCAGCTCTTGCTTTATGTTTCAGATCACCATCCCTCCACCCCAATTTCAAGACTTTTGTTGCATCTAACAGGTTTATTTCCATCGATCGTCATCCTCTCTCACCAGCATTTCATTGCTAACAAAACATGCCCTCAGCAAGATGCGGTCACCACCACACTTCCCCATGGGGATGATGTGTTCAGGTCCATTGACTTGTGGAACGCTGCAGCTCTTCCCGAGCTACCATGGGCTAATAGGACAAATGTAGACAATTGGTTTTTCTGGGTTTTATTTAGAGCCATCAGAGTCAAACACAGCCCCACACCAAAGTTCAAGTAGTATTAATACTTTTACGAAGTACTATACAAAACTTTTAAACTTTAAACATTATACTTTTACTCCGCTCAGTCAGAGTTTAAAGTCTTTTAAAAGTGGTTTTGATCAATCTTCTCTAATAGGTCAGAGTTAAGTGATTTAAGAAAATGATCTGAACAAAAACAGAGTAAGAACAAAGTTCAAATAAGGTACTTATTAAAGATTACAAGACTGACAAATTATAACAAAAATCAGACATGGCTTAAAGCCTCTTTATTATACTAGTTGTGAACTGCACTGATAAGTGTTTACGAGTTGAACTTGCCTCGTTTTCTAAAGTCAGAAGTCAACACCATAGCAAACCAATGCGCTGAGCTTTAATCACATGTTCACGTTCCTTAAGTAAAGCCTTGGGAAGGCAGTACACACTGACAGCTCCATAATCTACAGTCAAACTTTAAAGAAACTTGTTAAGAATCTTGACAGACATTGCTGTGGATTTCTTCTTTGCTCTCTCCCTCCCCTCTCCTCTTTTCCTGCCCCCCTTTTCATCCACTCTCACTCTCCCATACGCGGTTCTTTCTCTTTGAATGATTCCAAGTGACATGTTTCCAGTTCCTGGCCCCTTAACAGTGTCAATTAAAGCAAGCGAGAGAGAGAGAGAAAGAGAGATTGAGTGGGTTCCAGGGTTTTGGCTGCCACTCCGCTCTCTTCAGCGCTCTAATCCGGAGAGCTGACATTCAGCCCAGCACAACAACCCTGGGAGCAGTGGGAATCAAAGGGCTTCACACAGACTTTAGGAAGAGAAGGGGAAAAAGGTGGAGGAGTTTGTGTGCATGTGAGGGGCTGGGGGGATCTGAGAGGTGGGTGACGGCTCAAGTAAAAGAAGAGATGCAAAGTAGATAGTAGTGGAAAGTGATGGACGGGAAAAAACATCTGAGTGGCAGAGAGTTGCAAAAACAGAGACTAACAGCAAAGAAGAGTAAAGGTTTGAGTCTGCGGGGCGGACAACACTGCCAAGTCACACACTAACAGTGCTTACAGCCAGCTGGGGTCAGAAAAAGAGGTTAAAAATGCTTCAAACACACACACACACACCCACACACTGACTGACTCACTCTCTCTGACACAGGCACACACATTCTGGGCTGCATGTCAGGCCGAATAGCTGCGTGAGGAAACAACCACGAAGGGAATCATAAAATTAAATGACTCCGAGGTCCAAACAGCAACACAATCGCTGTCCAGATGGCTCCCCCAGATTAGAGAGCAGTCTGCGCAGGCACCACAGTTTCAGTGGTGTTTAAGCTTCGGATGAGGGAAAACAATCAATGTTCCTGTGAGCTGCTTTGAATAAGTCGAAAATATTTCTCATCCCTCCTGCTGAAGTCATCTACCTGCTCTCAGTCCCTCAGGGGCCTCGGGCTGCAGAGCCTGGAGGCAAAAATGTGGCCTGAGAATAAAAACAGCTCCAAATGCCTTCAATTCTTTTCTTTCTGGCTCCACCTGCTGGATGATCAGAGCAACTGAAGGAAGGACAACTGGTTGAATATTACAACAAATTATAACCAGGGTTTCAGTTAGTTATACAACAAGTCATTACTACCTCTTCATATATTAATCTGCAATTTAAAACAGTTGTATGTCTTCAGAAACTGCTTTTGCACTAAACTCATAGAAAGCATATTCAGACACCATTTAAAATGTGATCAAAGCAAATATGTGCAACTAGGCAAAATTAGTGGCACCTCTGACTTCATTAAACACAACTTTATATGACTTATGACACTTTTAATTTTATATCAGCTTGGATTAACTTATTTTGAGGCAAGAAGACATGAGCTGGATAACAGGATTTTAAAAAGATCTCAATATCAAATCTCTGAAGTTCTAAGTGCATATAACGGTTTACTGAAACAAAACACTCATCAAGTCTTAAACATGTAAAACTTTTGGTCAGATTCACCTGATAGAACTTTGTGCCATAATGACTCTCTGTCTGAAACAATGAATCCAATGTTAAGGAATGCAAGCTTCTCCATTCTCTATATCAGTGGTGCTGCCCAAAGATTTTCTTCTGGGCCCCCCAATGGATTACAATAAAATCCCTCCCCCAAAAAAGAAAAAAAGAAATCAACTGGGCACACACATCGTTCAACCAGACATAAACCTATAAACATATTTTGTTTTCAAACTCCATTGAAGTTTATTTCACACTTCAGGTTGCAACAAAACACATTACAAACCATCTCTACAGTGAAACACTTTTGTGTAACTGTTTTTGATTTTTTTTTTTTTTCATCCATACCGCTTCCCGCGCCCCCCTGCAATGGCACTGCGCCCCCACCTAGGGGGCGCGCCCCACACTTTGGGGACCACTGCTCTATATAATCCAGTGGTGCCCAAAGTCGGTCCTTGAGGGCCAGCATCCTACATGTTTTAGTTCTCTCCCTGGTTTAGCGTACCTGGATCAAATGATGTTTCACTGGAAGGCCTAAGAAGAACATTGACATGCTGGAAAGGTTGTTACTACCACCATGGAGAGAACTAAAACATGCAGGATGCCGGCCCTCGAGGACCTACTTTGGGAACCCCTGATATAATCAAAAGCAAATAAGTCCAATTAAGTAGTAATACAACAAAATACCCAACATATTTTTTAAATGAACGCTTAAATTTTAACCCACTTTGTAGATTTAAAGTAACAAAGAAACAAGAAAATTATACAATCTGTTCTGTGTAAAAGTTTCTATCAATAAGAGGAAAAAACAAAACCTGAATCCTGCAATTTTTTTCTATATTTAATTAATTTGTTTATCATTTATCTACAGGAACATTTAATACAGCGCTATGTAGAAGTATTTGCACCCTTATAGATTCTGTTTTTGCTGCTTGATTTTGTTGCACTTAAATGTTTCAGATCATCAAAAAAACTTTATACTATCCAGAAAAGATAACCTAAGTATAAAATATAGATTTTATATTATAGTATACTTTACAAAAAACAGTGTGCTATAAGAGTTTTAGTAGATGTAGTGCTGTTCATGTTTTGAACATGAACAGCAAAGTAAATGCAATTGGTTGAGGCATTTGATATTTTGAAAATAAAAACAGAAGCACAACATAATACTATTTAATCTGCCAGTCACCGATCAGAGGCAATGAAGGGAAAATTGGCTGAAAACTACACATGGGGCAGGAGCCAAAAAATGCATCTACTACCAACACCTATGAGTTGTAAGTACACAAATACTATAAACTTATAGTTGTGGAAAAACTAGTATGAATCATCAGGAAATATTTATATTTTTCCCTCCAAAATAGTAATAAAGCTTATTCTTAGGAAGGAAGAAGTACAATGAGTGAGATGTTTCTAAAATAACAATATTGCACACTGATGTTGCAATAATGATATACAGTACAGACCAAAAGTTTGGACACAACTGTGTGTCCAAACTTTTGGTCTGTACTGTATTTGTAATATTTTGTGCAGAAGTATGTACAAAAAAAATACCCCAAACCCATGTCATCCACTGTCTCACTGACCTGCTTTCTGGGTCCAGGAAGACGGAGCCACTGCTCTCACACAGAGCCTCGCTGACGGGCGACAGGCAGAACGGCGAGGAGAAGGTGTCCGAGTCGGAGCCCATGGTGCTGTCCCGGCTCACCTCGTCCGACAGCTCATAGGACCCTTCATCACCCTCCTCCCCGGCTAAAAGAAGCTGCTGCTGGTTAGAGGAGGGGTCTGAGCCGCTCTCACCCACCAGGCTGTGGGCTGAGGTGCTGCTGGTGATGTTCCTCTCCTCATCATCCTCTTCCTCTGGAGCGGCTGCTGGAGGACGTGAGCGCGGCCTACAGAGGATGGTTAGTTTGAAACATCACAAACATGATCTTCGGTAACACTTTATTTGATGGGGTGTGCATAAGACTGACATGACATTGTCATAAACATGACATAACACCTGTTATGAACATGAAGGAGTCTTTATGAGTGTCTATGACTGTGGTCATGAAGTGTCATTCGGTAAATAATGACACTTTTAATGCAAAGCTGCTCTAAAGGTTTCATTGAAAGTCCATTAAAAGTGCTAACTTTGCATTAAAGTGTCATTATTTACAAAATAATAAGTTGGCACATATTTATATGCTTCTTTATTTTCAGTATGCACCCATATTGTGTTAATATGCACTGATCTGGTGCCCACCCTCGTACCTCCTGCCTCTGCGGCGGGCGTTCCTGCGCACAGGCGAACTCTCCGGAGTGATGTATCTCAGCGCCTCCTCGTCCTGCCTCTGGATGCGGGAATTCGGCACCCACGTCAGAATCAGCGTTGAGCCCAGGCACTCATCTTTCTCAACATGTACGCACAAGTAGCCTGCAGGGGGCAACAAAAACCATGTTGATGTTAAGACATTTTTAAAAATGTTTTAGTTGAACTCAATACTAAAATATGTCTCATAAAAAATAAACCCTTGTGCACACTCCCATAATGATCAGGACATTTGTTCACTTTTATTTAGGACTCTGTCCCAGACATCCATTGAACTACATGACATGCTGGTGTTTTTATAAAACTCTCTAGCCCTGAGCCTTGAGCTAAGCTTCAAGTTTTTTGGAGGATGTTGGACTCTCAGTGAGTTTTTTTAGCCATTGCTGCTCAGTTTTTTTATGTCTATGTGAAGAGAAGAGCTGAGCTGAACCAAGCCCCGCCTTGTAACAAAAGGTACGGGAGCTGAAGAACCCAAAATACAACAGAATCCACTGCATAGCTTTTCCTACTTAACGATATCGGCGAATTCTGTGAATTTCCACCTTTTATCCTGGACTGCATTTTGTTTATTATCCCACATCCCAGAAACCAGTAGGCCTTCAAATATGGAGTGTACTTCTAACTGAAACTGTATACTTACTTATTACGGTTCATAATAATTTATTATTTGGTACATTTTAGGTAATTGTTTAAATCCAACATAACGCATCTCTATTGTCATACTAGACTCAGTCAAATAACCTCCAACCTCAACAGAGCTCTAAATGATAAACAGGTGAAAGAAAAAGCAGGTAGTTCTGTATCTGTGCAGCCAAACCTGGGTGGTGCTCAGCCAGGCCCGGGAGGGGCTCCGCAGGGTGCACGCAAACATTATTCTTTGAGAAGATGATCTCGCCATCCAGCCCCGAGCGCAACGATGAGCCCCCCGCCCCGGGGTTTAAGGTCAGGAGGTCGGAGGCCTTGGAGGAGGCACGCCGAAGGAGCCGACCCAGAGACATCTCCTCAGGCACTGGGACACTGAGCCCATCCTCTGAAAGGAGACGGAGAGCAGAGAGAGACAACGTTGGAGCCTCATGTGGTATTTCATAAGGATGGAGCACAGAGAAGAAGGTTGGGTATCAGGCAAAATCATTTCTGTCTATTTAATAGACACAATGTTGACCCAGTTTCAATGAACTGGGTCAACATCGTTACCCCAACAATATTGCTATTTAAAATTTCAAGTGTTTCCAAGAATTGTGATGCCATGCACCCTAAGGTTGTCAGGGATGGGAACCAGAGCCGCAGCACCACAGATTATCTTAGGAAATACCCACCTCAAATGGTTGCCACTGAAAAGTTCAATCTTACTTTCATTTTTAGAAAGCGCAGCTCAATTGTCACCCCAACAACACCAGAAGCTGTCAACTGAACTCTGAAGAGAAACCAACCAAATAAAGTAGCTCCTAGCTGCTCTTCTTACTTTTGACCACCAGATGACACCAAAGAGGACTGTGTTGTAAACTAATTTTTTTGTTTGTTTGTTTGTTTTAGCAAAAGCTTCAATGCTGCAGAAAGCATCCTTTGGGCTTCACTAGAACAGCATTAAAAAGTGCCCAATCTTTCTCATTCTGAAACAAATTATACCAATTCTGCTGCAGCTGTCATAAGGGCAGAAAAAGCAGTGCGCCCAGAAATAAACTACCGTAAATATAATTTTAAAAGCACAGGTTGAAAATAAATCCTTCCATTAAAACCTAGCGGTTGACCAGGGTCCAGATCCAGACCACAGCTATGGGACCTCTGACCCAAAATTTGGGTCAGAAATATATAAAAAGTCAGCTCTATGTGCAATATAGATGAACAAAGTGCATGTGTAATGATCCTCCGGTGAGAGGATGAGTTACTGATTAAAAAGGTTCCTGGAAATTCTGATAAACTTAAATGTCAAAAACAATTATTGCTTACCACTGAATAGATATGATCAAATTAAAAGGCAGGGTTTTTATTTTTTTATTTTGATGGAATTAAACATCAAATTACTTTACTAGGCGTTCGACTAAATATGGCTGACCATGTAAAAACTTAAAAAGACAGATGAGGTGTAGAGTTTAAGGTCAAATGCAACCCAGCCTGGCTCTAAAGTTGCAGAAATCCTCAACAAACTTCCCCTCCTCAGACACACATGTGCTAATATTTACTGCAGTGTCCTTACTGCAGAGCTTCCCTCACCTCTCCTGACTTGTTCAGCGATTCTCAGAGCTGTGCACCTGCATCTACTAAAGCAGCTTCAGCGCCTGCATGTGTGTGTGTGTCGTAGTTGTGTGTGACTAAATGTTTCCCACCTTCTGCAAACAGCAGAGAAACACAGTGATGGACAGTGAGCAAACACACTCTGCTCCATCTGTGTGAAATTCCAAGCTGTTATCAGGAGCCAACAGATGTCGTCCACGTCGAGCGCTGAACTGGGACCAGCGGGTGACGCTGCCTGAGTTTGAACTGTCCGCTCTGGAGAAAGCTTTGTGGGATAAACTAAACTTTCACTTGTAACAGAAGGAACTCCTTTGATTTAAATGTTTGTTTTTTTTATCCTCTAGTATTAAAAGAAAACATAAAGCAATTAAAGTCTAACATTTTTTCCTTTAGCTTCTGCTTTTTTAATCGGTCCATCCCACTGATCTGTTCTTGTATGGTTAACGTTCTCCATGTTGGATCAAAGTCATATCTGTGTAACCTTGCTCCTTACTTGGCTGAACACTCTGACACATACTCCCCACTCTATCTCTGGAATGTTCCCTCCTTTTTCCTCAGGGAAAGAACGCGGGGGGTCGGGGAGGGGAGCATGTTTACCACCACTTGATTAAGCAGGCACCCCACTTCCTGGTGCCAAGCCTCACACAGGAAGCCTACCAGCACAAGATCTGGGCATTAACTCAAAGAGAAGCTATGTGGTTGGCAATCATTTCACTTCCTTCTAAAAAAGTAGAAGTGCAGCTGTTTTTGAGGTCAGAGATTTACCGTTGGCACAGAAAAAGTGTCTTCTATCTCAAGAACCTTGGTAAGCTAATGCTGAGATTCATATCTAAAAGTAAGTCTTAAAGTTTTGATTATTTGTTAATGCAAAATTAAAGAAAATATTTGAAATACTCAGATCAAATTAAAAACAGATAATTGTGTGCAAACTGATAAAAAAAAAAGTTGAAGAACCTAGCTAAATGCATCGAGACTCTTAACAAGAAGTGTCTATATGTCACGACTGGCTGGAGGCTAAGAGAACAGGAAGCAGATAAAAGAAAAAAATCAAATACAATACAGTTTAACAGCGAGGATTACCTTCAATAGAAAGGGGAATAAACAGAGCACATATAGATAGTGACAGCGTTAGAAGGGTTATAGGTTGGGTTAAGGAAAAAAGACAACTAAACACAGAAGCAAGAGTACTTCTGACAGCAATAGCTTTATTGATTGCTCAGCTTAGTCCATCGGTAAAAACAGAAGTACTTTCTAAGGAGATTTTAAAAAACTGTGTGTGTACTGAGAGTACACACAGTTCATGTCAGGAAGGTTTCAATCAATAACTCAATCCAGAATAAAAAGAACAATTATACAAAGAAGCACTTAGCCAGGGAAACTTTCTGTGAGACAGGAAACTAAATATACATACCTAGTGGTAGTAATAGCTTAGTCAATTTACCTGATTCAGGAAAAAGACACAGCTAAGCAAAATAGCACAGAGGGAGGAGTACTTTCAACAACAAAAAGAAAAGAAAAAACTGTAGACATCAGTAATGGCAGTGAATATGCACTGGTGAGAGCAGAATATGATTGGTCAATATGTTTGTCCAGGAGAAAAAAAGGCTGGCTAGCCGCAGAAGTACAGAGAAAGGAGTACTTTCTATAGGGAAGAAAAACAAGGAGAGTAAGCACAATTTAGTCTGTGCAAAACACAGGAGATAATGGAAGCACTAGTTTTTGTCAATTGCCTCTGTCCAGAAAACGAATACTAATAAACAGAGTGTTCAGAACCAGTATATTTGTACTGAAATATACAAAATAATGAATTTAATTCAGATCAAATCAGACTATCAACTGGACCTGAGTCTGAAATAATCAAACTTTTCTAGACAAGTGCTGCGGCCTCTCTATCCTGCAAGCCACCTCATTAACTACATCTAGGCATAGCAAGGCCCCAGATCTATACATTCACTGTGCAAACAAGGTGCTTCATCAAATAACACCAAACAAAACTGCTTGCTGGTATGAAAGAGTAACAGCAGCAGCTGTACGACATGAAAAATGTTGGTTGACCCCATGTGAACTTTCTGATTATGTGGAATTCAGATCTTTGTACATTACAGTTTTCTGCTGCTTCATAGCAACGAGGAGCTATTTACTGCTGAGCTTCAATGCAGCGGGGTGACAGGGGTCAGTGTCAGGTTCAGATTCAGGTTCACACAGGCTGATAAGAAAAAGCGGCCTCTTGCTCTCACTTCATCCTTAATCCTGTCAACACCTCAGTGTGCCCACAGACGGACTCTCCCCTCTGACCTTTCTGCGTTTCATCAGACATCTCAGGAGTGAGACCCCTTCCTAGATTCACTTCCTCTGTCCGATAATCAATGGAACATTTTTACCCACTTCTTCTTAACCAACTCTCTGACATATTTTTTGAACCTTAAATTAGAGAATAAAAACTACACAAAGAAAGTTCAGCTGCGAGGGCAGCAGCCACAGATAGCTTCTCACTTCTGTTGACATGTGAATGGAAGATCTCTCTTTCATATCCACTATTCACGAGGTTGCCCAGGGCAGCTGAAAACAGATCACCCTGAAAAACAAGATCCTTATGGACTTTAAGTCGTGATTAAACTCTTTTGGGTGTTTCAAAAACATGCTTCCTGTTTCAGGAGGAATGTTATCTTAACGATTATGTCATAAGCTAATATACAGCATCTCCTAAAGGTTCAGGACCAGAAATTAAATCCAAAGAAGACCTAAAAACTCAATTGCAAACTAAACAGCAAAATGTATAGCCCTGCAGAGGTTAGACAGCCACTAGTATATTGTCGTAAAGCATTAGGTGTACGATCGCATCTGGTTTCTTTATCATCATCACAGCTTTTCTTTAAATTGTTATAATAATGAAGGAAGAATCTTGAACAAGTTTACATATCTAAGATCGGAGTTTGTCAAAATTTGTGAAGCAAAAGTACAAGGTGTAGAATATTAGAAAGCTAGTGCATTTTTTTGCTTCTTTCTGAAGTTTTTATCACTTTAAATATGTAAAAGGAAACAAAACCAATTCTATAGTCTTTTAGTATCTGTTCCTGACAACTAAAAAGAACAACGGCTGGAATTTCAATTTGATATTTACATTTCAAAGCAAACATTTTTGTACATTTTTTATGCTTTGTTTTTCTATAACTGGTTTGCAGTGAGAAAATTCAGTCACCACAACATGCATTTTTTTAAATCACAAAATAAATATAACTACATTAGAAAACAAAATAAACAAAATATTTTGATTTCACCCAGGATAAATATATTTTATATGTCTTGTTGCTTTTCCTATAGCCCCATGAGCCACAAGGAAAAATAAAAATAAAAAAAAAACACTCCTCTCTAAGTGAAGCAAATACTTTGCAGGGTTAAAGTGCGATTGACTCCTCTATGAGAGCACAACCCCATCCCCAGATAAATTTTGAAAAAGTCCACCAAAATGGGTAGAACCGAGAAAAGAGGACGGTGGTCTTCCTGTCCTGCAGAATAACCGTCAGAAGTCAGAGCACAGGAAAGCCATTCCCTCTGTGTCCACACTGGAAACAAATCACACATTTGTTAAGCTGAGTAACGCAATCGATCAAAGCTGGCCACAGCCATGCACACTATTCCAACTCCTGACTCTCCACCAGGTGAGGCAATGAGTGAGATGGTTTTATACCTGGACTAAGACTGTGATAAGGTTGTACTAAGCTGTACCACTGCAACCAATAGGAAAATTTGACTGTTTAAAGCACTGTTCGACCTAAGGAGGCCAGCACTGAGGCAGTTTTAGGCAAAATATTGCAGAACTAAACAAATTTACACACAAAAAAAGCCAAAATTTGCACAAAAACATGAAGATGGAGTGCTAAATACTTACAGTTTATCAGCAACATAATATGGGGGTTAGTTACACTATAAATTGTGGATTTGAGGGTGTCGACTTTAACAAGAGGGGGCAATTTTTTTCTCCATTTTGGAGTCTTATTTTCATTCTAAGAAAATCCACGTTAGCAAACCATTCATGAACCAAAGTCAAATTTAATTAATTTGAAATTATTCAAAATAAATACTTATTATGTCGATGCGTTTAAAGCTCTAACAAGGAAGAAGTCTCAGCTTTCAGTTCAATGAAGATGGAAATCTAGCATGTGTATTTTTCTCAGCAGCAATTCTTAGTATTTGCTGGGTGAGTGAGGATGTTCTCTCCCTGCCAGCCTGCTTATGGCGGGACAAGCCTCGGCAGCATCCGCCTGACAGCAGCAGATGGACAAGGCTATTTACACCAGGCCTAACATTAGTTCCTCTGGGTTGCATGTCCGAGCAGGGACTCTGTCAGTACCACCTCTAATGTGAATATTTTAGCTGTCAGAGGCACGCCTGAGGTTCTTTGCAATACACACTATGTAAAAAACATGCATGCTTATCGGCCACAGTGAATGATACAGTGACCGGTGTGCATACACCTGCTCCAGCGACAAGAATAAATGAACAGATATAGCAGCAGCATGGAGAGCTCTCACCTTCAGTCCCGCCGCAGGAATCTACAGCCCACTCCGGACAACCATCTCTGCAAGCGGACAGAGCCCCAGCGCTACGAACCGGGCCTGGGTTCGGCTCCTTTCCACGGGTTTAGCTCGGGTTAATATTAACTCAGCTCTCTTTTTTTCTTTTTTTTTATCGCAGAGGTTTATCACTCTATGAGGCACCGCCGCACGCCTAACTGCTGCTGTTTCAATGGCAAAAGTATACACTTCCGCTCTGGACTTTCAAAGTAAAATGACCTTTAAGAAGTCATATGCCTTTATATTTGAAACATGCTTGACACTTTAATGTAAAATACAATGGTTTTTACTTCCTGAAATATCTTTGCCTCTTTAATGTCTTGACTTTACGTCACAGCCCCTAACCAATCATTCCTCATATATAGCTACTTCCGGCACGTAGTATTATTGACGCATAACTGGAAATTTGGGATTTTATGATGGATTTTAGATCTTTTGTAACTCTGGTCCACCATCAGGACCAGAGCTGGATTCAGAGCATCATCACACTTCTGCTGTCTTCAGCTGCCTGTTTAAAACCGGTTTCTGACAACACAACAGCGCCCTCAAAAGATATGCATAACGAGGGATATTTTTCAGAAATTTTCAGGTTACAACCTTAAATTTCAGTAGGATTTTGTTTACTACATCAACTCAAAGAAGAGGATGAAAGAGTGGAATGTATTTGGATTAATCTGCCTTTACTCTGATGCTTTGAAATTTATAAATCCATAAATTCTGTGAGGGCAAATTCAGTAATTTGTAATTAGAATTTTTTAAATAAATTTATTTTTAGTAATGGATCTTGCGGTGGAATGACTTGACTTTGAGGAATAATAAAGTATTATCAGCAAGCAAATGCAGCATCTTTTCAAGGTCAAAAAGTAAAATCACAAGATAAAAATTTCTTTTTTGTGCATATTTTACAAACACTATTTACAAAGCAATATTTACAAAACTACTTTTATATATCCACTAACGGATCCTGATTTTAAAAAAAAACAAAAACAAATGACTTTTTAGTTTACATTCAAAGGCTTAAAGAAAATCTGCTGGTGTGATGACAGAATAATGCAGCTAATCATTTTAGCAGCCCAGGGCAAAGGCAAAGAATATGACAAATTTGGTGCATCAAAGAATCCACTGGACTGTAAATATCTTTGACATAGGCAAGGCCAGAGGAGTCACTGTTAGAACCTACAAGAACAAGCACAAAGAAAAATGTGGTTCAGTTTGCAAGATGGTGAACTGGAAGGCATTGTTATTTTTGCTGTAATCGAAAAGCATCAAAGCAAAACGCACTGTCTAACCCAGAACTCACCTTTGTGTCAGTCTTATACGTAAAGTCTATAACTTTCTCTCCATTAACCAAGACATAAAGAGGTTGTGAAGGCACACCAAACACCTGGACGCCTCCCAGAAGAAGACTGGCCAAGGCTCCATTGAGGTTGAGAGGGTTGCTGACCATCTGCGACTGAAGTAAAGCAGAAATAATTAAACACATCTGTTAGTCAGAGTCCAAATAAATTCCTAATCATATTTAGGATTTACAATGATTAAAACTTCCAGATCAAACACAACTTCAGTCTCATCTAAGGTGCATTAAACAGACTTCAAACGTCTCGAAAGGGTTTAGTTAAGGTGGTATGAATATTTCTGCTAACCACTATACCTACCTGTCCAGCAGTGAAGTTAACATAACAATAATTTTGTGTTTCAAAAGTTCTAAGGCTGTCTCCGTCATCCCAGAACAACTCCCCCCGTGCCCAGCCACCAGTGGACAGCGCCACCGTCAGGAAGAAATGGTTTTCACGTGAAGCTGCTGTGGTCAAAGCAGGTTCCTTCACAGAAAACAAAAGAAGATTATGCAGTATTTCAAAACTGTTTTTTTTTTATTGAAATACAGCAACACGTTACGAAAGACACTATCAAGCTAATGAACATACCAGAATTAACCTTCAGACTGATTTGTGCAGTTTATCAAGCAAATCCTGTAAACTAAAACACGAGGAACAAATCTTCACTTTATCCATTAAGCCGAGACAAAAACTGAAATAAAATCCAAGCTACTTTCTCTGTAATTCTGTAGAGCGGACTCCCACCTGCTGGGGGATGATGTGCCCCTCCCTCACATGAACATTGATTGTTTCCAGAGGGGCCGATAGCTGAACGTACTGACCGTTACTGTGGAACGGCTGACCCTGTGAGAAAGCAAGAGATGCAAGTGAAATAGAAAGGTCTTTTAAACTTTTACATGTGGCATTTCATATTTTGTATAACCAAACACTTCAATGTATTTTACCAAGGTACTATGTAATAGACCAACAGTAGTAGTGCATAATGGTGATGTGTAAAGAAAATTATGTATGACTTTTAACATTTCTTGCAATTAAAAAAGTGAGAACATTATTTTGTCTTTCAAGACATTTCTCTACTTGCTTTGCCCTTATAAAGGCTGATCTTTTTTGCCCAGTATTCTTTGCAAAATAGCTCAAGATCAGTCTGAATGGATGAAGAGAGCCTGTGAAAAGAATTAATTTTAATCTTTAGGCATTATGTGTTACCAATTAGCACTGATCTTTGACTGGACCATTCCAACACATGACAACTATTTAATCTTTTATTATAGTCTCACATATTTGCAGAGGGCTTTCCACCACATATGGGGTTTTGCACTTTGCCCAAAAGGTTTAATTTTGGTCTCATTTTAGCAGAGCACCTTTATTCTGTGATTTAAAATACACAAGTGGACTCTATTTACTACTTTTGGTGAGTTAGGAACCAAATTGGTTGCACCGACCTTTATGGAGGGTTTTGGAGTAAAGGGACCTAAACACAAAAGCACTTATCCAATTTTTTGTGTAAAAAGATTTCCAAAAAAAAAAGCACATCAAAGTTTGTGGTTGTAGTTGTAAAATGAAAATATAAACAGGTTCAAAAGGTGTAAACACTTTCATAAGTAACAAAGACTGCACTGCTACTTACATTGTGCAGGTGGTACCAAGTGCCAGCAGGTAGGTACGCGCTCAGCTCTACTGCCCCTTGCTCTAAAACAGGACTGATGAGAAGTGAACTCCCCCACAGGAACTGTTGGTCTATGGTCCGACAATGAGGGTCGGTGGGAAACCTGAGAGTTACAAAAACACGGAGAAAGGAATGAAAAGGGGTTGAGATATTTTAGTTTCATGTGACATTAAAAGGACAGAAGAAGAAAGTACATACTCCATGAAGAGGGGCCTAGCTACAGTGTCAGCAGATGTGTGTGCGCGATGGAAGAGTGTATAGAGGAACGGGAGAAGGGAGTAGCGAAGGTTCAACGCAGTCCGCATGGCTGCTTGGGCCTTCTGTCCAAATACAAACGGCTCCTGAGGCTGAGGGACAGGACAAGTGAAAACAGGGAAACTTCTCATAATATGAAACAAACGCTCACAAATCCCCATTACACTATAAAAACAATCACATAAACTTTGAGTCTCACAGCATTGGGCTTGTCATTGTGGTTCCTCATAAACGGATAAAAGGCGCCAAGCTGCATCCATCGCACACACAACTCCTCGTTGGTGTTGCCTTCAAAGCCGCATATGTCCGCTCCCACCAGGGGGACTCCGAACAGGCTGAACTGCAGCACAGCTATGTAAAAATAGTACAAAAGGAAACCATTGTATTCTGGCGCAAGTTTGTATTGAGACTAAATTTCCACAAATATGCACCGGCATGACCTTTGACACTTGGCATTTACTCACCAGGGATGGAGAACCGAAGTTGCTCCCAGTCACTCCTCACATCTCCTGTCCACACTCCAGAAAATCGCCCGATGCCAGGGAACGAGGAGCGAGACAAAACAAAGGGTCTCTTCCCCTGAATGTTCATGAGAGCGCTGAGAATGAAAACATAGTAAACAGGATTAATGTGCAGCAAAACCAATACCTACATTTGCATGTTAAGAAGTTGCTTTATTGTAGTTTGTATCTCTTTATTCTTGAGTGTTATTTTAGAATAACCCCAATTCAAGTAATAATAACATGGTTGCATAGTCTGACCTGTGCGTTGCATAAGCTTCAGTCAGTCCGTACAGATTGTGCAGGTTGTAATGACTGGACAGCTGCTGCTGTGCCGACATACATATGGTTCCTGAGTTCAACTGGCCTCCAACCACCCCTGTTTGTGTGATATTTGGAGAAGATATATAGCTAAATGTAATTGGGGGAAAAAAAGTTTGTTTTTTTTTCATTTCCTGCTATAAAGTATTGCTACCCCTTCAACTTTTTCAGATTTTTTTGTTATCCCAAACTTCAAAATATTTTATTGTAATTCTGTGGCATAAAGTAGTGAAGAATTGTTATGTGAAAAGATATACTACATTAATTTCAAATAATTTCACAAATAAAAATCTAAAACAGCCTTTTTATTCATCCCTATTGTGCATTACATTTTGTTAGTTCATTAAATAAAATCCAAAATATATACAGATTCAAGAGGTGTGAATACTTTTTTGGGCTACTATAGTTGCAAGCCAGTGATAAGTATCTAATACACTCACTAGGTGTGTATGGTGGTTTCTCAAGCTCGCTGTCAGGGCAGCCCACCACTGATCCCTGGACAAAACTGGACGGTTCATTCATATCCTGGTAGGAAGCAACAGCACAATGTCAATTATTTTAGAGATTTAAGCTTGTAAGTACTCAATCAGAAAATATGTCCTTTAGATGTAAACCAATGATCTGTTTAGTATGCTTCTTTGTTTTTGTGTACTCACAATCCACAGACCATCTACAGGAACTTTAGAGAAGAAGTCTCTGATGCAGTCCTCCCACCACTGCCTGGCCTCGGGTTTGGTGAAGTCAGGAAATGCTGTTGGGCCAGGCCAAACCTGTGTGCACGGGACAAACACCTGGCTTATATGAAGGTAAATGAAGAGCTTAGTACTCAGGTGACTCAATATAATGATCTAAAAATGGGCTCAAACCTTGCCTATCAGAATGTCTCCAGTTGCATTCTTAATAAACACGTCTCGTTTCACACCATTTTCAAAAGGCGGGTATGTTCCAGGGGGGCTGGTGCTGCTAATGCCCGGATCCTAGGGAAGAAACAAACCAAGATAAAACACTGGAGTTTCACTGTAAAAGAGTTTTTCTGCCATCTACTGGATAAGTTGGTCAACGACTACTTTTACTTTCTTTTTATTGAAGTTGCTGTGAAAAAATGGTTGTAGATCCTGCTTCCTTTCTGAACTCTAATAAAAAAAAAAACTGTAATAGTTAAAAATGTCAAATTTTAAAGATGTCCTACCAGAATGAGAATGTACTTTATGCCTTTCTTATGAAACTCCTGGACCATCTCCGGAAGATCACCAAATCGCACAGGGTCGAAGGTGAACACCCTTCGCTTGTCTGCATAGTCCAGGTCATTCCACTGCACATCCTGGAGGTGAAAAATATTAAATACTCTCAAAAATAAATGAAGCAACTGCATCAAAATATTTATACTTTCGACTTTTACAAAGTCTGACTGATTTTGGTATAACTGATCCTGTCTGTATTATTATAAAAGTAACAAAATTACTGACCCTTTTGCAATATTTGCAAACTTAATTTTTAAAGTTCTTTAATATGTTTCTACAAAATAAAACCAAAATTTTCCAGATCACTTCTCTCTGCATGCAATCAAGATTTATGCCATAATTAAGAATCTAACATATTACTAAACTCAGATATGTGGACTTTTAACAATCCAAATGTGTAAAAGACTAAGTATATTTTTTCCTACATACAAATAGCATGTGGTTTTGTTTCATTTACCATAGGAAAGTTTGCACTGTGCATGCGTTCTGCAACCATGCGGGTTGCATTAGTAGTTGTATATCCCCAGCGACAAAGATGAAAGCCCAGAGACCAATAAGGAGGCATCATGGGATACCCTGGAAAAAAACAAAAAAACAATGTCCACTCAAAAGCTACAAGTCACATACATGTTTGTATGTCTCGTACTATTTGGATATGTGTTACTAGAGCTCAGTAAAACAGGAAAATACATACCAATGACCTGGAGGTATTGTCGTGTCACACTTTGAGGGTCAGGACCCAAGAAAATGTACAGATCCAGGATTCCACCAGTGGATATCCATGTGAGAGCTGGTGTTGGCTGCAGTATCACTTCTACAGAGACATTTCAAAGGAGTTGCATATACTATCTATAAGATACAATATGTCCGCAGAGTAGAGACTTTAAAAAAAGAAACATCACAAAAAGATTACGGAGGTTTTTGATTAGCTTTCACTGAGTTTTATTACGCATCTCAGTTTACATTTAAAAACCTCTGTTTTAGGTTACTTTTTTTGTTTTCCGTCTACATCCAGCATCCTCCAGTCACACATTAGTGCATAGAAGTGACACAAATATCCATAGTTTTCAAAAGAAAATTTGAAAAGTGGGGTTTTCATTCGTATTTATTTCCTTTGTGAAATGTAATTATTGTAAAGAAAATAAAACATTGTGAACACATTGTCCTTATGTTGACACATGGTAGTAGCAGCATCATGCTGTGGTAATCTTTCATCAAGGACAGGAAAGCAGGTCAGAAATGAATTGAAGATAGATGCAGTATTTTTTTCTATGATCTACAACAGCCCTAATATGTCATTATGGAGATAATAACGTAAAAAGATGCTAAAACTCTAAAGGGTATGAATACCTTTTGCAAAGCACTATAGAATAGTATGTTTATTATCCAGTAGGAAAATTATGTGAAGAAATTTGCACCAGTCAAATGGAAAATAATCAGAAAATGTTTGGATGATGAGATGAGACAATACATGAAAATGTATTATTTTGCACATGTTTCAGAGAGGTAAAATAATTTATGTCAACAACAAAGTGCAGAGGGAAAGAGAGGACTACCGATTGCATTGCTGTTGAGAAGAAAAACCCCATGTGCTAAGCCGTCATCTTCCTGCACTATGTAGAATGGATGGGAGCCATAGAGGTTAGCGTCAGCCTGTAGTGAAAGACAGAAGTTTATATATACAGCAGGAATGCATATAATTCATTCTGCTGAATATCATTCTGCTGCTAATATTTGGAAACCGACTTGGTGCACTCAGGTTGGTGCACTCACTGTAACTGACTCACATGTGGTGCCATGTCTCTGTTCCAAAGAGTCCATGATGTCCAGTTGAGGTCCAGGACGAGAGAGGTGTAATGTTCTCCAAGGCCGGACACCAAGGAGGAGGCAAGAGAGGTGGACAGCTGCAGGTATTGGTCAGCAAACAGCAAGGGAGCAACTGTGGTGTTCATACTAAACTCAGAAGGCAAAGACACAGATAATCTTTTATCAATTTCTTACTAATAATGGCAGCAGACAGGAAAGGCTGAGCAGGCATGACCTCCACAGGGATTAAAGACAGAGATACATACAGAACCCTTCCATTGGACTTGCGTCGCACTAAGAAACCGAAGGGATCATGCTGGAATTCGGTTGTGTAGAGAACATCCTGGGCATATGCTTCTGTCTGAAAGCTACCAGCTGGGAGGGGGACTTCATACCGCTGAGAGGATGGATCCTTTAACTACAGAGAAAACTTATGTCATTCAAACCCAAAAACATTCACATAATCATAGGTGAAGGATTAAAAGTCCTGAGAAAAGTTATTTAAATAGAGCTTATCTTGGAAGAGACATTTATACACTTAAACCTTTCCCTTTTTTCTTTGGTTATTTCATTTCGCGTGTAAATAATTATCTGCAGAAGTTACCCAATTAAATAACTAAACTGAGTCAATTAGAGGTTTTATTTAAACACTGGAAATAAACGGGGTTCACCTTCCATCATCACAAATACTATAAAAATTAAGTGGCTTAATTCAAAAGCACATCTCACTTTACTTATTTTCAAAACCACATATCATTTTTGTTCCACTTTGCAATAATGCACCACATTGTGCTCCTCTAACACATAAAATCTCATAAAATAAAAAGTTAATGCATGTAATGTGAAAAATTTGGAAAAAGTTCAAGGGGTATGAGTGCTTTTGGAGGGTACTGTAAAACAAACTCAGAATCAGGCTATAATAACATTTAAATCTAATGCATTATATTCAATTACTGGCAGAAACAATCACAAACTGAAAGAAAGCTCTAAGCAAAGCAAAGCACTGAGAAATCATGTTGGGTGCAAAAACACTTTAAATGATAAGAATTGCACACATTTTGATTTTTAAATACTCACAACAACGTGAAAGCAGCTTGCAGTCTCCGCTATGACTTCCAGGCTCAGAGTGGCGATATCTTTGGGGAGATAGGAAGGGCTGGCCCTGGTCAGGGTGGCAGTCTGACCCTTCTCACTGGGGGTGAGGGGTCCCATGGCATAGCCTGGGTACAGGGCAGGGAAGAAGCACCAGGGTGGTCCTGCAGATCCAGGTAGAGGAGCATAGCAGCACCCCCTGTCCTCACACTCCTCTTGGCTCAACAACCTGTCCCTGCCACAGTCAAACCGACTCTCTGGAGCTGTGGTGCATTCAGTTTCTCTGGAATTTTCGGTTCTTTGGGGAATATCTGGGTGGATGTCACTCTTTGAAATGCTCTTTGGTTCTCTGGGATAAGAATAACCAGGCTTTTTACGTAGCATGACTTCATAATGATCAAAATGATCTGACCTAACGAGTCTGCCTTCATTGCTGAACAAAAGATCCTTGTATAAACACGCTAACAAAGACAGAGAAAGGAGGAGCACTGTGGTAGACAAAATACCCATCCTTTTCAAAACACTTAAATAAATTCCTGTTTAGCACACCGTGCTATGTCAAAGCTATTGCTGCTAATTAAAAACATATGACTCAATAAAAAAAAGACCCGATGCACGGTGGCATATGTATAATTGAAATTAAACTGTTATTAACAAAAAGAAACCACAGGAGTAATAAAGCTGTACCGATGTTAAAGCCAAAAGCAGCTACAGACGTAGCAACAGAGAAGCTAAAAACAGTAAGGTAAGCGTGCTAGGACAAACAAACTAAAACGCAATAAATCTGCCTCATAACCTAACCAAAACCAATGGATTGATTTTTACCTTAATGTTGAACAATATTTTTGCTACAAATTTATAGAAACAATGTATATATTTCTCATCTTTAGATTAATTTGCATCAATAAAAAATAATGAAACATTCAATCAAAAATGGAAAGTCAGAGGACATCCACATCCAAGTCTTGGAGGAGAAACAAAAATCTAGAAGGAACTGTCATTATAATAATGCTACTGAACAAGAACTTTAAGCAAAAACATTAGAGATAAATGTCACTTCGCTACATCTTTAATTATTTTTCTCTCATCTTCTTTATGATTGACAAGTCTATCTTTAAAACATGGGCTTAGCTGAAATAATTTGTATCAAATTCGATAGATTCAAAATGATACAACTTCAGTTTTTAAAAAAGCTTTTTAATGCATGCAGATATGTTACAAATAGGGCTTTGAAAAACAAACACATTTAAAAGCTCCGACGATTCCTTCATGAGACAACATAAACCTTTAACATGTAACAAAACCAGTGCTCATTTAATTTGACATTCAGCATATTCCAGCATGATAATTCATTCAATTAGCAAAATTAGGTTTTTCAGTTTTCATAAAGTATATTGGACACTTAAGGATTTTCTTGATTTAGCCATGGAAAACATTGTTATTCAGCTCACAAACATATTGGTACAATACAATTACAAAACAGCAGATAATGGTCAACACTTTTTATGAAATTTTCTTTATGTAAATACATTGAGAAATATTAAAAAGAGCAAACAGTGAGAAATGTCCATAAATAACCTTACCACTAACAAACAACAGTGCAGTACTCGATAACTAACATAATAACTTGTGCATCAGCTTGTTTTGTGAGATTAGCATTTAATAAAATGCTAATCTCACAAACAATTCTAATTGTTTTGTGACTGCTACTTTTTGACAAGAATGTTGCATGCAACGGGACCTCTAAAGGTGAATCCCAGGTAGAAGGTAATGTTTTCATTACCATGAGGCACCGAAGGCACAAAGAGAGGGAGGATATTAAACTTTTTTTTCTGGGGACCCTGAAGGTACACCACCCTGTCCTCCGTCCATCCAGAAACACGTTTCAGCATGGTGGCAATTTCGGGACTTTTCCATGCCTCACCGCTGAACCACTTCAGGCGCTTCTCAGAGACTGAGAACCCCTTTGTGATTTTGTCAAACTTTCTCTTGTGGACAAATTTATCCAGCCCATTCCCGTTTCCCAGGAAAAAATGGGTGTAGATTCTTCTTTTCCGCTGGGGAATGTCTTTCATCTTGGCCCAGTAGCCTTTTTCAAGGTGCTCAACTGCCGACTGCACAATCTCATATTTGCTTTGTCTCTCTTGGTCTGTATCATTATCCTCAGGCCAGAACAGTATGGTAAGCAAGAACAAGGCACTTGGAAAACATTTCTTTTTATCAGTTGGAAATTGGCGACAAAGAGCTTGTAGCTCTTTCAGCGGGTCTGCTTTTTGTGGTTGAAGGGACAGACAGTTTAGGGAAATGTGTGCTGCTATGTAATTGACAATATCCCCTTGTGTAAATTTGGCCTTTAATGGGTTGCTGGGATATAGAGTAAGGATATGCTCCAAACGACCTACTGCATCCTTTTGGTCAGCTAGTTTTGAAAGGATCGATATTATGTTCCCTCCACCAAGATGATAGATAATCATGCGTTTCTGAAAAGGTGTAAGTTTGCTTTCAATCGGCTGGCATTTTTTCAGAAGCATAGCAGAATCTGCTTCACTGAAGTACTTGCCATATTCAGCAGATTTCTTTGCCAGCCATGCGAGTGGATGACTTATCTTTTCTTCAGGACTCTCAAGCGTCTCCTCTTCATCTCCAATGTCTGTCTGGAAGTAGCTGAGGTCCTCTGAAATCCATTCCAGGGCATCTTGCATTGTTTTGTGAAGTTTCTTCAAACGGCCATGAAATGGTTCCCAGGCACGGTCGAGTTCCTCTGGGATGTAATCTGTTAACAAGTACTTCATACATTCAGCGTGGCCATTGGTTCTGTTTGCAAACACTTGAAGAGAGGAGATCAGTTTGAGTAGGTTGCACCCAACTTCGACCTCAGAAAAAAAACCATTGCTATTAACATCTTCCATCTCTGCATTGGCTGCCCTCTCACATTCTTGAAAGCACTCAAGAGCTTTCAGGGCGGTCTCCACTGCATCCACTGTGTCTTGGGGCGTCTTTGGTTTGCTCTCGTTTTCTATTGCTTTGCATTTTGCTTGGAACCATTTTCTGTACACCTGCCCTTTTGTGTCTAGTATGTATGAGTTATTGGGCAGCTGCTTAGCTGCTGTCTCCGCCCAGTGTTTTGCCTCTTCAAACTTCTCGTAGGTGTAATGAAGTCGAGCAAGCTGTTGTGCAAAGAACGGATCTTGATTGAAACACTCGAAGGCTTCTTTTAACAACTCAATTGCTTTGTTGGGGTTTTTCTCAATGTTACACACATGCTCAATAAGGGGAGAGAAGAAAGTATCAACTTCATCCCCTTTACTGATTCTGGACCGCCTTAGGAAGAGCTGTCTCAAAAATGTCAAATACTCCTCCCTTCCAAATCGGTGGTCAAACAGCACCTTCTCGCAGAGCAAATTCATTGCCAGTCTGCTTTGGGTCTGTTTGCCCCCCAGAAGTTGTTGCAGAATTTCTTTTGCAACAAGGGGGTGGATGATTCTGATTGATTCAATGTGCGTCTTGTCATCTCTGAGGTGCAAGAACACCAGCTTGGCCTGATCACTGAGTAAACTCTCAAACGCATGCTGACGGAACCTCTCTAGGTGAACGGTTAATGCAAGCAAAGCTTCACAATGAGACTGAGAGATGAAAGAGTTTTGAACATAAGTGTTCAGCAAAGCAACATAATGCATGAGATGAGTCACAACAGATTTTTGATCAATATCCTGAAGTAAATGTTTCACAAAGTCTTGAATGTAATCCTGGGAGAATCCTTCACTCATCAAAACAAATGTTAAAATGAACTTAGGTGCATAGCGTTCCTCGAGAGTTTGTCGTTTACCAGCAAACTTTCTCTTTTCCTGATCAGACAGTTTGTGGGTTACAGACACATTCTGTAGCGGAGACTCTTTGCATTTCCTCTCTGGATTGTGGGAACGTCTGCAGCCCAACAAGATGAAACAAAGGGTTCCATATTGGATTTGCTTAATGTTCACAGCAACCTCCAGTTCATTCCTCAGATCATCTATATATTCCTTCTCAGTGTCTTCAAAAAGAAGCAGCACAGGGAGGCACATCTGTGTATCTTTTTCTTCATATTCTCTTAGCTCTACAGCATGCTGAGCAACAACAGAGGCTGGGTAAGACTTCACAACTGCACATCTCAGATCCTTTCTGTTGTGCCACAACACCTGTCTTGCCACAGTGCTACCACCACTTCCTGGGTGATGGTAAATGTTTATACAGTTTACAGGAGTTTGATCAACATTGAATTTCAAGACATCATTAAGAAGTCGGGATGTCTCATGGTAAGCATCTCTTTCAATTACGTCTTCAACATACTTGTGGTCAGCAAGCCAGAAATTGAGCCAGGTGACTCTCCCACCTCGGTAAAACTGCTGTTCAATGTTTTCTTTCTCCTCCTTGATGAATTCTTTGGTGCTTTCATCACAATGGTTAACGGTGAGAATTTCCAGGGAGTACATTTGCTCTTCTATCTGTGTTTCAAGAAGACATGTCCCTTTCACAAAGACAGGCAGGTGTTTCCTGACGTGTGCTTTGATGGTCTGTACATGCTGCAAGGTTGCATTAACATGACTCATCTTCATCCCAACAATGCTCGAGTTGTTAACAGCTTCTTTTCCACAGGAACCCTCTGCAAAGCTTTGCCACTTGTGGTAGTTCTTTTCACATTCACAGATACAGATTATGTCCTCATGACCTTCCATGTCTGTGAAAAACTCATAAAACGTGTGCAGGAGTGGCTTTTCTACAGGGGATGTTAGCAGAAAAATGACTTGAAATGTCCCTTTTGGGAGGATTTGTTTACAGATTAGAGACACAGATTCCCGCAGGAAAGTCATTTTTGTCTTGATCCAGGTCATTTCATCACATGACGTTTCATTCCCTTTGAAATCGGAGCGGCCATTGCAAAAGATCCAGCTAGTCTGCTCAAACAGATGCAGGTGGTTGGTGAAATCCTTTATGTTCATGCCAGCAGGCATTCTGTAGCTCTGCAGAAAATGCATGTTTGCAGCATGGTGCTCAAGGTACTTGCTACACAGACCTGATATCTTTGAATCTGGGTCAAAGTCAAATACACAGAACACATTCATGTTGAGCAGCCAGTCGATATTACTGAGATCGCTGGATTTGAATTTGTTTGTGACTAGTATGAACCATTTGTCTTTTGTGATGAATTTCTTTCCACTTGTCAGGAGCATTGTGAGCTTCCTTCCAAGATCTTGGCAGATCTCTGGAGCAATGAGAAACTGCTTTTTCTCTGCTTCGTCTCTTTGAGTGTCCCGATCCTTGACTCTCTGGTAGAAATCCCCTAAGTCTTTGTCACTCACCGGCTCAGTCTTTGAGCCAACCCTTCGAAAAATCACTTCTTTCTCAAACTCTAATTTGTTGGTCGCCTCTTTAAAATTTGGCAGGCGCACTGTATACACCCTATTCTTCACAATGCTTAGTAAAGGCACAATGTCTACCTCCACCACATATCTCTTTTCTGTACTTTCTCGATCCATAACTTCAATGAACCTTGGCGGCCGCACACACTGAAGTACTTGCTCCTTGTCAGAGCGGAAACTTTTTTCACTGAGGTCCAAAGCATCCACAAAGATGTCCTTTTCTTTTATGAGAATCCCAATTATCTCACCATGCACATATCCTTCATTCTCCTTGCTGTCCATCACGCCAAAATGTATGGTGCCATTTGATCTGATATTCATGCAACCAGTTGCGAATTTAAAAACTTCCCTGGCAAACTTTGCTTGGAGTCTTGTACGGTCCAGTGTGGCAGCTGTAGCAAAAGACTTGTATTCATGGCAAGGAGATATTAAATTGAAAGCCCCTGATTCAGGTTGGAGGACTCTGTGCTTTAAGTAGATAAAATCAATCTCATCTTCATCAAACGGTCTTGGTTTGCAGTCCTCCTTTGAAGACAACACACATTCTTTCTGAACATTTTGTCTCTCTTTAGAAACTTCTCTGTCTCTGACAGGAGCTTCAGAACTTTCCTCTGCTGTTTGAGAACCTTCAACTGATTTTTTTTGCTCCAACTCAGACCTTTTGCCTCTAGTGATTTGTTTGTTCTTCTGAGAGTTAAGCAATGCATCTCTTTTTTGAATAACCAAATGAGCAGGTCCCAATTTCATGCAAATCTTTGTTTTTAAAAAGTCCTCTGTCAGAGCAAGCAGGGTTTGTCCATCTACTTCCTCTTCATGGAGCTTTTTTATATATTGCTCCTTCACTCCAATCGATCTCAGCCAGGCACTTACATCAGACTCAGTCCAGTTTATAGGTGACTTCTCAAGGTGTTCTGCTAGAAAGAAGAGACAAAAATACTTAAACTTCTATTTTTTGTAGAGATCAGAAAAACTATTTTTTTTGTAATGTTTACATGTTGACACATGTAAGCATTACACACATACCCAAGTTTGTATCTCACTTATTTTCTAGAGATTTTTATTGACTTCCTTCAAATTCAGAAGTTTGTGTAAGTCTACTATGCCTTTAGTGCTTTATGAAAGCCCAAATGATAACGTACAGGTTTGATTAGCCTCTGACAGGTTAATTCACAAGAGTTAACTGGAGACACACCTGTAGATGTTTTGAAGGCAATAACTGGACCATACCACTTTCTTATGTGACATCATACAAAAGCAGAAGAAATCAGGCAAGATATCAGGGAGCTAACTGTGGATCTCTACAGATCAGGTTCCTCCCTGGAGGTGAATTACCAGATGTCTGAAAGCACCACACTCCTCTGTTCAATTACATGCAAATATTAACACCAGGGATATGTTTAGGTATCATACCGTTTAGGAAAGAGATGGGCTCTGTGTCTCAATATGAATCAAATGAAACACATTTTTTGTCTAGGTGAAAAATGTGCAAATCACCTCCAGACCAAAACCAAAAGCCCTTGTTTAAAGGCTGGCTTAAGCTAGCAAAACAGTGTTTTAATCCATCGCAAAAAGACTTAATTGCTGAAAAAGCCAGATTACAGATTGGCAAATGCATTCAGAAAGAGAAGATGTGCATTAAAAGAACACAATTTTAATTGTGGTGGGGGAAACAGCATCAAATTGTACAAATGTTTTGTTGTAAGAGGGACCGTTGTACTTTACATAATAAATTGAATCATCGGGAAAGAACATGTTGTGGAAACACCTCGTGATTATCTTTAGAGTCTCAGAAAGTTTAAGCCTGACCACAAATAGGTCTTCCATATGAACAATGAACCCAAGCATGCCATCAAACTAGTTTCAAAGAGGCTTACTGACAACACAGTCAAAGTTTGGGCGTGGCCAACATGCCCAAACTTTGGGAGTGCTGGTCCAAAGTTTGAGCCAACACGCCTGAGTCAACTGAACACAAAGCCTTGAACTTAGTCCCATAGAAAATCTAGCACAATAATAATATCGACAATATTAATTGACCTAAAACCAGAAATGCTAAGTCAAAATTCATGTTAGACAATGAGAACATATGATTAAATGATTTAACTGTATATTGAGTGCAGGTAAACTTACCCATGGTTCTTTTTCTTTTTCACTTCCTCAGCTGTGACATTTGCATCTCATTATCTCCACCCTGCAAAAAATATAATAATGCATGAATGCAGCAAAGTATGATTTCCAACGTCACACTAACAGTCAAACTTTTAATTCAATTCACTATATTTGTCCCTGTGGGGCAATTTCAAGGCACAAGTAGTACAAAAAAACACAAGAGTATTAACTCACACAACAGAATTCATTAAAATCACACATAAAAGTCTAAATATATGTACTTAGTACTATAGCAAACATGATGGTATCAGTGTTATGATCAGGCACTGCTTTGATGCCTCAAGTGAGGAAAATCCTGATGGAGAAAGTTAAAAAGTATATACTCAAAAATACAAAATGAAGGTTTTGGAGTGGCTTAGTCAAAATCTGGACTAAAATCTGTTTGTTGTATGACATTAAACAAGTTGTTTTGCTTGAAAAGCCTTTACAATGGGTGAATGTAAACAATTTTGCAAAGAACAACCAGTTATTAGTTTAGGGTGGGGAACAAACATGGAGAAGCAGCATTCAGCTCCTATGCACCACAAACCTGGAACAAACTTCAAGAAAACTGCAAAACAGCCAAAACACTCAGTTCCTTTAAATCTAGACTAAAAACCCCACCTGCTTGAAGTTGCTTTTGAAATATAATCATGAAACATTAATTAATAATCTGATGTGTAATGACTGCAAAATGTAATGTTGACTGTGTGTTCTGACTTTGTATTTTTGTGCTTTTATGATGTAAAGCACTTTGAAATACCTTGTTGCTGAAAGGTGCTATACAAATAAAATGTGACTGACTGATTTTTTTTCACATAGGGCCACATAGCTTTTTGTTTACAAATAAATGAAATATTTTTTTTTGAAAACCTGATTCTCTATTTACACAAATTATCTGCGTCTGATAATTGTCTGATTGTCTGAAACATTTGTTGGACAACAAACATAAAAAGATGCAATCAGTAAAGGAGAAAATACTTGTTCACACCACTTTATGAGAGCAGACAATACAAATCATTATCTGTAACACAGTATCTATAGTTTACTTCTAGATAAAAGAAACAAAGCAAAAAAATGAGCTGAACATAATGCAAAGTGCTGATTCATGCTACAAGCAAAAACATGCTGCCAGTCTAATTATATTATCAATACTTCAGACAGACCACAAAATTAGATAAAATTCCCTAAATGTACAGAAATACTCACTTCAGCAGATTTCCAGAGTGAGTCGTGCGTCCCATGAGGCTCGCCCAAGGCTATAAAAAAAACAGAGGAGGATTATATGAACGGTGAGATGCGGAATGTTAAATATGGAAAAAGATTAACAAACCCGTTTCTTACGTTGGATGGAAAACGCGAGAAAAACAGACGGTTTTAGTTACTTTGCCGCCCAGAGCTGCTCTGTCTGACCAACCGAGTCTTTCTATTCAGCTGCAACTCGAGTCAAATTCCGGGCTCCGGACCGTACTGCGCATGCTCAGAGCCTCTGATGCCTTGAGTTTCGGTTTTGAGGAAACTAACAGGGCGGAACATCATAATTATACCTTTATAGGACACAAAACGTCATAATATAACGGGGCAATTACAGTTCTACTGAATATATTTACTGATAGGAACTGTTATTGAATTGCCTTAAGATAAAGAAACAAGCCTTTAACCAACTTTTTCTTTTTTAATGCTACAGGCAATTAGGTAGTGGATTAATATTTTATAGTATTTCAGTGGAATTTAATATGAACTAATACAAAGTGGAAGGAAAATAATGCTTTCAACTTTTTCATTACTAAAAATCTGAAAAGTATAGCATGCATTTTTATTGCGCTCCCCTCCAAGTAGCCGATTATGGGATAAAATTGGTTGGAACCATCAGACTTGGTAGGTTTGTAGGATAGGCTCATAAAACTGCATGAAGAGAGGTGATCTAGCTTAATATTGGGTAAAAACTGGGACTGGGCACTATAACAATTAATACTTCCTTAATACCCACCTATGACCTATGTAACCAATTGTTATAGTTTAAATAGGTTAATTTAGTTAACCCCAACAGGTCCCATACATTCCTTAGAGAAATTGCTCGATCAAAATAGATGGAGATCACCTTTGAACAGCAATATTGTTTTTGCAGATTCTAAACTGGATTTATGTTTGGACTTTGGTTAATCTTATAGCATATTCTCTGACCTAAAGCACTAAATTGAATTGTAGCTCTTGCTGTACGTTTACAGTCATTACCCTAGTGGAAGGTGAACATCTGCCCCGGACTCAAGACCTTTGCAGATTTTTGTTAATTTCAAAAAATTCCCATAAGTGCCCATCTCAAAAATAGAGATGGGCACTTATAGTGTCCATGATTACTGGCAGAAAAAAACCCTCACAAGAATTTTGATTCATCACAACATTAATCAACTTATTCAATATTTTTGCAAGTACCAAAAACTAACAGTATGGCAAGACTGACATTTTTGGCTATTTTACCCACTAGTGGTACCAATAAATACCAATATGACTAAACTAATATGATTGAGTGCAAATATTTATGCCATTTAGTGGTGCAATTACAAACCTTATATTACTAATGTGCTTAATTTATTAAATTAAAAAGCATTCCCTCAGCATGATTCTATCAGCACTGTGCATCAAAATGAGGATAGAATTTTATTTGACAACGTAGCATTATCTATTTAGAGAAAAATAGGTTTTAGGTTTTAGGCTATAGGTTTTAGCTTTAGCACATTCATCCTTGTTTCCCTACATGGCTAACATGACTTATGATTTAATCTGACTCAGTGGAAAAGCGGATGGCAATCATTTAGTTTTCAGCTAAGCTGAAACCAAAAACACTTGATAGGTACATTTTTGATTTACCATTTTATCTAGGCAAGATGAAAAGCAAAAAAGGGCCATATTTTGGTGCAATCTTGTTGCGACACATTCGCTACCATTAAACAGGGAGGTACAGTTTATCCAATTTGGTACCAGTCAGAGAAGAGAAAAAAAAAACAAGGCCAACAACTCTACCTTGGTCAGTCTTACATATCTGAATCCAAACAGACACTGCAAAACTTAGTGTGGTTTAGTAGATGCCAATTTCATTTGTTTGTAGTTAAAGACAAATAACCTGCTCTTCCATATGTACACCCTTCTTTCTAGACCACAATACATAAACATACAGTATTTCAGTTTGGCCCAGGCTCTGGTTGTTGAATACTCTATTTATCCCCAATAAACATCAATATTTCTGCCAAATAAATTCAAAACCCTTCTAAACACACCATAATTTAAATTCAAAACCTACATCAAATAAAATAAAAGAATGATCAAAAGAACAAATATAGTAGACATAATTTATGAAAAACCTGGCATATTTTTAAAAAAATATGTAAAGTTTGAAAATAGATTTCTAAAATCTTGCAGCAACCCTGTAAGACACAAGATGAACCAACAAGAAAAATACGAGTAGAAAACAATAAAGAATTTAATATGTGCAAGTCATCAACATCACTGACACAAACAAGAAAAGTCATACATTACCATTTTCTGGCTTCACTTTTTAACTCATTCTCAACATCATGATGAGGATTAAATCATTTCCTGGATTCAGATACTTTGGAACAGTCTGAGTCAGCAACACAGATTAGATTCTAGCAGCATTTAGTGAAATCAAGCACATGAAGCATAGTCTGTTTAATGAGCAGGACCCATGCAGCACAGTGATGGGTTTATATATAATAAACCGTTCTTTTATATGTATATATATATATAAAAAGGCACGTGGGTCATATTAAGCAATTTATGACCCAAACTTTAAATCTTTCTGTACAAATCTACACATACAGCATCTTTAGCAAATACCCTTACTGAGAAACACACAACATTGCACAATAAAACTACCCAATTGTTCAACAACATTTGCAGACATTTCCCACAACAATGAGCAGAGAGCTTTTGGACACTTTTTTTGCACTGTGTAATAAAACACAATTAACATTAAAAAGCAATTTCTTTGTGCAGTCCAGCTACAAGAAAATATCCAACACCTTGTAGGCAGTTAGACGTCTGAACGGAGACGGACAAACCTGAATCCAGACCAGCAGAAGGCACTTTTGTTTTGTCTGCGGCGCTTGCATGCGACTCCAGGCACTGCAGGCCTGGACCTCACAGCAGCACAGCAGCAAACCCCTGAATGTTCTCCACTGTTTAAGGCAAAGCTCCCTTAGCTCTGGGTCCACTTTGGCTTTGGGTCAGTCCGCACAGGTTTTGTTGTCCAGGGTAGCGAGTACCTCCGGCCTGAGAGGAACCGTAGGCCACTGAGAGACATTTTCGCAGGGAGGAGTCAGCCCCAGGTCGTCTGTGTGAGCTGCGTGAACGGAAAAGTCTGAAGGTACCGGATGTTCTCTGGACGAGGGCAGCGACTGCCCACACGGTGTCAAAGGAGTCGATTCCTGTGTTTGCAACGTAGGTAGTGTTGTATGATCTGGCAGGGGTTGGGTGCATGGCTCAGTGAGTCTTTGCAAACCCTGGATCTGTGTTTTTTGCAGCTGCTCTGCAGTGGGGTAATAAGGCAGGAAAGGCCTCTCAGGCGCACAGGTCCTCATGGCGAGATAAGTGTGCATCAGGAGGTGAGGAAAGCGGGATGTGAAGTATGAGACAAAGTCGTCGGGGATGGAGCCCAGCGTCTCCTGTACCTCGACGGGCAACTCTCGGTAATGATGTTTCTGTTGAGATGAGAGAAATCCTCAAAACTACAGCAGTGAGGAGTAAGATTATTTTAAATTATGCAACAACTGTGCCTCACCTTGTTTCTCATTGCACGCAGAAGGTCTCTGACTGACCCGCCCTTATAGGAGCGAAACTTCCGCAAATCTACCACAGAGAGAAAAATCAAACCCATTGAGCTTTTTCCAAAATAAATCCATTATGGGGTTAAAATGAATAAAAAAGCCCAGAGATCTCAGAGATTTATGCTTTATTACAAGAGTTTTTTTTCAGTGAGTCAGTAATAACTCCATTAAAAGCTAAAATATTTTCCTCATATAAAAGGTGTACATTTGATTTCATCATGTAAAGTTATTATGGCTCCACTGAGTTCAAAAGGACCATCGTCAAGCAGAGACATTAAAAAGTTGAATGCTGTTCTATGGCTCCTTAAACGAGAAATAAATAAATTTGAAAAGGTCTGACAAAAAATATATTTTGTATACTTTTGAGATCATTGGTAAATGATAAACATACAACCCAGTCACTACTTTTTTGCCCTTTTTATGACTTAAATATAAAATGGTAGTTCTGAAATATTTAATCAAACCACTGTTCTAGGTTTTGATCCTCAAAGTGTGGCACTGCAGACAGAAAGCTGCCTACTTCACAGACTTCTTCTTTCCTGTGACAGGAAACATTCAGTCCCGTCTGTGAGAGCAAATCAAAGAACTACAACACCCAAAATGAAACCGCACCACATGTAAGAGATCAAGGTGCCAAACAACACCACACCAAATAAGGCGACTTCTTTAGAAGACGCTTAATTGCGGTATAGCTTGCACCGTTTAATCAGCCTCATCATACCTGTCTGCAGTGGCACCGTGATGTGCTCTCTCCAGTCACCCTTGACAACAGCCCTCCCTCCTCGCTCCAGCTGCCTCACGATTGGTCCGTCCAGCGGCTCCTTTTCTATTCTGTCACTCACATCCTGACAGAAAAAAAAAAAAGCACTATTTTAATCTGCAGCAATAATATAAGGCTGAATAAAATGATCTAATTGATTCACTTTGTGCTGTGCTCTAATTTTAAACCTTTTTAAAAATACATAGCGACCACATAAATACCTCAGGAGATATGTCGATGGTGATGACTTTTGAGGAGATTACACTTATATATTCAGTTTTGTATTAGGAAAAAACGTGCCTTCTACAAAAACTTGAAATTTTTTTGCTAGCATTAAGCATTAAAATACCAAAACAATACTAAGTCAGCTGGTATCATCTCCGTTTGACCCTGTACATTAATCTGCATTTATGTAAAATAGTACAATCAGTCTATATATGGTAACAAATGTTGCTGCTTCTCTTCATAGAGTGTGCAGGATTGCAGAACCCTGGTTGTGAAGTCCAGTGTGTGAAAAGAGCCCAAACCTGGAAGAACTGCAACTCCTTCTCCAGAGTCCAGAAGAAAGGATGTTTGAGAACACTTTCAGCTGAAGGTCTTCTCTGGGGATCCATGCTCAACATCTGTTCTATGAGATCTCTGGCAACAATTTCACCTAGGAAGATAAAAAAAACAAAAAAACACAAATGTGTTGAGTTAATTATGAAAAGAGAAAATATTTTTTTTTTGCCATTCTGAGAATTAGCAACAAAAACAAACTACTTTACTCCTCTTGAGTGCATTTCTCACCGTGTTTGTCACCTTGCAGATAGTCGAGGCTGTATCCTCCCAGTAAGATATTTGCCTGCCTCTGTAGAGACTTCCCAAATGGGTGACTTCCCTGAGAAACCACGTAGTAGAAGACACAACCGGCAGAGAAGATATCCACCGCATAGGTCTACAGGGATCACATTAGAAGAGCGACATCACATAGTTTGAGATGGCTTCACAGGAAAACACTAGCATACATTTCAATACTTGTGACAGATGTGCATTCCTGACTCACCGGGTTGTCCTTGAAGTCCTCACTGAGGACCTCTGGAGCAATCCAGCCCTCGGTCCCTGGAACCCCGGACCTTCGACTGAAACTGTGACGTCCCACCGCCAGCTTCTTACACAAGCCGAAGTCGGAGATCATCGCCCGGACTCGGCCGTGTGCGTTCGGCATGGATACCAGAATGTTGTGGGGCTTCAGGTCTCTGTGGACTAGAGGGAGAGGGAAAATTATGTTTCAAAGACATGAAGACAGTGAAAGTATTTTAGGTTTTAGAGACACTTACCTATTTTGAGAGAGTGCAGATGGACTAATCCGGACATGGTTTGCTGCAGGAGCATGACTGGCTCAAGTCCATGACAGTTGAAATCCTTTTTCTCCACATACTAGCAAGAGGAAAGAAAATGATGTTGAAAATAGAATTTAAATTTTAAAAAAAAAGCATTCTGTGGAGAAAACATTTTGATGGGAATTTCCTTCTTCAGTGTGGTGAGATTGTCAGCCTTGGCCTGGATGAGGCTTTTAACTGCAGCCCATTCATTTTTAATAGGGCTGAGGTCAGGGCCTTTATAGAAGTTTAATTTTAGCCAACTTTATCCATGGCTAAATTAATTTTGATGTTTTTTGGGTAATTGTCCTGCTGGAATGCAGAGGTGCGTTTAGTTTCAACAAGCTGACAAAAACCATCACCCTCATCTGAACGGAAACTGGCTAACACCTTTAGAAGCATCCCAGGAATCACCAAAGGTCAAGTCCATCATACATGGAATCTGTAAGAACTTTCTACAATGAAGTGAGTTCAACATTACTATAGATTGAGAGGAAGAAAGAACAATGTTGCAAGACATTTTATGTCACATTTTTTAAACAAATGTGGGTACATTTTAAACCAACAAATTAAGACAAAACAAAAAGACAAAAATAAACCAGTGAAAAAAACTAAATGTGTGAGAAAGGGAGAGCTTTCTGTAGCGTAATTGTATTAGCTTGTTAAAGTGTGTTAAAAACTAACAAGTATCAGCATCAACCTGTAATGGAATGGTTGTAGGTTCTATTAGCCATTTTAATACCATTAATATGTTTGTTCAAATAGTGAGAGGGAGAGTGGAGAAACTCGTGACAAAGAACAAGTTGGAAAAAAAAAACAATCATTTGTTTTCTCAAATGCATTGGGGACAGATATAAGATTGTCATTCATGACAGGAAGTTATGTTTCCAATAGCTCCAGTCTGGTTGGGGTGTAAAATATTAGGGGTCATTGGTCTTAAAAATGATAAGCTATAGTGGGCAATAGCTAGAGGTAGTGTGAGATATTAAACAGGCTTGAGGATAAGTTTATGTTAGCGCAAATCATATTTGAAGAGAGTATCAAGATTTCCTGAATTTCTCTGAGCATCCTTTGTAATTTGGAGACCAACGGTGACAGCGAAGCTTTCAGGTCTAGGAGCTCTGCCACTGAGCACACTTTTAACAGCACCTTAGCGTTCAGTTGTTGTTCAAGATCAGAAGAATAACTTTATTTAAAAAAAACCAACCAAAAAAAAAAAACATGATTGATTATGTACCTCCTGAAGCGTGGCAGCACACAGCTCTATGGCGATGTACTGGAACTGACGGTCCCGCTCGGTGCAGAAGTAACGGATAACATTTGGATGCTCATCAGACTCTCTGAGCAGCTGAACCTCTCGGTCCGCAAAGCTGAAGCACTCTGGGAGGATTCTTTTCACCGCCACTGGACGGTTGTCAAACTGCCCCCTGTTGGAGAAAAAGTGGAAATGTAATACTGTGACGCGAGAGAATATATGAAATTTTACTTTGATTCCCTTACTTATAAACCATAGTTCCCTCAGCACCATGGCCCAGCACCTGTTTAGGGTGGAAGGTAATGTTGCCGACTCTGACCGTAGAGAAGTCTTCCTCTGACAAAAACAGATTTCAAGCAGTGAAATCGAAGCCACAACAAACCAGCTGATGTACAAAAACAGAATTAGAGCCTTACCTCCATCTTCATGCTCATAAATTGAGCTGCCCACCTCAGACACAGATAGGTTGGAGTGGTTGGAGGCACGGGGGGTGACGTTGGGGCTGCTGTGGTCTGAGCAGTCGGAGCGAGTGCGAGCCACATCCAGGAAGTCACTGTCGGGAGCCAAACCCACGTCTGCAGGGGGGAAAGGCTGCTGCCGCTGGAGTAGCTCCAGCCGCTCCTCCATTTGTCTCTGGAACTCCTGGTGCTGCAGCTGCTGCTGCTTGTGCACGCTCTGTCACAAAAACAACAGAAAACATAAAGGATGCAACAATTGCAAAATGTGTTCTTGAACCTTTTTAAGCCATTTGAGATCCAATATATACACCTGTTATTATATAAAGCTAATAAAAAGTCAGCAGGTACAACTTCCACAGGTTAATGCTGAGGTATTTCCACACTCAAGCACCTTGTCCCCTTGTTATTTTCTAATTCGGTACTAAATTAGTTTTGAAACTTTGATATATTTTCTTTAGTCAAATTTAATAAAAAAATCTGCATTGTTGGCACCCCTGATAAAGATGTATAAAAATTCTTTATATATATATATATATATTTATTTATTTATTTTTTTTTTTTTGACGCACAAAAATCTTGCACTGAAAAATACAAATAAATCCAACCATCCATTTGCCAATACAAAGACGTTAAGAAATAATTGGTATAATAAATGTGCTTGCTGCATGGTGGAACAGTTAAGCCTGTAGCAATAAGCAATAACTCATTTAATCAAATGCTAAATTAAGACAACCTCAATCATTTCCATTTGCATGATGTGTTTTTCTTGTTTCTCTCTCTTTTTCTATCAAAGACTGGATAACAAAAGGCTTCTGTCTGGTGCATTGGTCTCAACTAGTCCCTTTTTAGAAGGACAATTTTGTTTTTGGTTGTTTTTTCAGGTGTCTTGTTCATTTATTTTGATTCTTTAAAATATCTTCCAGTTTAAGTGTTAAATGTTCATTATAAATTAAATTGTATTGATGTTTGAGAGGGTGTACTTGTATTACTATGTCATTACCATTTTATAACTTAAAAATGGCCTCAAAATAATATTATTGTTTATCGCAATAACTTCTGGGACAATTTATCATCCAGAAAAATTGGTTATCATGACAGGCCAATTCATGTAGCCAGAACTCTACAGGGTTTATCTGTAGTTATTAGCTACAGCTGTGATAGAAATCCTCTGTAATAAGTACATTTGATGCTTTATAAAAGGTGAGAATTTTTCTTACCTTGGGGTAGATTATAACAAAAGCCACCCAGCCGGCAAGAAGGAAAGTGGAGAAGATGATGGTGGCCATGTCTTTCAGCATGGAGTCCACAGGGGCCTCTGAGCGCGCCGTGCGGCTGCTGGTCCCCGGTTCCTGGATGGAGGTTGAAGGTTGCCTATCATCCATGCCACTGTCATTGACTTTCTGCAGAAAGGAATCAGAGGAGCAGGAAAGATGTTAAACAGAAAAAGAGTGCATGGAGGGTCAGGATATTTCCATCACACGTGAGATGACCCGGACCTCCTCTCCTTTCTTATCCGTAGTAGGTGGGATGACGTTGCCTTGGTTACGAGGGAAGTGTTCAGGGAAAGTTTCCAGGATCTTGGTGTGAGCCTCCGGGGGCGTTTCATGGTGACCTGAAACGGAATACGGAAAAAACTTCACAAACAAAGAAACTCAAGCCTAAAGTATCCAAAACACCTACAGAAACAGATTCATTTCAACCAAACAATGAATTTCTTTTTAAAGAAACCAGTTTAAGGAGTGGAGACTCCACCCCTCACCACACCGGGTTATAGAGGTGTTGTCAACATAAGAATATTCTTACGAGAATGCCTTCCTAAAGTAGCCTTAAAGCACACATTAAACAAAACTTGTTCTATTCAGCTGCAGTTAATATAAAATAAAAGAGAAAACAGCTACTTTCCATATTTCAAACACAAAGTTATGCTTTAAATTGTCCCATGTTAATAAAAGTCAGCACCATGGATACAGCCAGCAAAACATGAAGGCAGCTGAAAAATGGAAGATAGACTTTTTATTTGAGATTTTCAAAACAGATTAAACAAGCAATGTTAAAGGACAAATTATTGGCGAAACACTTCACTTCTGTTCAGGCTAATATTAACGATACAAAAACATTTCTGCAGTTCCACCAGTCACCCAGTAGATGTCAGGCACCATTAAACTTAAAGCATAAACATTTCTAAGTACTGATTAAGTGCGTTAAGCGTGCCGACATCAAAACTTGTTTAGGAAAGTGGATTTTTAAACCATTATGACATCAAATCTCTTTTTCTTCTCCCAGCTTCAACCTAAAAAGATTCTAACGGCTGTGATTTGTTTTGTGCCGTACCTATGAGAAGTAGATAGTTCCTCATAAAATTGATCCGGTTTCGCTCTCGGAGGCCAGCGTTGAATTTCACACTTGTGCTGGGAGTGATTACACACTCCTTATCCTCCTCTGTCTCCTGGCTATCGGGGCCTTCCAGCAGGGGGAAGGTGCTTCCACGAGGCTAAAGACAAACACACACTTCCTGTTATCAGACGCCTCATGAGCTTCTATAAAAAGGAAGTCTGTAGAAATAGCAGCCTCCTACTTCAAACAATCAAGTCTTCAAGGTTTATTAACTAAAACAGTAAATAAAAACCTTGACAGAAATCAAACTTAATGCAAATATATAAAGACTGATTTAAAATGATCTAAATCATGTCCATGCTGTTCACGTGATCAATGTTGTACTTGATTTAATATGCAGATTGTGCTCACCACCACTGTGACTCCATCATGCACCAGAGACGGTGATGCATACAAGCTAGTCGAGTATTTGCCCACATATAAAGTGGCCCTGAAAAGAACAAAAATAAAAACCGTCAGTTAAACCTGTTACTTCATGGCCAAAAACATTTCAACATGTTTGACAATAAACTGTGCAGTGACACAGATAAAATCTTGTCACACCAAATGACAAGGCTAAAACAATTCAGAGAAGACCAACGAGTCCTGGTTTTACTTTTCAGCTTTTCCCTCCAGGCTTTTGGAGCTTTATTTCCGCAGAAAAAAAAAAAAGATTTACTTTATTTTGAAAAGAAGCTCCAATTCCAGCCAAAGATGTGATTTTTCAACCAGACATTTTCCTTCCACTTAACTTTTCATGAATTTAATTAATACAAGACTGATCAACCAGCTGTTTAGCTACATTACATAGCTTATTTATTTATTTCTGAACATATATGTAAAATGGAACTAAATACATAAGAAAATACAGAAGATAAAATGTGAAAAAAATCTAAGGCAAATTAAGCTTTTCCTTACATGAATTTATTTTTGGGTTTTTTCTCTTTTGGAAACGGATATTTCCATTGGGTTATCCGTCCGACCTCTCCGGACATGAAAGTGAGGTACCGCAGTGTTTCCACGGCGACGTTGGTGTGGGGAACTTTGCGAAGACCCTCCCGCTGCCAGATGTACATCGCCACCACAGGAGAATTGTAGTTCTGCATCCACTGAACGTCTCCCGTCTCACTGTCCACGGTCACCACGAGGCCGTCGCCGTTTGAGACAAAATGAGCCATTTCTGTGGAGGGAATAACGAGATGCAATTAGCATACCCAGTGTATTACAGAGTTAAGCTAACAACGAGCATGCTTGAGTAGGAATCTCACTGTATTTCATGTCATCGTCAGGAAGGGTGGAGGCATAGTCGGAATAAGTGGCATTCCAGCGCAGCTCTCTGTTTTTTGTGTCGTACATGGTGATGGTGTACTCTAACAAAGACAGAAACATGCATGATTACGTAAGCAGCACACACTGCAGGGTTTCAGTGTCAGTTTTATTGTAAAACTGCAAAGCTGAATCGTGTAAAATTTCCTTAACAATGCCCAACAAAAGCTAATGTGAGCTTTCAACTTGCAAACACTCTTAGCCCCTTAAAATTTAAGGAGATAATTATTGGAGAGGTAGTTGTCTTGTTTGGAAGTTAAATAAATTGGCTGAACTTATGAGCAATGAGTATATAACAGTCTCACCAAAAAAAGGTAATAAATGAAACCTTCTGGTAAACTCGATTAAATCTTGTGTGTCATAGATTCTGGTTAGAATTAAAAAAAACAAAAAAACAAAAAAACAGCTGAGCTAGTTTTGTTTTTACCTGTTCGTCCCAGATAGAGAAGGGATGAAGACGGACAGAGCATTTCAGCGAACGATGACGTCAGTGTCTGCTGTTTTTCACCTGTAAGCAAATCCACCACATACCACAAGTCCTGCTTTTTACCTGCAGGAGAGCACATAGACAAACACACACAGGAAACTGATTAGTTGGGTGATTTCAGCTTTAAAACTGCACCCGGCGATAGCAGTCTTACAAAACATTTTGTCGCGTTACAAACTTCAATGTACTTTGTTGGGATTTTATGCGGTCGACCAACAAAGTAAGGAAATAGTTTGTGTTCAGCCCCATTTAGTCTGATGGACCTAAATGAACGCCGATTAGTAAACTGATTCCACCTGTGCTCAATTTAATCTCGGTATAAATGCAGGTATTATTTGAAAGCTTGTTAGAGAACAACGAGCATCCTGGAGACCAAAGACCACTGCAGACAGGTCAGGGAGAAGTTTAAAACTGGGTTAGAAAACAAAAACAGAAGCTGGTGAAAGCTGATAAGATGGGTGGCAATATAATAAAAAGGAAACACTGGAAACAAAGCCTGTTGCTGGCTGCAAAATACTTGAGGTGGTGAAGCCTTCCATCCAATGTGACAGAGTCTAATCAATTTTGCAAAGAAAAATAGGTAAAAATGCCCCAACAGGCAGAGACATGCCCCAAACAGCAAGCCTTTTAAAATACTGCTGGTCCTCAATAAAACACATTGAGGTTTGTGGTTCTAATGCATTCAAATGTGAAATTGTCCCACTTGTGAAAAAAAACCCATTTATACAGTAGCTTTCCTGCCAACAGAACTGTTAATCTGATTAAATGAGGCACTTTTTACAAGACCAGTTATTCAAAATAACCTGCGACCGTTTAACCTTAATGTTAATGAGTTTTATCACTCCATAGTGAGATAGATAGTCCTTCAAAGTTTTGCATTTACACTTTACACAGTGTAAATGTGTAAAATGTGAAGCCACACACATGAAAAGTAGTTATCTATTAAAGTATTCAACCAGCAACAGTTTGCATCTATATAATTAAATGCCCCTACTGATGATGATAATAAGCAGGCAAATGTGACTGGCTTTTGTTCAAACAATGGTAGATCAAAGTTCCTTCGTTAACACTAAAAAATTTAAAAGAGCTGAGGCTGTAGATTTAGTGGAACCAGAAGACAAGTGTTGTATTCTGCTGAAACCAGATAACACTCACTCCTTTATGAAAGGTGAGGAACACAGGCGGATCTACAAACGTGTATGCGTATGCCATGACCACAGTGTGGCCAACTCAAAGAGAAATTTATGATTGGGTCTTACCCATGTAGAGGATTCCATCAGAACTGCGACATGGTGAGGCTTGGACCAACTCAGGGATGGTGAAAGGTAGTTTCTGTTACAACAAAAAGCCTCAGATAAACCTTGTGGTTTTAAGGATTAACAACAAAATATAGCACCACGTAGTATAAACCACCACAGCTGCAAACTCATAATGAGAAAGCATGACTATTTTTCTACCGAACAAGGAACTGAGCGGTGGATCATACCAAAGACGGAAGATTAAAATGCCTTGACAAAACGCATTTCCTTTTACCGTGAGGCCTTCGTTGTTCTTTCCACCCAGAGAGTACAGGCTGCCGTCGTTGGGGTCCGGCAGAAACGCTGGTCTGGTGAGAAGAGTAAAGGCAACGAGTTTATTGTTAAGTCACAGGTCGAGCTCAACATGTGGCAATACTGAATAGCATATACTGTCTTTTGCTACATGGAGATAAGATACAGTAGAACACAGTGTCTTGAAAAAGTATTCTTAAAAATGTAAACTTTTATCGCATTTTGCCACTTTACGGCCATAAATGTGACAGACCAGCACACCAGAGATTTTGTGTCATTTTTTAAACCAATAAACATCTAAAAAGTTGAAGGACTTAAACTCAGTCAGCTCAGACTATCAGACAATTTTCAAGTCTTGCAGCTTTGGTTGCATGCTTAGAGTAGTTGTCCTGTTGAAAAGCAACCTCCGCCACAGTCTGAAGTCTTTTTCAGTCATGGTGGTTTGTTTTCCCCAAGGATTTTTCTGCATGTTTCACTGTGGGAATGGAAGCTTAAACCAAACCGCTGAGGCCTTCGCAGAACACCTGGATTTATTCTGAAGCTAAATTACCTCCCTGTTAATTAGATGGCTTTTAAAGACAATTGGTTGCACTGCATTTTATTTATTCCCATACTAAATGCTGGCTATCTTAAAAAAATATTTTGTATCTTATGTGACAAACTTTGAGAACGGCCAGTACGTTTAAGGGGTGTGAACACTTTTGCAAAACACTGACTTGTATCAAACAAAAGAAAGAAAAAAAAAGATAAGTTGGATACGTACTCTGCTACATGTGTCGGGACCTGAAGAACTGGATCTGTGAGGACACAAAGACGATAGTCAGGATTGACAAGAATATCATCCGGCAGACGAACATGGCCAGCGGCCGTTGAGTAAGTGAGCGACATGAACGCTGGAGACGTCGGACTGCAAAGGACACAAAGTCCAAATGGACATGCAAGCCCCAGTGGCAAACATGAAGGGCAAACAGATAAGCTTTCTGTGAGTAAATCAGGCATGACATACCAGCAATGAGAACAAGAATAATCATTCAATGTGATCGAAACATCCGACTGACCTATCCTAGTATAAATGCATGAAATAAAGTCTTGCTAAAAGTTGTCCTCAACAAAAAAAGATAATAATCTTGTTGGGAGGAGTCTACAGAAGATTTCTTCCATCTTTCAACGGGTTTACCAAACCAGTCAAACCCCAACCCTGAAGTGTCTGTTGCAAAAAGACAAACATACAAGTCCCACCAGTGTGAACAAACTGGGTGTGGAGCAGGTGGAGCTGTAAGGTGTCCACAATGGGACGGGTTAGGTGTGAGATAATCCAAAGATGTTAAATAACCGTTTTATTCAGTTAACATTAGTCTTCAGCAAATGTTTATTGAGGGTTAAATCTGACTGGCTGAAATATAAATACATGTCTGCAAAGAGAGAAGCGAGCAGCATTATGACAGGTTTGATATTAAACTGCACTGTTCAGTATTGACAAAGGTGGAAGATTTCTGCTTCCCTCTCATCGTTTCCTGACTGAAATGCAACAGGTGTGTGCAAAGCCTGGTGAAATTTATATTCAGTAGCTGTTCCAGGAAAACAGATGATGCGGAGGAGGCAGCCTCTGCCTCATCATCGCAGATTTGGTTATTGAGTAGAGCCAGGCAGGATTAACAAGCACGAACTAAATTTGTTTTTACCTAAAAAGTCAAGCCTAAAATAAATCCACAAAAATAGGAGAATACACACTTAAAATTGTGAGTTCATAGAAAAACACCCCTAAAATCTTTCTTTCGCTAGTTTTCTAAGCCTCCTTAATGCAATTCCAGAGCATACAGAGCCTTACGATGGTAACCATGGTGCGGGCCATGAGTGCAGGTGACACTACAAAGTTGCTGATCCCGGCCCACTCAGACCTTGATTAGAGGCAGCATTTCCCTCTTTCTCCGTTAATAATTACCCGCTTCCCAATGCCAAGAGAACCTGAATGAACAGCTTCTTCTAGTACTGTCTAAAAACAAGACTTGACCACACAATAAAAATAGGAATAATAAATCTAGGCACAAAGGCAGTAGATGCAGCTCTGGAAAACTTAAGAGACCACTTAAAATGATCAGTTTCTCTGGTTTTACTTATAGATATGCTTTTGAGTAAAATGAACATTGTTATTTTATTCTGTGAACTACAGAGAGCCTGTCTCTGAAATTCCAAGCAAAAATTTAGTATTTATTTGCAGAAAATGAGAGATGGTCACAATAATGAAAAAGATGCAATGCTTTCAGACCTCAAATAATGCAAAGAAAACAAGTTCATATTCATTTAGAAACAACAATGATAATGTTTTTACTCAGGAAGAGTTCAGAAATCAACATTTGGTGGAATAACCATGAGGTCTCTTAATTTTTTTCAGGGCTGTAAATATGTTTTTAAAGGAATACAATTGATTTGACACATAACGACAAGCTCTGTTTTTAGATTCCAGGTGTATGAAGCATTAGAAAGTCCTAATTACCCTGGCTAGACCAGATGATCCAGGGAGTGATACTAATTACATTCCATAAAAAAGTTCAGGTGTAGACATGCTGTAAGGACGATTAACATTAACTAAATACAATAAAATGTTGCCTACAATGTGATCAATTTATTGCTTTACTGCAATGAAAGCTGCATCCCAACAAAGCAAAACAAGGATTCCACTGTTTTCAACCGGGCATCAGGACAACAATTGCACTTTGTGCATGAAATGCGGTATGAATAACAAGGAGAAGAGCATACAAACACTTTAACTTGACACCAGTCGTCTCCTCTTACCTTCTTTCAGAGTCCACTTGATAGAGCCAGACTTTTTGCTAACAGCATGCAGGTTTCCATCCAGTGTGGACACAAAGAGCAGGCTTTCAGGAAGGGCAACTGTGCTAGCGCTGCAAAATCCCTACAAAAACAGAAAACATCTCAAATAAATGATCATCATGCAACACTGACAGGATGTCTGGTTCTTAACCAGTAGATGTGTTTATGCATGCATCCTGCCATTTAAACCACCAGGTTAGGTTAGAACATGTGCGCCTGCATTTGGGCAGTGGATAAGTCTGCAATTGCTCAACTATTACTCAGCGTCACACACAGCAAACAGTATCAAAATGTTGAAATAATCATGTAATGATCTGAAGACACCTGGCTCAGGATAATAGACTTGTGTTAGCTAGTCTACTGAGCTGCTGCAAGCCTTAACTAGCAAACTAGCAAAGGGTGGCAATGGAGAGGAAAATTTAACATGCTGAACTCATTTAATCTCTATTCACATGATGTGTACTTTAATCTTGGACTTGAGATTCTGAATAACGTACTCACAAAAATATTATGAACAAGCATTTTTTGTGTACAATATTAAACCTTATTAACCATTCTCCTTTTTACAGAGTAATTTTAGTTGTATAACAAGCTGATATTAGCTGGTCAATCAGTCAGACTGCCAGCATGGGTGGAGACTGTTCAACGGACTGGCCCCTATTAGCTTTCCAACTGTAGTTAAAAACAATGTCACTTTAGTAAGAGTTGGGAGTGGGGCTACTTTAGTTTCCATAACATGTTTGTGTGTTTATCACTACTGCAAATATAAGCAGCAGAACTTGGCAATGTGCAGAAGGGGCAGTGCTCCACAATAGCCTCCGAAAACTTTATTCACTCCTGAATTTTCTCTTGTTCCTTAAAAAGTACTTTAATAGGGGGCCTATTCTCGAACAAACGTCTATAAAAAGCACGTTTGTTGCATTTCTTTTCACAAAATCTTTCTCGGATGATCAGATTTCACCTGCTCAGTTCTGCCTATTTTCAGCTCCTTTTACAATTAGCCGTTTTAAGGCTCTTTCACATTAAATCAAAATGAGTTGCTGCTGGCCACACCTCCCAACTCTAAGTTTACACCTGCACACTTCCTGTGTTCCAGTTATACTAGGAACTGGAAACTTCTGACTTCCCAGTTGGAAAAATCTACCGGGAAGTCGGATTTCCAGCTGAGAAAAGGGAGAAGCTCTTAAGGCCTAGTTTCCTAGCCGACTTGTAAGGTCGACTTCGTGTTTCAATATGGCTGCTTCTCACATCTACAGTGGTAAGATGTGGAGGAAACATGTTTATTTCGCAAGACACACATGTAGAAGTGTGTCTAATATTAATGTTACATATGCAACCTGCAACTCCAAAATGAACTCATTAAAAGTGTTTTTTGTTATGGAAAGAAAAGCTTAAAATGCTACTAAGGTACTGCAAACAATGTTTATGAGTGTCGCCATGGTGAAATTCCAGCCTGTCAACTAGAACGCCATTTCCTCGGGTCTGACATCAAACCCAGCTCCAAGTTACAACTTCCGAGGTAATTGGAAGGCAGCACTAATACATGTGAAAATGGCTACAAACTGTTGCACAATGATACAATGGGACATCTATGACCCCGAGTCATACCCAGAAGCAAACAGAAATGGAGCTTCCTGCACAACCATCAAGGACGCAGCAACAGTAAGTTATCAATAAAACACTTGTCTTTTTCAGCACCCATTGCACAGCGCATACAGCGGTAAAACCAGCTGACCAGACTTGCTGGAATTCCACCTGGGCTGGCATCAATTTGGGTTGCTAGGTAACAAAGCAGCGTTCACCGATAGTGACTTAATAATCATACACCAAACTTATTGCCAGCAAATGGTTAGGTGTTTTTTTTTTAGCGCTATGACTGTTTCTAAAAGCCATAGAGACCCATAAAGGTACTTGTACAAACAGTGAATTTTGCACAATATGTCCCCCTATATAATATAAGAACAAAAATGTTTGTGTTTTGATTTTGACTTCTCTGTCACAGGAAATCTAAGCAGAGGAAGCTGTGCTCATTTGCCTGTTAAACCACAGCAATATCGATAAAAGGCATTACCTATAAAGAGCTTCCTGGACAACTGAAAATAGCTTCCTCAGAGAAATTATCCTGACTAAGGGAAGTATGCTTTTACATCTATTTATTGGTCCCAGAACATGTAGTTACCCCAAAACTGGACAGTTCCACAACTTCTAAAGCAGCTAGATTTTCACAACGGGGAGAATCATGTAATGCACCACTGCATCCCCTCATGATCACCTGATCAATATGTGCAAAAGGAGCAAAAAGACATGCAGTGTTTGGTTTGACAGAGTGGAAGGTTTCTAACACATTGTGTCTCCAGCATTACTGTTCAAACACACTATAATGGTATAGATGGTTGGTAAATCCTTACAGGGTAAAAGTTGCATTCCTGCCTTCCAGTAGATCTTGTAACGTTGGTTTTGCCTTTTGAAATGTATCTAAGGACTTCGCCAAAGGAGCTCTTCAAGTTTAGCACACACAGCTGAATAGTGGGCTGGCAGCCCAGATGGGCACTCCTCTCTCCAAACCCTTCAACGCCTACTCACATACAAGTGACACTGGAGCGCACATGGCACCAGGGCCAGGGTCTGCCTCAGATGGAGCCCTATCTGGACCAAATAGACCACCACTAACAGTCACAGAAAGGGGTCTAATCTAAATGCAGGAGTCTTCTTTCAGCCAGCTGACTAGCAGTGTGCAGCTTTCTCCTGCATCTTATTAAGACATGGGAACAATATGCTGAGAAATTTTGTGGTTTCGGAAGTGTATCTTTTTAAAGCCTCAGAAGCAGAAATTAGCTAATGGCTCCTCCAGTCAGGAGTTTGACAAACACAGACTGCTTACCAAACCACTAATATGCAATAAGGTCAATTAGATCAGCCTTTTGATATTTTAAGATGTATTTTTAGAATTCTGAAATTTTTTTTTGAAAAATAAAAAATGTTTTTAAAGTAACAGAACCAGCAGGATTTCCATCCATCCAGCCTTTAATGCATATGCAATGAAGAACACGTTGAACCACTACTGCAGTTTGTCTCCACCTTCAGTGACACAGCCTACCATTCCTCTGTAAACACCGTCAGTGACCAGTGGCAGACACCCTTTAAAGGCCATTTCACAATAAGCTGTGTACTCTAGTTATTCATCACACTGTTCTGAAACTTCTAGCACCAAAATGAACAGAAACTAAGACAAAGAAAAACAACTGAAGGTTTCAGATCATCTGCAGAGAGAAAAGATATCGTTCGACTCTGGCCCTAAGTTCTCTCCCTGTGGTCTCATCCATCCTTTATGAGCATGCGTGTCAATAGTATGCACCTGCAACTGTTCCCACTGGGCCTCAACCTCACAAAGCACCGTACAAGCGTGCTGGGAAGAGTCATAACTAATCTGTTCTCGCCCCCCTCGTAACCTCCAGCAGCTCTCTTGGTTTCACAAACAAATGAGTTCCCAAACATCTGCTGGCCCTCTAGGTTTGCATGGACACCAACATTTAGCAGCTGATGCATATGTTGAAGTGTTGCGTATCAGCGACATCTGCTTCACAGTTTCTCTGCTCAAAATGGATGTGATTTACAAAAGCAACGGTTAAAATAATGCACACCCTTCCATTTCCTCATTCTGTGCGTTACACAGAAATAGCATTGCAAAATAAGGGTTGCATAATACTTGCAAACTGGGTATTAAAAAACTCTTCACTCTTGTTCCTAAATCTAAATTTTCAACCTTTTTTTAACTGAGGTCAGCTTCAAAAGGGACTTCAATGCTTGTGTTATCACCGGCAGCGGTCAGCGGAGGGTCACCGCGCCTCGCAGCCTGCTGCTTGGCAAACCAAACCGAACGTAGAGCCGCTCAGAACTGTCGGCTTTCTCTTCAAGTTTCAACAAACATTTTAAAAGAGCATGAAAAAAAGCCTTGTGGTCGAAGTATGAAACGGCAACAACAAAAACATCAGGGTAAAAAGTGAATTTCTTGTAGAAGCAATCACATTGTCTGCTGCCATCAGCAATTTCTGCAGCTTGCCTGTGTGCAGAACAAACCAACACAGGAACCAAGAAAAAAAAAATATTTTCACACATCTGTGTATGTGTCATGGGAAGTGCATACTGGCATCAGCTTCAACTAATCAACAAATATGTCAAATTATACATCCTTCTTCTGTAAAGAACACCATAGCCATTTCATAAGAGCAGGATCAGATATTTATTGCTAGACATCTTAACAGCAACAATAAAAAGGAATTAGAATGCTATAATATTTCTAAAATGACAAGTCACATCTTTATAGAGAACTTTCGGGGTTTTGCTACAAAGAAAGCAATACCACGTGTTGGCAGACTCAGATAAAGCACAGCCACTTCCATTACATCTACTTTTTCTTTAGATGTAGCAATTCAAAATATGTTTCCACTGAACAGAAAGTGTGTAAATTGACCTCTGTGTAGTTTCGAGCAATTATAAACTTACAACATTTATTACGCCCATCAACCATTAAATTAAGTTTGTGTAAGTATAAAGTACAAAGGAGTCACTGATGTGTCATGCTTTTAAAGAAAGAAATGTGTCAACTGTGACATAAAACACTGTCAAAAAGAACTTTTCTTCTCTAGAAATCCCATGAAGTTTCTCTCAGAATATATAGTTGGACTATCATTTGTCACCCACACTACACCTGCTTACTCTAATAGGCCAAGAGAAGAACCCGAGACATGACAAGGGATTATAAAGCCACTTTAATCTGCTTCTTAGCTGAGCTGGTTTACTCATGTAGCAGTGAAGGGTCTCAGCCTCGGGGCTTTTAAGGTTTTGGCTCATTTTAAACATGTTAATTACTTTTGATCAAGATTAAAGCCAAGATAGCAGATTATCAATGCTTTATTCCAACCATCAAAAACCAAGGTGTTAATGTACTTCACAGAGCGTATACCCAATACGATATTACTTCGATTTGCATGAACTTATAGATGGTTTTTATAAATGGTCGCAGGTCCATTGTCTGTTATGGATTCAGTCCTCGTAAATAGAAGGTATACACACCATCAAGGTTTCAAAGTATGAATGACCAGGCCTTTATAGGGTTCTAAATTATTTAAATCTAACCTCAAGTGTACACAACTACATACCACAGATTCCACCAATTCATTATTTATTGAACACTCAAAACAAGGCACTTGTTATGTATATTTCCAAAAATTTAAATGCCTGAAGAAAACAATGTAACAGTGTAATGCCCTAATATAATTGAAAATTCTGAAATTAGGGGGGTAAAAACTTTAAAACTACATGATTATTAAGAGTTGCACTGTTTGCGGTTTTTATGGCTGGCACCAATTTTTAATTGACTTTAATTAAGGACTTTGGATCCTTTAACTATACCTTAATATAGACAGACTTTCTGGTGAAACAGTACTATATTAAAGTTTCCCTAAGAAGTCACTATGTGCTACTTTTACAACGAGCATCCCTCAAAAACACCGAAACATCCTTCAGGAGTACAACTGTGACTTGTGCACATGCATCAAGTTGTTGAATTCAAGTGTTGAGATAAGCAAGCCTTTGAAACATCATATTGACATCAGTACACAATTAATGTTGTAATCGGACTCAAAATTACCTAAAATTTTCTTAGTCCTAATCAGCAAATGGGCTTTACTGGATTTAAAAGTAGGGGCAAACTTTTGATATCCACTGTTTGTGTTAGTTGAGGGTAATTGTGTCCAGTAATATTGAAACTATAGTCAAAAATCTGTACACAAAATCTTGCATCTGTTATCAAAAAGGAACCTATCAAAAGTTCAACCCTTGACTGCGTATTTTTACCATCACATGGTGTTGGGCTGTCAAGTCTATTCTAAGCTGAACTGAGTTTGGTTGTTGATCACTGCAAAGAAACAAAGAAAAATTTAGATTGTGACGACATCAGAACTGGATATGTTTCTAATATCACGCAGCCTTAATAACAACTAAATAAAGCACAATGCAGTATTAGTGAGTGGTAAAAAATGAATGTGATGTGTTACAAATCTGAAATTGTACAGACATAAGGACAAATGGTTTCCCGTAATTTCCTGGAACTCGACAGATAAAAAACAAACGTATCTACGCAGGTTGTAATGCGTCAGATGAGTTTATTTTAGACCCCAAAACTTGTCAAATGAATAGTTTAGCAAGCTAGCTAACGTTCGTATTTAGCTAACCGCTGTCAACACGCAGCATATGGACTGAATTTTAGCTTCATTGAAGCACAAACATTTTTATTAAAACGTCCCAAAGTAGAAAAAAATAATCCCACTATAAGTTATACTTGTTGTTTAGTCGACAATAATAACCTCATTCCGTCTAAGTTAGTTTATTCAGCTAGCTTTCTTACCTTTTGGGGACCAGCGTAGAAAAACAAGGCTATAAAGCAGCACAGTAGAGCCCGTTTTCGCACTGGCCAGTCCATGTCAGCATCGGGTCTCAAACCGGGACAGACTGACTGGGTGGTCCAGGGCGGCTGGTCGCTACATAGAAAATTCGTTTCTGACTTCCACAGACAGATGGGTCGAAATGTTTGCTACAGCTTTGGTAGAGATGCTTCTTCCTGAAATTACCACTGCGGAGGTTGGACTTTTGGATTCATATCCACAGGAGTGGAGGAGGGGGAACGCTATAGGCCTCTCAGCCAATGAAAACACGCCTCCACGCACCGGATGTGCTATAAAAAAGCAGCATTTACATCCGGAGCCATTTTATTCCGCAAGAGCATGCGCTGCAATTGTCATGTGCTGCTTTAGCTGAACCCTATATTTTGCAATAACTGATCTTAAGTATGTCTCTTCAGCTACTTGCATCCATATTTTGTATTAAAGCTGATGTAACGTGAATTCAAGCTTGAACAAATTACACGTACTCGCTTTGTAAATGAGCACGAGCAGCTCACGTGGCAGCAGCGTGGGCAGGCCGTGAAACACGAAGGTAAGATTTGTATACACGCTTTTTTAGGTGTTTTCACAAAACGGGGAAAATTACAGTTCATATCACGAGTGATGATATTTTGCGTGTTAGACTTCTGATATAATAATGAAGTCAATCTTTAACATCTGACATGGTTCTACTAAGAAAAGCCTGTACTCCGTCCCAATAACTAAAAACACTGAAGAATATGTGTATTCTTTCAGGAGCTGGAACCACAGATTAACAAAATAACATGGTAAGTAATGCTTATAACTCATGAATCATAATTGTCATAGGTGACTTGGGTGTTGACTTTTATTTTTCTTACAGGTTGTGGCTCATCAAATGGAAGGTGACTAGCCTGGAACTGAAGCAAGTTTCCAGTGTTTCACATAACTTTACAATGCATATTCATAATAAAGAAAAACATTCCCGTTTACCTTTGTCTGAATTTGATTTCTTTAAACCAATTTTTGCACTTTTTGAACTGGAATGGCCCCTTCCTTAGCCACTTCCAGTAGTGAAAATAAGTGCTACATTAAAGTCTTGTCATAACTGGGGTTTCTTGGCATTTTCTACCAAGATGCTCTTTTAAAGCAAGACACAAATGTAAAAGTTGCATAATCTCTACAAATGGAGAAAATTCTTTGATTTGATTCAAGAATATTTTATTGTCCTGCCACCTTGCTTGTTTGTGGTATGAGATTTGGACTTGGGTCCCAGATTAAGAAATTTACTACATAAAAAAATAATGTAATTGTGATATGTATGTGAATAAAATAAAGCAACTTATTAAATGGCATTTACAATTAAGAACCCAATCAACACCACTAAATGAAGCTCAATGGTAGAAATAAATAATTTCTTACCAAGGCAGGGAGTTTCAGAATGTTAACTTTTAGATCTGTAATTTTTCTCCTGTAGCAATTAAGCTTAAAGTAAAAATTGCTGATAAAGATTAGGCCCAATCTTTTTCCATCAGTTTTTAGATTTGGGGATGGTTTAAGTCTAAATTTGATTGGCAACCATAAACATACCAAAGTAATCTATGGTGTTGTGAGACGGTACAGTTCCACTTAAAGTTCACATTCATACATTGAATATTATTTTACTTTTTGGGGCTCTAAATGTTTTCAACGGTCTTTTTTGAGTGTCATAATGCAACAAGTTATTACAATGATTTAAAAAAAAAAAAAACTGCACAAGTTTTACTTCTTTTTCTCTACTCCACATGGATATCTGCAGTATACTTGCAGATGTCCAGGAATTACTCCTAAATGCATGCATTTTACATCCCTCAAGAAGCTTCTTGTATAATGGTGCAAGATATTTGACTAATATTCTCCTCAAAATAACATGGAATATTACACAAACATTTTAGTATTTTTATTAACCATAAAATTTGTGAAACTTCTAAAATTATGTCCAATAGCAAAATTATTTTTACTTTTAACTTGGAAGAAATAAAGTCATTAAAATACTTTTAGAAACGTGACACAAAATTTTATTGTTTCATGTTGACAATTTAAGGCAGCTGAACCAGTATATCTCCATAAACCAAACCACGCATTTGATGTTTTGCTGAATCGCAAGATGTTACGTGTGTTTGCATGCCTTGCTGCCCAAACATGGGTGTACATCTTGAATCATTTCTCATTTTTTCCCCAAAATCAAGACATTTCTTTTCCAAATAAATTGTTTTTATTGATCCACAATAACACAGAACAGTAACATTTCTGCAATATCACAGAACAGAATAGCCTGATATCTTGGTCAATGTGCAAATGAACCGCAAAGAAATGTGAAAAACAACAGGCATGTCTTAACAGACAGTGATGGCACAAGAACAGTTCATTAACTGATGCGAGAAATGAGGTGGCTCACCATGAAGGAATGTTTGATTATCTCAAAGGCACTTTCTGCCTCATTTGCTAGCCAACACACATCTATTTGAACATAAAAATACATAAAGTCACCTCTGAAGTAGACAGGAAAAGTTCCAGGGGTTTCTAGATTATTGGTGGCGCTGCTCTTTAAAGACAAATAACAGAACAGCAAATAAATGAAAACGAAACGGCATTCTTTAGCTGTATGACCGCAGACGACACTAAATAATATGGCTGATATCCAGAATGCTGCTAATTTCAATAAAACTAGATTTATTACACCTAAAACTTCCAGCTCTGTGTTGCTGCTTGAGGTTTCTGTTTCCTGCTGTACAGATAGAGTCTCACTCTCTGATTTATTCTCATTTTTTTCAATTGCAGTTGTTGAAACACTGGCTGTGCGTCACCTCAACGAAAGCAGAAGGTTTTTAACAGATTGCTTTATTTCACACCTTCTATATTCCCTTTGGCAATACAAATAGAAAATTATTACTTTTAGTCAACTCTGGGTGTAGCTTTAAACATGTTGCTCAGAAACATGTTTTCAGTGAAAGTGTTTCCTGGGAGAGCCGAGGAGTTCTTTTTATTTATACATTCAAGATACCAACAGAGGTTGAGCCATTTTGTTTGCCTCATTTCTTACAACCAGCCCATTTTAGCTCGAATTTCTATTCCATAGTACAAAGCACACATGCTGTATGACAGCATAATTGCCATGATGGATTTTACTGGACCACCTGTCTACTATGAAACCATTTATAAACCATGGATTAGTTTGCATATATGTTCCAGGCAGCAATGTGGTTTGCTGATAAAAGAATGGTATGAAAAGTGCAGTGGATCTAAAGATGTTCATACCCCTGTTGGGATTTGTGATGTAAAAAAAAAAAAAAAAAAAGGAATCGTCTCCAAATTTTTTCCACCTTCAATGTGACATTATGTACAATTTCACCGAAACAAAAAAAAGTGCAATAACTTGGTTGCAAAAGTGTGCAGACCCTGAAACTATTATTATTTTGATGCAACTTTTGATTTACAGTAGGTGACTGGTATGGGAAACCAGCCAGACAACTAATGCAATTTTATCTGTTTTTGCACCTTTTTCAAAATTATTTACCTCCAAAAGATTTGAATGATTTTCAGCCGAATTGTACAGCATAAACGTTGCATAAAAGGTGGAATATTTTTTGTATTGCAAAATCTTACACCTTTGCAATCCACTGTATGAATGATAGGTGATCGGGTCTAAGCAAAGTCCTCAAACGGGGATTTAAAAAAAAATATTTTACCCTTTGTCTTCATCAGTGGCCACAGTTCTAGCTAATCCTCATAACAGTAACAATAAGACACTCATCATTTAGCAACTTCACAGAAAAAGTTAACACTGTCCAACAATCATGTTAGGTACAGCTACACATCACAGGTTATATGGTTCCTCTTGCTGACTCAGGATGGCTATTTGTTGTGTTACAGTATCCTCCACACTTACTGGTAAGGAGGAAAAAAACATAAAAAGAATTGCACCTTTTGTTGCAGTAGCACAACATCTCTGAAAAAAATAAACGAAAAAAACCCAAACATTTAATTTGGGTACATTGTTTGGGAGGTGGGGGCAAGGAGGCGACACTTATTTACTTTTCTTCCATTAACAGTTTGCACAACCTTGCACATGGTTGATCTATAACTTTACAGTCCATTTTTAGTTTTCTGGCAGGGCACTCCAGATTTTGATAGAAAATCTCTTAGCATTTCCAGCTTCAATGGGCTGTAGAAGAGAAACAGACCCACAGTGTCACATGTCCACCCCCTTGTGTAAGAGTGGGCATGAAATGCATTTTAAGATATTAATTTTTTTGTGTCATGCCAAAACCTCATGAAATGTTTGCAAAAAAAAATAAAAAAATCTTATTAGACCAAGCACATAACTCCACATAATTATGTATATTATGACAGGACAGAAAAAGCTTCTGCCCTGCAGTCCTTTGAAACAACTGGTTGACATCTGCATGGAGTCTACCGGTTGGTACAAAGTCTTGGTAACCCCAAAATGTCACCATTTGTTGCCCTGGTTGAAGGGGGTTGGTACATGATGACAAGACATTTTCTTTCCCTCCCTTCCAATCCTACTCACAGTGTTGTGGCAAGAAATGGAAGATCATCATCCATTCTCATCTGTCACACCAACTGTTATCTCAAAAATTTAAATATTGCTCTCATTGTAGATATTGACGAATTAAGCAAAGTTGGCATGTCTTTAGTTACGCAGATAAACACATTCCTGTCACATACTTTAATGAGATGCTTTCTTGTCTTTCCCATTTTGAAAAGTACTTCAAATACATACTCTTTTGTGTCATATGTTTTACAGAGAAACCGGAAGTTTCGTCATACTTACCAAATGTTTCAAAGTACTGATCAACCTTTAAAAGTAAAATGTAAAGTGAAAAAAAGAACGTTAGTTACTTTTTTAAAGGAAGTGTCAAAAATTGTAGCACCAATTATTTTGTGAGGTTTGTTTTTCTTGCCATGTCAAATAAATGCTTTCAAATTAAGGGTTGGATTTTTTGGGAGGTTTTCAGCATGAGATTATGTAACTGTAGTAATAGATAAATGGCATTATTGTGAGATTTTTGCTCAGTTTACTTGACATTCCAGTAATTGTGGAGGTTGCTGTATTTTAGCTTGACCCACAAACCCTGCTTCATCAGACTGAACGAATACTGAATGTCAGATAAATAGATCAAAGAAATGTAGTCAGATGGTAACAGCATCACATTCTCCTTCTATTCTCCTGCTTTTATTTAAAAATAAGAGAACTCGTCATCTTGCTTTTCAGTTTTTTTGGATGATTTTTTATTTTTTTTTAACTGCTAACCGTCTATTGAAACAGTAGCATTGAAAAACAAAGAAAATAACCGTGGAGCTGGCCAGGGTTGCAGCTGCACCTTTAGTTTCCAACAGACGTTTTGGGCGTCCTGTATCACCGTGTCATAAAATGCCTGCCGCCCTACATTTGAACACCTCTCACACATCAGAGACCTCAGACTCTTCCGGCTCTGGATCCTTCAAGGCATCGTTTGTCAAAGTCAAGTTGGCATTTGAGCGCATATCCATGGCAGAGTGCATTATGGGTAGCCATATGTCATCCATGTTTGGCATCACAAATATTTTCTGCAGGAAAAGAAAGATGGTTAGCTAACAAAAAAAAAGAAAAATGAATTTTCAAATCCCGTTTTGTTGCCTCTAAAACAGAAGTTAGGAATTTTTTTTATTTTTTTTAAATAAAAAAACCAGATGCTCATCCACAACAGACAACCATGTGCAGCACAGTGGTATATTTTACTGGCGCCCTGATTGAAGGGGGTTGTACATAATAACAGCCCTAGAAGAGTCAGGCAGAGGTAAATGTAGACATGTGGTGAACATAACAGAGACTCTTAGCAGTTTGCATTCACATACCAGGCATATCATTAATCTGGTTGCGATTATTGGTAAAGAGTCAAGACAGACAGACAGCTTTTAAATGCTTCTAGAAAGCAAGAAATCCTCATCTAAATCCTTATAAATATCCCAGGAGCTGTTCTTTTTATCCTTGTGAACTAAACAATTGGACTCTTGAGTTTGGAAAATTGAGTTTTGATTACCTGGAACTCCTGATCCAACTTCTTCTCGATCCACTCCGTCACATGAACCAGAGTGACTTCTCTCTCACCCAGTTTGGGTCGTGCTTTCAGCTCCAGATGGGGAGGTCTCCGAAAACCGTACCTGAAAATCAATTGGACATATTTTTCTTGCCACAAGTTGTTAAAACGTCTAGGTTACAAGATCTTTGACTGACTTTTCGTATCTATTGATCTAATCCCAATAAAATACCTAGTGTATTTTATTGGGATTGTATGACTAAGAGTGATGCATAATACTGAATTGGATCAAAAACAATGCTGTTGTTGTTACAGTAGCATTCATATTTTGTGAACGTATGTGTGCCTACAGGTGTCCAGCAGAGGGCACACTATTATGCTCTTATGCTAGGACTCCCACTCAATCCCAGCCCACAATAACCCATTTTTTGGTGTGCTCCTGAACATACCATATCCTGTCCGTAGGGGGAGGTGGGATGTTGACAGCAAGCGTCCCCCTGCACTCTTGCACCTCCACAGTGAGCAAGAGGGGTGTGTTAGACACCTCCTCCATCTTCTTCTTGATAAACTCTGTCTCTGTTGCCTTTTGGAAGTACTTGGACTTGGCTATCTTGTCCACAAAGCGCATGATCTTGCTGGGTCTGTGGCCTCCTACATAGCTACAAGGGCAGAGGATGGAAAGAGAGAAGACGGAGGAGGGGGGGTTTAGAAAAGGAGTGAGTCAGGTTCATCATTTATTCATAACAGCATCTCCTGCTACTCAGCACCCACAATGGTGATGGGGAGGGGACCGGGTGATACATTAAATCAGCAGCAAGCCTTCAAACCTGTAGGGAATGAGTTGGTGAATGGACCTGGAGTGCTTTAAAACATCACTGTTGATTTAAATCTGAGCAATTTTTAATTCAGATTTGTGTCCATGTCTCCCGTAAAGAGACACTTGCTCACCCCTCTGATGCAGGCAGATTGGGTTTGTCACTGAGCAGTTCAGGGGGATCCTCCTCATCTGATGAGCCAGCACTGGATGACTCCTCATCGCTGTCGGCCAGACAGTACGTCCGTGGCCTGGACCTGTCGCGGCAGCATAAACATACAGTGACTGTTTGAAGGTCAGACCATGATAGCTTCACACAAAACAGTTTTGGACACGACCCACTTCTGTTTAATGAATTGCAACTAAAATAAATCCCTAGAGGTAAAATTCCACTGATCCAAAGTAAAAATCCAAAATGTCCAGTGCAAAAAACAAAAACACAATATATTGTTTCGTTGACAGGCAGTTGTAGGCATCCATTCCCAAACTCACCATTCATTGGACAAATCCATGAGTGTAGGCGTCCAAAAGAGGGGATTAGTGTACAAAGAGAGGAGGAGGAGGATGAAGAGTCAACACGAAAAAGGTAGGAATGGTGAAAAACACACAATAGCAAATATGGTCCTATGCAGATCTGCAGAGTTAGCATCCAGTTTGTTTAGGGCTTGGACTTCCTATGGCGGTTTCAATGGTAACTTTCTTTTTATCACTCCTCCATAAGGACAACATTTGTAGAGTGTACATATAATAGCTGCCCTGTAACAATTATTGCACATTAGCTCTGGATCTCAGTCATTTGGCTGTCTTCTGAATGCAATTGATTGCAAAAAAAATGTATTAAAGGAGGATAAATGCATGTAAATGCAAAATTTCCTAGACTTTTTGCGTAAATTGAGTAAAAGTAAACAAATTTGTTCCATTTCACAATATACTTCACTTAAACTGTCACATATAATACCAGTAAAACACATTGAAATTAGTGGTTGGAAAGTGCCATGCTCTCTTAAAGTTAAAAGTTAAAATTGTAAGTAAAACTCTCACCATTCTTTGCCATGATCCCCGAGTCCTTCGCCTTCTTTCCCCAGGCGGGCCAGGTTCAGCTTGGTTTCTAGTGTCATGAGGAAGGAGCCTGTGTAGGAGACTTCCAGATCAAACCAAAGACCTGGAAGGAGAATGAGGGAAAATGCAGAAAACATCTGGTAATCAAGCATTTACCAGATGCAGAAAGCTTTACAATTGTCACTCATTAAAATAAGACAGACTCTGATATGCAATTGCTGTAAGGCCTTTAATAGATAAAGGGAAGAATGACCATTCCTATTAAAAACTGTACAAAAGCTCTGTGGCATTATGCTTATCGTTAGGTGGGGGGGGATAATAATTCACATTTTAATACCTGCTGCTTGCTCAATGAGTCCTCATTTCTGCAGCAAGTAACAAAATTATTTTATTTAGCTAATCTTCCTGTGTTTTGTTTTCTCAGCCTTGCAGATATTGCGGAAATAAGGCTTAGATGAAAGCAAGTCGTTCATATTACACTGTCAGCATTTATGTTGCTTCTCTTGACTGAGTTCAACAAAACCTGAACATTTTTAACATTTGCTAACAATCCTGTGCGCCCTGTTACTTAAAAACTCAATTTCTTGGTCATAGCTGTGGCTAAGGGTGGCAGGAGGAGTCAGCATTTCAGTGAAGGATCAAGGGATCCAAGATGAGAAGTTTAATTACTGTGGCTTTATATTGCACAGCACACAAACAGGCAGGACTACAGTGGAGGCAGGATGTCTTAATCCACTAAGATGAAAAGTTAAAAAAAAAAGAAAAAAAAAAGCCTAAACGTCGAGAAAAATAACATATCTACATTGCATTATAAAATGTAATGTTGATATGTAATGTATCTTAAACCTTTCAGCATTTTGTCACATTATAACCACACATTTTAATGCTTTTTATTTGTATTTTGTGTGGCAGAATCAACACATATGAGTGCGCAAATACACTTCTAACATTTGTGGCATACATATGTATTCTACCCCATTTACTCTCTAATCCTTAAATCTAACCTGATGCAGCCAGTTGAAGTCTAGTTAATGAAGAGTGACGCAAGTGTAATTTTACATCAGCATAAATTCAGATTGTCTGGGAAGGCCTCTGAAGTTTTTTTTATAGAACATCAGTGAACAAACATCTTGAGAACCAAGGAACTCGGCAGACAGGGCAGTAGAAAAATTGTGGAGAAGTTTCAAGCAGGGTTAAGTAATAAAATGATATGACAAGCACAAAACATCTCACAGAGGACTGCTCCTGCAAAAGAAAAGAGTTATCAAGCCATAGCTGTCCACCTACACTAATGGACAAGGCAAAGAGAGCATTAATCATAGAAGCAGCCAAGAGGCCCATGATTATTCTACAGAAGATACAGAGCTCTACAGCACAGGTAATGAGATCTGTTGACAGGCTAACTATTGATCACACAAAATTTGGCTTTTATAAGAGAGTCAATAAGTAAACAATTGTTGAAAGATGGAGGAAGTGCCATTTGTAGTTTTACAACACGTCATGGTGGGGGTGTGGGTGCACAGCAAATGTGTGAAAGGTGTTCTGGTCAGCTGAGACCAAAACTAAAGTTTTTGGTAGGCATTGAAAGTGCTATGTGTGGGGGCAAACTAAAACACCCTCACCATGCTGAAACATGGTCGTGGCAGTTTGATGATGTGGCATGTTACACAACTCACCCCATCGGGGACAGGACGTTGGTCAAAGTTGGCGTAAAGATGTATGGACATAAATACAGGGGAATATTGAAAATTAAAAAAGTCACAACTACAATGGAATAGCTATTGCATGGTTTAGATCAAAGCACATTCCTGTGTTACAGTGGCCCAGTCAAAGCCCAGACCTAAAACCAATAGAGAACCAAGAATGACCTAAGCTGTTAGGTAGAAAGATCAATAAAAAGAATTTCAGGAAATTGCAGCAAAAAGTTGTTCTATAACACATCATCTCTGGTGTGCAGATTACAAAGGCAAGCCACACTTTTCAGGTGTACAGTAAATAAATAATATAAAAACCACATGTCTGGTTTCTTCTTCCTCACATGTCTGAACTACTTAGTGTAGTCATAAAAATAATACGTCCCCTACCTTGGTGGTCCACTGAGGGTTTGGAGGCACGGAGGATCTTAGGAACTGAGAATCCCATGTCCAGCTCCGTCAAAGTCAGCTCATTCATTACATATGGCAGCTGAAGCACAGGGGCCAAATTAGGAGATTAAGAGGTGAAAAACAGACATCAACACGATTTACAGTCACACAACTGCTTGTAGAGTTTTTATATGAATTGCTTCTGCTTGTTAGGGTAATTTATGCGGACTTGTGGCACAACTCACCCTGATTTTACTGAGCTTCATTTGGATCTTTTTGGAGACAACATCGGCCCAGTACTTCTCTCGTAAGAAATCCCAGAATATCCTCCCCAGAAAGGTGTTGACCCAGGCCTCTGGCTCTGCAGCCTCCTCTGAATTCCTAGGTAACTGAAGGAGATGCACACATCAGCTTTCGTCTTCTTAATACAAGGTTGCCAGCACATCATCATTCTCCTCCATGGAGACAGTACCAGTCTCGGCTGTCTGGCTACCTCTGCAGTTTCTCCTTGCAACCCAGCTCCACCTTATCAAACTGCATCTGATCATGTCTTTGTTTGTTGTTGCTTCTCTGCTGCCTCAAGCACTCTATGTTGTGTGTGAAAGGGCAGATAGCTCTCCCTAAAAGGCCATATGGCTGAATTTAAAAGGGTTAAACATACCATGTGGATGTATAACAAACAACATATGGCATCAAGCAGCAACAGACAGCACCTATGAGCAGTGAAGTGACCCTGCTAACCATTTTGATAACCCTGCCACCCTCTGTTTCCAGCATGCTCTTGGAAAATGTTACAGTGACTTGTTCCCAAGAGAATAAACCCCAAAGAAACCAAAATGTCATACAAGAAACCAAAACTGAATTGAGATTGTTCACATTACAAACAATAGAGCTTAATGAATTTTATTGAAACTTTATGTGAAAAAATGGTAGTAGTATATTGTTTAAAACTTGTAGATAAAGAATACATGAGTCCCGTCAACAGATTGCCAAGTGGAAACATGAAGAAAAAGGTCAGATGTGACCAAAATGAAACTTTTTATTGGTTATTTGCAAAACACTGTTTGGTGATGAACTAACACTGAAAATAAAATAAAAAATAGTTAAGTGTCACTCCATATTATTACTTCTCTCTTTACTGTGGGCATTCAACAACTTTAATCAAATATTAACTTCAACATCAATACTCATTTGTGGTTTATAGCTATATTTAATGCTTACACTGAGCATAACAAAAGTAGTTCCCTTTAGCTAAACTTGCCACTAAAAAAATGTGTTCAGGGTGCAGCTAAACATTATTTTGTTTAAGAGCTTGTGCAGTCATCAAACAGTGATGTCCTGGGTGAGAAGCCACATTGCCCATAAACAATCACGACTCAAAAACACTTTCTCCAAAAGAACAAAAACCAAGTCAAAAATTTACCTTCCAGCAGGATAATAAGCCTGAAATACAACCGGAGCTACAATCAAATGGGTTAGTTTATAGAATGCATTAGAATGACCTAGTAAAAGTTAAGTTCTAAATCCATTTTGTAATCTATGGCAAGATATGGACAACTGCTGTTCAGAGTTTCAATCTACAAGCTAACTCCAAACCTGACTGAATTTGAGCAAAAAAGATGAGACAGAATTTCTAACTCTAGATGTGCAGAAAATGTGGAATAGTTCAAGGGTTGTCAAGAGTTTTGCAAAGCTCTCCATTTCAATCTAACTTATTTAGAGCAAAATGTCAAAGCAGGACAAAAATACTATGAAAGCTGGACACACTGGGAACCCCATTGGTCTACTTGTGGGGAGCCCCCGAGCAGATGTTCTCACTAGGCATTTTCATTTTCAAATGAACCCATCATACCTTTTTGGTAGCTTTAGGGCTGCTCTCAGGGGTGTGCCCGGGGCTGTCGACAGCTGGCGGGCTTCCGGGCGGTGCCTGGGGGTTAACGTATTTGGCCATGTAGATGCTATAGTCCAACAGCATCTTCTGCTTCATCCCCCCAGCTGAGCCACTGGAGAGAGAGGCGGGGGTCTCTCTGTGCCGAGGCTGAGACAGCTCCTCCTGGCTTCCCCTGCTGCTGCCCCTGCTGTCAGCCTCAGGGCCTCCGGCCGACTGGATGCTGCCACTGCGGCTGTGAGCAGACAAGAAGGCTGGAAGAGGCGGAAGGAAAAAGCGGAATGTAATGGAAACATAGGAAGCAGAGAACTGTGATACAGTTTAGGCATCAGGAAGAATTATTCCTTCATTCATTATTAATTTCTTAAAGATTGTGAGAAAGCTTGACTGATTAGCATCTCTTTTGTATTCCTTATTCACAATGCACTGCAGCACAATATTAGCATAATCTATTTATATTACCTCAGAAACAGCACGTATTTAAATCATCTACAGTAATTGAGTCCAACTTGTTCTGCTTACATCACTGGACTCAGAAATGCTATGCATCTTTTTGTATGAGGTCTTATCCTTAAAGGCTTATATCTCACTGAGGAAACCAATGCATTATATGCTACTCCCCTGTGCATGTAATCCTGCTGACCCTTTCACACTCTGCTGTTCACTCAGTTCAGGGGATTGGTAGTCCCTAAGCTGAGGCTTACACACAGATCTGATTGCAGTGCAGTTACATGCTCAAAATAATGGTGATTCTGACTGTGGGGAGTGCTTAGGAGAAAGATGGATAATCTAAAATACTCCACTGTGCATGTCATGCATACGCCTCAAGAGCTGTGACCGTGAAGTCATCTCACCACTCTTGCAGATGCCAGACAGGCTGCCACCTCTCCCCTCCGACTTCATCTGGGATGCCTGAAGAAACCTCCGAAACCATTCCTCCTTTTCCCGACCGGTCCTCCCAAACAAGTAGATTGTCAGATCCCCTCCTCCGGCGGTCGGCCTTCTCTGCTCCTCCGCTGAAGTGCAAACTTCTGCTTTTTCAGCTTTGTCCGTTCGTTCGAGCTTCTCACCCAGTCCAGTGGTTCTCTCGTCCCCAGCTTCAGATCTTTCTCCCTCTGCTTTTGACATGAAGTCCTCCTGTTTTCCCAGTTCAATGCAAATGGGATACTTCTTGTTCCAAACCCTCTTCCTAGCCAAACTCTGGGGCATCAGGTAGATCTGTTGAGTTGGGAGTGAAATAATTTAAACATACAGGTTAAAGATTTTTGGACACTTGAATGCCTATTTTTATATACTCAAGTTTTTGCATACAGGTAGGGTTCTAAAGATGAACTGGGTCTTTTTATGTCCCCCTCTGATATTTATGTTGAATTAAGTTTTCTGTAGGATTATCTGGGTCATCGTCAACTAATGACTGATGTTTTCACTTTTGAATGAAGTGAAACAGTTAAATTATAAATAATCATTTGATGAGGGACACCTATTTTGAAAAAGAGGTCCAACCAGGTTTTACAGATACATACTTTATCCAACCTGGCTTTGCTGGGTTTAGAAGTCTCGGATTGAAAGAAAGACTTTTTTTCTAGCAAGACTCTCGGGCTCATTTTGGGACATTGCCAGGCTTTTCCAGCTCAGAAGGAATATAAAGTTTCTCCAGCAGATTCTGTGTATCCTACCATTGATACTGCTCATATCAGATCTTGTTTTTGAAACATGATCATAGAAATCAGTAAAAAAAATATAAATTTAAAATACATTTCTAAGAAAACATAAATCCTACAACCTAAGTGTTCAAACACATTATATATTATTGTTTTATGGGCTCATTTTAAACCTTTAAATGTGTTTATTTTCTGGTTTTGACTGCCTTTTAAAGACAGTCATTTTAAACCTTTAAATGTGTTTATTTTCTGGTTTTGACTGCCTTTTAAAGACAATCATTTTAAACCTTTAAATGTGTTTATTTTCTGGTTTTGACTGCCTTTTTGAAGGCAGTCATTTTAAACCTTTAAATGTGTTTATTTTCTGGTTTTGACTGCCATTCCTGGGCCACAGATGGGTCGAGCCAATGGAAATCACATTTCTCGTTTAAGCGTTTTCATTCTGACCTCTATTGAATGAAAACTTAAGGCTTCTAGTGCCTTCCTGGGTGTTCAGTCAGATGACTCTGTGTTGAGGCCTAGTAAAATTTGAATTACATCTAGTTTTTAACAAAGATCTGTTCTACATTAAGTATCACTGTGTGCTTAAAGCTTTGTTCCATTTTATTGCTTTTTAGTTTGCTGCTGTTTTAAAACTCCCGCTTGTAATGTTTATTTTTGTGTTCTGCCTTTGCTTAAATCAATATAAGCTGAACAAAAGTTGTTTTAGTTGTACAATGAATTTTATTTCTAGATAAGACATTAAAATGAGTAGATTCAGCAATGATTTCAGCCAGCTAGTAAACACACAATCAGGTGAAAGCAAATATGAGGCAACTTGCTTAGTGTTACCATCTGTTGTGCTTGTAATCCAACACAGAAACAAATTGGACAATAAATATTTCATGTCTTCTTGCATGCAGACTCATGCTTTAAATCATTTAAAAAATAAATAAAACCTATTTTAATAAATAGCATGCCTCCATAAGCACCTCACCCTGCTGTCGGTCAGATCGTAGATCTTCTGACTAATGTAGGTGACGTCAGGTTTAGGCTCGTTGTGTGCGGCACGGCGGGAGATGTTCCTGTTGGGCTTGGAAAGACGCAGAACAGAACCCTCCAAGCGGACGTAAACAGAGTGGGTCAAGGTGGCGTGGTACATCTCTGGGTCGTAGCTCTGGATCTCATTCATCCAGCCCTGCAGGTTACAGGGCGAGAAGGTTGCTATAACAACCAATACTGGAAACAGCTACAAACAGAAAGACACTCTTGTAGGTGCAAGACATGAATTCTCTACTACAAAATCAGAACAGATTCTTTTGTGACACATAATATAAAAATATTGTCATAATCGTTATTCAGGCTTAGAAGAAAAATAAAAGAGAAACTTTATTCCTCCTGCTGCTGCTTCTCTATTCTGATCGCTGTCGGCTCCATCATCAGGCATCATGTTTAACATATCCACAGAGCTCCTGTTTTGGAACAGCTGTGCCCTTTAGCCACGAGGCTCTCCTTTGCAACAAGCTTGGCACCTACAAGTACACATGCTTACATAACTTTATCGAAGAACTAAGCATTTCTCCACGTACTCTCTGCAGAGTTCAATGGGTTTGACTAAGAATCTAAAAATAATTGCAGTGACATCAATATTCTATTGCAACTTTTATGAGGATGGATACAATTTGATTCTTAGATTACCACTGCACACACAAAAAGATTATTTATTTAAAATATCAGAAGGGATGTTTGTACTTTCCGAGACAATGGCAAGGGAAAGTCCAAAATTTGAGCTTCTGAGGAATTACAGTTAATCCTGCTATTAATTTTGTGGGCAATCACCACACCAAATGTCCAAAAACTGTAGATCAACATCCAATTAACCCAAGATTTGAAATAAAAGCACAGGGTGCTTCGAATGTGCTGCACTGAACAAATTGTTCGGGACAGCAGGAGTCAGTACTGGTAAAATATTGTTTATCCACAGTTGAAATAAAAGCAGCGGAAATCATTTTTCATCTAAACAGATCTGAGCTTAGCTATGCAAACATCTGAAAGCTTACGCAGCAAGATGTTATCTTAAAACTGCCCTGAAATGCTGCTTGGATGGTAAAACTTGACTTCCTTTGTAGTTACACTCAAAACAAAGACAAGACGATCTTCTAAAATCCCTGCCTAGACAAATCCTTCAAAGCAGGTTTTTAATTTTCATACGATGTCCCTTTGATTACTTTGTTTCCCCTATCTGACTCTGTGGCGCTTTGTTTGACTCTCACCTTGAATATTCCTGGTTCTTTGACATCCAGCTGGGGAACATTTCGCTGGTCTTTCCTCCATCTCCTTGTTCTGGTCCCTGATGAGGAGCATCGAGGAGCAGACAGCCAAAGGACCAGCAGGGCCAGCATGAACCCAACTACTATCCCATGTAACACAGAACATACACATGGAGGCACTGGAAGGACTAAGTACAAATACAACAACTGTGTTAAGAAGATGAGGCCAGTCACAGGCACATTCTCCAGTTCTTCCACCAGTCCTTCATCTTCTGCATCCAGTTCACTACCCAAACCAGTGCTACCAGTATGAGGCTGCTGAGACATGGATCGCTCACCATCTGGTGTCTCAGTATCTGTACACAGCTCAAAGTCCTCGCTGTACAGTTCACAGAAGTCCTCATCTTCCTGTCGAGCGACAAGGGCTGACATGGAGCAGCGTCCCAGAGTGAGAGAGGGAGACCTGTGGAGAGTAGATGACGAGGCCTGGGTGAGAGCTGGTGCAAGAGTCAGTGATGGGAAAGAGAAAAAAGACGAGTCGGGGCCCTTTTCCGTAGGAGTCTCCTCTTCTTCCCCTTCAGCCCCCTCTTCTTTGATGCTATAGTTGTTGTTAGCTTCTGTATGTCCATTTACCGCAGTCACGCCACTGAGCTCCGATGCACTGGAGGAGAGTGACTTGGCCCGATGAGCGGCACTCCCAGCAAGCCCCACACCGGACTCATCCCCAATAATTTTACTAAAAAGCTGCAAGGGATCTGACATCACCTCTGACAACCGCCTCTTGGTGTCTTCTATCCTGGCCTCCACCTCCTGGACCTTAAAGAAAGATCTCCCATCTGGGGACATAATAGGCGAAGAAGGTGCTGTTTTGGAGTCTCCGCCTGCTTGAGTGACTGCGACAGGGCAGGAAGACAAACGAGGCTGGGAGAACTGCTTGAAAAGCTGCATGTTGCGAGGCGGAGTGCGGTGGGTTGGCTGTGTTTGCTGGTGGTGAGAATGGTGCTGAAGAGGCCCTTCGTGATGTTCGCCCTTTGAAGTGTCCGTGGAGAGGGACTTAACAAAAGATTTCATTAAGTGTCTGTGTCTGGCATGTGGGGGTAAGACAGTAGCAATTACAGGAGCAGTTTCTCGAGAGTCGACATCATTTGACAAAGATCTAACAAGGCTGAGAAAAGGCTTGGAAGAGGAAAGGGCTGCAGATTTACAAGGAGAAGAAGAAGTGGAACTAATCAAAGGGGGTTGGGCTGGTCGATCGGATGCCCAGGAGGAGCTGGCAGGAGAAGTGGAGCTCAGGTGGGAGTGAGTTGAAACAGGGTTAACAGTCATTGCAAGAGAGGGTGTGTGTGGATGCGAGTCCAACGGCTGTGCAGGAAGGATGGCAGATGAAGCGGGCAGTAGAGATCCAGAAAAGATCTCCGCATCAACAGACTCCAGCCCTAGCTCCTCTTCTGCCTCCAAGCCTTTGGCAAGAGATTGGCCATCAGTCCCTGTGCTTTGGCTTTGAGGTCCTGCAGCACCATCGAGAACAGATTTAGCAGCAGCACATTCAACGGATAACCCATAGAGTTCTTCTTCCTCATCTTCCTCCTCCTTTCCCAGAGCGGAGAAGTGGATGGTGATAGTGTCACGAGAGTGGGAGCGCTGCACCTGCAACTTGGGTCCTGGTGCATGACGTAGAGGAGTGTCAGCATGCTGGCCACTTCCCTTTCTGCTGTTGCCGTGGCTGCTCATCATCACCCTCCACAGGGCTCACAGCCTGAAAGAGACATAGGGAGATAGCAACTGTTAAGCACCAAAAACAGCTTCAAAGATGAATAAAAGTAAGGAGCATTGAGAAGTTATGGTGGATGTGGTAAGATTCCTAGAGTCCTTGAGCTCCCTTCATCTTAAGATGAAGATGAAGAGTATGTCTGTGTTCCCCGACCCATTAGGCCTCATTATAAAAAGATGAAACTGGCAGGCTAGCTCTGTATGGGGTGTTGTATGTAAGATTACACAGTAAAAAGAAATTAACAGCAATATTTTTGGTTTATTTAAACTGCCAAAAAAATGCAGGTGTTCATTTTTCAAAGTCATATTTTTGACATGTTCTTCATAATTCACAAGCTAAATATTTAGCTTGTGAATTAAATATTTAGTTAGGAAGCTGAATGTTTAGTTTCAAACTAAAAGTTTAAGTCTGAGCTAAATATTACTTTAAAACTAAATGTAATAATTTAAATATTTTCCAAATTAAACATTTAATTTTCAAGCTAAATATTTAGTTCATAAAATATTTAGACTCATTTAGCTATAATGCAAATTAGCTTGCTGATAAGCGGAAGTGGAACATCAAAATAAAAGCTGAGTTTTGTAGACCCCTGTATAAACTCTGCTGCTGGTTGAAAGGCTTCAGTAGTTCAAGTAAGTTTTTAAAAATATAATCAATTCTTTACCTCTTGACATGTCCGACATGTTAGTTGAAAGCATAGGACGTGCCTCTTTATCTGACATACAGACAGTTGTTTACTGAAACCACAATTGCTGCTATTGTTTCAGTAGCAGCAGCTTCTCCATCAGCAGCTGCCAATGTGATGAAGTCAACCAGAACACTTCCGGTTCATGTTCGTTTCACCCTCTGCTTTAACAACGGTTTTACACAAACAATATGTTGTTTTATTTCATATAAATTATTCTGATTTATGAATGAGTACTAGGAGGTTTTAAACTTCGATAACCACTCTCAAGCAAATTAAGAGTGAATAATAATTCTAATCTGGTAAAACAAAAATATCCATGACAGATTTACGGAAGTGGGCAAACATCCAATTAAAAAATACTAACAGGCACACATATGACAATTGGTTCATCCGTTGATCCACAACCTTTTAGTTTTTAAAGACAACTACAAGCAAAACTAACCATAGGACATGATGTTGCAACAAAGTGGCTGTTCAACAGTAAAAAAGTATTCACTGGATATTCTGAGTAAAGTTGGAACAAAGTCATTTGTCATGCAAAGAATTTGCAAAATGAAGCCGTTTTTTCATACTATTTTATTACGCCCATTTATTCTTCCACATTGTATAGAGTCCATCATCCTTGGTTAACATTACACATGTGCACAAAGAGACACACACTCTGCAAACAAGCCTGTGGCTTTCAGGCTTTTGGATTGAAGATAGAAATGGTTCGTAATGGAAGAAGGGGGAGGGACGGAGCAAAACAACATAGCAGTTAGCTCTTGTGATTGCCTGCATTTCGGAGAAAGCCTCAGCACCCCTTGGGGGCTCTCTGGTTGGCACCGCATCTAGAGAGATTGTATTTTCCCTGGGTGAAATAACAGAGCATTTGACTTTCCCCGTCAACCTTTCAACTCTATTGTGGTACAATGGGGTTTTCTGCACGTGCATGTTTTTATTTTGGTATGGCTTTGCTAAGGGCAGATCAGACAGAATGAAAACGAGGAAAGGGAAGATTGGTCAAGAAAAGGCTGAGGGGGGTTGAGGAGTCATCAGAAGACCTTTCATGGACAAACCTCTTAAGAGAAATTCTAAGAAAGGCAAGGGGGAAAGCAATGACCAAGAGAGAGAGAGAGAGAGAAACAAGAGAGGCAAAGATGTGTGCAAATAAAGGACAGGGGAATAGACAGAGGAGACAAATGGGCTGGAAGACAGGGCCACAGAGATGGAGGTGGTTGTTGTGGTGTCTGACGCCTGAAGGACAATTTGAAACATGGAGAAGGTTGACAGGGTGAGCAGAGAACGACGGTTTCAAGCTTTCCTGGAGTCAAGTTCAGCAGGGTGCAGTGAAAAGACAAATGAGACACAGCTTTGCCCACCAAATCAATGTAAATACAGGGTTCTGATGAGTAAATATCCCTTTAAGAAAGTGGATAAACACAATTTATAGCATGGGCCTCAATGTTTCTGCTGATTTTTTTTAACTGTATATTGATTTCTTAAGATGTATAACATATTTTGTAGTTTATATGACATCTTCTCTATAAGTATTACGTACTGGCTAAAAGTCTTCTATAAAGGCCACAATCATCATTAGAAGAAATACTCTTTATGTTTGCTGGCTCACCCGCAGCTTTAGTTAGTCCGTGTTTTCAAAGCACCACTTTCATTAAAAGCTTTGTGTTTGTTTTAGCTGCCTGTGGATGAGAAGGAGACAATTGGAGAGCAGCAGAGAGGAGAAGAGACTGGCAGCGAGACAAGGCTCATCCAATTAATCAAAGCAAGCAGGGCCGTTCTAATCAGCTAAAGCCAGAACCCGGGAGACGAGAGAGAAAGGGAGGGAGGTTAAGGCAGCAAGGTAGAAGAATGATATACGAGACTGAAAGACTCTATAAAAGAAAGGTGACTATATTAGAGATTTGGGTTCAGGAAGAAAAAAAAATGGAAAAGAAGGAAATAAAGCTTTGTAAGGAGTACTTTGCAAAGTAACCCAGAAAATTTCTATATATAATATCCATTCCAACACCACTGCTAAAAATAAATTCAAAACATATTATTTACTACTCTAGTTAAGAGAATGGGCTTACTAAAGCAGAAATGGAAATGTATTTTCTAAAGCAGGGTTCTTCTTCTTCTTCTTGTTGGATGTATTGGAGGTTGGCAACAAACTTTTAGTAGCATTACCGCCACTTACTGGTATGGAGTGTGGTTCATGATGGTCTATCTATTTATAAATATATATAAACTCCTCCTCCTCCTCCTCCTACTACTACTACTAATAATAATAAATAAATAAAATAAATAAATCCTTCCTATACATATAAATATAAATATTTATACATATCTATACTCATACACACACGCATACATACTTATATAAATTTATATTCTACCCATCTATATCATGCACACATTCACAAACACACCTACTATAATCAAATTCTATGAAATAATTTAGTTTTCTTTAGAAATCGAATAACTATTTGTTTATGTTTACTCCCCAAATTCTTCCTCAGAATATCTAATAAATTAACCTTTTCCTTAATACATTCAAACTCTCTCCTCATATGTCTTCTCTCTCTTTCATACTTATGGCATTCTAATATAAAATGTTCTATTTGTTTCATATTTTTCACAGTAATCAGATTTGCCAGTAGTATGCTTTTGTATTTTAAAAAGTCTATTATTAAGTCCTGTATGTCCAAATTTTAACCTTGTTATCACTCTTTCCTCCTTTCTATTTTGTCTTCCATTTCTTCTTTCTCCTACCATCTTCTGAATTTTATAAAACCATCTTCCTGTTTTTCCTTCATCCCACCTTTTTTGCCATTTTTCCATCAGTTTTTCTTTACCAATACTCTTTCCCTCGGATTTACTTGTTTTAACTGTAAAACTAATAGAATTTTGAATTGCCCTCTTTGCCATTTCATCTGCCCTCTTGTTTCCTTCTACCCCAATATGTGCTGTAACCCACACAAATATAACTATCAAACCCATATTTTGTATTCTGAATAATGTAAGAAATATTTCTAATAAAATGTCCATCCTACTATCTGATTGATTATATTTTAAACTTAATAATGCAGAACTATAGCAGGGTTGCCCAAGCGCAGTCCTCAAGTGCTACCATCCTGCAACTTCTAGATGTATCCCTTATTTAACACACCGGGATCAAATGAATGGCTCGTTACCAGGCCTCTGCAGAGCTGGGTTACTGCTGGGGAGGGAATTCAGGCTTTTGGCTCAGTTATTTTATAGCAGGAATGCACCTAAACGTTGAAGGATAACATGTATATGTTGTTGTAATTATTGTGGGCGAATAGAAACAGTATTTTAGAATGAAATAAGTATATTCGTGAAAGAAATGTGTTAATTAGAAACTTAAATAAGAATAAAAGTAAATCAGATACAAGAGAATTGCTTCAAAAGCCACCTTGGGATATAGTTTTTAGCAGTATTTTAGTAAGAACGGGTATTTTGGGAAGAATATAGTAAATAAAACATTTGATCCATACTTAAGGTGGTGGTAATGCACTGTAAGTTGTTTGCCAACCACCATAAAAAAAGAAGAAGAAGAAGAAAGTTGCAGGATGGTAGCTCTTGGGGACTGGACTTGAACAACCCTGTTTTATAGTTTGTCCAGCCATTCTGTGCACCAAAAAGGAATGAGCTCCACACTGATGTAACTGAGAGCCTTTCCTAAAGCAGTCTGTTTATTTTATCTTTTATTGTTAAATGAACCAAATCGGTACATGAACCTGAGAAAAGCAGCAACATGTCTGGTTTTATATGGACCTAATGTTAGTCTCTCTTTGATGGTCTCTCTTTGCGTAAATCTTTACATGTATGCAAGAAAAACTAATCCATCAATCTGTTGCACATTTTCTGCTGTGTTTTAAATCGATGTTCTACTGATGAAGTTTTACTTTTAAAGTTAAATTAAGCCTGCAGAGTCAAAGATGTTTATACATACATGCATAAGAAACTTGTCTTAAAGGTTGTAACCTCATGAATATTCACTCTCACTGCATTTAGATGGAGGTAGGCCTGTCACAATAACAAATTCTGGTGGACTATAAATTGTCCCAGAAGTTATTGTGATAAACAATTATATTGTTTTGAGATTTATTGATGAAACCGCAGGCAGATGTAAAAGGTGTACAAACAAAAAAGAAACAAAAACAGAGATACAAAATATTTGCTCGATACCAACAATTTTCTCAATCTTGCATGGCTCTTCTGTCAGTTTGGTCCAGAACAGAAGTCACCAAAATCGGAACAAATCAAAGAAAAAGAAAACAGGCTGGGCAACAACCGGAAAAAAGGGAAGTAATAATGACACAACATTCTATGCACCTGCACATAAAAGGGTAACAAAACAAAGGTGGAAAAGCCAAGAGAACTATTACAATGGCAACATGGCAACCACAGGAAGTGAAAAAGAAGAAGAGAGTCAAAATTTTCATGATGCTGCCCATCTGTACAAACTCTGCAGGGTTTAAAAATAGCTTAGAGTGGCTGTGATGGTGCTGATCTCCTGACACCTCCATGCCCACATAAAGGACTCACTACAGGAGACAACATGTTAATAGAAAAAGCATTTCATTGCTTAGTGATGATAAAATATCCTCATTCAGAAAGCAAATCAACTTTTACAGATTGATCAATACCAAAAATGACTGAACATTAAACCACGAAAAAGGCTACAAATATTGATTGTTTCTGAAAATATTTTCTCTAAGATTTGTAACACAATAGAAACAATGGCCGGCACTCAGAGAACACACACACACACACACAAAAAAACACATGATAAGACTTTAACTTTATGAAGTTGTTTTTCTAGAGGGGATTCTCAACTATTTTAACAGTATGCAACACAGATGGCCTTAAGCTCAGGATTAAAGTGTCATAATTCTGGTTAAACTGGTATAATTGGGTAGCAAGAACCTGTACAGTGTTTTGTAAACCCACATTTTTCATTACAACCACAAACTTCAATGAATTGCGTTTAGATTTGATGTTTTGCACAAACACAGGGAAGAAAATGCATAATTGTGAAGTGAAAAGAATCTTTTTTACAAAGCAAAATCTGAAAAGTCTGGCATGCATTTGTATTCAACCTCCCATGAGTCAACACTTTGTAAAGCAACCTTTTGCTGCAATTACAGGTGGAAGTGTTTTTGGATCATGTTTCTTCCATATGTATGAACATAAATATACTGCTCAAAAAAATAAAGGGAACACTTTAAGTGTTAAACACCTGTTTAAGTGTTCCCTTTATTTTTTTGAGCAGTGTATAAATCAAGTCTTGACACAGATTTCAATTGGATTCAGGTCTGAACTTTGACTAGGCCATAATTACACATAACCATCCTCTGAGCTACACTATGCAATAATAACTTTTGTTCTAAGTTTAGTGATGTTTACCTGGTGAACATATAGCTCTGTCCATCTTTCAATCAACCTTTCTCTGCCTCCCCACAGAATAATGCTGCCACCATCATGTTTACAGGTGGTCATGGCATATTTAGTAGTTGTCTGTTTTCTGTCACACAAAGCATTTAAAGAGCTGGCCAAAAAAATTCAATTATAGTCTCATTTAACAAGAGCACCTTCTTCTACATGCCTGGTGTGACCCCAACATGATTTGTGATAAACCTCAGAAAGTGTATGTTTAGTCATTACCTGACTTGGGAGGGCACTTAGTTTCCTGGACTTTACTTAGGAAGTTTTATTTGTGAAAATACACTGCCTGCGGTGAATCCTTTCCACATGGGAGGAAAGATAGAAACCAATCCTAACACAATCCTAAATCTGGGTTCAGAACAATGAGCTTCAGCAGGCCTCAAAGGAGCACTTTGACGGTGAGCATCCATGCTATGAGTCATGGATCTCCAGCAGGACAACAATAAAAAACAATTAAACAAACAGAGATGAAGAGCACTGACAGTACTCTGCAGGATGAAGCCAGTTTTCCTTCCTCTCCAGCCGAGAATCTACCATCGTCATCACTTCAAACATCACGATGCACATGATCGGGTGGTTGCCAAGCCAACAGTGAAGCTCTTTATCTGAGTCTGCACTTATCCCTCTGTCCTCCTTTTGTTCTGTTCTCCTCACTTTATGAAAAGAGAGTTAGAAGAAGATCTGCAGTGACAGACACACAGCGTGCGCTTTTCAAATATGTTTGGATTGCAAAATAAATCCTCAATCTTAGATGAGATGGATGGAAGGAAGATAAATATTTTTACATCATTTCAGTGAATTTGGGACACACTTTCTCCAGACGACTCCCGCTCTTCACTTGCCTGTAAACACTGAGATAAAAAGGTGCTGATTTTCATCATTAGGAGGAGCTTATTTGCTCAGGAGGCGCCAAGTGGATTTCACGCCAAGTAAAAGATTTGCATTGGATATTGACACATAACCCATTTTGACAGTTTAGAGATCAAAACAGGCAAACATTCGAAGGCATTAAGAAATTTATAATCTGTGTAACTGCTGCTGATGAAACCCAAACAGCTTCAGGGTTTTGGTTTTAGATGTAATCCATTCAATTGCATAACACACAGAGGAAGGAAAAAGAAAAACAGGAAAACATCAAATGTGTGTGTGGATTTACAGAATGACAAGAATAGTTAAATATGTTTTTGCCTTTAGGCCACCAACAAGTGCCGGATGGTACTTCAACTGAGGCTTTGTAGCACAGAAAATGAGATTTCAGATTAAAAAATGAGGCCAGGCAGCAGTGTTGTATAGTAACGAAGTAAAAATACTTCACTACTTTACTTAAGTATATTTTGGAGTACTTCATACTTTCCTGGAGTATGAAAATTTTTGATGACTTTCACTTTTACTTCACTATATTTCCGAACTTAATTGCGTACTTTTACTCCGATACATTTTCAATGTGTGGTTTAGTTACTCGTTACAAAAAAGCGAGAGAGAGAAACGCAAGTGTTTTGACCCCACCTACTGATTAGCAAGTAGCAAGCAGGCTACCGAACAAAGTCCGTAGCCTGCTTGCCTGGGCTGGTTCATCACCACCAATAGGATACTTCTTCTTCTTCTTCTTTTCTATTATGGCGGATCACAAGCAACTTTAAGGTGCATACCGCCACCTACTGTACATGAGTGTGTAGAAGCATTACTTCATATCTATTAAATTCTACTTTTTAATTTTGTATTCTTAAGATAAATAAACAATGCTTTCCTTAATTTGTGAATATCTGTTATGTTTCCTTCATTTCCTAATATACCTTTAAGATTCCATTCATGCCCCATATTTCTAACTATTCTCTTTAATTCTTCCCTTTCGAGTTCATTTGACTTACAGTTCATCAATATGTGTTCTACATTTTCTTTCTCTCCACATCTCTCACATTTATCATTATTTTTCCTCCCTATTTTATAAAGCATGTCATTTAAGTAGGTATGACCTACTCTTAATCTACTAATTATTATTTCTTCTCTTCTGTTTCGTTCATTAATGCTTCGAATTCAAACTGACTTTTGTACTTCATATAATCTTCTTCCTTTCTTATCTTCATTCCACATTTTTTGCCATTTCTTGATTTCTTTACTTTTAATTAGGATACACCTGTTTCGCTTCTCCCATTAAACACAAAGCAAGTCTCGCAATCAGTAGCAGTCACATGGAAATTCTATCTTACAAAAACTCCCCGTCCAACTTGAAGAAACACATCGAGGTAACTTCTTATGAAATGGTTATAATCCTCCTGTTTCAGTAACTATAGCTTGGTCACTAGGCACTACTGTATTGTGAAATCTTGATCATAAATGAACTTTGTTTGGCATTGTTTCAGTTCCACACGTGGTGTATTTAGCTTAGGCCTAATGTTGACTGTAGCAGGCTACCTAGACTCCTCTGTTCAAGGGGGGACAGAAGCCATAGCAATAGCAATTTAGACTAAATTTAACGAATATAGGAAAGGCATGCAAGTTCAAAACCAGGTTTACAGATGCCAATAAGCTGCATTTCCCTCCCAATTCTTTTTTTCTTTTGCATAATGACCAGTTGTGTGCACCACCTACTGACTGTAGCATTGACTGATTCACTGATTTGTGAAGTAGAGTAATCGTAACAGCTCTTTTTCTTCATGTTGGCCACATTTTCTGTACTATCTATTTTTCTCATTTTCAGCACTGACCTTACTTGAAGGGAAAACTTAAGGCTTACAAAAACTTTGTATTTTCTGTCCTGGAGGGTATACTAAGAAGCTGGTTCAGTTGTAAAGCAGGTTAAGTTAACCTTGTGCTATAGGTAAAGCACCTAATTTTCTTAACTAAATGATGCCTGCAGGTATATCTATTAGCAGGTTTAATTTTGCCTGCACTTGGTTGGGTACATTATTTTAAGTGTATTTGACAAGTTTACCAAAATATAAAAAATGTCATTCAAACTGCATTTGCTTTGTTTTACTTTTTACTTGTACTTTTCATTACATTACTTGAGTACATCCATTTTTACAGTAATTTCCATACTTAAGTACAAGAAGTTTCAAATACTTTAAGACTTTTACTCAAGTAACATTTCAGTCAGTGACTTCGACTTTTACCAAAGTCATATTTTGGAGAGGTACTTATACTTTTACTTGACTCTGAGATTTCAGTACTTTATACAACACTGCCAGGCAGTTTTAGTAGTAGTCTAATAAATATTTCTGTTAAGAGCCGTGATCCCTGATGTAGAGGTAACTTTCAACCCTGCCACTCTGAGCAAGTTTCTGGCCTGCTAAAGGTTAAATTACCAACACAACTGCAACATCTGCATAAGCACAAATGCAACTGTCTTCCCTCGAAGACTACACCTGGAAAATACCAAGTATTTCAGAGCAAAGTCAAGCCCCAAGTAGAAATGAGCTCAGGTTTTACATAGAAAATCTGGATTATCAATGGCCCACATATATCTTCAATAAAAGGTTAATAAATCAACCTGTGGATTATTTAAAATGAAGTTCTGAAGCATGGCCTTATTTTAATGCTACTTCTGTGAGGATGAAGAGCGAAACTTATCAGGTTTATTATAAAACAATTTTCAAAAAATACAACAAAGCGGGCCCATCCTGTTGAGCAACTAAAACCGTTAAACCTAAATGGTGAAATAATTCATGCTAATCCAGGTAGTTTATTTCCCCAGCAGAGTAGATGACACAACACAGATGCAAATATATCTTTCTCAAACAGTAACTTTTCAAAGATGCTAGATCTCATCAGTGTTATGTAAGGAAATTCTGAAAGAACCGAAAGTGTGCACTTCTGTGCTCTTGAGTCAGTTCTCGTGAACTTTATCCCTAAAGGTTGTATTTAGTGTGTTGATAAAATATTTGTGTAAGATCGCGCGAACTTCCTCGTTTCTATCTGATGCCGGAACTTCCTGTTTGCTGCGATAGTCACAACAGGAGGGAAACTCCAGCCCCTAACCGCTTCCTTTTAAGTTTCCCATTAACAACAATCTTCTGCTTAACAGCTTTGTCTTCCAGCTGCTAAAGATCTTCTGAAAGTAGAAGTGGATTATTTATTTGTCATGGCCCAGAATGATTTATTTCATATCCTGGCAAAGAGCAGTTCTCAGCTCTATATGTGTACTAGAAACCAAACTAGCAGCTGTGGCACCATTAAAACTCATGAGCTGTAGTAGTTGTGGCCGCCCGTCACTGTGACGAGCGCTGACGGATACCCCACAAGCAGCTTCATTTTGACAGTGAGAGTGCTATAAGCTGCATGCTCTATGTATACATCCACTCGTGCATTCATCCGTGGCAAAACTGTGTTGCATGACAGCTTCTTTTCAGCAAGATTAAAAAAAAGGAAATCAAACTGCCTGCTATGTTTAACATCAGAGCGTAGATATATGTGTGACGGAGGGGACATCTGATATTTAGCAGCTGCAGAGTAAAACTCCCAATGTAGCTGCATTCTGACAGGTTGCATGATATGAAGCAAATGTTAGGACTCCTTCAAAAGCTGGGGTTATTTCTTCTCCTTCACAGCTCAGATATATTTATTTTGAGACCCTTAAATCAAATTGGGTGTATCAAATTGAGTTGAAAGACAAGACCATCAGTCTAATCCGACTGACTGTTTGAGGACAGGATTATTTAGAGTAGCATTCAAGAGGCCTCAACATGTTGGGGCTCAGCAAAATGTGTTGCACATCAAATATTTGTCAGGTAAAACACCAAGAGGTTAAGCATGTGAGTATGTGTGGCACCTTTTCACTTTTGTTCAGTTTTCAAGCACTGCTACGTAGCTTAACTGAGGTTTTGTGTATCACAGTGTCAATGGCAAGAAAGGATGTGCATCAAATATGAGGTGTTTTCACACAAAAGAGAACTGTTTCCAAGAATTGCATTCAAACCATTTCTTGTCTTTGCCCACAATGTGCTACAGTCAAACAGGAGATATAAATCGGCACCAGTAAACTTCAAATTCAACACCACGGCAGCAAATATGAAATATTCCAGCCCCGACACATGGCTTTAAAGATGAGGTGGATGGAGCATAGGGCTGACTGATGACTAAGAGACAGCTTGCCAAACACCCTGAGGATGAATTTAACAGCATATGAGCTGCAGCTAAAGATGAAACGCTCACTGCCCGCATCACAGAAGCCTGTAAACACAGACATGGTATAAACACAGGCAAGTCCAATCAGCTTTAGTGTCCTGCACGCCCTAATCTACTGTTATTTCTGTGTTAACTGGACACATTTCCCAGAATCTCCTGGGTTACAGAGGCCACAACCTGCCGTCGTCAAAGCCATTATTCAACCAACAACAATAGCTAATTCAAATGGTCCAGACGCCACTGTTTGTTTCTATCCTCACAGGAGTTCATCCCATTAAATACAGGAAACGCTGTTCCCTATCAACTTGTTCTTCATCCAGAAACACAACGCAGCGTGTTGTGTTTCTGGACACAGCAACGGAGGAGAAGTTAAGATGGAGAAGATTAAAGTGAGGAAAAGCGAGGCTGGTCAAGGTCGTGAATCACTTCCCACATCACCACCAACACACATGAACACTCAAGGTTATAGGAGGAAAGCACAAGTGTGTCTTGTTTTTACCTTGATGTTTTAGAGGCATTCACTCTCCTCTTGAGAGACACAATCTGCACCGACAGCCTGGCCGCGGATCAGAGTGGGAATGAGCCTGCACATACAGAGAGAGAGAGAGAGGAAAAAAAGATAATCTGCTAAATTTGTTACTCGAGGGCAGGAAATTACATAATTAAAATATATTAGTGGCAGTGTGATCCATTTGTCTGAGATAACTGTAATTACTCTCAATCCTCATTTGCTGTGAAGGGGATAAAAAAGATGTTTGGATCTGAAACAAAGAGCTACGTCTAACCCGGTACATCTAGGATGCATCTTCCCTTGATGCTTCCTGATCAAATTTTAACCAGAAGGTTTAACCAACAACAATCCACTTTAAAAGATTACAAGAAGGCCTGACTGAAAGGAAAATACAAAGAGAAAGAGTGAAAATATAGCTAATGCTAAGTGGTTTATAATCTAATAATGAAAAGATCAGAAAAAACAGAAACGTCTTGCTTCATATTCCAAACAGGCTGGAGTCTAATCTCTCCAGACACCGCATCCACTGTAACAGGGCAGAGCACATTTCTATGTCTAAAGCAATTTAAACAACTGGTACTTCAAAAGCTTAACAAGGCTTGTTACTAATTGGTTCCTGATTATCCAATGGAAATCAAGATTTAACTAACTTGATCTGAGAGAGCTGCTGCCAAAAGACATTAACCATTTCAAGTGGTGGTATTCAAGTTATTTAATAACGAAACCTTTTTTTTTTCTGACAAAAAAACAAGTAAATGTCACCAACACAATCCTCACAGTGAAGCACAGTGGTGGCAGCATCATGCAGTGGAGATACTTGTCTTTGGCAGGACAGGGAAACTGGTGAGAGTTTGTGGGAAGCGTGAAGGAGGTAAATACAAAACAATACTGACAAAATATGTTAGTGGCTGCCAAATCCTTGAGAAAAAAATTAATGCAAAAAATTGAGAAATTTCAAATAGATAGATTAAATATTTTAACATTTTGTTGTAATTAATCAGACTTATGGAAGAAGTCCTCTCCCTCCAGACCTGTAGAATGAACCCACCGCTGATATGTCCAGTGGCTGTGATTCTGTGGCCTGCTGCTCAGAGGGGAACCCAGAGGAGGAGACAGGACTGAGAAGCAGCATCAGCAGCCCTTACCAACCTGAGCAGCTCACAGTGGGCTGCATGGGTAATAAGGAGCTCACTGAGTTCACCAGTGACACTTCCAAGAATAAACCCATTCTCTATGGCAGGCGTTAATTATTCGGCCCCACGCCACAGAGCTAAAAAGACAATCCATGGCTTACACAGTGCAGGCACAGAAACATGTTTCATGATGCTGGACAGCACTGTGGCATCCAGAAACAGCGAGGCTGGTGCAAAAAGGAGGACAACATCCCTGTTGATTTCTCTCCTCCTGTAATTCGGATCTATTTAAAGGTCCTCTGCCCATTTATTTATTGTTTGTTTGTTTTGCGTGTGATCAGTCTTACCTTCCACTTATCGCATCCCCATCCTCAGTCTGCTGCGTTGCTCGGCATCGAGGTTCCGAATCTGCGTAATGCGATGAGATTCCCCGCTTGGAGCGCCTTTCTCTCCCTGCAGCCTGCAGAGGAGAGGAGACGGAGGGCGCTGAGCTGCTGAAGGCTGGCTGATCACACCTGGCTCCTAGTTCCGGCTTTATTAAACGCTCCACATGCAAGGGACATGGGGCGTGTATTGTTTTGGTAAACGGGTGGGTTGGTTGGCGCCACACCCCCCTCCTCACCTTCCTTGAATGATTCTTACGGAGCGGTCGGACCATCGGCGCACTGGCGATTCATATTTTATTGTGTTGCAGCAGCGGAGCGTGGATTGCGTCACGGCTTTGCAGCGTGCCAGTAAGACGCGGATTTCCCTCCGCTAACAAAATACGTACCCTGCGCTGTCTTTAAAAAGCAAAAAAATGTGGACAGTCATATTCGGAAAAAGCCCCCCCAAAATATGACATTTTCTTTGCTCTGGGGAAAAAAAACAACCCCGCAAACAAATAAACTGTGGAACGAAATCAACACGGAACACCAGCTTTCATTTTTCTCTCCGATCAGCTGACAGAATTACTGGCAAACAGACAAGAGCTCTGTCCAAGTTTGGGTTCGTTTAATCTGATTAGATTTGCTTGGAAATGGCGCCATCTGCTGGTGTGATGGAGAAACGTCCACCTAAATTTGACCTGAAAGATAGGACGTCAGCTCTGATTTCTCTGTAGCCCACACACATTTCGCAAACATAACTTAAACAACAGAAATAATCGAGTTCATTGATGGTGTAAGCGCAGTTTTAATCTACGTCAGGTGAATGCATCAACAGCCTGTTTTTTCCTCATCAACACGAGAGCAGGAGTACTGGGGTGGTGTAGGGAGACACCTAGTGGTCACGCTTGAGATGTGTTCCATTTCTTTAACATCCTGAACTGATTTTGATTTTTAAAAAAAATGCTTTTTTAAAGTCAACATTTACTCAAATGACAATTGATTTAACATAATTGTAGCTGTAATTGCTGCATCACAACAAGCTGGATCTGTATTTTTGTGTTATTTAAGGATTCAGCATTTGTGTATTACATCTGAAAGTCATTAATACAGCCTCTAAAGAAAAAGGCAAAGACATTTAAAAATGTATGCACACCAGTGGTAGAAAGAAAGGACACCGTCACCATGATGGAGTAGCTTGTTGGACAAGCGATTTTTAAAAAAAATAATTCATCAGCTTGAATCAGCTTTATGGATTCATTTTGATTTATGTTTGCAGATATACGCCCCAGTATTTTAATCAGATGTAGGTTGAAGGTTTCTACTTACTTAATTTGGTTATTCAGCCTCCAAATAATCCTCCCGTGATGGCAGCCCTCAATCTTTAGAGTTTGAGATGTTTCTTAAGTGTCTTACTTTGAAGCCAACTCAATAATTTCTAGTACTTCTTAAATATTAAATTCACATGAAATGTTTGAAAATATATAATCAAGCAGTAGCCTTTTTCAGTGGATGCAACATCGAGCATAGATGACAAACAAATAAATAAATAACAAGATCAAGTATATTGATTGGGAGGTTAGTGGTGATATGGTGGGTTTATGTGCAGGTGAGCCTCAAATCAAGTTAAGCTCAGATCCTCATACCAGATCTGACCCGGCTCCGCTGACTCTTAAACTGTTTGGGCACAGAGCAGAGTTTTTATCTGACGTATTATTAACCTTGTAACTTTTAAATGCAAATACAGCTAAGAAAATAAAAAAAAATAATAATTGGTGCTGCTACTGCAGTAGAGGATTTTACTTACATAGCAGGTGCTTGGCCTTTTGTGAGGCTCCAGGAGCTGCTTCTAGCTCTCAGAGATTATTTAACAGTTTGTTACACATCAAAGCACTCGGGACCCCCTGCTGTTGGCCTCAAAGGCCACCGGGCCAATCGGCTCTCAGCTGCTCCTGTAACTATCCTTTAATGAAGTTCATGAAGCCCCGTCTTCCAACAGCAAGGCGGTGGGCTGGGCTAGCAGCTGGAAAAGCAGCTCAGACCTCCACTCTGCTTTAGCTCTCTGAGCAGAACTATATGGCCACTGAAAAGAGGGCTGTTTTAAAACGTAAACATGTCTGAACATGCATCTAATCAGCAGTAAAGAAGAGACTTAAAAGTCTTCTGGAGTGATTGGAAACTGGATTCTGCTACAAGTGACAAGTCGACAGGTCTCATCGGGACAATTTCTGACATCTCTTTTTGCTTCAACACTTTTCACATCTTATGCTGGCTGACCAGTCAGTTGTTTTGACAGTGTAAAAGTAGATATTAGTGTGTGCAACGTGCTTTTTCTTCCCCATACAAACCTTCCTTTGTTGTGTGTAACCTTTTGATCTAAGTGTAAAAAGGGGCTTAGGTAGGCCAATGTGTTGCAGAGGGGAGTTTATGCAAAAAGAGGCAGAGGAGGGGGAGAGTTGCCACCTTTTCATGTCAGCGCTCCTCCCGTTTGGCTTTATAACGAATGTCAGCGATGATAACAAAGTCTCATTTGCATATCATAATCCCCCATCTCTCGACCTTCTGATCAGGTGTACTTGGAAGCACGGCTGTGTTCTCTCAAAAAGAGGCAGCGATAGGGAGCAAGAGGAGGGGGGGGAGGCAAAAAACTCAGCTCACTTTGAAAGCTGTTTGAAGTTCGCTGGCAGAGTTCAAATAGCAGTAAAACATGTGCATGACATTGAGTGGCTGATTTGTATAAAAAAGAAGAAAGGCGGAGGGATGAAGGGATGAAAGGAGGTCAGGGAGGGGAGACTGAGGGAACTTCTGGGAGCTAGGAAGGCCAAAAGCCTTTGGATCTTGTGTCACTACACATGTAGAAGAGAGGGCGGTTTTATATTCAACCTTTGAACTTGATGCCCCTTGAACTTGCTCACATTTTGCAACGTTACAACCACAGACTTCTATCGCCTTTTCTGGGTTTTTGAGTCACAGATCAACACAAAATGGACTGAAATTGTGCAGTCATTATGAAAGAATGGCATCAGGAGATCTTTTGTTGAAAGAAAGTCATTAGAAGACAGGTCTGCTGATTGCCATAGGATCCAAATGAAAGAAGTCACAGAAGACAGAAGTTGAACGTTTTGGCCATTATGCAAGTTGCAACCTTTGGCAGAAAAATAACACTGTAATTCAACTTTGTATTCTCAATGTGAAACATGGTGGTGGCAGCCTCATGATATGGGTTGTATTTCAGGCTTTATGGGAAAGTTGATGGTGCTAAATACAGAGCAAATCTGTTAGTGGCCGCAAAAGACTCAAGACTAAAGCAAAGGTCAAAGACCTGCCAAACCTTCTAGAAGAGAAGAGGAGGATTAGATCAAGATCACAGCATGTTCATGTGCTTTAGAAAAATAATGTGCTAAAATTTATTTTCTAGATGTACAAAATGTGTGAAGCATTTCCAGTAGACTGCATGGCATCTGTTTTTGCAACCAAAGATGATTCACAAGATCTTTTCTCACAGTGGGAGGAATATATCCATATGCAACACCTTCCTTATAAAGTACATTGCAGTTAGTGGTTGTCTGGATATATAAGGTGTTGAACTCTATTCCTCTTAAGAAATAAATCAATTTTTTCTCACATTCCTCAATCTGCAAGGATGAAAGAACATTTTACTAATTCTGAGGATTAGAAAAGTTTTGGTTTTTTTAAATCTCTGGCTTCTGTCACAGACACCTCTACTACACTTCGGCAGATCTGCCACTAGATGCTTCAGGAGTAAGACAAAGAGGCTTGAATTCATGGCAGCTCTCTCTGGAGAGGTCAAAGTATTTGTCTGAGTGTGAAAGTGAATGTTATTAGCAACTCCGCATGTCATGGCAACAGATCCAAAGGTCATGGACCACCCAGCTGTGCGTTCACACGTTTCATCATCTATATACCACACTGATCAAAACTAACTGTTCACAAGGAGCCAAATGTTTGGTTGACTGTTAAAACACAACTTTGTGGCGTCTCACTGTACTTGGCTCAAACAGCAAGCTGTAGCCTTTTGGATTCTGAATCCCAGTTGTAAAGACCAGGCATCCTTTCCCATGTGTGGAGAAGGCCTCCAGCAGAGCTGCTGCTGCTCTTCAACGTTCTCATAGTCCTCCGTTTGGCCAGAGTTGTAAAGCCAGGCCCTGGGAGTCACTCGCCTCCGCTCTGATCCACTCAGCTCGGCTCTGCAGTGGACGCGGTGGCCACTCCAGCTCCTTTATCCCAGTTACCTCACAACCAGTGCAGGCAAAGCCAGACTGGCGGTCCCCCGCTGCCTTCTGAGCCCCTGTTTCATTTCCCTCCACAGCCGCCCACCGACCCTCCCAGCTTTTCAATCTTCGAAGCAATTAGAAGGAGATCCTTTTCCTTTGTTGTCTATCCGTGGAAAGAGAGAAAATGAAAGCATGAGGAAAAGAGAAAAAGGAGGGCCAAGCTGTTGTTGGTGGTGGAGCTCAGGCCCAGCCAGGAGCCACTTGTGAAGCTCTGGGTATTAGGACTCACATGGTTTGTTTGGAAAGGCTTCTCCAGGGGCCAAACTAGGATTACGTTGCAGATTGCGAGTTCCCATGGAAGAGGCCTGGACCAGTGAGGGGTTCAGTGGGTGGGTTTCAGGTTGGGGGCCTTAGAGAACGTCTTTATGAGTTTGGGGTCTGTCTGAAAGGAGAGGGCCAACTCCCAGCATGTTAGCGCTCCATATTAGATGGACACAGAGAGGCTATTGAAGGTCCCCAGACATCCTCTTTATTTCTCTCCTTTTCTCTGCTCCTCTCTCTCTCTCTCACTACTCTTGAAGCCTAATCTGTTTGTGAGGGAAGAAAGGAGTAAAAGATTGTTCTGGGAGCCGAAATAATTCAAGTGTACATTTTTGTGATCGGAAAGTAGTCTGTGAGTTTGACTATTGGCGACCTTGGTTGGGTTTTCACCACACTGAAGGGCAACAACAACAACATGCTTTTAGCAACAAGGAAACTTACTTTTTATCTGTTAAATTTACCAAGATCATATTTAAATGAACATTTTCACAATTTTTGCATGTCAACTGCCCATAAATCTACTGGGACAATATGAAAATGGTCATTTTAATTTAAAAAAAATGGCACAAACAAATCAAACGTACATATACACAGATGCAGATCAGAGTTTGTTCTGTTTACAATCTCTTTACTACTAAAAACTCAGCTCACAAGGTTTGGACAAGAGCCTTTGCTCCAAACCCAAGGCAAACATAAGAACTATTTATGGTCAGTAATCAAGATCCCAATATTTTTTTCCATCAGAGAAACATATTCAGCCAAAATTATTTAGCATAGGTGGGGATAATAAAAATACAGACTGCCAGAAAACAACTAATGGTAAGGAAAAGTGCAACAACTGCACTACATATGCTTACATAGTATAACTACCAGTGTGTGTGTAGAAACTGCCACTGGTCTGCATTTAATACAATCCTACCAAACACACTGATCAGCAATTTGTCACACCTTGTTTTCTTCTTCTGTTCTCTCCCATCCCTGGACCAGACCTCCAACACCAGGTACCTCAGCTGAGCCTCTGCTGTCATCAGTGACATCACTCATCCAGGTCACAGGCTGTTCACCCTGCTGTGCTTTGGGAAGCTTTGTAGATCCGTTAAACCTCGGGCTAACAGACTCAGGCAAAGTTTATTTCCCACAGAAAGATGTGCCTTGAGTTGATTCAATGACATGTTTAATTGTTTTGGAATATGGCTATTCATTCTTAATCAATGGTACTCTTGTTGTTAGCTTCCCAAACTGTAAATTTAATCTGATTGTTCAGCTAATTTTTATTCATCTTACTGTTATATCATCAACATTTTTCTTTTTAATCTTGTTATTTGCAGTTGTGTGTACTGACTGTTTTCAAGTATTTGTGTATTTTCTATGCACAGTGACAATTAAGGACATTTATCAACATTTAACTACATTTATCAAAGACATTTCTTCACTAGGCTGCATATTTCTGAGCTCAACAGGAACATTACAGCAATAACACTAGGTGGCGCTGACAAAACCTCTGTTAACATTTACTCATGTTGAAGTGTAGCCAAATCAACACCAGGTGACACTTTTAACAGATGCCATGTGCTGCTGCTTCAATGAAATCTATTAATTTGTCCAAACATTTTGGATTATTATCTCCATAGCGACTCATTTTCACTTTACTGGTAGAGTCCATCAGCTCACTGCCATGCAGTCTAATAAGTTGCAAGGGCCTTTCAACAAATGTCCACAGCACCACAGATCCTCCACCTTGCTTAACAAAAGGCATAATTTACTTTTCCACGTTGTCAGATTTTATTTCACTCTGGACCCAACTGGAGTGTTTGCTGCTGAAATAGTCTTTGTTTATATACAAATCATTTGAGTGAAAATCACAGTAGCACTTAGCAAACTCTGAGCATTTTTATTCAAGTTGATAGAACAGATTTCTTTTCCCAGCAATTTCAAATAAATGGTTGGATTGCAAATTGTTGTTAATAGTAATTATGGGGACTTATTGGCTCAACAAACTGTGACTTAAGAGCTACATGTGGTTCTCAAGGTACTCCACAGTTGCTGCTAATACCTTTGCTTGAAAACAATTAAAAACCAAACAATGCTTTTAAATTTGAAGCTAATAAGTTTAAAAGTATAATGTAAAAAATTGTTCACAATTCTGTGGCAAAATGTGCTTTTTTAAACAAATTTTCCATAAACACAGATGTAAAAAAAAAAAAAAAGCATTCATTGACTTTTTGTAAAGCTTGATGTTTTTCTTTACAAGAAATTTGCCGTCCTTTAATTCGGTAATGAAAACTATTTTTCTGTGGAAGGTATTTAGAAAAAAAATAGCCAAGTTGTGTTTTTTCTTTTATTTGTGGCTGGACATATTTTATTTAGATAAACCAAAGACATTGGATAAATGTTGCTGTCCCCTGTTTTCAACATTTAAATTATTGCTTTAATTGAAGGACAAGTTAAGGTGAGTATGAATTTCAATACATTCCTTACTTAAATAACATGTTCTTTTGTCTTCCCCATTCAGGGAACTCTGTGCTGCAATCCAGCGAGCAAGAAGTAATGCACGACAAATAGTAATATCAAAACATTTAAAAAATAACAAAAAACAGTTCAGATACATCTAATGTAACAGGGAGTTTTTGCACTAGTGTTTCTTCAGAACAAAAGAAAATATATGTTTTGCACATTGAATAAATAAATAAGAACAAATGGTATGAAGTATTAGGAAGTGCTGACAAATAAGTAGGATATGTTACAAAATTCAGTAGCTCATTAACATCACATGAAAAGAACCTTGAACCATTTAAAGTGCTGACCAGATGAAGCTCTAGCCTATGAATCAGCGTCATCGCTTACCAGATGTCTCACACCCCTGACCCAGTTCTTCATCCTGTCCTCTCAGCCTCTCCTGACACCTTTTAGCTGTCTCCTAACTCATCATTCACCATCTGCGAACCAAGCAACGCTGTTCCCTAGCAATGCATAAATACATAAATCCTGCGTCATTGCCAGTGTGTGTACGGGTGAGTGGGAGGGCGTTCGACAACATGCCGTTAATGGACCAACAGCCCTAAAGTTGTTCCCTCTTTCATGTGTCTCTGCATCACAGATGCTTGGTGTTAACGTACGACCATCCAGACTCTTTAACCCGTGCTCACAGTCGCACTTCATCCCTCTCAGAATCTGTCACCCTTGCTGGGGGGAGGCTTGGGGACAAAGAAAAAAAACCTGGGAGTCCAACCCCGAGGTTGCGGTGCCAGACGGGCTCTTTGAACTGGCCGACTGCCACTGAGCTGATGTGAGATACGACCAGGGGGCAGAGGTCAAAATGCCTGGAAAAAAAGAGTCAGCTGACCTTGTCTCATTTGCTGTCTGTCTTGACCAAACTTATATTTCATTAAATGTTTTTTTTTTGTGATTTCAGCAATAACAAGTGAAAACATCACAAATGTAAATGAAACAAACTCTATGATATGATCTCATAATTAGGTACAAATTTTATTTAATCTAACTCAGTTTAGGCTTTAAAAAGTTACAGCTGGGCTAGCCAACAACTAGCTAACCATTAGGAAAGGCAAAGCAGACATCTTTGTGTAAAACTCTTCATCCGAGATAATTCAAGTTTTTACGGGGAAACAAAAAAACAGATAAGACACATGAAATACATCAATTACATACAGATACACCTGTTAAAGAATCTCTAACATGCATATCTAAGCAAACTGCGAAAATTTGATTGTTTGGCGAAATTACAATGTGAATACCTTAAGCTGAATATTTTTAATGAAACTTGCAGAAGCATTTGAAGTCAACTGCAGGAGACCTGCAGAAATGTGAGAAATGGGCAGAAGCAGCAGAATAAAGGAAAACAGAAAAACTGTAGAAGAGGAGTGAAAATTTTCAGTCAACTCAAAAATCATCCCAAAGAGTATTAGAAATTCATGCAGAACATGTTTTACAGATCTAAACGGTAAAGTCACAACAGGAATGAGGGCTGGAAAAAGAGTTGGAATTGGGGTTGGAGTTAGATTTGGAAAGAGAATTGGAGTTAAATTTAGAGATAGTGGGCCATTTGTTTTCTGAAGATTGATAGAATGCAAGCAAAAACTTGAAGAGGGATTTTATAAAATCTTTAAAAGTTTTTTCATTCCACCAAAAAAATTCTATCTAATAACAAATGACACAACCATCTCTCAACCAATAAAAAAGCAAAAAGTTACTGTTGCCATGTTTCCTTTATTATGTTGCAGATTCATCTGTTGCAATGAGCTCATGGTCATTAAGGTTGGCCGGCCTCCATCCCATCACTCTAATATTTTCCTCTGGTTCAGGTCAGGAGGCTTGTGGAGAATTTACATTTTCTCCAGTCAGAATAATTATGTTGGTAGAATGAAAAAAATTACTTTAAACCCAAATGAGCCAGAATAATTTTGATCTTACCTGCATGTGGGCCCCATTGGTAAATGCTTCCTAGTTCTTTGCTATGCATCATTATGCCAACATAAAAAAAAAAAACTGTGATCAAATTCTTGAATAGAAAAACGGATTAGTACGTGATGATTATGGGTCAGAAAAGTAAAGCACAAACATGATGACATTGTGCTGACAGACAATTTTTAACATGAAAGATTGCATCTGTATCAGCGTAGATTGAAGTGATAAATGAGACAACGGGAAGAAAAGATTAAAGAAATGTCAGATCAAAACTGTGACACTCGATGATAACATCTCAGCAGAAATCCTTTTTGTGGTTTATAAAACATCTGAATCCAACACAAGTTTTTGCCGTAACAACCATAAATCGCTGTCTTCCTTCCTGAGATGCCGAAAAGTAAGAGGAAGCGAGATGAAGGGCAAAATGGAAGGAAAACAACAAAGCCAAAGAAAGCATTTTTATCCTGCTGAGTTAAATTGGGTGTGACTGTGAACGAAGCCCTGAGAAGGATGAGAAAACACACCCACGCCGGTGCACAACCCGCACACAACCCGCACACAACCCACACGCCCCCATGCAACAAAAACAAATTAACATCTAAAATGCTCCGACTCGTTTCAACCGTTCACTTCAAACCGTCATCAGGCCTCTAATGGGGGCCAAGTTCAAAGCTCCACTAGACTCCCGCTGCTTTGCTGAGATGGAGGAACAACACTTTCGTCTCCCTCTCCCTCCCCGTGTTTGTTTATCATTTGCTTTGCTCTCTTTCAACATTTCCTCTCCTGCTTCAGCCTCTTTTCTTTGCTTCACTGCTCCCCTCCTTTTATTTTGATCCCTGTTTTATTTTTGGAGCAAACCCCTCACAGTCGGTGCCTAGTTGTACTTTATTTCCCTCTCATTGCTTTTTCAATATTTAATGTAGCGGGTACAGTGCCTTGCAAAAATATTAATACGTCTTCAGCTTGTCTACATTTTGCCACGTTACAAGCACAAATTTCAAAATGTTTCATTGGGGTTGTGTGTGACAGGCAGGTTAATACAAAGTAGCATATGATTGCATAATGGAAAGAAAAGGACAGTTATTTTTGCTCACTGTTTGTAAAATGGTTGAAGTTTGTTCGGATTTAATGTGTCTCAGTTTTCAGATCTGGACTTTGACTGGGCCACATCAAAGTACAGATTTGGACTAGTAAGACTGCATAACTTGGTAACATTTTATTTGAAGTGGTGTGCATAAGACTCACATAAACATGACATAACACCTGTTATGAACACGAAGGAGTCTTCATGAATGTTTATGACTGTTGTCATTAGGTGTCATTCAGTAAATAATGATACTTTTAATGTAAAATTTCACTAAAAGTTACAATGAAAGTCCATAAAAAAAGGTCAACTTTGCATTATTGGGCAAATAATGGCACCATTAATGTACAGTTCCATTAAAACTCGCATTAAATGTCCATTGAAAGTGTCAAGCTTGCATTAAAAGTGTCGTTATTTACGGAATGACACTTCATGACAACAGTTCATGAAGACTCTTTCACGTTCATAACAGGTGTTATGTCATGTTTATGACAGTCTTATGCACACGCCTTCAAATAAAGTGTTACTCATGACTTTAATCTAAACCCTTCCATTGAAGTTCAGGCTGTATGTTTTTCACCTTTGTTGTGCAGCAAGAAGAATTTCAATCAAGTCTTTTTCATCCTCTAACAGGTTTCCTTTCAAGATTGCCTCTTTAGCTCCATCCGTTTCCAATAAGCTCTGATCAGCTTCTATTTCCCTCTAAAGAAATAGAAGCTGATCAGTAGCATGTTTTTGATATTGGCAATATCAAAAACATGGTCTATAGGGTGGCACAAATTTCTGACAAATGAAAAAAATACGTTGAACACAAAACCAAGTTTTGTTTTTCATTGGCACAATCTGCAAATGTATTGACCAAAGATGAAATTATCTGATTAATAGATCTGAGCATAGTACATTTGTGATGTACCTTTGTCTTTACATTTCTCTCTCATATCTAGATATGGCCTGCTTTGTTATAAATTTAATTCTATTTACACATTAAGCAGCATTGTAAACATAAACTACAATGCTGTCTATTCCTGAGAGGCCAAGTTGCACAGAAGGAAAGCTACAGGTCTCAGTCAGCAGCTCAGCATGGCTTGAATTCATCTGTCAGGATTACAAACTTCCCTGTCTCTACTTTCTTCTTCTTCAAAGACAGTGGACCCACACATATTGAAGCTCCAGCAATCTGCTCATTAAGAGGGCCATGTAGCTTTCCCCTGACGTAAAAGCAGTATTTTAATTTGAAATCATCCTTTAGTGATCTGCTGCTGTGCTCAGCGTAATTTTTCCTTTCCAGATTTTCTGATACTCTACTGAAACACACCAACAACTTGCTTTCTGAGCAGTGTGAAGATGAGAGAAAAAAGGTCTTTATCAGACTTCTGGAGGGAGAAGGATGTAGTTTTTTTTTTTCTTTTTGCACAGGCTTCAGGTTTTGTTTATATATGCTGACAAAGAAAGTGAGAATATATAGAAACCCACGTCAACGACAAAGCACATAAGAAGATAAGAGCGGTGAGAAAAGCTCTTTGGAGCCGGATAAGACCACGTTTGAAGATTAAAGTTGTGTTGCATTCGCAGGACGGCCTATTTCCATGAAAGGCACTTAACTGGTCCCGAAATTGGTTTGTCTATACGGAGCTTCAGCGGGAGTCACTTTTAATATTCCCGTCACAAACTTAAAGGCTTCTGAAACTGTAAGAAAACACACTTTTCCCCTATGAGGAATTTAAATAAATGCATATATATTTCTATAACTTGTATGCATCCTCTGCAGGTTGAGATGAGGCTGGCTCTGTCACTCCATCACAACACCAAAAAGAAGAAGAAATGCGTCAGATCCTTCAGGCAAACGAACATGGCTTCACATCTGGATTCTTTCACAGGAAGAAGTTTTTGAAATCTAATACATAAACATTATTCCCCATCACTGCAGTTTTTCTTCCTTCACCAAAGGAAAAGCGTGTATTTCTTCTGAGCCACTTTGGGGAGTCTTTTCCCCAACACCCTGCTCCATCAGTAGGTTCAGTATGAGGGCTGACTGGGATTTGGCTCCTGCCATGTTTCATCAAAACACGCTTGTCTTCAACCATCGCTGCCGGATTGTCTGATAAACATCTCCTTATAAAGAATATCTCGGTGTTCACTACTCCCTTCAGATTTACGACAATTATTACTTTTTACTGATTTGTTCTTTCATGATCTTGAAACTTGTGTATTTTACTCACATATTTTTGCCAAAATATCTAAAGTAATAAAAGATACGTAGATCTGAAGGAAAATGTATGGACAAATTTGGTAATGTTTATCCAAGCACCAATAGCTTCCAGTGGATTCTTTTTGTTTTATTTCTTATAGAAACTACTCTTGGCTCACTGCTCATGGGTTTGAGTCTGTCTCTTCCCAGAACAGTCATTGACTAAGTTCTTACTACAAACGACTTAATGTGCTCTTAGGTTTTACCTTTCCAGTCAGTCAGGACAAAACTGACAACAAACATGTTTATATGCTCAATATCCCAATATATGACACAGGCCTGCATCTGCAGTGGCGCTTCCTGATATGGGTGGTTGCCCAAGGTGGCATTAGCAAAGGGGCGCAATGTAGCTTATCTGCTAGTTTTCCCTTGAATAGTTTTTTTAGTGCTTTCAAGAACATGCAGTACATGGAGAGTTGGTGCCTGTTTACCGCTAAGAAAAGTGAGACTATTTTTCAAGCTTTTTGTGGAAATACACTACGTTTTGTTTTACCCCAGAAGTTCCTGCATTTTGATTGGTTGGGGAACAGCAGAAGGAGGGGCTGATCCAGGATGCCAATAACGTAAGAACTGTGCAGCTGCAAGTAGGAAGGTTGTAGCTTTAGCCTGAGGTTGACGAAAGATGGTTTGTGGAGGTTGATACAGATCGACACCTTTTACAAATTTAAACCCCTGAGGGGGGGAAACTCATGGCAACTATTCAAAACTGATGACAATACAGGTGTTATGTTTTAAATAATATTTTATTGTTTTTAGGGACTAGAAACCTTTAGCCAGTTTGGGCTAAACTTAAAACTTGGCCAAATTTCTGTTTATTTTTAATAAAATTAAGAAAAATGTATTTTATTAACCGATAGTGAGCAAAATTTACATACAAATTTGTCCTCTTTGCTACTGATTCTTCAAAGCAAACTTTTTTCCCCCAGTTTTAGTGACAAACAGCAACTTTCATGACAGATCATTCATTGTTGTGTGGGTCTAAAAACAGTTTTGAAAAAAAGAAAAAAAAAAACAATGAGGTTGAGTTTCACCAGAGAGCCAATGAAATGAAGGATCACATTGTCCTTTTATTAACATTTTCACTAAGCAAAATGACTTAAATTCTGCTCTGTTTCTGGAACAACAAAACAATAAAACAAGTAAATCAAAGCAATCTAAAGCTTTCCTTTGAGCAAAGCAAATATTTGTTAGCCTTATATAGGCTAACAAATATGATTTGCTCTGAGACATTGTCTTGTCTCAGAGACAATGTCTCTGTTCACCAAAATTTTTATATTTTTGTAATTTCACCACCACATTGGGAGTTGTTGCTGCTGAAAACTTTACAATTAAAAAGATAGAACCAAAAATTTATGAATATGTTCATTAAATTCAAAATTCTTATTGTTCTGGTTATTTTGACTAATGTGTCAGAAAGCTTGGACACCACTGCCACAATGGACATTTGCAAAAATACAGTATATAAAGAAGTCAGGAGTTTAGCAAGTGCTACATTTTACTAAATACTTTATTTGGATAAAAAAATAATAATTTCGGCACTGAAGGTAACAACCGAAAGAGTATCAGAAGCATTTTCTGGGAACAATTGGAACCATAGTTTTCTAATAAATACTGGCTCTTCAAAGGAAGACTTCTTGTAAAACCAGCTTTAATCAGCTTCCATCACCGGTAACTAAAAGCACCACATGTAAGTACTGATGTTCTTTTAGTTCATCCTTAGGCTCGTAAAAACGAGTGAACTTGTGCATTTATTTGCATGTGTGTTGTGTGCATCTAGGATCATTGACTCCAGCCTAATCCCTTCCTGATGGCTTTTTCTTTAGACACAGATGGCGACTGGAGGCTCTTGACCTCTGACCTGTATCACTAAATCACATCAGTCGTTGGCTGCGACGGCCGCAGGGCCCCACGACTCCAGCAGGCAGATGGGCTGCTGCCGACATGCATGCACTTATCTGACACTCACACAACCAGACAGAGACATAAACACCGCTGAACAATGTTCTTTTATGTGCCTGATTGTTCTCTGTGATTTTAGCTCTTTTACTCAGTCCACATCAGTCACGGTCTGCAGCTCTGCTCTGTTTTAACTCTTCTCTTTAAGCATTTTGCGGTCCTGTTCTGTGTCTTTTGTCTCTGCTAAATAAAGCACAGACAATGAATGAAGGGAAACTGAAAAGTCCTAAGGAGGTAATTGCTGATTCAGAGGAAGAGTTCAAAATGATGAAGAGTGGAGGAATACGTTTCTCTCCCTAAACATTCCAGGTTTTACATGAAAGATTGAATCAATATATAGGTTCTGCAGAAAATACTATCTATTTTTCATGAATTTTATGAACATAAAGTACATAGAGGGTTGTCCTGTAAAAGCACATGCTACATGGAAAAGCTGTATTAATGTTTTCCAGTTTAAATGGCTTAAAACCAAAACCACATGTCATGACTGGTCACTTTTTCTTCATTCTTCTAAACCTTTTCTTTGTTCTTCAGTTGAGCACTTGAACAATAACAGACTTGCTTTAAATCAACCATGAGAACAAATCTGTTGAAAATGTTAAATGAGCATATCATAAACGTTTGTTATTTATTTTCACACAAAACACTCAGTCATAAATCAGTCAAACTGCTGGTGAAACAAACTTCTATTTTCCTTTATGTGTAATTATGGACTGAATATTATTTTTATGTTAATTTGATCACATTTGCAACACTTCAGGATTTTCTGGCAATCTCTTCATTATAGTTGCATTGTAGTTTCATTGTATTGTGAATCACGTATGTCTTATAGAATTTTATGATTTTCTCCCTTTTTAAATAACTTATATTGTAGTCTATGTAGGACGTCCAAACCCACAGATCTCTGCTATGGAATACTGTTCTGTAAAGTAAAATAAATCATGTTTATCTATAAGAGAACAATTAAGATGTTTGATTTGCAATTATATTCATTAGATCCTTATTGGGAACATCTCAGGTCTACGTTATCTGAGGTGAGAAGGTAAATAATACATGTTTCCAATTACCCTGGCCATTGCCTTCCTATGCAATTCTGCAAAAAAAGAAAAAGAAATTCTCATTTCTAGCAGTCTGGGCTTTCTTGCATTGACTTGGATTGTTTCAATCAGGTCAGTGAATGAACAGAAGTTGTGAACGATTTAGAATTGTAGTCTGCCTGTAGTTTTAACATTGTAAGTGGAGGAAATAAACTAAGCTGTTCAATCTGTGTTTGCCACACTTCAAACTAACATTAACAGCTGCCTTGTTCGGATCAGCTCTTCCGAACGCTGATCCGAGGAGGATGAGGATGGTTGTTTACAGCACAAGCTTCTTAGCATTGAAGTGGTGCATTACATACATCATAGGCAAAGATTAGCAATTGTGTAAAATTTAAAACTTCAACAGATTCCACGCCTCCATGAAGCAATCGTTTCTCAACAGCTGAGAGCCCAGACCCTCTGTACGAAGACAAACAGCGTAGGACAAGGGTCTGGTTTTTACCTGACTAATTTTCAATAGTCCCAGTGGAAATTTTCTCCATAATCTGATCGCTCTTAAACCTTGACGCGGAATGCTCTTCTTCTTTTCTGCTCTGTGTTACCACCTGTTAACAGCAACACATTACAGCCAGTTTAACCCGAATAAGTCAAGATGACTTTTCCGTCTCCATAGTCCTTGAAAACATGCTTCGTTTTTATGTCACATGACAGAAGGGTGCAGCTATGCAAAGCTGAATTGGACTTAATTTGTGATCTTTCCAGCATCACCTGCTGTCTCATAAATGCTGTCAAAGGTGCCACCTGGTGCATATTAATATTATAGCGGTCATAAATAAATGCCAACAGAGGTTTAACACTAGGAGGGCCAGGTTTTCAAGACCTGCCAGGTTTTCAAGACCCGGTCTTGAAAACCTGACGACTCTGATGGCTCAAATTAGCCTCCATTCATCCATTCTTCTATTCTGTTCTATTGTACATGTGGTCGTAGTTTTTAATATGACAAGATGGCGCCGGTGTGTGTGGCTGCGTGTCTGTCATTCTCTCGTTTGATCATGTTGGTACTGTTTCTGACCTGTGTCATTTACGAAACTGAATCTCTGCTGGTGTATGATCGCAACACACTACTAGACCTCCAACCTTTGGTCCAGGACATGATGTTATTTGATGTTGCTGGCCAACAATCCCTGCCCCCGCTTTTGTCGGAGATTCCGAGTCACCTGTTCCGGGTTCCTGCGCTGCTTCCACGGAGGAGACGTCGTCGTGGTAGACGAAGCGGCCGGCTGGTGAAGCTGAAATTTTATCTGACGCACTGCTCTCCTTTTACCCGATCATCGTATGGATCATTTTTAGGCTCTCGGGTGCCTCGGCGTTTCTTGGATCCCGTTGATGTCTGCTTGGTGCCCGTGGTCGGCGTTGAGGCCCCACTGCACCGCCGCCCTTGCCTTTCCCGGCTCAACATGCGCCGACAGTGTCTCCAAAACCTGAGACCGCTGTGTCGGTTTCCCGGCTTGTCGAAGCCCATGATCCAGTTCCTGTCAGGATTGGTCTGGTAAACGCCAGGTCGCTTGGGAATAAAACTTTTATTCTTCGGGACTTTTTTAGTCACCAAGACCTGGATTTCCTGTGCGTGACTGAGACGTGGTTGAGTGTTGGTGAGTCCAGTGCTCTATCTGAGCTTTTACCAGCGGACTGTTCTTATTTTAATTCACCACGGGCTTCGGGAAGAGGGGGAGGCACAGCGACTGTTTACAAACAGGACTACAGATGTAAGCAGTGTTTTCTACAGACGTCTTTCCCCAGCTTTGAGTTTACGGCATTTGAGATGAGACACGTAAACCCAGTTTTCTGTGCTGTCGTCTACCGGCCCCCCAAATATAATAAGGATTTTATAAACGATTTCTCTGACTTTTTATCTGGGATTATAACTAACTATGAACATGTTCTTATTGTTGGAGACTTCAATATACACGTGTGTTGTCCTGATAAACCTCTGGTGAAGGACTTTTTAAGCCTTCTGGACTTTTTTAATTTGGTGCAGGCTGTATCCAGCCCAACACATGAGCACGGACACACACTGGACCTGGTCATTTCCTGTGGTCTGCCTGTGACTAACCTGGAAATCTGTGACTCCGTGTTCTCGGATCACCTGCCTGTTTTATTCAATGTCAGTTTGACACCTATTGCAGTTAAACCTCGCGCTGCTGCTCGGCGCTGTCGGATTATTAACCCTTCCACTGCCACTCAGTTCTCTACTGCCTTTCTTCAGCTTTGTGGATCATCTGACTTTCTCCACTCTGATACAGAAGAGCTCTGGTCCTGGTTCTATTCTTCCTCCCAAACCATCCTGGACTCGGTTGCTCCATTAAAAACCAGGCAGCCAAGGATTAAACCTGAGCCTTGGTTTAATGACAGAACTCGTGCTGCAAGGAAGGAATGTCGTCGTGCTGAACGCAGGTGGAAAAAGGATAAATTGCAGATTACTTTTCAGATTTTAAAAGACTGTTGGCGTCTCTACCAGAGCACGGTTAAAGAGGCAAAAAGGGAATATTTGGCAAATATTATTCTCTCAAACTGCCATAACCAACGTGTTTTATTTAACACCATTGACTCTGCTTAATATTCCACAGAATGCCTGTTTGGAAGCTTCTCCTGATGTGTGTGATGATTTTCTGCATTTTTTTTATTGAAAAGGTTGGTAGTACCAGGGCTCTTATCACAGCTCCTGACTCTGACCCCTCTGTTTTGGTCCCTCGCTCGGCTGCTTTTGATCAGTTTGTGCCTGTGACTGTCTCACTTTTAGAGGATGCGGTTGGCCATATTAAGCCATCAGGTTCCCCTCGTGATCCTGTCCCTCCACGATTTTTTAAAGATATCTTATCTAGCATAGGGCAGCCTGTTCTTGCAATTATAAATAGCAGTCTGTCATCAGGTGTGGTCCCTGCTAGTTTTAAACATGCAGTAGTGCAACCACTGCTTAAAAAACCTGGCCTTGATCAAACTGTTCTGGCTAATTATCGGCCTATTTCGAAGCTGCCTTTTCTTTCTAAGGTTTTAGAAAACTTGTGTACTGTCAGCTGAAACAGTTTTTAGATTACAATGGCATTCTGGAGGTTTTCCAGTCAGGTTTTAAAACTCTTCATAGCACAGAATCTGCTTTAATAAGAGTTTTTAATGACATCCTTCTTGCATGTGATTCTGGTAACCATGTTGTTCTGATTTTACTTGACCTAACTGCTGCCTTTGATACAGTAGACCACGACATTTTAATATCGCGATTATACCGCGTTGTAGGTATTGGTGGCACTGTTCTTAAATGGTTCAGGTCTTACCTGGAGGAGAGAACAATCTCGGTCAAGATTGGTGACTCTGAATCATCTACTGCTTCAATGCCTTATGGCGTCCCTCAGGGCTCCATTCTGGGCCCACTGCTTTTCTCTCTTTATTTACTGCCTCTGGGTTCTGTCCTCAGGAAACATGGGATTTCGTTTCATTGTTACGCTGATGATTGTCAGATTTATTTGCCCCTGAAGCAAAAGGATGTACATTCTATCAAACATCTCCTGGCATGTCTAGGTGATATTAAAGCTTGGTTGGCCTTGAACTTTTTAAATTTTAATGAAAACAAAACAGAGGTGATGGTGTTTGGACCCAGTGGCTCCTGTGAGTCCTCCTCTGTTGACCTGGGACCCTTGGAGGTCTATTTTAAACCTGTTATTACAGATCTTGGTTTTAAGGTGGACAGTGATTTTAAATTGGATAGCCAAATCAGAGCCGTGGTTAAGTCCAGCTTTTATCATTTAAGGCGATTGGCGTCAGTGAAATCTTTTCTTTCCAGGCAGCATTTTGAAACAGTGATCCATGCTTTTATTTCAACTCGATTGGATTACTGTAACGCACTTTATCTGGGAGTTAGTCAGTCGCTGCTCTCACGTCTGCAGCTAGTACAGAATGCTGCTGCACGACTGCTGACAGGAACTCGAAAGAGGGAACACGTGACCCCTGTCCTGGCCTCACTTCACTGGCTGCCGGTACATTTTAGGATTCATTTTAAAATTCTTATGTTTGTTTTTAAATCACTACATAATCTTGCCCCGGCTTACCTCTCTGAGCTTCTTCACCCATACATACCATATCGGTCTCTTAGGTCCGCAGATCAGCTGCTTTTGGAGGTACCGAGATCAAGAAGGAAGCTCAGAGGGGACAGGGCTTTCTCTGTCATGGGCCCCAAATTATGGAACAACTTGCCTTTGCAGGTCAGGGAGGCCCCTTCACCGTCCACTTTTAAAGCTCGTCTTAAAACCCATCTATTTTATTTGGCTTTTAACTCTAGCGGGATCTAGTTTTAAATTGTATGTTTTTTTGTTTTTAAACTGTAAGTTTTTATTTTATGTTTTTTTTTTTTATTGTTATGTTGTGTTTTGATGTACAGCACTTTGTATCAGCTGTGGTTGTTTTAAAGTGCTTTATAAATAAAGTTGGTATGGTATGGTATGGTCGTTGACCGTCAGGCCAGAAGGTAGGGATGTGAATAGTCCATGTTGGGGGTGGGTATCTATGATACCTACAACTAGTCAGTTTAGTTTTGAAGCATACATGAAGTGTTTTTGGAGAGATGTGACCTTTTGCCAAATGTACATAGAGTTTGCAAAACATACAATCTGTTTCAAGAAATGTGCAAAGGTTTTTCTAAAAGAAATCAGTAATGTTTTTCTTTGAAATAAAGCTAAGAGGGTATAAAATGACTACCTTCAGCCAATTGTGCAACTGTGAGATGCGTTGAGGCCATTACCAGGGTACTTAAGGGTACTTAGGCCATTTGGCCATCTCTAGACTGAATAGGAGTGTTGTCTACGTGGACTACCTTCGGCCCTTCTAGGCATCAATTGGCGATTAAAAGGTATAATTTCACCAGATGTTTATGAAACACCTGGTGGCGTTAAACGAAGGCCAGGCGACATTTATTAGTAACTCCACCCTCTGATATTTGACAGCCAGTGGTTTTGAATTGTTCTTATCCAATCAGTAGCGAGTTGAGCTGAAATCTTTCAAACCAAGCACTGAGTCTCACTATTATTCCAGCAAATCTTTACCTGAACTTTGCACATTTTTTGAGGTACAACTAATTTTGTGTCTATTAAGATAACCTGACCTTCAGTTATTGGGGTTTATTTGATGAGTCATGGTAATTTCATCATATTTATTTGATAAATTATTTGTTAACCAGCAGCATGTTTTAACCCTTGATATTTAACAACCCATAATTAAAGGTAAAAAAAAATTTCCAGCTATTTTAAAAGCAGGCAGTAAAGAACAGGATGTTTATGTGCAGTTTAAGTCCCGCTATCAAATGATATCTTGCAACCTCAAAAAAAAAAAAAAAAAGCCGCGAGCTGAAGTTGTTCACTCGGCTTAGAACAACTTGTTCACGAGAAGCAGCTGAGCAGAGCAGGAACGTGGGCTCGGTTTCCTCACACCGACGTGCTGCCTGCCCACACTGCTCGGCTTTGGAAGTCCGCACTTTGTTGTCCTCTCAGCAGGCACCTGCATTCTTTGCATAGCTGTCTCAAAAGTTTCAAGAGCGGCTCACTATCTCTCTCTGTCTGCCGGTCTCCGTCTCTCTGCGGGTCTCCCTTTGCGCTTGGACCGCCGTTGCCTCGTTGCTAAGAGATGAAAAGGGCCGAGAACTGGGAAGATGGAGAGAGAAGAAGAGGCGGCCTTACAAGAGGAGGATGAAAGAGGAGCGAGATCAGAGGGGAGGACAGGCCAGCAGGGGGGCAATGAAGTTTATTTGGCATACTTTGGATTTTTACGGCTATTGTGTGATGCCAATATCCTCTCTTTGCTTTCTAGCTCTCAGTTCTAGAAAAAGAACTAAATCCTGCATCAAAAGAAAATCCTTCAAAGTAGCCGGTAATTAATACTCTTGTCGTTTCAGCGCTAACTTTGTTGATCACATTTTTGATATAATGTAAACAAAATGATCAATTTGTATGAGTCTTAGTAAGAAAACATAACAGGATGTCCCGACCAGAACTTTTTGCCCCAGATTCTCATCCAAGTCTCTTCTGATCATTCTCTTTCTAATCTGATGAATCTATAATAAAGTAAAAATAAATCTGTGCCACCAGCCTATTTAAATAAAACTTAGTAGGTTTGAAATGCAGAGAATTAACACACTACATCTACAGCTGACAGTGTTTGAATACTGAACTGTTTGTCTTTTTTTTTTTTGAAGGGCAAGGCTAAAACTAGCATGCCTGCTCTTTGTTTTGATAGGACTCATCATTGATTAATCTAGTTATTCTTCCAGTTATTCTTTTATTTAGGTCTTTGATTTTAAAAATGTTTTATCTGTACTTTTTGATGCAGCTACTAGGAGTTTAGTTTGCGCCAACACATGTTTTGCAAAAGAAAGACGACTTTTTTGCATTTACACCTTCCATTCACATGCAGATGGATTCTTTGGGAGAATATTTACACTTCTAGGGGCGATTTCTTTCAAGAATTTGTTTCAGAAAATTATATTTCTCTTTCGGTTTCACAAACACCTCATGACTGAGTAACCCGACTGATTCCCAAAACACTGCATGCAGTAATACACCACATAATAACCAGAACTTCTGCTGTATTTGTGTATTTTCTCTCCAACCTGCAGAATGCGCCGCGTGATGAGGAACATATTCTGTCTCTAGAGGAGAACAGATGTCATAGGCTGTCATTTTGAGAACAAATCCATAACAAACCACTACACCATGTTCCAGGTTTACAAAACACAAACACACACATAGATATATATGAAATTTTAGCATTGCCACTTCTGTGTTTCTCTGTTTGCAGCCATTGTGTCTTGTTTATCTTTCCCTAATATCCCAAACATAGGAAAGCTCCACACATTGCTCTGATTTTATGTACAAAACGACCCTCATGACCCCAAGTGCTCTCTGTCTGTTTCCCCTCTGCTTTGCTTCAGTTTCTCTCAAACCTTTTAATTTTTTATTTTTATTTAGATCCTTCGTGCTTTTGGCCAGTAAATGAACTCAGTTAAACATCCTGCGCCTTCATGTCATTGACTGTGGCATCAGAGCAAAGAGATTCACTCGAAAGAGGCATTTGCTGTGTGTTTTTTTTTTTGTGCACTCCTTTATTCGGCCCATTTCATCCATCTGTGCAGCTGAGGAATATTCCCACAAAAACATCTTATTTGAGCAATGATGTCACTGCTGCTGGGTCAATTAAAGGATCAGTTAAACAGCGGCAAAATCTGTTTGAATATTAAAAATATAAAGGACAATAAGCGGAACCATAAACCAGATTTCTTTCTAATCAAGCACACAAATAAAGCTAGAGCTATGATATCCTTCAGATAATACCCCACTTCGCCTGATGAGGTCATTGCTAATCCAAAAGATAAAAGCGAAGCAGCGTGCGCTGCCCTGACTGGAGCACTTTTAAGTAAATCTCCAGAGCAATGTGGAGCAGGCACAGTAGACGCCCATGTCCAGATCCCAGTCCTGATAAAGAGCCGGCTGTATCAGCGGCGTGCCCACCCTGAATAAAGCCTCCATTGTTTCCTGCAGGTGTGTGTTTGTGCGTATCAGGGGCGCCTGGCAGGGAGGCAGGGAGCAAAGCAAGGAGGGTAAGTGAACACCTTGAGTCAGCATTTGGAGGGCAGGGGTCAGGACGACAGGTACGGCTGACTGGGGTGGGGCTGGAGGGATGGGGGGGCTTCAGGAAGCAGATGGAGATAATGGGAAGACGTAGAGAAATGCATTTTACTGGAATGTAAAGGTGGGTAGGATTTAAAAATTAATTAAATCATTGGAGCAAGACTTGAAATGATGTTTGGGATGTTTTCCTGCTGGTAAAATCTGTTGTAGTCTTTGGGATTGTGCTTTTAATATTAATTAATTATATAGATAGCTACAATAGATTGTAGTTCAGAAAAGTCTAAACTATATGAACTGCAAGACAGTAAACTGGAACACACTACATCTGGATATTAATTTCTACTCTTACACTTTTTCACTTTTTTAAGTAACTCCTTAGGAAATGAATTATTAAAAGCTCAAATTCTCAGCAGAGCCACAATCTCTTCCATCTTAGTTACCTCCACCTGAGCCTTTATGTGCCAAAACAAATATTAACACATTAGTTTGTCCAAATAATCTCACAAAGTTGTTTCTGTTTATGCCCGATTCCAAGGCAAAAACTGGTGAACCTATTTTGGCCTACTGTACTTCACTTTTAGTCATTTTTATCTGTCAAACTTTAATTTCCCAAATCATCAAACTAATTTTTACTACTAAACAAAAATAACCAGAGTAAATACAAACTGCAGTTTTCAGGCAAATATTTAATCTCTCACTGTGCCACCTTTAGCAACTGCAAATCCAAAGCAATTTGGATTTTGCAACCTCACTATGGCTGCAAAACCCTCTGAAAACCCTTCAATGTGGTTCAACTAATACATTTCTTCAAAGAATAGAGGGTCAAAAGTAACTGAGATCTTTTTGCTGCACTTTTTGTTACATTTTAATAATCTTTGTTGGGTTCTCCTGTAAAAAAAATGTTTGGGGTGTATTTAGGATGAGTCAGTCAGGTTTCATCTACTGACATACAGCGCAAAAATATAAGAAATATTACGTACAAAAAGTAAAAATAAACATTTCTTATAGCGGTTGGAGAAGCACGCGCTTCTGGATTCCAAAAACAGACTGCAGGAAGCAAAAAGATGAAGAGGATATGTTTACAATTCCAGAGAGAAAATGAGGACCAAATATGTCTGTGTAAGCTACACCAAAATGTGCTGAAAGCTGGGTTGCTGAAACTCAGTAAGGGCTGACTCATAATAGGAGGTGGTGGAAAGCAATGAGGGAGACTAATTTGAGAAGATATGGGTAACGGTTATCCTACCCGGTCAAACAGGTCCGGCACACACACGCAGGTGCTCGGATAAGCGGACATGAAGCAGTGCACACACGGCTCATTATCATGTTTAGTGACATGGTAAAGCTTTCTTTGGCATCTCAGAAATAAATACAATTGTTTTTTGGGGTTTTTTTGCCCCCAATCCTGGGACTTTTAGTCTTCATCAAGTTTGAAGGTTTTTCTTCTGCATACATCCATTTGACCTCTAATGGCCATCTTTAAAATTTAAAGTGCAGTGTTTCCTCAAAGGATTGGCAGATTAAAGAAAAAAAAAATTGGAAGTTGTGCCAAGCTCCAGTCAGAGACAGGCCCTCGAGCTGCTGCGTTCTCACATTTCAGTGAGCAGGAATGGGCAAAGGTGAGACAAGAGGTAGATTCTCTACAAAGAGTTGTGTGTGTGCGCGTCTGTTCATTTAGTAATATAAGCCTTCCCTTCCACATAGCTCCAGGGAAAAGGACATTCTCTCTTGTTGTTTCCATTCCCCTGCATTCCTGCCTCCCCTTGACATGTGGCTCCAGAAGGGTGCAGCCGGAGACGAAGGGAGGAAGAGATGTGGCGGATCGTTCCATCCAGACTGAATACCTCGGTGCTGCCTTCTAGTAACTAATCCCATTGACAGAGACAGACACCTGCTCTCATATAAAGCCCTTCAACTCTTTTACATTTATGTAAAAGGTCCTTCATTATGGCGCCCCTGAAATGCCGGCACCCCGTAACATTTGCCTATGCTGCCAATGCCACAGGTAGGCCCTGCCTGATCAACCCACACAAAGTTGTGAAGTGGAAGGACAATAAAACAGTTTTTAAAATTGCTCAAGAATAATAATCTAAAAAAGTGCTGCATGGTTATATATTATCCCCTTTTAAATCAATTCTTTGTAAAAACATTTCTAAAAAACAACATGAAGTGTGTTGGTGTTGGAGGTGCATGCTGGTCTGAGCTGCCTGTCACCTTCCCGCCACGCAGTTCTGCTGTCAAGACTGAGAGCAAACTCTGGCTCCAGGCGAGAGAACAGCTCCTCACTACACTGTACGGTGACAAGGCACAGTAGCTTTCAGCCAACAGTTCGAGGTTGGAGGAGCTAAAAATATACAATAACAACAACAAAAAAAAAGTCAAAAGTGACACATTGCTCAGGTGTTGTGAGTTAAGCCTTCTGGTGTGTGCAACCGATTCAGAAGTTTGAACGGAGCTCCTGAGGGAAGCTCGACATCAACCCACATGAACTGAATTACAATTTCACTCAAAGTATGTAGATACAGTAGAATTACAAATATATTCAAGTCACACTCTGTGCAGGCAGCGCATTTCTATAAAAGGGAAAGTCCGCTGTGATTGCTAAACACCGTGTTGAAATATTAAAAACACAACATGGCGAAAGATTTTGAAAACACTTGGTCATTTTGAATTTGATTCAAGCAGCACATGTGAAGAAGAAATATTGGAACTTGGAGATGTTTACAACCGAGTTGCATCATTTTCTTTCTTTTCATTTTTCTTACAACACACTCCGTTAGCAAACTGTAGAGACCAGAGGTTACGCTGTTGAAAGGGAAATGTTTCCATTTATTCCACTGCAAATGTTTTCAGAGGGGGTAAACCTCAGTCTCTTTTGCTCCAGTGTAATACTAATGGCTAATTTCAGAAATGATGCAGCCTGTTTGATTATAGATACCATTAGATATCGCTTTTCAGCACCGTTTATCGCACACATGCAGATAAAAGAAAGGGGGCTGAGTTAAATACGTCTGTACTGCTTCCCACTTCAATTTCAAATAAATTATCTAAATATATATCATTTGTTTTGAATTGCAAATGTGAATAATAAATAAATAAAATACAACTTAACTAAAATGTTCATCATCTGAGCCAAAGATATTGGTTCCCAGACTTCTTATGAGAAACATTAAGTACATGAAAGTGGTGATTCTCTGTTTAGTTAGAGCAGAACAAACTATGTGTGATTCGTCTGCTTGCTCTTCTCATCTTTGCAAGCATTAATGAAGCACCTTTTTAATGAAAATCACCAGTCTCTGCTTGGTAACTAAGAGTCGCAGTTAATTAGGGAAACTTTTCTCAATTTACAACAAATGGACCAAAAAGTTCAGTTCTCTCCATTTATTTGACATCTGAAGCCAGTTGGTAACACTGTATTTTATTTAAAGGCATCAAAGTCAAGTGAACTGATCATAACCTGATGCTAGATTTTTCAGATCATCTGTTGTAATCTGGTTGTAACATGACAAAATAAATCCAGTCTAGTTCATATATATTCTTTCCCAATTGCCATCAGACTGCTGAACTCTTAACTGGACTGCACTCAAAAACTGGTCTCCACCTCATACCTTGCACATATACATAGCTAAATAACTTCTGTTTTACTGTCATTCCTGCACTTTATATTTTATACTTATATTTTATATTGTATTTTATTTTATTCTGGAGTAACCTCATAACATTGGAACCTCAAAACATTGTCCTGAGCCGTATGCAACGAAATTTCGTTCTGTATACACCCTGTGCATGCAAAATGATAATAAAGTCAGTCTAAGTCTAAGTTCTTTGAAAATGGTTTTTTTATATATAAAAAAAGTACATGACCAGTGATTTTTCGCTTATTAGGAAAATCTACCATGAATATCTATAGTGGAGCATCTCGATCAACAGCAAAACGTCATTAAACATCAGCAAGTTACCTAAAAACACTGAATGCTACTAAGGCATCTCCTTTAAATAGAAAATATTCATGAGGTAATACATTCAAAGGAACATTTTAACACCAAAACAAAACATTTCCCTGCAGTATTACTATGCTTCACATGACACAAAGACAGAGCATCAGCTCTTCTTTTAAAAGCTTTCCATTAACGGGTTCAGAACCTTATTGTGGCCAGAAGCTTCCAGGATTCTACAACTTTTCTCTCAAACACACATCAGAGTGTGACCACTTCCACTAAGCATTTAATCACACATACTTCAGGCAGCTTGGCGATCTGACAACCCCATCAAGTCTTTCAAGAAGTAAGAGGATTGTTATTTGTGTGGTTTTTAACTTGCTTGTTGTGCCTTTGTGGGTGCGGTGGATTTGTGTGTGTGTGTGTGTGTCTATAGCGTTGGCTAATTAAAACAGGACAAGTTGGACCAGAGTGAGGCGTCCCTGACATGATTAATTGTGACTGTCAGGGCCCTCAGCTGGGTGTCTCCCTGCTCAGGACCCAGACAAAGGATTACACAGACCTTCTGTAACCTCGGCTGGCTATTTTGTGTCCCTGGGTCTTGCATCAAAGCCCCAATGGGAGACATTAGCATTTTTAATGAGCGGGCCGCTCCCTGTGCCGACACATTAAGTCGGATCGCTTTCATTTGGGCCACAATAGAGACTGGAGAATGGAGGGGAGGCACTGCTGGAGAGGAGAGAGACATACAGACGCATAAAACCAAACAACATCTTATGGCCTGAACAGTACAGAGTCCATGCATAAGCGCTAAAGAGTTTCCAAAGATACAGGAGAAATTCTGACTAGTAGCAAATCATGGTCTAACACACAAGCATGAATTAAACATTGGTTGTCCATTTCAGTCCAGTTTTACTCATCAGACCAATACTGTCGTGTTAAAAATGACAAAAATCAGTTGATTGTTTCATTGAAGTGTTTTAGTAACCAGTATTCCCTTTCTCATAAAATCAAAATATGGTCACAGTACCATATGCACTTTCTAATTTGAACATTACTTCAGGAAATCTTAAACCAGCAACAATGCTGCCTATGCCATCAGATAAACACATTAAATGTTCGTCACATAAAAAAACTGACTTCATTGGCCGCGTTTGTTTGAACTCAATAACAAGAAAAATCAGAGGAGGAAAACAACTGAACGCGAAGAAAGAAAGTAGGATAGAGGCAGCAGGTTCAGAGCTGAATCCAGTTTTGGAGCTTGATGATGCCGTTTTGCTTAGTGTGATTCACATCAGAGAACCCTTGACTGCGTTGATTTAATCCAAAACTGCAGTTTTAAAGTTTGTGGTGCAGATTCACACCAAGAGACAGGATGACAGGATACCGTCTGTCTTGCAAGGTTTAATATCCCTTCAGAAGTTCATTATCTCGGTCAGACAGTTTGCATCTGCCCCAAACACAGGCCGCTGTATGAGCACTTGCCACATCTGGGACCTTTGAATCTTATCAACAGCTGAGTCCAGTAGAACAAGGACGCCGTTTATGTGGATCTTTGTGAGCTTGCTCCGCTTCTCTTTGCTCGGTGTGTATCTGTCACACACACACACACGCCCCCACGCACGAATACCTCCCCCAGTTTTGCCTTTGAGGACGACGCACAGATAGGAACTTGTTTTGATGTGACCCATCAAAGCGGAGATCGGGGTGTGACAGGGGCATCCCCTGATGTTTCCTGTGCTCTCCCGCTGTCCGCCGAACAGACGCGCGGTCGGGAGCCGGGAGTGAGCCGCTGGAAATTTTTTACTCCACCGCCTGATGAGCACATCCAGGAGTTTTAAAACACAAATCAGGGAGATTGGAAAAATCTCAGTGCTTCACACAGGTGCAAAACAAAGCAAGCGTGTGTCAGATGTTTGTGTGTATGTGGTGGCCTTTCCAAAAACATTTGCACTTTTTTCTCTTGAAAAGAGATGGAATGAGCCAAAGAGGCTGGAAATCATGTCAAACTCGTCCAACCTGCAAATGACAGATGAGATTAAGGAATGTCAAGAGGCCGCCAGCTGTTAGAGGTCAGAGTTTGTGTGGATTTTATTAATATTTAATTATAAATCTAAGCTCAGACCACTTTTAGACCAGACAGCTTTGGTTGGTCTAAACCAAGATGAATATAAAAAGCAGACATTTTTTTGTAGAAAAAAGCTTTTAACTCAGTGTTTATTTTGCATCACTGTGTTTTTAAGCACTTTACACAGCACTGAGAGGTGGTATATTATATCAATAAAGTTTACTTGGATATACTGCACTTGTGTAAATCAGGATTGCGTATCGACTTAGCATTGACTCGTGTAACCGCATTTGTTTTATTTTGATCACAAATGTAAAAGTAAATATTAAGTGGTAACAGTTTGGAGCTTGTTGTTGTCTGTAAGGAGTCAGACTACCAGTAGTTGGGTAATGCCAATATGGTGGCCAATCAGATATCAGCACTGTTCACCTCCTCTTGGCCCCACCTCTCCATTTACAGAAATGTGCATCTGTACGTTCAAGACCTTAGCACCACTTATCCACCTTTAATATTTAATACTTTTCTCCATCTTGCCATTTTAAGGAGTCTGTTTTACTGTGGAAGATTTGAGTCACTGTCTTTCTTTGGCCTGATGGCTTACAGTCATCCTGCATGGACTTTATGTAATCAATGTGCAGACGTCCTTCCATCATCAAATTGAATATCCTCATGTGGTGCAATTTGATTTGAAGTCAGCAATAGAAATGTGTCACTGCTATACAACTTAAACCTTTGCTTATTATACATTTCCTCCAAGACTAATAAGGAAGAGGTTTTTATTTGCCAAAGGTCAAAGTTGAAAAACAGTTTGGACTAGAATTCAATAGTTATTTAATTTAGTTTCTTAGTTAAAAACATCAAAATGAGCAGCTATGGTTTAATATGGCAGCAGTGGTAATGGGCAGCATAATGGGAACTTTAACTATTCGAGCTAAAGTGGTGAAATAACTGCAGAGTCCACAGCTGCAGTTCAAAGCCTATCAGTGTTTGAATCTTAACAAGAAGGGGGGATGGGGGGAAGAGACCCCTGTGCATAGGGAGAGAGGGCAGAGCCAGGCTTAGATCTTCAACCTCTGCACACACAAACACGCATAAATTCACATTCACAGACATCAAAAACACAAACATTAAAGGGCACGCAGACAATCACATCAAGACACACAGAGAGGAGAGCCACAAGAGTGCCTGCACACAAACATTCAAAAAGCAAACAAGCTCATGTGCAGACATCAAGAAACCACCAAACACACACACACACACACGCCCGCACGCACACACAGAGGCACGGCGTGAGTCCTGTGTCCCCGGCTGGCCAGCTGTGGGAGGTCACACAGACGTGACAGTTCTGCTATCAGGCCAGCATTAAGGCCTGCCGCTTTAAACACAGCCTTTTGAAGTCACACCAAAGTCAGACACTAGGATCTCTCATCTCCCATCTCCCTTTTAACACCGCAGTGCCGACATTTCATTCTGCCCTCCTTTTCATGCTGCCAGCTTTGAATTCTGCCTTTTAAAAGACTAATTTTAACTTCTTCAAGGTTGGAAAAAACAGGCAGAGGCACACTGTTAAGATTCTTCTTCTTTTTTTTTTTCTTCAGATGAGTAACGAGCAATCAAAGGTAGTCAAGGTTCACCAAAGTAACGCCGAGTCTGTGATGCTGGATGTCAGGAGGCTGATAAATGGAGTGTCGTGTTCCTCTAGCTTTGATCTGCAGCTTATTCTGATGTTTGAATTGTTGAACGAAATGATTGAGGTGCACCTTGATTTGTTCGTTCAGCTTCTCGCTGGCTAAAATATGAGGAGAATAAAAATCTAATCTTGCATGCAGCTACAGGTACAAGCATCAAAATTCCTGTCAACATGGAGATTTTCTTCTACTTCATTTACAAGTCTGCATCTTTTTGGACGTTTTCTATAAATAGATATTTTTGAAACCTTGTTTTGGTGTGTTCATGTCCTTTGCACTCACTCACCCTCTGTTCCTATATCTGTTGACTATGCAGCGTTTCCCCTTTGTTACCATTCCTGGCACGGTTCTCTTTAAACTCGGGTTGTGTGTTGAAAAAGTTAGGACGTAAAATAAATCCTAAAATTATTTCAAAGAAAAAAAAAAGAACATGCTAAATTTAGCCAAATCGCAAATTATTAGTTCACGTTCATTTGTAATCAAATTTTAATCTTGGCATGCAAAATTTGCTCAAAATTTATAATTCAATCAAGGTTCAAATATAAAAATGGATGGATGGATTTTTTTTTATCCATTGAAAATATTTTTCACCAAATTTTCTATGAACAGAAACTTTTCCCAGGGACTGTGATGCCAAACATTTGGTAGTCTTGTTTCTAGTTTTATTTCTAACTTTTTTTGTTTGCGAACTTCTGTTCAGTCAGTTTAATAATCCAGAAGAGCAGTCCAGACCCTCCTTAACCAACCAGCTGACGTTACAGCTGCAAACTAACTTAATTAGAAACGCTGTTTTCCGATTTGCTGCTGAAATATAAAAAATTACAGGTAAATGTTCCAAGACAAGACAAAACCATGCAGCTTTTTCAGCAGGGGACATCCACTACAATCATATAATATGTTGGACTTGAATATCTTGCATCAAAAAATAGGATCTGAGTTTCATTTTGGAGCATTTCAACATAACTCAAAGCTAAGTGATGACGTGCCAAGATTGGGGTGCTAAGAAACAGCTTTTTTGGGGGGTTTTGGACCAGGCAACTTTTTATGAGGTGTAGTTACTAAACGCTCACACTCCTCACAGCCCCGTCCTCTGTAGCTGACCCAGCCTTATTTTTCTGTTTACTCCGCTCAGTGTTTCGTAGTTGAGCAGATCAAACGCGGTGCTAAGCTGCGGGTTTGTTTACTCCGGCTCTGATCCACACCCAGCCACAGACACACACACAGGCACTACAGCTCATTTTCCACATTTGGAGATTTTCTTTTTCATCTGGATCACAGATTTCTCCTCTCTCTTCCCTCTTAATCAGTCTGACATTAGGTCACTCCTCCTGGCCTGTTTGCCTTGAAAAACATTTTATCCAAAAGATTTTCTTAGGATTTTTTTGTAAATTAATTTCATTCCTTTTCTTCTGCATCTGTTCACTATTAGGTGTACTCCTGATGACTTATTTTCAATGCAATTCTCACATGTTGCATCAGATTCTCTCTAAATCTCTGTTTTGCAACATATTTACGACCCCCTGGAAGTGTCACGCAGAGAAATCTTCAGCCGTTCACACTTTTTCTTTTTTTTTTACAAGAGGAATCCAGATAGGCACGTAATTACAGTTCATGTTTTGTAACCATCAATGTCCAGTGGGTAGTGGTGTCACAGTACAAACATTTGAGTGAAAAATATCCGGTACAGCAGTAACAGTTCAGTGTGCGAATGTACCAAACAAATGCAGCGCTCTTTTATGTGCGACACAAGCAGAATCATGCATTTGTGTGGCAGCTTTAAATCAGGGGATCAAAACAGAGGAGACTCCATTAAACTCTGCAATTTGGGTACATTAAGGTTTTCCATGCAGCTACAGCAGGGAACTAAAGGTGGACCAAACCAAAACATCATATCAACATCTGCGTCTTTCAGCATCAACAAGGTATATGTACTGTAGCTCCCTCTGCACTCGACTAGAATTAATCAGCACCAAGCAACATCACCCTAAACATAAACATCAATGGTGCTGGAGAAAAAAAAAAAAAAAATCTGCTGAAGTCCAAATCCAGCTGCATGCAGCATCTGCTGGTTCAAAACGCTGCACGGTTTAAGAGATGAAGAAATACTCTGGTACTGTCATGACAAACCCCGCTGACCAGAAGGGATTTCCCAACAACTGCACTTCTGTGGTGCATTCCAGTACATCATGTACACTGAAGTGTCTAACTATAAAAAAACACCAAAGTGATTTCAACCTTTATTGTTGTCAAATGTCTGCAAAGTTTTACTAAAAAGAAAAAAAAATAAACATTTTCAAGTCATATTTTCCATCCATCATAAAGAATGGAAGCTCCAAAGGATAGAAAACAGTAACTTTGAACAAAACTCTGAAGAATCAACATGACCAACACCTGCTGAAGTTTTGCTCTCTATTGACGAAGCCTGGATAATTGATTACCAAGCCTCTGTAGAAAGTACACTTTGCTTTTATGTATCTTTTTTGCTTCATCCGACTTTATTTTTATACAAAAAAACTTCCTCCCATCATAGCCAAAACTGCCAGCATAATGTATAAATCTGGATTATCTTGTAACTTCTCCATTTTGTAAACCATCACTATCTAAAAACCTGAAACACATTTTTTACATTTTATTCTTGATTGTGCTGAAGTTGTTGTTTATATGATTCACTGCACATATTGTGAATTCATAGTGCCCAGAGGAATCATGTTAATATGCACACAGCTGCAACCAACATGAAACCTGATCTTGGATATACATATAGACAAGAGATAAAGTAAAGACGTGAAAGAAAAAAAACCCTGTACTTCCGACAGTTTAGTTCCTGCAGAAGAGCGCGCAGCTAATGTGTGTTTATCTGTTTCTGGTTCACATCGAGGGAGCATTGAGGGCATCCATATAGTTTAATAATCATCGGGGTGTTTAGGTTGCGAATGCAAGTCAGAGCAAAGAGAAACCAGACCCACCATCGCTGCACGCTGAGCCCCAAACAAGAACCACATGTCCCCCCCGTTTGGGCTTTTTCTCTCTCTCTACCCATATTATTCACAAACCCTTCACCCTGGGAAAAAAACATGGAAGCTCAGAGATTGAAAAACACATGTGGTTAACCATAAAACTTCACATGCACTCTATATACCCCAACACCCAAACCCTCCCACCCCCGCCCCATATTTGCTCCAACGCACAAACATCGAGAAGAGAAGTCATACTTAAGAGGAGACACTGAAACAATGGGACAAGAGGAAGGAACATCAGGCAGCAATCTAAGCCGTTTGAGGCCAGGAGTAAAAACAAAGATCATGGGGGGTCTGTGGAAGGGCAGTGGCGGCGGTAAGAAAGAAGGTGACTGCAGGCTCCCAGAACAATGCCAGCCCATCCTGTGGCTGAGAGGGGCTGCCCCAGGCACAAAGCAAAATTTAAGCCAAGAGTAAACGACAAAGTAAGACAATGACGTGCCCTCGATTTTTTACTAAAGATGTTTTTCCTTCAGTTGCGTGTAAGGGGTGCACGCATAGTTCCCCAGCAAACATCACACTTCCTAACTAATTCTCTTCCTATATCTGGGAAGATTAAGATGTTTAGGTGAGGATTTCTGCAGGCACAGACAGATCAGTCCAAAAATATCAATACCACATCGATATCATTGTCAGATTGATACTTTAGTTTCAAATTTCATCTTGAAATTTTAGTTTATTTTTGTAATGTCCTCTCAACTCTACCTTAAAAAGGCTTTGCTTCGATTTGCCCTCAAATGATACGTTTTTTGCACTTTGTTTATCTAGAAAGTAATGCACACAAATTTGTTACATCTCTCTATAATTTCGATTAAGATCTTAATATGTTATGAAAGTATTTTGTAGATTCTTACAAAACTTCATCCAAATCCTGTCATAGGTTTTTACAAAAATAATTCCACCACAAAGTCACCAAAAAGTCAGAGGTTTGATGATATATAAAGTAGCGGTGGGGCTTGATTAAAAATTTTAATTGAGTTAATTGCAGGGTCTATAATGATCATTATTAATGAACTAATAGCAATTTTAAAAAACTGTGTACTGGCAAAATAAGCAATTTTTTTAAATTCAAAACCCCTTTGTGCTTTTAATTTATTTAATAAACAGAGATAATATACATATATTAATTGTTTTACTATTGTGTTATGACATTTAGGTTTTTCGACTTTAAAATTATGTTTTCGCTACATTTCTGCTTTATTGTATTTTTACACACTTAACCCGATAGGAAATGTTTTACACGGTCTATTTTCAGCACGAGTTTCACACAGGACGATCATTGTTGGCGCACAGCCTCTAACCTCCATTTCCTGTGTAAATAATCTTTGGCTTCCGTGTGAATAACCTCCCAAAGCGAGTGTGAGAACGGTTTAAAAGTTCATAAAGTCTCTTTCTCTGAACTACTATGGCCTTTTTTTTCTGTTTTGCAGTTGTTTCAAGACAGTCGAAGCCTGATTTGATCTCGTCTTCTCTGGGATTAGCCGTTAGCTTCAGCCTCAGGGAAAGGCTAATCTGGATTTTTGCTAAATAACGATGCCAAGGGAGTTATATACTGCAGGTACATGCTAAAGAGCTCAGCTACCAAACCAAGAAAAGTTAAATCCAGCAACCTCCAATACCTCGCCTCCTCTTCCTCTCGCAAACGGCAAGAAATAAGACAGAATTTAAGAAAAATCGACTCATTACAGACTTACCTTGCATCTCCACTGACTTTCCTCTCCTCTGCTGCAGAACAATCCCAAGAGTGACAACTGTGTGGACCCTGCAAAACTCCCACCACCGTGAATAAAGACTATTTAAAGTACTATCTTTAAATTTGTGGAACCTCTTTTCTGTTTGGTAAGCAAAAAACAATTTTTAAACTCTAATTCCTTTTTAAATTTTGTTCTAATAAACCAAATATTATGTAACTGGACGCATTGTCAACCGACACTTGCAGCTTTTTAATGTAGCCTCATCTTAAACATCGGAACTATCCCTTTAAAATCACAGCTGCACCAGCATGAAGACGATTAGATTTCTGACCCTGAAACCTTCATTGTGTTCATTTCTCAAAGTGACAGAAAGATAGAAATCTCCACGGAGGTTTGTGATTGTGAATTAAAGTATGAGGCTTTTATCTGACAGAAGCTCTTTGAGGAAAAACTAATTATCTGGAAGGTTAATTTACAGATTTTGTCACATGTCTCAGTAATATCTGACCAGCTGTTTGTCTGCTCTAAATATTACTGATTCAACGCTTGGATCTGAGCTAGATGACTTTTACAGCCTCTTGAAAAGTGAACTTTTTAATATTTGGTCACCAGCATCTGTGGATTTTAAAGTGAAGTTGATAGAGAACCAATCTGGTCTTTTTTTTTTTTTTGAGTCCCTATACTACAGCTGTCTTATTCTAGGAGCAGGTCTCTTTATGCCCCTGCCAGCTTCGCACATCTATGACTGAAGTTTTTGTCTATTCATCTACGCAAAGCAGCTCCAACTCTTCCTTGTTACAACTCCTCAATTTGATTTTGGTTTGGACTTTGAGCCGTTGTCGCTGCGGCTGCAGCCTCCCACAGCTTTTCTTCCAGGATTGTCCTGTATTTAGCTCCATCCATCAACTCAGACCAAATTTTCTTTGGCTACAGAAGAAAAGCATCCCCTTAGCATGATGGTGCCAGCACCATGTTTCAATGTGAGGGTCGAGTGTCCGGGGTGATTTAGAGAGTTTGTTTTTTTGTTGTTTTTTTTTCCCAACAAATACCACTTTGGGCAAAAAGTTACATTTTCTACTCATTTCTTTTCCACATTTGCTGTGTGTGTGTGCTATTTGTTCACTAATGTTTAGATGTTATCCAATTACACATAGGAGAACTGTTTTAATAATCAGGTAACCCCTGCAGGTGTTAGATTTTATTTAGGTGTACTAGATAAAGGTGGCTGATTTGAAGTTGTAAAGACATGAAAATATTACTTTTTCCTTCCACTTTGGGTGAAAAATCCCAATAAAAGACATTGACCCTACAGATGTAACACGACGCTTCCTATCGGTCTGTAAAAACCTCCAGCTCTAATGTACAGCAGATTTTATATATATATATATATATATATATGTTCTGGTTTATCTGCGAATGTTTAACCTTGGAGTTTGCCGTCGATTAGAGTGCGGTATCGAACTGAAATCACGTAACCCGGTCATATGGCGCTGCTGGAACCAGCTTCGTCAGTGGCGCCTGACCAGGATCCAGTCGAGGCCCCCTGGTTGACCACAGTCCTGCGGCTGTCTGGGTCGGTGCCTCGTGTGGAACAACTTGCACTGTCGGTCCAGGTTCTAAATGAAGGGCTGCGGGACCCAAAATTGGGGGTCTCGCTTTCTCATATCCATCCATAGTGGGATGGCTGAAGTGCATTTAAATGAACCTGAGGTTTGTGGTGGCAGACAGTGAGCAGATTTTTCCCAGGGTCTCTGTACTCAGCTGTTCTTTGACTTATTTAGAATTTTTCTGTTTTGTGTTTTTTTTTGCAAGGTTTCACAACATTTGCCCCAAATCTTAACAAATGTGGGAAATGAAAAGCACATGGATATGAACAAGGTCCATTCAGCCCTCCACTTTTGTTTTATGCTTCGTTTTTCATTTCCTTTATCTGGGTTGATTTGGGAAGAGGGGCAGGCGGCGGGGTGGGGGGGCTTTGGATAAGATCAGAAGAAGTTGATTTACGAGTTTGGATCGCAGATGTCCAGGAAACCTGTGAATATTTAGACACACTGCGTCCATGCCAATACTGATAAGTCTGACTGTGGCGTAACGGTTGAAAGGATCTGGATCATTCAGCCTACAGAAATAATCTGGTAAAGTTCATGATCAAACCTTTAAGTGCCCTTAAATCTTCATACCTCTCTATCTGTCTATCTGTCTATCTATCTATCTATCTATCTATCTATCTATCTATCTATCTATCTATCTATCTATCTATCTATCTATCTATCTATCTATCTATCTATCTATCTATCTATCCAGTACATATATACTGTATATAAATATACAGTATATATATATAAATAGCGGCATAAAGTTTACCTAACCCTGGGCTTTCTTCAAAAAGATGACCCCATCTAAAATAGCTCTCTGCACAAAAATGGGTTCAAAAGGCCCCTGACAGTGGCGTGCTGCTGAATGAGAGCTTCTAAAGATGATAAAGGATGGCCTTCAAGTGTATGCACTGACCTTTCCTGATGAAAGGAGTCCAAAATGCTATTTTAACAATATCATGATGCCCTTTCAATATGAAAGGCAGCATAAGCAACTCTCTCAACCAATGAAAGTTGAAAGGACGCCCAGCGACAGCGGAACGAGGTGTGCAAGAGGTGTGTGAAGATAAGAGACAGCAGGTGTGTGAACCTATAAAGCCCAACTTATGAATGACTGTGTAAAGTTTTTTTTAGAGGACGTAGCTTCTGCTTGATTCACGTCAGTCCTAAGTGAATGATTTGAAATTCATCAGCTTCAATTGAAAGAGGTTCCAGAAACGGAACGTCCAGTTCGTTAAGAGATTTTTGTGTTGCTGTTCCTGGGAAAAGTCAACTACAGTAGTTTACAAGTTTTGATGGGTTTTCTGGGATGTATTTACACTATTTAAAAGGGTCAATTTTTTTTTATTGTTTATGATAGAATGAATGAGGAAGAGTTTTTCTTAGGGCAGGTTGCATGTCTTCAATTGCTGTAAATTGGCCAGTGACTGAAATTGGTCAGTTCTTCAACTGGTTTTTTAAAACTATTATAAATAGTAGTATTAGTATTGTAATTTACACCTTCAACATTATGCGTTTCTTCTGGATGCCGTATGAGGTGAATGTGCACCTGGAAAACTTTCTGAAACAGGTAAAGACTCCGGATGTATTGCTTAAACCTTGGAAAACATCCAGATGTCTATTTGATAAATTTGCCACTTCTTCTGTCACTTTTTTTGCAAATGTCTGATTTTACAATTTCAATAAACTTCTGATTTTTTTTTTTCCTGCAAATTTCAAAATTTTCAGAAATATCTTCATTTTACTATAAATTTACAACTTAATCATGAAAAACTAAGTTCATTCAAATTTAAAATTTGGAAAGACAAAATTCTAGTTTTTCCCTGTAAATGAGAAATTCTCTATTTGACTGAAATTTACATCCTTTTTTCTTCTTTCTACATGGGCGCTAATACTCAGAATAAACATTTATTACTTTCACGTGTTTGACTAAAAACTTCTACCGATGTCAAGATGCCTTTGGCACATTTTGTTCTTTTATTGTTGTTTGTTACACTTTTCTGTTTTGTTAAAACGAGATGACCTTTTATAAAATCCACATTTCCAAGCTTAGTAGATTAAACCAAAAATTGGTATCGGCCGCCTAAAGTGCAATCGGTGCATTTATTTCTAAATGCCTCCTGGGAAGATTTCTATTGTTATTAGAAACCCAGTGAAACCACTTTTCACATTTCTATCTTAGACTTTCACAGAACGGCTGGACTAAACTGCCACCAGACTATTTACTATTTAAATCACTTCTTTGGTATGACGAATTTTATTTTGGAGCACCACCGCAAAGGGGGTAGATCTAAAAAGGCACTAAATGCAATCGACATCACAACTAATTTCGTTTTGTTTATCTCATAAAATCTTAAGTTTGTTGTAATGTGAAAGAAATCGAGGAGCATGGGGATTTTAACAAGACACTGCAGTGGACGCCATGTTGCTGATAAAACAGGTTCATTCCTTCTTTTACTTTTTGTTTTTTAAACCAAGTAAACCCAACATTCCTACACCTACAGGTGATCCATGTAATCTTAACACCTGTGTCTTCTCCTCTCCTATTGGCTCCTTTTACATCCTTAAACTGAGTGTACCAAGCCGTCTCTGATGAAGTAACGTCTGCTGGATGTTTTCCTCCGTTTCCCCTCACTACACTGACCTGTTAATGTCAAAACCAAGACGCCGCATTTATTCTTCAACCAGCCCTAATCGCTACGCTGCTGATTGTTTTAGGGGGAAGAAGAAAAAAAGTTAAAGTGGATTAAAAACAACGTCTGTATTGAAACAAAATGTTGAGTTCATCAAACAGCAGACTGACTTTATTACCCATTTACCCAACAAGGGTCTGGGAAAGAAAATTGAGTTAAATCCCCTTCCTTCATGGTACATAAAGAGCCACAGGAGGCCGAACGTTTAACCATGTAAATAGCCGAGTGAAATGTACTCATGACAAACTGTATAATTACCAAACGTCTCATTAACACACACTTAACTCCCTCCACCCCCCTCCTCGCGCCATAAAAACACACAGAGGCCCTAGTGGCCAAATTAATGCTGCATGTTTTAATTTCCAGCAGAGAGCGCGTTAAGAGCTGATAATGGATGTAAATCTATCGGAAATTTCTCACAGGACGAGACGAGTTGCACTCTGCGCGGCGGGTGCGCGAGGAAACACAAACACACAGGAGGCAGCTTGCTAATTTGAAAAATAGAGCATTTTAATAAAGGCTACATCTCTTTATAATTACAATAATTAAAGTACCGAGGCATCTTTTTAAACGGGAGCTCTATGGAACGCATAATTTACAGTTTACACGTGGAGCTGGAGAAGCCATGGAAAATATCAGAAAACACAGGACGTCGGGATGAAACGGGGGTACTAAAAATAAAAACGGCATAAAAAATATTTTTTTCTCCAAACATGAAAGGCCCCTTGTAAAAACCAAGGGAGTAAACGGACCCTGAAAACTGGGTAAAAACATGGCAACAACCCATGTACGCACAGTTACTGTACACTCGATGAAAACAGCATGAACATCATCTTCATCTGCAGCTCAAAGTGCAGAACACACACACACACACACACACTGAGATAACATTGGATAACATTGGTGTAAACACATTTTCAGGGGGGAGCTCGAGGACCCGTTTCCTCTACATATGTAGGCTGTCTGTGCGATGCCTGCGCCACGGAAACAAAAGGCACTAAGACGTGACTGATCAAGGCGAGCTGGGCAGAGTCCCAAAGCAGGGAATTAAACATTAATAGCATCTTTGCTTGTTTTTTTTTGTTGTTTTTTTTCCATATAGGAGCCCTTCAGAGCAGATGGGGAACACATCCACAAATAGCACTGCAGCAGTAAATATGTGATCAAACTCTGAGTCGACGCTCCGGCAGAAAAAAAATAAAATTAAACAAAATGACAAAAGGAAGAGAAAGCTTTCCTTTTGCTCTGAAGGGAGTAATCTTGGAATTTTCCAATCCAAGCGATTTGTCTCTGGGATATTTGCAATAAATAGTAATAGATATCTATACAATGTACATGTATATCTGCAGATACATACTAGTAATGTGCTAGTGAGTGCTTGTGGTCAGCACAGGCGGGGTTCCAGGTGGGCTCTCAGTCTCACGGTAAACCCACCGGCCCACATCGCTGACAAGTGGTCGTTCTCCTCCAGTCTCTAGAAACTTCAGCAACACACAGTCCAGGTTCCCCCTCCGTCCCAGCCGGGTCCTTTAATTGTCCCGTAACATCCGTGTCTTCTTCTCTGGCCTTTCGCCAGCGCTCCTTCCATCACCCCACCTCCGGTCCTTCAGTCTCAGCTTAGTGACGGGTCAGTCCATCCGCTCCACCTTCCCCAGGATCTTCCCCTCGTACGTGGGCAGCAAGAAGCCGTCGTCCGACACTTCCTCGAACACGGCGCCGCACTCAAACTCGTCGCTGGCTTTTTTGAAGTAGTACCTGCAGAAGCAGAACAACACAGAGCTCAGCTATTGTTCATATTCTTTACCATTGAATGTCAATTTTTAAACCATAATTCGATCTGGATCCGCCTCGACTCAAACGTAAAGTACCAACTATCCTTGAGCCTCATCACATTTCGATGTAAAGAGTTTTCAGGATGTTTTCAACCAGACTAAAGTTGCAACATTTGTTACATTTTCACCCGGTGCGGTTCACTTTCACACTGCACCGTGTCAGATGAACCAAAACCTGTGCACCCACCTCGCCTGTGGTGGCGCTACACCAAGAACCACTGAAGGAAACAACACAAAAACCTCTGAACAAGACATTCGCAAAACTTCCTTCTTCAAAAAATATAAACAAGAATGGAGTGACATCACATTGTAGGATCTCTCATTTTCTCTTTGACAAAACACCATGAGTCATTTCTCCCTCCGACACTTGTGCTTGTTTTGGTTATATTTACCCAGAATGCCTTGCACTACAGTCCATTTCCCGCTTTTGGAGCTGTCTACGGTCTGCTTGTCGTTCACATGCGCATTCAAACCACACAAGGGTTGACTACAACCAAACCGAGACCGAGGTTTTTAGCCGCTTTTTTTGGTCCGCAGCGTTCGACTGCGCATTCACACCTCGACCCTCCTCAAACAAACCAGAGTCCATGCTGGTTTTTTAATATACATATTAAAAAGAAGTTTGTTAAATCTGTCACCGTGTTGTGACACTATTTACTATGGCCGATAATCAGTGAAAATAAAGCAGCTTCTTCCTGTGGTCCTATTGCTCAGTCAGAAACAACCAATCAGGAAACAGATTGGAGTTTAATGCAGATGTTTCTGTTCCTCCATCACACAGTATCATAAGTCTGTGGCTGCAAGCAGACAAAATGAGAGGACTGCTGTCCCCTCCTCCTTCTCCTGCCCGGTTTATTCCCACAGCGATAAAAAGATTTTTAATAAAAGTGAACCAGGATGACATGTTGATGTCTCAGCTGGCAACTTTATGAATGCAAGTAAAAGAAAGAAAGAAAAAACACAAGCAAGGAGGAGCTTCTCTTCAGCCATGACTTCACCACAGGATAATGACGCAACAACCCCCCAACAAAAAAAACACACACACACCTCCCAAGCCCTTATTTAAGAGGAAGAGAGAACAGCAGGGGTGGGTTGGTTGGAGGGATCTGGGAATCCACTCATTAACTATGTAATGGAAAAACAGCTCAATTTGCCCCATATGTGGGGGTCTCTGGAATGTACGCGAGGTTTAGGAACATGCGATGCGTACAGGAGAGCGGGAGCCCACGTGGTGCAATTAGCACGAGGGTGGTCGCTAATAAATTTTTTTTTTTTTTTTAAAGTAGTTCAGGAAGACTTGAAGCAAATGAAGAAGGAAAAGAGAAGAAGCAAAACCACGCCGACCGTTTTGGAGAAGTCTACGGCAATTCCTCCCGCTCTTTAAATACAAGAAGTCTTCAAAAGAGCTGTGATGTTTTTTCGCTAGGAGAGACAGAATTTCCACTGGAACATGTTTTATGTGGCTAGATCCGCGCCGCCTGCACCCCCCCCTTTTCCAGTTTGCTCTGACATCTGGCACCAATATCGTCTGGCAGGGCCAAGCAGTACTGTTCTTTGTTGAACCGCTGCCATGTTGAAATGACCCAACTCCACACATTCTCTGGCTGCTGTTAAAGCACCGCGCAGCTCGCCTTCCAAAAAATGAAGAAGAAGAAAGGGGGGTTAGAGGGGAAAGTAAAAAAAAGGTGGATGGTATGACACAGGAACTGAGACGGCGAGCCAAAGAGGAAAAGAAGACGAGCGAAGGAGCCGACAGATGTGAAGAGCCGGGAGTTTGTCACATCTGTTGATCCCAAAAAAAAGGAGAACGGAACGCCGTTCACATCTGGACAGGAAGAACTTTCTTTCCTCTCGGTTTCATACCTGTAATTACAAACACAACACCGTGGCCGTGCCTATCCTCAGCACCGTTAATGGTCTAAACACTAAAATGTTTGATCTTTTTTTCCCTTTAATACTCGCTGGATAAAACCAATCAAAGTTTTAAAAAACTAAATAAAAATCTCTTTCTGAAAGTGCACGGTGAGGCGGTGGGCACTCGACGGGGCCTTGTGAAGCGAGCGGATCTGGCATTTAACTATCTGCCTCGCCAAAATATCCATAAAATGATTACAACATGTGTAAACACCGTGTGCATTCAACCCAGCACACACACACACACACACACATACACACATACGGGCAGCGGGAGGAAGGGAGAAAAAGGAAAAAGAAAGAGAGGCCCTGATAGCATCAGTGAAGAATTTGCACACTGGCCATTTGTGTGAGTCTTTGTTGGTTGAAATGAAAGAGGCCGAGGCTTCAAAGCCGTGTGTATTAAGTGTGCCTTAGCATGGAAATCAATACCAGATGGGACCCAAATCGCTGCAGTTCAAACTCTCCCAACTAACCCCTGCGCCGCCCGCCCGCTTGTCTTTCCCTTTTCTGTTGCTCAAAAAGCTAGCCACACACACACACAACACACAAACACAGAAACAAAAACACAGACAGCAGGACTCATCACAGAAATATATTCAGATATTTAGAGGTTAGCTGCTTTATCCAACAGGGTGCAGCTTAATGGAAAAACAGTCATTCCTCTGAACCTTTTTCGCATTTTGACGTTTTTAAACCACAAACCTCAGAGCTCTTTCAAAGGGGTTTTTTGTAACAGAGCAACATACGAAGTGCTACGACCCACCATCCCAGTACTGAGACACGGTGGCGGCAGCATTAAGCTATGGGGGTGCTTTTCTTCAGCAGGGACAGAGAAGCTCAGGAAGATGGAAGGAGAGAAAACTGGGGACAAAAACTGTTCTATATTATTTCTTTTTATATTTTCTAACAACCGAGTGAACCAGCGATGCTAACAGACGTCGAGGTTGCTGCGAGGATCCTCAACACCATTTTTCTTTTGAATTTCACAAACTTCTCTGTCTCTTCTCAGCTTTGTACAACAGTGAAGGCGACTTTTTCTACTGGGACTAACAGCAGACCGTTGACTGCTGCCACCTAGTAACTGGAGGCTTGTTTAATAATCCTAAGGTCCTTCAGACACCTCACCGCAATATTTGAGAACTGTGTTAGAGGCTCAAAAAAAAAAAGAAGAAAAGGAAACCCTTCCACCAGAACAAGAAGCTAAAATGGTGGTAGCAGCATCATGCTGTGGGAATTAATTGCTTCTAAGACCTACAATGGTAGTTTAGAAGAAAGTAACCTTTTAGACTGGCATATTCAAAGTTCAGACCTAAATCCAAATGAGAATCTCTGAAAAAGCTTCACGGTGTGAATACTTTTGCATTCAGGATTCTAACTCTTTAACTCTTTAACTCTCTAACGCCGGCTTTGGTTTGTTGCGTCTCCAGCTCACCTGTAGTTGCCCTTTTTACGGAGCTGCTCCTTGAAGTGACCCAGGGTGAGGCTGTGGCTCTTCATGGTGCGGCGGTACGGGATCTCCTCGCCGCAGAAGAAGTACGTCACCACCGTCTCCCCGCTGCACGCCGCGTGGCCGCCCAAGACCTTCTTACATCTGCCAGGACACAAAAACGGAGACGGAGAGCGTGAGAGAGACGACACGGACACAGGTGGTACAGTAACACCACGACAAAACTCATCCAGATGCTGACTATGCAAGCCTGGAAATATGAGGGATGCCAGCGAGTGTGGGAGTCAGAGTCATATGTGTGTGTGTTATCAATTCTCCTTCAGCTGGGTCCAAGGCTTTGTAGGCGGACTTCAGAGGAGCTCTCTCTGAACTACACCAGCTCACTGAAGGACAGCCAATAATAACAATACGAATAGATCTCCATGAAGAGGAAGAACCAGTCCGGTGGTACCGTGGCAACAGCCTCCAGCACACACATGACACTGATGCACACATTAAGACTGAAAATGTGTGTGTGTGTTGTTCTGTTTATGGTGCGGGTGTCAAGTAGGAAAAGTTAAAAGGGTTTATGTACGCTGGAAGTTGGATGTTAAAGCTCAGAGCAGGAGGAAGAGGAGGAGGAAGAGGAGCAGAGAGGAGGAGAGGAGAGGGAGGCCTCGTACTCTTCTGATTGGAGGAGACCCGGGCAGGTGGAGATGAGGCCAGGGGGACCGAGAGGGGCAGGACCGGGGAGGGCTGACCCCCCTGCGTGGACTGTGACTTGGTGGGTCTTCTCTCGTTGAAGGCTGGCCAAAGAATGCCTGAATAAAAAAGAAAAAATAAGTATTGGTGGTGAGAAAATGTCTTGTTAAAAGTGAAATAATGTGCCTTTTAAATTTTATTTTTTATTTTGTTTAAGTAGAACTAGAACCTTTTTTAATCAAAACAAAAACAAAAAAATTTGCTGAAAAGTTACTTGTACGTTAGCTTTGTCATATTGCAAGATATTTAGAGTAAAAACTAGACCAAACATAGTTGGTAGGGTGTTTTTGTGGAGCAGAGCAGCTCCTCTGGGGTCCGTACCTCTGTTTGGGGGTCTTGGTGGAAACCTCCTCCAGTCTGCGGCAGGCCTCCTCCAGCTGGGACAGGGTGTTGGGAGGGGGTAGGGGCGGCATAGCGGGGTCTTGGATGAAGGGCTGAGCCGGTTGGTGGCTTCGCAGGTGGCCGCAGCTTCCTCCGCCGCCCCAGGTGTGCGTCTGTGTTGACGAGCCTCCGAATTTCTTGGCGCTCTGGTTACTGCAGGACAGAGAGGGAAATGTTTACCGACCAAACAACGAAAAACGACGTGCTTTCAGACTCGCTACGCCTGCTCACCTGTGTCGGCTCTGCCGTTTGCTCTCCAGGATCCACTGGCGAACGTTCTCGGTGGGGTCGGTTGTGTCTGTGGGCAGCTGTGAGATCCCACAGTCGTCCATGCAGCCGTCTGCGACCCCCTCTTCGGCCCCCGAGCGACACACGCGTCTCGATAGGGAGCTGGAGCGCCTGGGAGACGGAAAGATTCCAGTCAGATCTTAAGCTAGCTACATTTCCATTGAGCATAAAACTGCGCAAATTGGAATTACAAAAATAAATTTGCTTAATAGAAGCACAAGATTTAAAAAAAAAAACATACGTTTTTGATAAAAAGTTTTTCGGCTATATTGAAACTTTGCAAAACCGCAATGGAAACACTTTTATAACATAATAAGAAAAATGTGATCTGGTAGTAACATCCAGATCAACAACTGAATGTTACTACTGGTGGAAAAGCCAAAGAAGAAAACAGGAAGTGGTAGGAAGATCACAGAAGAGAATGGTTTTTAATGACTTATCGCTTCAACAAAGTTATTCACATGTGATAACTGGTTTTCTTATTTAACAGAAACACTGCAATTACAAAGCTGTTTTTGACATTAGCGGAATATGAAAGTTTTGCTCACATTTGTAATGGATTCACAGCTAGAGAAAATCTAAGATAATCAGACTGCAATAGCATTGGAGAGAAAGATTTTGAGAAGGTAATAAGAAGGTTGAGCAATTTAATCATGCTCAGACTCACCCCATGCTGCTATCGGTGGAGACGGAGCCACACATCTCTCTGCCCAGACTGCGGCTGCGTGGGTACGCCTGGCAGGACTGACAACGGCTGGCGGCAGAGCAGACGCCCTGCACCCTGAGGGCCGCCTCCCGTTCAATCTGCTCCTTGGACTTTGGACTGGCGTGGTGATGGATGTAGTGGTGGTGGATGTGCTTGGTGCTCTGCCTGCTCAACAGGGTTCTGCTGGAGCCCAGGCTCAGAGCGAAAGCCCCTGAGTCCGGACTCGACACAGGAGAAGCGGACGACCCGGCCCTGGGTTTGCCTCCGCAGGCGTACGGTCGGTTCTCCGGGGAGCTGGAGCGAGGCGAGTGCTGGACGACGGTGGGCGACTGGCAGCCGGGGGTCTTGAGGACCCGAGACAAGTGCTCATCCAGGATGGCCTGGGGGTCTTCATCGGAGGAGCCCGACAGGAGGGCCAGAGGATGCGGGGAGAGCTGAGGAGCGCTAACAGAGATCTCTGAATCCTCTCTTTCCTCCTCCTGGGAGACAAAAGCAAGAAAAAGATGAAATCACAGAAACACGAAAGGGAAAAAAAATGAAGTCCAGAAAGGAGAAGTCAAACCTCCTGAATCTGCTGCAGCCGCTCCTCCAGAGAGTTGAAGGTGTCCTGCTTCCTCTTCAAGTTCTCCAGGCGGGAGATCAGCTGGGCTGCGAACTGCGCCGGCTCCAGGGGGACCACCTCCTTTGGAGGACGGGTCGTACGCTTTAGGGGAAAGAAAGTGGATACATTAGCTTGTGTTTGATTCCCAATCAAGGTAACCTAACTCCACAGCTTTCACATCATAAAGCAGGTAACTGAATATTTCAGTAAAAATATTCACAAAATTTCCTTTAAGAACGGTGAGCAGCTGAAAATTTAAAGATGATCATCAAGAAAATTTTTGTTTTGCATTAAATTGTCAATATCACCAATGCATCCTTTTGGTGTCAGATCACACATAATCGGACCCAAAGTAATTGTATTTGCTGACAATGTTTTCATTTTTCATCATGGTTGTCATGGAAAATTTATTTGAATGTTTTTGGTGTCAAATCATATCCTACATATTTTGAACCATAGAAATCACTGTAATTTTGTTTATCTTCTGTTTCCCCTTCCTGGAGATTTTTCAAAATGGCCACCAGAGTTATAAAGGTGAAAATATATTTGCACTAAAATCAGCAGCAGCTTTTGCCAGAGATGGCCACAGCTAACCAAAACATTAAATTCACTAACCACTAATTCGCTAAACAAGAATTGTAACTAAGCTAATGCTAAACTTTTATACACATTAAAAATTAGCAGAAGCTAACGCTAAACAGTTTATATGAGAAACAGAACCTGTAGGGTTGAGCATCCAAATCTTTATGCTTGTATCCACACTTTAAATATCCTTACAGTAATATGCTGCACTAACACTCAATTTAAACAACCAGCGTTAATAACCAGCCTGCTAACTGGCTCCCAAGGCTTATTTTAGAGGGCGGCGGACCCCGGCCTCAGCTGGTTCCCTCTGTCATCATCAGCAGGCCTCCAAAGTCAGCTCACTTCAAAGACTTCCTCGTCAAATATCAAACACTCAGTAGGGGTGGTGGAAGGACGGATGGAGGAATAGATTGATGGGAAGCAGTGGCTTTACATCTAGGAATAAAAGCCGTGCATCAACAGGGGGTGAAAGAGAACTCCGGGGAGGATAGGATGAGGGATGAAAAAAAAGGAGTAATGGGAGAAGTTGGGATGCAGATATGTGCGCTTTCAGGTTCAAATAAAAAAAGACAGAAGAACTGAGAAGAAGAGATAAAGGTACTAAAACACGGGGTGGGAGATCAGAAAGGTTGAGGAAATTTATTCCCCCACCTCGTCACACACTGGGCACCTTTGAGCTATGGTGTTGTGACAGTGAGCAGCTGAACACATCTTAGAATATTTGCATTTTTCTTTCTGCATCGAGACTTTCTTGATTGTTCCTCCATATTTTTATACTTTTCCTATCTCTTTGTAGTCAGAATAAACAGGGACGGGGGGCTGATTGATGGTGCTGGGAGCTGATGCATTATGGGAATGGCAACCATCTAAAAAAAATAAAGAGGAAGTCAGATGGGAAACAAAAATAAGAACAAAGGCAAGAAGAGCAGCCCCATCTAATCTGTGCAGCTTTTTTTTTTTTTAAAAACCCTCAAACTTCCTGCTTCTTTCTTTTTTATAGATCATAAGTTTATGGTCACGTTTAGAGTACCTTACAAAAGTATTCACACCCTTTAACCTTTATCACAACATAATTACCAGATTTAAACACATTTTATTTAGGATTTACAACCTATATCTAAACTGATGATAAGAAAACCAGCTCAAAGGTGAAATGTGACTCTGGAGGAGAAGCGGAGATCCAGAGCTCAGGTGGGACAATCAGCTGACAGACACTCCACAATGATGGGCAGCTAATGCAGAAAGGAAACCATAAGAAGAAATTTGGAGCCAACTGAAGTAAGAAAACCTGCAAAACACTTCTGACTGTCCATCGTCCAGCTGGACAAGACCCTAAGAGATACAACGGAAGGGTATCTCATAACTCAACTTTATTTTGTGTTGGTCTATCATGTTAAATCCAAATAAAACATGTTTTAAGTTTGCGTTTTTAAAGTGACAAAGTTTCAGGAATACTTCTGCAAGGTATTGCTTTTATCAAGTTTGGTTAAACCCGCTCCCCTCCAGCCTCATATTCTTTTCTCTTCCCAAAAACCTTAAGCTAGCATCTCCCCCCTGACCTGCTGAGAGCTCACATGACATGCTCAGACTCTTCCCTCAGATCCTTCACTTTTATGTGAGATGGGGGTGTGTGTGGGGGGAGGTTTAGGGTCTGTTTGTGCTTGGATGGGGAAGGAAAAGGGGGCCATCTCAGTTGGAAGTTGTCACTTCCCCGTGCGTTTGCTTCATTCATCTGCAGATCAAAGCGCCGCGTTCGTGCGCGTCACTGCGAGCGTGCTTGTGTTTTTGTTGGGGAACCGGGCTGATTCCAGGGCCCCTGGGATAAGGCGGCAGAGATCTTCCTCATCTCTTCCTTATTCTCCATATTTACAGCATCGGCGGGGAAGAAGAAGAAGTAGAAGGGAAAAAAAGCAAGCGCTGGGGCGATAAACAGCTTAGAGACCTCCTTCCTTCCCCCTACAGACTTCAAGGTACCCTAATGGGGGGTGTAGGTGACACCAAAGGTAGGCAGGGGGCTTGTGTTTGGATGTGTGTGTGTGAGTGGGAGGCAGGGTCTTTGACGCCACTTCTTCAGATCTTTGCTGGTGTTGTTGAATCGAGAATGCCAAATACAGTTTGCACAGCACTATTCATAGAAGCGAGAGAGACCCGGAACGGAGGGTGGTATGGAAATTACACTGTGGGACCCGGGCTCAAAAAGACTTCAGAGTGTGTGTGTGTGTGTGTGTGCTTGTGTACTTACAGGGAAAGCAGGCAGAGAGACTTGGCTGTTCATCCTCATGTTTCGTTGCATCTCTCTCTGTAGCTGCTTCTTGGAGCCCAGTTTATATGGAGGGATGCCATCTCTGAGGGGGAGAAGGGAGGAGACATCACAAAGGTCAATTACCCAATCAGATACATCATTAAAGACCGCTTGTTAGCCAAAAGGACGGATCAAACGAACTTCAAGGAAAAAAAAATCTAATTTATTAATTCCTCTTTCAGGCTTAATCCAAGGTTAACCGAGTCATTGTTCTGGTCTACTGTATATGTGTGCGTGTTTGTTGGAGGCGTGTGGGTTTCATCTTCAAACTGAGATAGTACCAGGGATGTTTTATTTGCCCCAGAAATGACACTCATTGTCCCCAAAACATTTTTCAAGACCAAACTCCATCCTTTTCCAGACTCTAATGAACAGGAATCCCCCGTCCATTTTTAAGCTATAAATATGAATGGATGTTCACCAACTTTTTACTACAGTTATTTCTTTACACTAGAAGAGCCACAGACAAGAAGGAGTGAAACAGAAAGAAAGAGCAAACAAAAGAAAGAAACAACAAAAAGAAAGAAGTGGATGGATGGATCCAGTTCTTGGACAATGAAACAGGGAATAAAGTCTGAAGTTACATTCAATTCAATGTTTCCATTTTGTTGTTCCATGTTGATCTAGTCTGTAGAGTGATATTGTGTTCTGACACTTCGTAAATGTTTCTTCCCCAGCAACTGAAGTAAAATCAAGGTTACAGCTGCTTTTCCCGACTCCTTACACCTTTCTACAGAGTTAGCAGATGCAGGTTGAATCTGAATTTCTGCCTGGTACAGAGCTGACTTTAGCTCAGTACGCCTGTGTTAAACAACAGCTCCCCAACCAATCTGAGTAGCACTTTTCTACTCTTGCTTTAAAACACCACATTCATGCGCATGAGCAAAACCCCCCGCTTCCCTCCTCCACCCCAACCCCGTCTCCAAACACACTCCCAATCTTCATTTGGCAAGCTTTGCCGCAGCCAGCCTCTGATCTCGGCACATCAAAAGGCTGGTTTGTAAGATAAGGTAATGTTTGAAGTCTGCGCAGCTGCATTCCCCAGCGTCCAAGCAAATCCATAAATAAGATATAAGCAAAAAAAAAAAATCCAACCCCCCTCCTTCTCGCTCTATCACCGCGCACTTTCTCTTCCCAACCGAGCGCCTCCTCCCCCGTTACCATTTTTCCTCATTTTCTATTTGTCCCCGCTGCCTTTATCTGTAAATGCGATTCAAATGTTTATGGGTCTTTATAGCTGTGACCTACTGAGAGGCAGATATTGTGATCAAGGCCAGAGTGGGCAGGAAATGAGGCGGGGAAGTTGGTGTCCCTGCGGCTCGGCCTTTCAAACTGTGCTGGGCAAAGTACAGCAGAGCAGGACCGTATGTCCCTCTGACTGCTGTAAAAAAAAAAAAAAAAAAAAGGCTTTACAGCTGCCGCCTTTCTGCTCCAGCCAACCCCAGGGTTTGAACTGAATATCAGCGCTTTCAGCTCATCAGTATCTTTAGCTTCGTCATGGTTGATCTGGACGTTTCACCAGCATCATCCTGGCAGATATGAACTAAGGGTGAACTCTGGACAGAGATTCTTCGACTTTCTGTCCCAAAGAAAGACGAGCCCCTCGTCAGGTGAAGGTCACGTGATCATGCTGTGTAAACGAGGCCCACGGCACGTAGCTGGATGAGTTCATACGACATGTGGGCAGCCACGTTCATGAATGATTACCGATTAGCCACTTTTTGGATCAGAGAACCCAAAGAAGGCTGATGATTAACGAGGTTGGAAATAGGGCTGGGCATTTATCGCATCGTTTGTCATTTATCGTGATAAATTCCTCGTCATGATAAGAATTTTGATTTATTGTTGTCATAATGGATTCCAATTAAGGAAGGTGTTTAAAAACCACCAAAAACGTCCGAATTGTCTAGATTGTTAATTTTTGTATTTTCTCCACATATATATTGCAAATACGAAAATATGATTAAATGCAGTTCATATGAGCACCTTAGTGATACAAATCACACTTTTTTATGTGATCCATATCCTACAGAAGCTTATTAGAAGCTCCACAAACACTCAAGAGAAGTGTTTGTGGTGCTATGATACCTTCAGTTGCCTAAAAAAATAGTAGCAAATAGTTCTTGTCATCAGTTATTATCACAATAGTATCACAAAATATTGTGATAAAACTTGAAGTCCACATCGATTCAGATCTTTGAACATACATTACAAATTGGCTGGTGAACAGAATCTGTTTCAGCTTGAAAACACTCTATGGCGTGAACGTAAGTGAGGGAAGAAGACTTATTGTTAGCTATTTTTAGTATCTGTGAGGTGTTTCAAAATGAAGGCAGAGAAAAGCACAGAGATGACTGCAGATATTTAAAAGGAAGCTATATTTCCTACAGAGGGAGAGAATGAAGCAGGATAACAACAGGAAGGCCACCGGAGTCTAGCAAATTACGTCTGGAACAAGCTGGATTTGGAAATGTTTGCGGTCTCAACATCTCTGGGACAACCTGCTACATCATGCTAACAGCACTAATTACTAATATGACATGCTGTCTTTTAATACAGCAGCTCTTGAAGATGAATCTATCTTTTCAAATCTGATTTGAACCTTTACAAAAACTGGTGATCGAAAACCTAACTGACCTGTGACCTGAGTCATTTCTACACTGAAACAGCTGAGAAGCATCAACAACTTAAGCTCCGATAGACATTTGAGGATATTTTGGACAACACCAAAAATAAGAAACATAAGAAAACACTAAACACAAGATTTTAGCAGGAAATACAGTTAAATTAGTCAGAATATATATTTACAGTATATTAAGCAACACAATGGAGATATTTCTGAAATGCTTTACTAATCAACAGGTGTTGAAAACTTTAGTTTAGGAATTTTTTAGGACCTTGCTGTAACTGGACTCTAGTAACCGACCTATTCCTGTTTGTCAGAGATGTTTTTTGCACTACTGGTGAATTTGGGATCCAGAACAACTCGATGAGGATCATTATCGACCCAAATTAACTCCTGTGTTTTATCAGGTGTTTCCCTACAACTAACTCGTCCAGTTTGGTTCTCAGCAGGTTGCTTGACCAGGGTTTCTGCAGAGTTCAAACTCAAATTTAAGTCCTCTTAAAACCTTGGTAAGACCACTGTGAATGAAATTACCCCCTTGTAGTAGTCCCAAGCTTTTTTGCACAAAATGAGCATTATGGTTTGGCAAAAGATGTGAACTAGTGGCAAAGACCAATTTTGTCCATCCAATTAGCTAGCTAGTTATCAGGGCTATATTAGCAGCTAGTTAGCCGCCTCAAGTCACAAAACAGAATGAAAACTCAAATGTTTGCTTCACAGAAAAGTTCTATGAGAAAGTAAAAAAAACTACATAGATCAAATAGCCCTGAGAAAAAGTAAGACCTATGGTTAGCTTACTTAATGCCAACTTACATTATTTTAAATGAATTTAAGGCATTATAAGGCCTTAATTTTAGATACAAGTATTTAAAGGTTTTTATGGATGCGCGGACACCCTGTTGACATACGAGTCATTTGATGTGTTCTGGACACACACATGTGTGTGCACGTATGTATGTCTGATTAACATCCACTCACACACTGCCGTCAGTCACAGACATGGCGTCGTCAGTCAAGGCGTCGCTGGAAACCTCGCTGTCGTTGGTGCTGCTGACAGGGGCGAAGGCGCCTGCATGGTAGGGGTTTATCTGCTCACCTCTCTTGTAGGACCTGGGCAACAACAGATTAATATTAATATCACTCCAACAGGCTGACTGAGGTTCTTAAATCAAAAGAGGTTGGGTCTTTTTTTTTTTTGTAGGAGAGCTGAAATAAATGGGTGGATATAAGAGCGGCAAACATAACGAACAGATGTGACAGGCCAGTGTGGGGCCTGGCAAACTTTGTGGGAAAACTTCTTAAATGTCCCACAGTTTCTCTTTCCACTCCGCTCATCCACCCTCACTCTTTCCCCCAGCGTGCATGCCCCGCTGTGTTTGCATTCTTGCCATGGTACAGGAGGGGGAAAGCGGGTTGGAGGGGGGGCGGGGGGCAGAGGGGGAGTAGCACAAAAAGTTTCGGCTGGAAGCATGGGAGTGTGTCACAGAAGGAAAGAAAGGGGAGAAAAGGGAAGAAGGGGAGGGTCTCGGTGCGGAGGGAAAGAGACACAGCATGACTAAAGCTGCAGCCCCCCCGCCCACCTCCCTCCAGCTCCAGACTGACCTTCAGAGGGGCTCGCAAAGAGTCAGGTATTTAGCACAGCTGGCCCAGCATTCTTCCCTCCCTGCCTCTCTTTCACCCCCTCATTTATCCTTTCTCCTCCCCCCCTTTCATGAGCTGCAACCGTCCTCCCTCTCTCCTCCCTCCCTCCCTCCATCCTTCCTTTCCGCTCCAAAAGCAGGCCTTGTAGTCCCCGTCCCTTGGTTTTCAAAAGGAAGAAAAGATAAAAGTAAAGAAGGCCGAGGGAGTGGAGGAGGAGGGGGTGAACGGCAGCAAAGGAGGGAATCTGAGGAGAACTGACACAAACAAGAAGAGGGGGAGCAAAAGTGACGGAGGGGAGGAGGAGGTCTTGAATCTGTACTGTAGCTGCTGCCATTAAGGGTTTGTTTTCGCTTTTAAGAGAACTTGAGTCGGAAGAGACGAGGAGAAAAAGGGCGGCGCAGGTACTGGCTCCATTCTCTGGTTAGGCGCAGCCCAGGTACTGAAATCAAGCTACACAAAGGTTCTCCCAGCTGTGGGGAGCTTAAACTGAAGCTGAGCACTGCTGGTCAGCTGGCTGCAACATAGCAGCTACACTTTTTTTTGTTTAGAGAGTCAAATTTGACCTTTAGCAGCTAGCTTGTCTATTTAACCACTCAATGTGAGACTTGTATTAGCCTATATACAACAGAATACGTTACCAATATTGCCATAAATTTAAATTGATTGTAATTATGTAGCGTTCCCACCTGTTGCTGCACACTCTGTCAGCCATTGCAGCTTCATTTGCTGTTAAGACAAATTCAGCAGTTTTGAAATCTTTCCAGTCACAAATCAAATGATAGTCATGATGTTGAAACTTAAAGGAGTACCATTCATCCTTGTTATTAAAGGAATACTGTTTTAAAACTACAGTTTGAATGAGATGAGTGATTTATCTGTTAGGCAGCAGACTGCAGGCTAGCCACATTCCTGCTCTGCTTGTCTGCAGCAGATTTGGTAAAAAAAAGTCGCTAGATTCCTTTAATACACACATTGTTTTAGTAGCTGGGAGGTTAAGGCTCATAGGGAGTGGTAGAGACAATATGTGGTGGTAAGGAGAAAGGATACTGTCTGGAAAATGACAGTTAATTATGTTATTACATTTAATAACAATGGTATGAAACCTGAATACTTTCCTGAAGCTGCACACCTTAATCAAAATAAGAACTAGAAAAAACAATCATAACTATAACAACAAACATTAGAAATACTTTCAAGTCTGACCTGCTGATTACAATTTTATACAGTCTGTAGCACATGAAAAGAAACTTTGACTCAACTAAAGTGAATCAAAGATGGTCACTGAAGCTGTAGACTGATGATGGTGGAACGTCTGAGTTTTGATGCATCAGTGAATAAGAAAAACAATATTTTGAGATTTCACCAATCTGATTCTCAATCAGAGCAAAGTAATGAGAACATGGTTGATTCTCATCTCCACACGATTGTTTGGTGGAATAGTTTTCATTTTCTGTTTGAAATAATAGCAATTAAATCGACTCATTAAGTTTTCGTGTTACTGGTATTGGTGAAACAATAACTGAATTCAGCAACAGACCAGGATATTGGAAATACTTGCAAACACCCTGCAGTTTTTTTTCCTCCCAGGCCCTAACTTAAAACAAACAGAGTAGGATAGAGCAAAGAAAACACATAAATGAAACTACCCTCACATCAAAGTGACATCTGAAGAGCCGCCGTAGATTTTTTATCTCCGCCTGAAGGCTTTTGACAGAGGTGGTACAAGAGGAGACATAGCACAGCAATGTCATCATCTATTATTTGCTGGCTGGGGCCAGAGCCAGCCCCTGCTCTGTGAACTTTTCCTCTGGAAGACGATCCGTCACTCTGCGGAACCATTTCAAAGCTCCGGAAATCCAGGCTAGCGCCAGCAGAGGGCTGCTGCTGCTGCTGGAGACTTTTGGAGAGGGGGGGGAAGATGGCCAGAGAGTTTTCTGCAAACTTAGGAGGAGGGGAAAAGCTGTGTTGTACCTCTCTTAGAGTAAACCTTTGCTCTAGAGTGTGAAAACAGGATGCAAAAGGGAAAAAAAAGGGTGCAGCAGACATACCTGTACCCCTTCTCCATCATCTCCACTGCTCTCTGCGTAATGGGGACCCTCTGCCCTTTCAGTCCCAGCAGGGCTTTGGCTCTTAAGTCACAGCTCCACTCCTCTTCCTCGTTGAGCGTGGGCAGGTATCCACATACAACTTTCAGGCTGCCCAAAGAGCCCGGGCTGACGTGGCTCGGGTTCTCCCCGCCGGTCCGAACATACTCTAGATAAATGTCAGAGGTCAGGAACATCTGGTAAGCGTTCTCCTCCATGTCGATCTGGATCTCCGTCTGCGCCTGGTCGAACATGGCAGAGTCGATATGCTGCCTCTTGATGTTATCCCGAATGAAGGTTTTGGTGGGCGGCTTCAGCTGCTTGGCCACCACGCTGTTGTTCTCGATGTAGCGCTTGTAGATCGCCTTGGCGACCCGCTGCGTTTTGGTGTCCTTCAGGTCCATCTGCCGGAAGCCGTTGCAGGCGAACCAGAAGTCCAAGGCGTCCGCGCTCTTCTCCCGCTCCAGGAACGTCCGGAACAGAACGGCGCCATCCTGGTCTCCGAGCAGGGAGTGCAGGGACTTCGTCCAGCGGGAGAGCGGCGAGTCCGGCGAGGCGCTGCCCTCCGGCTCTCCGAGACCATCCTCGTTCCTCCGCGCCGAGGAGCCCGGAGAGCCGGCGAGCAGAGCGGATTTGGGGGCTTCGAGGGGTTTCATCACTGCGGCTTTGCTGGGGTAGCGTGGAGCATCGCCCTCCTCCCCTGGCACCGGGGGTCGAGGGGCATCTTCGCGGAAACTACTACTGGCGATATGGTCCATAAGCGGCCGGCTCATGTCTCTGAAAGCAGCAGGAGATAGAGCAAGAGAGAGCGCTGATCGCCTCCTCTGAGCTCCTACTGTAATCTCCTCACTCTCTTGTGTCAGCGGGGGTGCTTCTCTCAGGCTGCCCGTCTTCTTTCTGAAACACAAAGTATTGATCTAATCACAACCAGATCCGCCCCGACTTCAAAGAGACAGAGGAACGCAGTCAGAGCCTTTGCTGGATTTTACAGGAAAAAAAAGAAGAAAAAAAAAAAGAAGGGGAAAAAAACCGCTGCAGCAGCATTACATAAAGCGGAGTTTCTCTCATCTAACCCAAAAGCAATGGGACTTCCACAGAAATAGAAGAAATAAGGAATCGAGTGATTTAAAGAATGCACTGGATTCACTTCAACGAGACCTTCAAATGGGCAAGCGCTACGCACAGACGTGTCTTCTTGCCCTCCTGTCACTTTCTAGTTTCTCATTCCCAGGACTCTCCCCATCTCATCTGGGGCGACCAAAATGAAGCCTCCCTCTCTCCAGTACCTGTAGGACATCGATCAACCCAAAGAGATGAGAAAACGTGACCAAAATAGTGAACTGGGAGTTCAACTCCCCCTGGCTTTAGGGCGAAAACACTCAAATATTACTTACACCTGAGATTCCTGACCACTCTGTGGTAAATCATTTGAGTTACTTTAATCCGAACATTAAAAAAAAAACCACCCTTTCAGTTTCTCTAATGGAGAAAATTACAGAAAAGTCCCAAGAACATCAAAGTCTCTGATCTTGTGGGGGAGGAATTACTCAACAAGACTCGGGTCGGCTGCTTCTTAAGAAATCTTCTCACGAATATTTAAGTCTTAAACCAAGCCTTTTCGAAAATAGAGGAAAGCGAGTGGCACAGACGCGAACCTGCGCATCGTTTGAGTGTGTAAACTGGGGGAAAGTGGCCAATTTCCCCCCTGAACGTTACTTCAAAGGCACATCAAAGGGAACTCCAATGGGGGCGAGTTTGAGGAGGCACGCAGTCCTCCAACTTACCATCGATCCACGAGTTCGTTTCCCCCTCAAATTAAACTCCACAAAAAGCGCTTATAATCCACATTGCTGGCGTCCAAACACGGTTAGGAACATAGAAGTGCAGTAAAAAAAGGGGGGGGGGGGGGGGGGAATATAGGTTTTTCTCTATTCCTTCCTTCTTCTTTTCCTCCTCCCTGGCGCTTTCAGGTTGCCATGCCGCACCGTAGGTCTCTCCTGTAGGCGACTCCAACACCAACTGAACCGAGAGGCTGGAGCAGCGCACTTCAAAGTGAGGAACCGACTGCCTGGTCCTGGCAGCTGCATAAAAAACAATCGCAGCTTTCTTCCTCCGGAATAAAAAAAGCAAAAGCAAATACCCAACACTCTTAGGTATATCGCACTCATGCGAAGTGAGGGATACTTTAACGATTGTTCGGGTTATTTGGTGAGGCGTAAACTCTTTTTTGCAATATCTTCCCAGATCGCGAAGTTGCAGCTCCAGCAGAGGACCTTATCAAAGACAAGCAATCTTGAGCCAACTCCCTGAGGGCTTGGAGCGTCAGAAGTAACTGATCTGCCGCCTCAACAGCATTGTCGTTACAATCCCTCTATTGCCACATATACTTTAAAGACACTGAGTTTGTTTCTTCAGAAACTCTCACAGATCTTGTGAAATTCAAATAAACCCCACGTACAGTCGTGGAGGTGAGTATTAATACAGAGGTCAGGGTTCCTGAACAGCCAAGTTAGGTCTTCTTTATTCATTTCGGGTATGTAATGAAAAAGTAGCAATGCAAGATAAAATAAAAAAATACATTTTAATCTGCTTGCGACATTCTTTTGACAAGACAGAATCACATTAGTGTCCTTGCAGCGAGAATAAAAGATCTTCTCATCATTTCTCTGTAATCAAGCTGAAAAAACATTATGATAATAATAAATGGCATGATCACTTTACATCTCACTCATTATCCAGGTTATTGAGCAGCATGCTGAATAACCATAACAGCAAGAGCGGTTATTACTCCACAGCTCCCACCAGTGGCAGCATGCAGACACGGCAGATGAGACATCTGCTCAGCAAAGGAAAAGTTTTCAAAACTCTATGGCAAGCTGTTTTAACATCTATTCAATTCCTCTGAAAAGTGAAAGTTTCTTAAAGTAATACTTTTTTTTTGTGACACTAGTTGAACAGACACCAACTCGAGATACTTTTGTCAAGTAACATCTCTGGAAAGTTTTCAAAATAGATGCAGTAATGTTTTTGCTTTTTTCCATTCACATTTAAATGCTTAGACCACCAAACAAATTGTCATATGGAACAAATACAACTAGAGTAAATACAAAATGCAATTCGGAAATGATTATTTAACTGATTAAGATAAAAAGATTTTCCAAATCAACCTGGTCCTAAGTGATAAAGTAATTATTCCCTCTTGCTAAATTGTGAATTACCCACATTTCTGGAATGCTAAGTAAAATTTCCACTAGACACATACAGTCCTGATCAATGCCTGAACCACAGAATCAATGCATTTATTCAACAGAAGGTGTCTGACAACATGAAGTAGGGTAAAAACTCTCAAAAACCAACAAATCTTTCCTCAAGCAAATGAAACTCAAAAACACGTGTGAAATAAAGTTCACCACATCATAAAGGGTTACAAAGCCATTTCTAAGGCAAACGAACTTGAAACAGAGAGCCAGGATTCACAACTGAAGACGTCATAAAACAGTGGTGAACCTTTCCAGGAGGTCAAAGTTACTCCAACACGCATCAACGACTTATTCACAAAATACCCATTTAAAAATGAGACTGAACCAAAAAGCCATTGATGGGAGAGTTACAAAATGAAAAACACTTGACAGTCTCACATTTATCAAAAAGCGTCTTGGTGGTCACCAAACAGCTGAGAAATTATTCAGTGGACTGATGAGATGAAACGGTAACCTTTTGGCAGGTCAGCATTGAGTTCCAAAAACAATAATATAATTTTGACATTCAAACACGATGGTGGTAATGTGATGATCTGAGGTTGCTCTGCTACTTCATGCCTAAAAGCAAAATTCTGAATTTCTTGTGAAAGCAAAATTACGGTTTTGGAATGATCTAGTCAAAGCCTGAACTTAAATATGATTAGCATTCTATGGGACGATCTAAACAGGCCATTAAAGCTGGAAAACTCTTCGATGCGGCAGAATCAAAACAAAGTTCCCAAAGAGAAGTTCGCTAAAGTGATTTAAAAGACTCCTTTCTACAGTAATACTGATCCAGTCAAAGTCATGCTAGTGGGTTAAAAATGAAAGCATCTGGAGTTTTAGAGGAACAAGTACAAAAACTTTGATTGCTGAGTACATCTTGGGTTTCTTTCATATACAACAGCCAAAAGAACTCATATGCCCCACAAATTTTCCAACTATAAAAATTAAAGCTTTCCAGCCTCATATTTTGTTTTTAGTCAGTTATTCATTTGAGCATCTGGATCAGCAAAGATTATCTCTGTTTCAAAACCTCTAATACTCTGAGACTTGTCAAATATAGATTGGATTTTTCTGCATGAAATACAGAATATTTGAAGGTCAGCTTGGAACCTGCTACTACTTTAGTTTTTTAGTAATCACAAGAATAAAGAAGGGTCAGCACTTTGTTTGGCATCTCATTTGTCAGTTTAAATATTACAAATTAGACCTATAAAACATAAACTTTTCCAAAATGTCTTCAGAAGGAGACAGTAGTGAGACAGTGTGGTCTGTATCCTGTACCAAGTATTATTTCTTCTAGTGTCCTGGATCTGTTTCTTATAAATCACAAGGCCTACTTTATAATGTGCTTGCTTTAGCTCTCATCTGTTTGCTCCTGAATGTAAAAAAATAAACATAAAGTATTAAAACGTGTTGGGTTGGATTGGAGGTTCCAACCCAGTTCAACTTAGAACCACATGGTCTTTTATCTTCATAAAAACAAACTTGTAGAGGAAAATCTCAATATTGAAGGTATAGACTAAATGCTCAAATGATTGCCAGACAAAATGGTATTTCATCTAAGCAGCACACGATTCACTCCTCTCAGTAGCTCTGATCTGTTCATAACTTCAACTGCTGATAATATTGAAAGAGAAAAATCCCTCAATGGTCTCAGGGATCCCACAAACATCCACTAAAAGTGTGGATGTTTGTTATCAATGATAGTGGCGTTTATTGACCAGCATCAACAGCGTTTTGGTTGGATCTGTGCAGCTTTTAAAGGGCCACCACAGGGGAGCCTTTGTTTCGCCATGACTGGATACATTCTTAAAAGAGCGTCAGTAGGTGCTTCTGGTCCTTTCTAGTCTCAGTAGACACAGATCCGAATACTACAGTACAAAGACAGCAAACGCTTTGATCAACCCATTTGTTAAAGGTGCTGTGAAACTTTCTCCCTTGATGCCTACCTTCCCATCAAGGATAATAAAAGGGAAATTTCTCTTGCAGAGGGCAACGGTGATGCTGGGATTACTCATCGTTCAAAGGGCACTTCATTGCCTTCAAACTCTCTCTGTTCTCATTCTGAACAAAAAATAAAAAAGCCAAACATCAAACTTACTGTCCCAAGTTAAAGAGCAACAGCTTGTGGTATTTGAGCTTCAGCAGGCGCTTCCACCGACCATCAAGAGTTTGTAGAAAAGCTTGTCTGATCAGAAAATATAAAACATCAGTTTGGCGTGGAATAAAAGAAGAGCTGTGTGACCCGCAGATGAGAGAAACTAGCCTACACAAACTAAGTTTATCTCATAAAAACTATCTGCACATCCAGCTAATATTCGGAGTCCTGTTCAGACAATGTCAGCCTTTGTTAACTTTGAAGGGCCCAGGCTGACCTCTGACAGTAAACACACCAGGGTGAAAACCATCTCCATGGTGATGGCGGGGACCCCCTGCCAGTACCTGGGGCCAGTCGGGCCCTCATGTCCTGCCTTGTCAGCTCCCCGCACGGTTCCTGGGAGGTCCCCACGGGTCAGGTCCTCCCTGCTGCCCCTCAGGAGCTGACCCCAGGTCTGTGCCCGGCCTGGGACCTGGGTTGTCCTTGGTTTCTTCCCCTATAAAAAGACGTTTGAAAAGAGTGCTTCAAGGAGAGAGGTTATGGGATGTTACTCTCCGTTTATAGGGAGATTTTATTACAGGGACAGGTCAAGCTCTGACTTCCTACAAATAGACAGAGAAGGGGACATATAAATCACAAGTAGGCAAGTCTTTTCTTGTGTGCATCAAAGAGTGCCTTGTAAAAACATTCATCCTCCCTCAACATTTTCACATTTTATCACATTACGAATACAGAGTTTAATGTAAGGTTTTAGGATAAAAGAAAGTAGTGCATAACTGAGAAGTGAAAGTTTGTTCTTACAAAAAAAGTCTGAAAAATGTATGAAATGCTTCATAGAAAGACCTTCTGACAAGGGCCGGATCTACAAGGATGTGGATCCCTGGGCTGCAGCCTGTTTTGGTGCCCTATACACTGAGGAAAATTATTTTACTAATGAAAATTACAGTACATTAATAGCAATCTTATATATCAGCAGGCATGAATTGATGCATGCTAGGTTTAGTTTGTCCCTTACCCAATAACTCCATCTTTCCCCAAAAAATCAACCATAATGTTATAATTTTTCAAATACTTGAATATCTTATATATATTCATAAAAATCCCAAAACATTAATAAATCTCACCTAATTTGGGCCTATTAGTTTTATATGAAGTGCAATTTTTGCAAAACATCCCTTCATTAAAAAACAAAGCAAAAAAAAACAAAAAACACCTTTGGGACCCCAAAAAATTGGGGTGCAGTTAACCCTTTCTAAAGTCTGACCCAGCTTCTGAGCACAGCTACTGGCTTTTGGGACCTATCTAAAGCAATTTTGCAATTCAAGGGCTGACATGTATGTTTTATTTGGAAAACAGCTCTAGATTGGGCCACAAAATCCTGGTTAGTTTTAAATCTGGACTTTGACTGGGTCATTCTAGCACATGAATTTGATCATAGTCACCCTTCCAGATAGAGTGAGTGACTATGAGCCTCCTGACTGATTCTCTGTTCAATGCCCTCCTAAGAGTAAGGTGGATACCATGACTTGATAGATGTGCTGTTGTTCCACACTAGTTTGTTTTGTGGATAATGGATTGAGCAGATCTCTGTGAGATGTTAAAAAATTGGAATATTGCTTTATATTCTGCATTAAACTTCTCCACAACTTCCTCTCTGGCCTGTCTACTGTGTTCCTTGGTCTTCACGATAGTGGCTACTTAATTTTTTTTCAGGAGCATCTATTAATATATCACATAAAATACATGACCGTGAGTCACAAGTGGCCTACACCTTCACTGAAAGACGTATCAGATTACAAACAATCAGATAGCTTTGATGGGCGGAGGTTTTTACAACTAAGTAGCCTCCAACCTGTCGCTAGTGCTGCCGGCCGCCTCAGCGGTAGCCATAAACACTCCCCTCGGCATGCCGTCCTCTCTGTGCTGCAGCTCTGTGATCAGTAACTCGCTCTCAATTACAGTATTGTGTGCTGTTCCTTTTCGGCTTGGGGGTTAAACTCTTCGCAGCAACCCCTTTGAAGTGCTCATCCCTTTATCTCGAGCCAGCGCCAAGAATTTGGGGGAGGACAATGGAAAATGAAACCAAGAGGGAAGCTTATGGCAATTATCAACCAGAGCCATGAGGAGGAAGTCAGCTTGCTCATAGAGAAGATAAAGAAAGAGTAGGAGTCTGCCAGTGCAGGACAGGGGGTTACTGTTTCAAGTTTGTTTGGTGTGTACACACCCCGGGAGACAATCGACTGCTGAGAGAGAGGAAATGGAAGACTACCTCTTCAAAGTGAGTAACAACAGGGGGGACAAAAGGCTCTAAAGCTGATGAGAGGAGCTGTGATGGTGATGGTGATGGTGGTGGTGATGGCGCAATGGGTCAGCTTAAGCCAGGACCAAACGTTGGCATGAGAAATATGGGGCGAGAAGAGAGGGAGAAGTGCTGTTGTCAGCAGAATCAAATAGTACGCAGCGGGTTGGGGAAGATACAATTAAAGTGTGGAGTTAAGACAGGCTTTGAAGTCGGACATGGTGCATAATAGCCTTAAAAGTTAAGGAAGGGCAACAATTCGCAAGTATGTTATGGGGGCTGTTTTGAAATAGGAAGAAGTGGGGAATAAAAGAGCCAGTGGTGCAGGGGGTTTGTTTTCGAAAGGGTTCAGTTTGAGGGGAATGAAGTTGGATTTCAGGCGCCAATTGGCCCCAGAAGAATGTTTTCTCTTTCTTTTTTTGGTCAAACATGAAAGCAGTGAGAGCGAGCGGCAGCCGGCGCCTCACCTGTAAATTCTGATAATGGGGGATGAGAGTGTGAAAGATGGAAGAAGACGAAGATAAACGTGTCAAAGAGAGTGGAATTGGAAGGGAGACAGGTGAAAGAGAATGAGACATGAAAAAGGAAAGGAATTGGTAGGGAAATAAGGCAGAGAAGAAATACAAGGCAGCAGCAGAAGAAGGGGGGGTTGGTGGGTGTTGAAGGTTATTTATTGGTTTTTTCCCCTTGTTTTAATCCTATTTTGCGCTTGACTTTTAAGTCTACCAATGTATAGAAACAATGTCGGATGCACTGTTTAATCCCGTTTGGGCCATGAAGCTCACTCCACACTGACAGTAATGACTTTTATTTCCTTTGCCGCTCGCAGTCAAGCACCATGCAGGCACTTCACAGGCCAGACGCCCCAGTTCTGCCATGATTGACAGGACGGCAATTTGTCTCTGAATCAGTCTTAACCTGGACTCCTTCACTCATCCTTAATCTATCACCGTAACCCCGTTGGCCTTCTTCCTAACCCCCTCGTTCCAACTAGGAAAGGTGATTAACTCGCTTGCCCACACATCAGAGGCCAGATTTGTATCTTTTTTGATACTTCCTGTTGCCCCATGCACTTAACAAGTCTGGCCTTTAAAGAAGAAAGACAGAAGAAGTCCCATGTAAAGTTACACATAGAGAAGATAAAGACGATACCTTTGAGGAAGGAGACACAGGAAACATGCAGAAGAGTGTTTTCAGGTCCATTGAGAACAAATCGTTTTGGGCTGGATGCTATGTGTTGGAGGGGAAACGTAGCACTGCAACACATCATGGAAGGATCGGAAGCAAAAGAAGTATTTATCTTAGGAGTGCCCAGATTGTGGCTCTAGGGAACCATTTGTGACCCTTGAAAGAATTTTGCAAAACCCTCAATTGAAAAATGGACCAAATTTGGCCCAATAGCACAGCCGATAGTCCGGTAGACTCGGTTCAATTGGGGACCAACACGTATACCTCTGAAGAACAAATGAGCGCAAGATCCTTCTTCACAAAATGGAGTGGTGTGAGATATTAGCAGTTGTAGGATTTCTTTTTTGTCTTTGGTAAAAGAAAACAAGCTATTTCTCCCTCATCTTGTATGTTATTGCTGCGTAGGTAAAAAGAAAATTGAAAAAAACATTAAAAAAAATTATGTAACTTTTTGTTGCCTACAAGATAAAATCCCCTGTTATATAACTTTATTAAATGAGCAATACTGCATCCAGGATCAAAGTAGACAGGCAGGGAAAAACAAAATAGACCAAACCAATCGTGAAGGATCTGATTGTTTCGGCATCCACTACAAAAACTTTGGACAGCACTGATGTACATATTTTTCCATGTTATATGTTAGTCTATAACATAAGATACCAATACAAGTAATTGCAATATGATAAAAAAGAATTTGACCATACTTTTGCGAGATCTTGTGCAAACACTTTCCCTAAATATCTTCATCGTGTCACTGACCTCATGTCGAAAATCAGCAGAGATTTTTCACTTGTTTACATAACTTATGCTGTATTTGCATTTTAAACTGAAAGCAAACTTCTCTTCAATCTAAATGCAAAACAGCAAGACTATGTGGGAGTCCACAGCATCGGCAATGGACACATTTGGTGGCTCAGCGCGGCTCGGTGAGGTGGCGCTGAAGGTGTCTGATCAAACTGAGGTTTCAGAGAGGCCGAGGTTAACTGCATCAGCTTTAAAGGTCTGGCTAAGAACAGACAGACAGAAGCATTTTCAGCTTTCATTAGGATGGATGGATGTCCCTGTGGTCTGCGTATCCACAGCCACATTAAAAGCAGACACTGAGTAAGATAAATAAAAAAGACATAGACAGAGGGTCAGAGATGCAGACAAACCTCCCACACTGTCTTGAACGCCTCTGTCCCTCTGCTCAGCCCACATCATCTGATGGCGGATTTCTGCCACAATCACAAAAACACAACCTGCTGCGCCTTCTTCACAGAGTCTGTATAGCCTCTAACCCACTTGTCCTCAGATCACTCAAAGCCATTGCTGTTTCATAGCCCCTGTTGTGTTTGAGTGACAGGACTGGGAAAAGAGAGAGAGGGGAAAAGAACGTCTCATAAATACCATGTCAACAAAGAGAGAGACAACACAGAAACGGAGAAAGCGTGAAGGAAGACGACACAAACACAGGAATGTGTAGCGGGTGCTGTGTGTGAAGTGTTGGCAATAAACAGGTTTTAAATATGCAAGCAGTGTTGCTGCAGCCAAGCACGGGCTTCCTGGGGTCTGACTCAGAACAAAAGCTCTATAAAAAGATCCAGCGGCACGCAAGCTCGAGCAAACGATGACTTTGTCAATCATCTGCTGATGTACAGTCAATCCCAGGAGCCTGTCACGGGACTGAGGTGCACATATCCACATGTCACATGTTTAAACCTTACAAGAGGAACGGAGAAGCAGCAGAGATTGCTCTAAAAAAAAAAAAAAAAAAAAAAGAAACTCTCCATGCTCTACATATTCATGTATTTCCTCAAATAATCTCTACGATAAAGACAATCAATGAAACTCTGGTTTAAATGTTTCGGAAAAACTTCTTCATCTATCATCCAAACACACTTACGACTCAAATTCATGCATGACTTTAAATTTTCTGAATTAAAAAATGATCCAGCATCACAACTTGAAACTAACCTCTAGAGCTTTGCAGAATTATCCATTAAACTTTTGTTGTGCTAAAACCACAAACCTTAGTGAGCTAAGAACAAGAAAAATGCGATGTGGATTTGTATTCCGCTCCCTGTGTTCTGAAACCCCCAAATAAAATCCATGGTAACCAGTGCCCACATGTATTTAAAGGAGTTAATCTGCGTGTAATTTATTCTCAACATAAATCCAGCTGTTCCAGAGAATACCAGAGAACAAGAAGCATCATGAAATCTAAGGAACTCAATAGATAGGTCAGGGACAAAACTATGGAGAAATTTAAAGAAAGTTTAGAACATAAAACATTGTTCCAAGCATCAAAGATCTCACTAAGAACTTTTTAAACTAAATACATGGCAACCCCAGACGAAAATTATTTGGAAGAATGTTTCTTCAGTCTGTGTTTGTTACTTACATATTACATTATTTTGGTCTTTAAATTCACATAAATCTATATTTTTGTATATCAGATCACATCATTTTCAAATAATAAATCAGATCTTAAGATGAGTTAGTCAGTACTTGCGTATCATTTTTTTACCAAAAACTTTTCACTTCTTATTTCTTGAACGGTCTCTTGGACATGTTATAGTAGTGCTACTCTTTCTTGAGTCCAGTGTTTGAGTACTCTGCAGATACAGATCTACTTGAATCTTCATAGATGCCATCCATCTAATCTAGCTGAGCTTGAAAGAAGATTGGGCAAAATTTCTGTCTCCCAGATGTGGCAGCCGGCAGAGATGTACCACATGTACCTTTTGTTTTTTGATCCATCACATAAAATACCAATACAGTACATTACGGTTGTAGCTGTAATGTAACACCATGTGAAAAAGTTTCGCCAGGCGCTGTTAAATTTTAGCACCATGAAAAGTGAGAGAACAGTAGATGAGTGTAGACCTTTGGACCTCGCTGACGGCCTTTGGACAACAGTCCGCTGTCTGATGTGGAGATAACGGAGAGGAAGCGAAGGCTTTGATCCTTAATGGGGCCGTGGCGGCTCCGTGGAAATGACATTCAAGGCTTGTATTTACACAAGCACAATTATGTTGGTAATTTTGGCGGTAGACAATCAATTAGAGTGAAACTATGTCACAGATTAAAGGAGAGGTTATGACTGAATCCTGTTTGGGTGTCAATGAGCAAAGCAGGAGTCTGCCTAATAAGCCAAAGAAAACAGTTTTAGATCTCCGGTACCAGCAGCTGTAAACCTTTCATGGATCTGAAAGTTTGTAACAAAGTGTTCGTCTCGTCTGCTGATGGCGCAGTAGACAGGCAAAGTTAGCACAAGGCGCTCTTTACTACTGAGCCACGCTAGTTTTGATTAAAAATGGGAAGTCTTTTCAAATATTTGATTTCTCAGACCACATCTTTACTTAAACTCAGTGCTCTTTGACATTTGAACCCTTATAATATTTCTGATTTAACTCTCTTGACCTTATGGTGTTACTACCATTAAGGAATAACCTTTTCCAAACGTTCTGGTGCATAGAGCCCAGAGGACAAATCTGCTGCCGTTGATACTGAAGATCATATTTATTTTTCGGCATCAAAGGCAACGTTCTATCAAGAACCAGGGCCTTGTGGGTCAATTCTGATTTATTTTGTAAATTTTAACTTAAAAAAAACCATGATGATCAAACTCTATCTGCCTCCTTACAATCATCTTTGGGACACACTGCATGGTTTAGTAAAAAAAAAAAAAGAAAGAAAAACCTTTCTACATTTTGTCATGTTAAAGCTACAAACATTTTAGACTTATAAAGTGACACAGAGCAGCACAGGTGAAAGAATGTGTTCATGTCAATTGAACCCAAAATTAAGCTATTTTGGTCATGATGCACATCTCTGGTGGGGGGAGGAGGGCTACCACTGGAGATATAATTGAACACGGTATGGGCAGCATTATGCTGTGGGCATGCTTTTATTTAGCAGAGATAAGGAAACTGGACAGAGTTGATGGAATTTACAATGAGTTGGCAATCTGGCAGGAAACCACGCTAGTAGCTTCAGTGCAAAGCGATTAGAGACAAACACTGATGACTGTGGCTGCAGCACAGCAAAATGAGAAAAAGTTCAAGTGGAATTAATAATCCTGCAAGACACTGTACATGTGCAAAAGGACAGCCCCCATATTTTTGTGTCTCTGATCAAAATCTGGACAAAGGGAAGAAGAGTTAATGATGCATCCCATTCCTCCCTTTTTCAGACAAAGTCCACAGCAGAACCTCTCTGGTTTTGCAACTTGTTAAAACAACCAGGTGTGATTGAAGCTTTTACTCGCAGCACAGCACGGACAAAAGGCGGTACATATAAGAAAACATTGCATGCATGCCATCAGATGTATATAAATGAGCATGCAGCTTGGATGTAACGCTGCAATAGTAATGACTCCTCTGCACCTTCTGCAGAAACAACAGAGTCTACAAAGCCTTTGCCCTGAATGACTAAACTCCAGCTTCTCAGATGTTGGTCTGACAGACTTCTCTCTCTCTCTCTTCATCTCTCTTTCTGTGCTTTTTTTCTATTCTTCTTCTCTCTGCATGGGCAGCAGAAATCAGCACATCAAATAAATACGGAGAGGGGAAACATGTTTGCTTTGGAGACGGCAGAGCAGGTCACGGACAATGGGAACACGTAAAGTGTGGGCGTGAAAAGAAAGCAATTCCAATGCAAATAAGTGTGGAGGCCTCTGAAATCAAAACTGATCCAGGGATGTAATAACATCTTTAAATTTTATTCAAGGGAGGGAAAATAAATATTGGGATGCTTCGAAAATGATCAGTATTCAAGCCCCTGCATTCCTTGTCGACATTATCCACAACCTGATAGGAGATTATTATAATGCTCCATCATATGCGCCTGTTATTAAAATCCTATAAATTCCTGGCGCTTCTGGAGGAGGCTGAGAGATTTAACGTGTGAATCTCTGAGTGGGATGGCGGATAAAACACAAAGCGTTGGCTGAAACAGAAACATCAAGGCCTGTGGCTGCAGCCTTAACCTGAGGTCCAAACAATCTACTTACAGCGCACGTTATCCGAACCGACCACAAACCCCTGGCTGCTCTCCGCTCTCCAAACCAGGGTTTGGCCAGAGACACGGTGTCAAATAATGACGGAGGGGGGCGATGGGAATTCAAGGACTCTTGCTCTAGCCTAATCTTGGTTAAAGTACACACTGTGGTCAATGAGAACAGCAAAACTTACTCGGATGGAGGGACTGATTAAAGACGATGAAAAAAACCACCAAGGGATGGGGAAAAGACAGTCAAAATAAAACAAAACAAGGAGAGACAAAGTCTTTTATTACAAATGATGAATTTATAAAAATATGAACATTTTCATGAGAAAGTCAGGCAACTGATAAAAAGACACAGAAATGAACACTTTAGCTGGATGAGGACATCAAAATGCTACATTTAATCAATGTTAAACTAAAATGAGGTAAACAAACTTCAGAATGACCGGTCCGGTGGAGTGAAGGATGAGAGGGAACTACAATGCTCACTTCTGTTGGCCGGCATCGTCCTTCATGTCCTGGAGTGTCTGAGCTTCATGCTGTTACCTGTGAAAAAAAGAGAATATAAAAGAAGCATTACTGCTGAAGAAGATGATGAATGATGATGATGAATTTATAAAATATAAAAGAAGCATTACTGCTGAAGAAGATCAAAATGGAAACAAATGCCTCAGAATGAGCAAAGTAACACGTTTTCTTCTTCTTACTTTGACAGCACACACCCAAACGAACCAAAAGTACACAATGACTTGCAAAAGGATTTGAACAACTTGAAATGTTTTTGCCTTTTATCCCGTTACAACCACAAACTTCAGTGCGATTGATTTGTTTTATTTTTTTTTGCGACAGAGGAGCACATAATTATGAAGTGGGGAGGGAAATGAAGCCTGGTGTTTTACAAATGGCCAAAGACTGTTTGGGTCAGATGAGACCAAAATGGAAGTTTTCAATGCCAATCACAATGAGTGGCACAAAACCAACAGTGGATATCTCTCTCATTATGAGCGAAGCAGCATCATGCTGTGGGGATGATTTCATTTGTTAAAATCCGTGTGACCTGTGTGCCGCCATAAAAGAAAAGTACTCAGGTGTAAAAGGTGCTGCCAAAAACAATGCTTGTGTTCCCTATTTGGAAAAGTTATAATTAACGAAACCTTTAGGATATCAGCTGCATTTTTTTGGCTAGTGTTAATACAATGGAATTTTTTTCTGTTTTCTTCTTCTATGAACATGCTGGTATCATCTCCTCTTATGATGCTGTGGTGAAGTACAGCGTGTGTTCAGCAAGATCCAGCTAGCGAGGCGACTTTGGCAAGATGGTGTGTATCCTCATATTAGACCTTCTTACCTCTTAGATGCATCATCAGGAAACAAAGTCCTTCTTATAGGACTACTCGATGGAGTGAAACACAGAATAATCTAAGATACTTTACAAATCTATACACAAAGCTGTAAACAAACACTCTATACCTCCTGTTGCGGCAGGCATCCAGGTCTTCCTGCAGCAAAGAGGCCGTCTTCTGGAGGAAGCCGACCTACAGCACACACACACACACACACACACACACACACACACACACACACACACACACACACACGATGTAAAACATGGTGCAGCGAAATGGTGCTGGAAATAACTGTGGGTGTAAACAGAAAGGAGGAAGCAGGAGACCAGTTGGTGTGAGCTAGGTTGTGCTTTTGGCTGGTGTTGGGTAGCGCAACAGAGGAGAGTGAAAGAAAAGGCTGCTTGTTAAGTCCAAGGGTCAAGACAGCCGGGGCCGAGGGGTCAGGAGATCAGGGCAGCAGGGTTAAGGCACACTGGGACAACAGGGCACATTATGGGCCAGAGTTTGGACGCTGTGAGTGGAGGCAGTGCAGCTCTTTTGTTTGGCTACAAATTGTAAGTTTATTTATGAAGTGCTGCTTTTGGCTGGAGTGAAAATAAACCCCCATCTACATTTACTTGGCATCCAGCGCCTGGCAGAATAATCACAGCTCCAGAAGAATCCGTATTGTTCTGGGACTAGCGTACTGGAGCCGAGGGTGCATTCCTTTCTGTGGGGGAGACCTCAGCTCCAATTCTAGCGTTTCATTTAAAATATATGCAAAACTCTACCAAAATGTGGTTTCAATCCTCATGAGGCACAAAAAAAAAAAAAAACTCTCCGTACCTGTTTTTTTTTTTCTCCCTCTATTCAAAAACAATCCATGTTAATGTGTAAGAACCCGAAACGCTGTCAATGAGACGAGAGGCCGCTCTGGTCACGGATTACATTTTATAAACATTTCTGATCACAGTGCTGTGGTCTGTGTGCTGAAATGAGATCCAGGGAGATGTATTTAAACAAGGGAGGGTTGAACATGAGCCCTTTTTACCCTGAAAGCTCTTATTAACAAAATTATTTACAGTGTAAACACCGAGAAGGGGTCCGCAGGTTAAACTAGCTCAGTGCTCTAAAAAAAACATAACTATAGAAAAGGGCGAGATTTCACTTCATTTATAGCTCTGTGCAAATACTTGGGTTATCTCCAAATTCCTCTATTTGATAAAAAAAAAAAATATTCAGGTGGTTTTATTACCAGTTTATCTCTCCATTACATACAAAGTGTTAACTATTTGGTCCCAACATTCCTCCATTTTGGACCAATAACCATTGCCATAACTTAATTCCTCATGCTGGTCTAATGTTTTGTTGAATTGTTTTGATTAATGATCACAATAACATGAAATAAATGAAACTATCATCAGATACATTTATATTACACCTACATTTTAATTAATTGTGGTTCAAATCCATATTTTTTCAGTCAACCTACAGAAAAACTTACGTCACACTCTAAACACATCATCGAGTAAATGTTTGATTCTCTATGCTTAGATGATTATGATGCGGTTTGAAAACAAAAGTTAAATTGTTTATGTCAGCATCACTGTGAATTTTGTAAACGCTTTTTACCACTTTTTATTTTTAAAATGTAGTGTGAATGAACACTTCACCGTCCTTTCTAGCTGATCTCTGATCTGTACAAGCGGTGCTGCAGTTACGCAGAGTTTATAGCGGGATTTCATAACTCTACCTGATGACATTAAAACACCAGCAGTGTTTAAGAACTGAGCTGGAGCTTGTGTTAAAGTATTCAGCAGACAATTGCGGCTTTATACGACACATTTACCTACTTTACTACCCACTGACTGGTGATGTAATAAACAGCAGGGAGACAAGAGATGGTGAGCTTGAGTTAATCTGACTTTATTTTTTTATAGATTTTTGTCTGTAAGACAAATTTTAGACAGTTTTTTTAGGCATGGCATGCCTCATATTTGACTTTATTGAACAGTAGTTGACAGGACAGAGGAGAGAGGAGGACATGGTGTGCAACAAACATGACAGAAGGACGACATTAAACTGAATCTTTAGCGACTAGAAAACATTTAACAAAACTAATTTTGTTCTCACTTCTTTAGTTTAATCTAACTCATATTGTTATAGAAGTAACATAAGCCGTTGTCATCAAGAGGAGGGGAGAGTCCACACAAGTGGCCAAATATTTGATTAGAGATATTTCCTGCCAGGTTCGTGCTGGATTTTTCCCCCCTTTTTTCTTAAAATGATTCTGCTCAACTGTTATAAGTGAACTTTTAGGGGCCAGACACATATTCCTTAATCCTCACATATCTACAATCTTGATTTATTAAAGCCCACACTAACCAAACAATATGATGAGGGAAAATAACCAAAAACGCTTCCAGAAAGCCTGGAGATCAAGACTATCTTAAATAACTACAAGAAACTGTAGTGCACTGGCAAACAAGAACATAAAAGTTGCAGATCTTAAAACTTCAGCACAGTACTTTACGTTTCATAAATTTATAATGTATGAATTTATTAGACCTATTCTGCAGACAAATCCAGTTTCCAGCAAAGAAAGAACATACTGCTAACACAAATAACAGGATGTACTGATAGGTAAAGTTTTCTTTTAAACACCATTAAAGAACAGCTTTAAAAGTATGGGAAAAACAACAAGATATAAATTAGGGCACGCTGTGCACATATAATGATTCTGTAATCAAGCAGAAATAAAAAAAACATGGACCTGTCACCCAGTGAAAATATTTAGGGAATAAAAACTAGAGAAACAAAGGCCTCAAGATATTGAGGGGCTAAACTTCTAAAATAAAAAAAAAGTAGAATAAATGAATAAAAACTTTTAAACTTAAAGCAACTGATCTCCACCAAAGTGCTGTTGCTAGAGAAAGTGATGCAATGTGTGAAAGCAGACATTAAAAAAACAGAATACCCATTAAAATAATAATAATAAAAAAAATCATTCCTGTATTTTAACTTCTATTTATTTTTACCAAAAATTCTCACCTGAGCTTTCAGGGAGGTGATGGTGTCCTCCAGCTCCTTCCTGAGATCCGCAGGCATCAGACCTTTGATCTTCTCCTCATACTCTTGATGCACCATTGTCACCTGGGAAGACAGATCCTGTTAGATCAAACGCCTTCAAATCCAAGACCAACACGATCACAGGGTGATCGACAGATGCAGCCGAACAAGGGCATCTCAGTAACTTAGAATATCCCTTAAAAGTTCAGTCATTTCAGCAATTCAGTTCCTAAAGTGAAGCTCAGATTTTATAGATTTATCACACATTGACTGATATATTTTAAGCATTCATTTTGGTAAAATTCTATGATTATAGTTTACAGCTCATGGAGACATCTTAATAATATATAAAAATAAATAATAATGATTTTTCAATTCAACATGTCAGCCTACTGAAAGATATGTCAGTATGCTGGTCAGTGTACACACAATTCTTGATTGGGGGGTTTGAATGGATTTGCTTTGTAATCCTCTTAATTCTCTGTTTTGAATTTCAGTGTTTCCTTCCACTTAACCTTCCATTAGTATGCTGGTAAAAGCCTACTTTGTGTTCTGCAGGAAAAACATTTTTGTGGACCGTTTGCAGGACAACTATTAGGTCAGCAATCTTCTTTGTGATTGTGCGGAACATAATACTGGCATGTCATAGCATTTCTGCTTTTAAAACAAAAACAAATGAATCAGTCTTAAGGAATATAAACATTTTTCAAAAACGATTACGTTTGTCTTTGCTGCAAAACATAATCCTTAAAATTTGCAGAAATAAACAGATTATACATTTATCATTGCGTGTCATATCTATAAAAGTCTCCGTTTTTGAACCGAATCCCTGAAGCACAAAACATTTTGACGATATTCTACTTTACGGAGATACATCTGTACATCATTAATCTGAGAATGTACCTGCTGAGTAAGTGTTTCTGCATGTCTTTGACTCTGAGGCACAGTAAGCCAAGTAGCAGCTGACTGACACACACACACGCACACTGTGTGAGGGTATCCCCTCTTTATTCATGCCTCAGAGTTCCCTTGCTTTTCACAGCTCCTTCACATCTCCACAGGGGGTCCAGGGGCGGCGTTGGCATGACTTGGCTCTGCACGACACCCCCCTACTGGTTGTTGGCCACTACAGCTGTATCCGACACAAAGCACTGACGGGGGTTTGGAAGAGGATGGATCGCATTAAACACAGCAGCAGCAGCAGCAGCAGCAGCAGCAGCAGCTCAATAGCCAGTGAGCTATCTCCACTGGGGAGGACGGGAGGAAGTCTGTCTGGGGCTAAATTACACTCTGCTAAACCAGAGTCTGATTATAGAAGTTGAAAAGGGTTTGGTTAGTGCAACCCCCACTTTTTACCCGCAAACACACATGAATGGAAGCGCTCGTATACGCGCTGCAGACATGCGAGCACAAACTGAGCCTTTTACGGTACTGTAAAAAGAGTTTATGGTGTTCAGAAGAGCCGCTGAATCAATTAATTCAGAGCTCGATGAGCGCTTTAGCAGAGCTCAAAGCGTTAACGGGAGTGGGGACGCAACAGTTTTCATCCGCATATTTCAAGGTGTAACCAGGGGGAGAGTCTGTGTGTGGCAGAGCCAGAGTCCAGCCAAAGTCCAATCTGCTCTTTCAAGTGAAGAGAGCGTGAACGAAGTGATGGGGGAGGGTTTAAAGACGAAGAGGAAGAAGAAGAAAAAAAGATCTGCTCCCCTAAAATAATCTTCCTGTTGTGGATTTAACTGATTGTTCTGGCTTTGGCTAATTAATCTTCCTGGGCACAATGAAAAGGATTGGGGAAGCACTTCAAAGCAACCCTCAGCATAAATGATCCCTACATGAGGCAGCTCACTTTGTCTCGGCACAGTGTGCAGCAGATTAGTCTGGCACAACTTTGCCAATTTCTCCAGCCTCCTTCCAAACCTATTCATTTGAAAGTGTTGGAGCAATTACAGTGGGTTAGGAATCCATCAGTTTAGAAAAATATGTTATTTTCCCCCTGTTGTGTGAGAACAGGGTTGAGGACAGTTTAAGAAGTGACCTTTTTAAACAGGTTGCAAAAAAACCCACAAAAACAGAACAGGTTGTAGAAGCTTTAATTTCAATGTCCTGAAGACGTCTATCTCTATCTATAGCAGCTTCTGTAGTCATAACAGAACGGGAGGCCAAGACAAAACACACTTCGCTGCTTCAGACCGAAGCAATAAACAATGGTTGAATAAACACATCCCTTACCAACCGCTCGGAATACAAGTCTCAGATTCTTCAAAAGCCAAGCTCCTTAGTTTTGCATTCTTGATTCGTGTATGGTGCCGCCGCCGCGGCAATGAGAGGTCCGCTCGAGCTAAATTATAAGCTCTCTTGTGGCAACGCTGTCTCCATCGTCTGTCCCATACATACATTGGAAGGGGAGAGCCTACAGGAGCATATTCTGAAAAACTTCAACAGAGCTGCAGGGGAAACTGGTAACCTTGTATTACCTTGCAAATATATTCAGACACCTTGTTTTCTCTCCTTTTCTCACTTTACGACAACTGTGTTTAATGTGTTTTATTAGCACATAAAGGATTTCTAAAGGATGCATAGTTTTATAAAAAAAAAAAAAAAGTAACTCCAACATCAATATGCTTTGGTCTAAACCATTCCATTAAAGCTCAGGCTGTATATTTAGGGCTGTTGTCCTGCCAGAAGCTGAACCTCCAACAGCTTTTCTTCCTGTTTTTGTTGCCTTCATTTTTCCATCAGCTCTGACTAGCTTGCCTGTTCCTGCAGAAGAAATATCCCTACAGCATGATGGTTACACTTCCATGTTTCACTACAAAGTACAGTGTTAGGTTTCTGCCAAATCTAGAGTTTTCTACATAGGTGAAACGAGGAATTTAGGTCTTCCTCTATGCTACCCCTACATGGCTTGTTTTTTTTCTTGTCACTTTTGCCTCCTTCAGAGTTACTATGGTTCTGTTGGCTACTTCTCTGATTAAAGTCCTTGTTCACAGTCAGCTTAGGTGAGTGCCCAGGTCTTCGTAGGTGTGTAGTTGTGTCATACTAGGCAGGTTACAATTTGACAAATTGATCAATATTCATGATGCTGTTTGTTGTTTATTACTGCTAAAAACCTGAGGCAGACAGCTCTATTGAAATTAAATGTTTTTAGTTTTTATTTAGGGGAATCAAAGTGAACAGAGTTGAGTATAAATGCACACCACATTAAGATTAAAAATAAATAAATAGAAATAAAACAAGGAAAATTGAGCATCCTTTTACTTCTTTCTGTTAGTCAATCACATAAAATCTCAATAAAACACATTAAAGTTTTGCCAAGACCTCTCACATGCGCTCAGTGTTTGGTTATTGACAAAGTCCATCTATCTCAGAGTGTGTGGATGGAAGCAGCAGTCTTTATCATAACAATATCTCTGTTGTTTAAACCTGACTGTAGCTAACACACACAGAGACTTTGCCGTTTCTCTCGGTGGAGTTAGAAATGCAAAACAGAAGCATCCGACTCCCCAAAAGACGACAGACTTGTTTTCTTAAAGACATTGTTCCTCCAGCTTTGGATTCTGTTCCAAGGGTCCTCCCTCTGCATCTTTCCTCTTCTTTCATGAAAACGCACAGTTTTTTTCCCCCCTCTCCCTTTCAACTTCTTCTTTTTTTTTTTTTTTTTTACAGCAAAGGCATGTTTGTTTTCCCGACAGGCAGAAAGAGACACGCGATGACATCTGAGGGGGGAAAAGGCTTCTCACCAATTGGAGAAAAAGTGAGATGTCTTTGAACAACGCTGCTGATCAAACCCGTCACTAGGACTTGGTCACTGACAGACTCCAGATGTGAGCAGAAAGGAAAGAAAGGAGAAAAGGACAAGAGAGGGAGACACTGCAAACAACAAAAAAAAAAGTGTGCCACTATTTCAGCTTGTAATGAAAGACGACTTTGAATTTCTAAAGACACATCAGGTTTGATCTGTTCAGATCCCTTTTTAAAAATGGGGTGCTGTTTGTTCCTGATGAGGTGCCGATTTGAATACTGCGAGGAGCGGCAGTCATTTCCCCCTCCCAGTCATCTTAAAATGACAACATTTCATCTATATATAGTCCTCAGATTGTGGTTTTGACTTTCTCTCATGTTTAGCGCCGTCACATGGCATGGCTTCTGACAGCTGCCAGCAGAAAGGAACAAGCCCTAAACACTTTCAACGTTCAAATGAAGTTTGTCACATCGCTGAAGAGGCTTGATGAATGCTAATGAAGCTGGTGTGTGTGCATGAAACAAATAGTGTGTGTGTGTGTAAGGTGTAGAGGGGGGGGAGACATTTTTTTTTATATCATCTATTGTTCCCAGGTGACAAAACCCTTGTCAGGAACAAGAGGATACATCAAAAATGCCAATGTTCGCAAAGTTTGCACCTCCACATCCAGAGTTGGAAGTCAGTGAGTTCATGAAAGAGCGATTTGGAATCAAAAACGCTTTGTTACGAGATGAAGGGGGGGAAACTGCTTTGAATGAACCAGAAATCTCTGTGGAGTTTATTGAAGCTACAGTAAGACAGGGATCCTACTCATTATGAAGGCAAAAATTCCTGACTTTTCCAGACTCAACTTCCCAGAGTTCCCAGTGGTTTACATTCATCTTAAAGTATTAAATACAAAATTCCACTTTCGAATTATGTCTGGTATTCATACAGGCAGCAGGCTTAAATATGGAAAGTGGACAAGGAGGAACAAGGGGAGAAATAAGGAAACAAGGAAATATTAAGGTAGGACAAAAGAAAGAAAGGACACAAGGAAGGAAATAAAGGTAAGAAAAAAAGAAAGGGCATAAAAAAGGACACAAGAAATGAAGGAACAAAGGACAGATTGAAGGAGGTTAGGATACAATAAAGGAAAGAAAGAGGACAGGACACAAGCAAGAAAAGGAGAAAAAGAAAAAGAAGGAACAAAGGAAATAGATTGTGAAGCTTTGAGACATGTGAGGGAAGGAAGAAGACAACACTAAGACAACAGAACAGAGAAGAAAATATCCAAATCCAGACCTTTCCAGACTGTAGCTAGAAACTGACTGATGGCAAGTGATGTGATAGTCAATTATTTGTATATTTACTAAAAACTACATGACTTTACATTTTCAACCACCTAATTGTCATGATGACCTCATGAACCCATTGACTTACATGTAAATACTTTAAGGGTGACAGTTCAGGGGTTTAATCAAAGTAAGCAAATGTGGTGGAGACCAGTGCTAAACTTTTACAGGTTGCTGTGTCTAGCCTGTCATTCATAAGAAGAGCTGCTCTCTACAGGCCACCATCTTGAAGGAGAGCAGAACCACACATTGAGCTGATGAGATGCCGTTTTGGAGGCGAGGGCCCCTGTGAGTGCGCGGCCAGCAACATCTGTGTGAAGTCTGGGCAGGAAAGCTGCTTCAGCATGTGAGAGATCGGATTACAAAAGATACAAGAAACATCTTGGCAGATAAACAAGAGCAACATGTGAGTGAGGAGGAAAAGGCGAATCGGTGTGGCCTCAACTATTAATGTGCATGAACCGCAGAGGGCACAACTACCAACTGAGAAACATATACAGTAAGAGAGATTAGCACCAAACACACACCAAGCAATGTGATTCAGACGTGCTTGCTCAAAGCCTTTTCTCCATTTATCTCTTAGCAGAATGTCAGGGGGAGAAAATCTGTTCAACGTGTTCAAGTCTGTGAATCATGAGCTGTTGAGAACCTAAAATGGGAACCAAAAGGCTTTGTCATATTCATCGTGTTGTTTACTCATCCTCTGCTACAACATGCTTTTAACATACAGGTGTTAGCACCAAAATGAAAGAAAAACAAGAAATTCCCATCTCCTGTATTTTTACCCGACTCAATTTGTTAAAGGGGCAGTATTATGTAAAGTCGACTTTTTTGAGTCAACGTTTTTTATATTGATGTTATAATGTTATTCCCTCATCAAAAACATACCTGGAGTGTTACCTTGATTATTTCAGGCATGTTTGAGAAAACCTTTAATTTCCCATGGCAACCATTCAGCTCTGTTAAATGCCTGGATGGACAAAGCCCCGCCTTTGAGGCGCAGCTCCTCCTTGGAGCTGCAGTATCAGAGTTTCCACCTTACAGAGCAGACATCACCCACAACTCCCTCACTCAGTTCCTTCAGACTAGCCAGTAGCAATTAGCAAACACCTGGTTTAACTGCATATCTGCTGAGCTCATTATATGAGCTACTTCTCAGTGCAATGTTGATAAAAATGTATTAAAAAGTTAATAGAGAAACAAGGTTGCTGAAATGTGCAAGAACAATAAACCTGATTGATTTATTGATGTTGTGTTGACTTCCTGAAGACAGAGTATTGGAAAAAGCAAAAGTCAAATTCCTTTTAAGTGACATATGCAGCATTTTTATTACAATTGAAAGTCCATGATTGTGCTATAAAACCCTTCTATATGGCTGGAAAACACATATTACTGTTCCTTTAAAAAAATTTAAAAACAACTCTTTAGACTGCAATCTGGATTTGTGATAGGCTGAAAAGAACTTACAGAACTTAATTATACTTCATCATCTCAGGCCTGGTCCAATATGGCTGATTTTGTTTAATTTCTCTCCAAAAATAATAATAAAAAAAAATCAGATCAACAAAAAAGGATGAGTTAAAGAACATCTTAAGCCCATTGCATGTGAAATATGTTAAAAATAATGTGAATTTCTTATTCATAACGCACTACTTTGTGTGTCACATAAAATTGTATGAAATTATACTAGATTACACTGTTTTAAAAAGTTTAAAAGAAGGTACTAATCGCTTTGCGAGGCACTGTATGCAATAATTTAATTAAACTAAGACCACCTTGCAATAAAGAGCAAGCAGAATCCCCTGCAGCGCAGCAAGGTGTGGATCAGTGACAAGTGGCTCCTGAAAACCGGTGACCCCCATCGACTCGATTTATGACGCCCCGACAGGGAGACGTGTGACGAGTGTGTGAAGTGTGTGCAAGGGTCAGTGGGCGGATCAGACGGAACACAGGAGAACGAATGCCTTTGGTGTACATACCGCGGTACAAAGACCAACCTCCTGCGTGAGCACAGTCATTAGTTCTTTCTTCTCTGTGTGTGTCAAGGTCAAAACATAGTCTGATTACAGGGCATTCTCCACAGCCACGGGGTGTGTGCGCGTGTGTGTGCGCACCAGAGCTTCCCTTTTGAACACAGGCAGCGGTGGCCCTAGGCGCTGACTCTGGAGGCCAGATCTCAAGGAATTTGGGAAATGTGCAAGGGAGCATATCACTGACTCTGAACAGGAGAAGGAGAGACGGTAGGTGGAAGGGGGCAGAGGAGGAAAGGAGGCCAAGAACATTTTGTGTTTATTTTGCAACCCCCTGGAGGAGGACTGAGTCAGAATAGTAAATCAGAAAGGAGGAGATTGCAACATGAAGTGATAAAGCAGCAAAAGTAGGTGTTGTGGGACAGGATTTTACGAAGGCATGATCAAGAAGAACATAATGGTTGTGATGCAAAAGGCTGAAGGTGAAGTTGGAAAAAAAAGTGATGCAATGATGACAGGAAGCTGCAAATTGTGCAGCAGAAAACAATGGGAAAGAAGAGATTGAGGGAAGAGGACAAACAAGTTCATTACCCTCTCTTCTGTCTCCAGCTCCTTGTTGAGCAGCTTCTTCTCGGCACTGTGCAGCTGTCTCCGCAGACTCTCCAGCTTTTCCTGCAGAGCCTGGGGACAATAAGAGGCGTTCAAGTCGGCTGACAGACGCAAACCGATAAACAGTTCTGCCTGGTTTAACATGTAAGTGACGCAAACTGGTAGACACTGATCTGCAGTTTGATTTGAGCTGAGAGGAGAAGGCACGATGCAGCTAAATGAGAGGCCACAAGAGAATCACGAAATATGCAGATGAGACAGAAAACCAGAGCAGGAACAGGGGATGCAGAATTTCTGTTTTTGCATGTGAAGTGAGAAAGCCGTGACATCAATCACGGAAGAACTTTTTCCACAAAGTAGGAGCATGGGGAAAAATGCTTCGCACAGAAAATGGTCAGATTGTCATACGTAGAAGATTTTGACAAAATAAAAACAAGCTCAGAGCGCATTTTCAAACAGGTCAGCTCTGATATTAAGGCGTGGTTTCTGAGTGCAACACAGAACCAGATCTTTTCAGCACACTTCATCTTTGATTACCGGTAGTCTGCCTGGAAAACGGAGAGTGACGCAGGTGTGAACGAATGCAGAACAGCACAGCAACGAGTTTACACTTCCGCACAAACACACACCTCCGTCAAGTGTGCGAGGCTCTGGCAACAATCAATATCCAAGGCGTCACCCCCACCGGAGCTGAGTGAGTGAGCCAGGTGTTGGCTTGTTGACTCTCTGAGCAGGAGGAAACACAGTCCAGGTGATAGGCATGACCACCTGATCTGCGGCCCACTCAACTGACATAAATCACACAGACTACAAAGCTTTAGGGCAAGAATGAGAATCTGAGTAGCACCTCCGAGACGCACTGAGAGGTAAACAGCTGAAACTTTAGTCAGGCGTGTTATTATATGCAGTCAAACAAACAGGAGCTGAGTCTGGTGGAAAAATTCCCCTGACCTATTTACTCAGTATTTGTCAGATGTAAGATATATCAATTTATCTAGATATCAAATTGTTCATATTACAAGGTTTTTGGGGGGCAAACATAAAGTCTATACCTCCATAACATCAAGTTATGACAGGATTCGATTCTTACCTTAATAAACCATTATGTCTACAATGTGAAATTGTGCTCCTATTTAAAACAGAGGCTCCTGAAAAACATTCAGACCCAATTTCGATCATTATTTAGTTTTCTGAACCTTGACCTCTTAAGTGGTATAGCTGTAATGTTGATCTGGGGTAAGAAACATCTTAAAGGGGCAGTATTATATATTTTCCAGGCTTATAGTGCCATTTCGTATCGCAAACAAGTAACTATGTTACATTCAGTCATTACAAAAATACTGTATTTATCAAACATAAACTTAAAAAGAAAAATGACTTCACAGTTTGATGAATTGAAACTGGTCACTGTCTCTTTAAGAAACTCTGACTCTTTCCAAGTAAACATGGAAAAGGCGGTGCTCAGTGAGAGCAAGTGTTTAAGCATCCCCGAATGGCTGCCATGGGACACTCAAGGATTTCTCAAGTATAGATGAAACTCCAAGTATATTGTCGTGGAAAAAAAACTATTTCTAAGCACTGTTCAGGTAAAATCACTCAATCAGGTTTATTCATGAATTGAGCACAACTCAGAGAGCTTGTAGGACAATCAATAATGAAGCAAGTCTAGAACGGAAAGCTCTGCCAGGCAGAGACAACACATGAGTTTTGTCTCTGTGTTGTTATCCCTTTATACAAAAGGGATAACGGATCCAAAGCATGGGAAACGACTGGTTCCCATGCAGCTAGGAAAAACAACGTCCAACCTTGTACATGTAACCTAAATAGCTTATCTTGGTGGGACAGGAACTTAGAATAAACATACAACAATACAACTAGCAGGTGTGACCTTATTGTAATTTTTCCACATCATATATTTATGAAGAGGGAATAGCAAAATAAGATGATATAAAGCCCAAGCCCACCCATTTACTAGAAGATTATTGGTTTGACATGGAAGTATAGAGTGGCAGGTGAACTGACCCGAGTAGACCCCTGTGTTTTTATTAAAATACTGTATTGTCTTGAAATAAGTTTTGTTTTTGAGCAATGCAAAAGTTAAATTGTGTAAGAAAACTAATTTATTCTGTAGGCAGTGTTTATAAGCGATGAAGATGACAAAAATCAACCCTCCCCCCCCTTTCTGAACCCACGCCTGATTTCCCGCACCGTGACGCAGGATGTCTGGTCCACTTCTTCTGGGAAGGATGGCTAAACAGAGGGCTTCACATGTGATGTACGCTTTCTTGTGGCATCTGAATAAGACGTGCTCAGAACACATCGGAGTTCACAAGTTCAACATTTCTCACATCATTAGCAGTATCATATGGGACGATTCTGCTGAACAACAGCAGCGCTTTGTGACTCAGAAGAAAAAAAGCGGCTTTGGAGTTATTTAGTCATTACTGGTGTCAGACAGGATGGAGGGATGATGTTACACACTGCCAACAACAGGCAGCTCACTGAGTTTAATAGACAGAGGCAGCATTACAGGAAAACAACACGTTTCTGAAGTCACAAACATCTGCCCTGAGTTTGACTTTAATCAAGAAGAATCACTCTGCCACACATCTAAAGCGACATGACAGTGGGTTAACAAATTAAGGCTTCGATGAGTTTAATTCATGAGTTTCGATTTTGCTGGAGACTAATAAGGGGTGAAAACATACAGGTTCATAAAACTGTTAATTCAAAAGGAAACAGGATCAGCATATTTTGAGTGATTTCGCATCACGAACTCAACTCAGTTTCTTTGTTCTTGTAGGCCTTTAAGGGAAAAATTGTCTGTATGTTGATAACAGGGAAACTTTTCACAAGATATTTTGCTCAAATAAAACCACTCTTGGTTTTACACCTTCGGTCGAGTCCTCGAGGACGCGTGTAGACTGGTACAAATAATAACGTTTACGTTTACAAGACTTTGCATTAAAAGTTAGCTTTGAGTGTAGGTGAGAAGCTTATATTCACTCATCCTACGACATATGAATATCCTAAGGGCAGGAGAAAACGGCAACAAGTAGCTTTCTCTCCTGATCTAGCATGTGTTGTGCTGTAAAGGTGAAGAGGGAATAGCAAAATAAGATGATATAAAGCCCAAGCCCACCCACTTACTAGAAGATTATTGGTTTGACATGGAAGTACAGAGTGGCAGGTGAACTGCCACTCGGCTTCTTGTGTGTTGGACAAGAAGCCGATCAGCAATCTGGCATTTATTAACCATAGAGAAAAGGATGATTGTAAGCAAGCCAGGAAGAGGAGTAAATTGTTTTCTTTATGAAGGGACGAAGGCAGAAGACGTGTGACAGGAATGAAAAACAGATTAAGGCATGGCAGAGAAAGTTATATGGAAATCTGAAATTGTAAAACAAGCCGTAGGAAAATAAAGAGACATGTGACTGAATCAGAAGGGGGAACGAAAGTTTAGAAAGGTGAAAATGAGAAGCATCAAGAATTTGAGGAGAGAAAAAAATAGCGGGAGACGAAGGGGAAAGAGAAAAAGCATGTGGCTGGCTTGCAGAGGTTGGGTCAGCGGCGTACTCCTGCCTTGCAGTTTCACAGTCGGGAGGCTTGAAGGTCTCGCTCTCTTTCTCTCTCCCCTGCCTCTCCATCAACAATCGGGCCTCAGCCTCTCTTTCATTCCAAACTTTCACCTCAAAAGGAGCAGCGGGGCACACGTGCACACAAGCACTGACAAACACTGCTTAGAGGGATTCATGCAGGTATAGGCACGCATCAATATTAACAGCACAAGTTCTAAAAATGCGAGTGCCGCGCTCAGTCAAATCAGTGCATGGTTATTGTACGGCGCGCGCACACACACACGCACACAGACGCAGCAATGCCTGAGTCATTCTTTCCTGGGTGGTCCTCCTGCACAGATAAGGCAAGCATGTTTCCCCAGGGTGAATCGAAAGCAACAGAGGGCAGGAGAAAACGGCAAAAGAAGAAAGAAGGGAGGGAACGATGGGAGGAGGAAAAAAGGCCAGGGGCCTCTTTAAACTTGCTGTTTTGTTAGGAGCCGAGCTGCTCTTCATGTGCGGCGGGGGCCTTTCTATTTGCAGCGTGCTGTCAGAGGTTTCTCCCAAAGTCTGGATTAAAGAGATCCTCTAATGACACTGAGGCTGGACGACTTCAGACAGCAGCAAAAACCTCACATTGCACCGCCTCCAGCCAAGGACACACACGTACACACACACAGAAAAGCAAAGGATGAGGCAGATACACACAGACATACATATACAAAGCTGAAGAGCCCACACAGACACCAGCTTCAGTAGAACAAGGCTTTGTGTGCACATATGGCTACTGATCTAATAGTAAATAATAAAAGAGGTGCTAACCTCAAGGAGAGATGGATGGTCAGAGAGATGAGCACAGTCTCTCTTTTATCTGCACTTTTATCAAAGGATTGTGGGGAAAGGTAAAGAAGAAAGAAGCAGTAGGAGGAGGAGGTGGAAGAGAAAGAGTAGGAGGAGGAGGAGAGGTCTCCCTCATGAGGTGTTTGAGAAGAGAAACTTTTGCTTTTGCTTTGCTGTCTTGTCTGCCTGAGTGTAGTAATAAAAACATGTAGTTTAGCAAGTCGACCAGGACAGCCCCTCTGAAATGTAACTCAGATATTGGTGTGAATTGACTTGCCTTTGCAGCTCTTTGATGCTTTACAGCAGTTTTCCTGCTCACGAGTCGAGTGAGAAGGTACGCTGCGACGGCACCTGGAACCTTCCCGAACCGCGAAACGCCAAACACACGCATGGCACAGCTACGGAGGCGTCTTTGGGAGTGCTGATGAAAGTGCTGAGACAAATGCGGCGCTAATGAAGACATGCTGCAAATGAGTTATGCCCACAGGGGGAACATTCTGTACTCTAACTTTCAGCTGCTGCGAGCTACGGTAGAAAGAGAATAGGAAACAACTCCAAAATATGTGCCATATGCCTGTTGTGTTTTCCTGCTTATTTGTGTGTCGGCACTTATGAATATATTCTGTTTATCAAATGGTATAATGCTAAACAACTGTTAAGTTCAGCTCAAGTTTCAAACATAACTGCATGTTTAAAAACTCCAGGTTAGTGACTAATTCCTGTTTTTTGTTCGCCAGAAGATGAAGGCCTCCATGAGCTGTTCCACTTCCCACGTTCCCTTGTAGCGTCCTGGAATGTAATCCCTCCCTTATTTCCTCCCTCTCTGATATGAGGATCAAACACTCCACAGAGCCGGAAAAGTAATCAATCAGCTGACGATGCAATGCACACGCGTTGAGTTGCACGCACATGCAAAACATTTGCAGAGAATAATTTTGCATATGGGAACAATGGACTGAGATTAGGCATACTGATTAAATATCTATTGGCTGATTGATCAATTCAACTAAATTATTCAAAGTGAGTGAGCAAGACTAAATGTTTTCAGTTCTCTATACTTCAAAATCTAGTCCAGAGAGAGAAAGAGGCCACATTGCGCAGCTCTGCAGATAAACAAAAATGACTATAGAAGTGGCATAGCATGATGAGCCCGGTTATTACAGTTGGAGTTAGATCCTTACCGAATAAGCTATTTCCACAACTTCATAAAATTCAATAAGTTTTACTACAGATAGAAAAAGTTAGGTGCTGTAATATATTCACCTTCCTGTTAATCTTTCCTGCAATAAATGTGTGAGAAATTTCTAGAAGTTTCTCACACCTCATTTGTTTGAGTCTTTTCTTCTTTGTAGCGACTTTCACAGTAAAGAGAGGTTTTGTCAGGAGAAGACTGTATTAATTATTTATGACGAATTTTTGTTTTCAAACAGCTGATCGTCGATCTGGAAGATCAAGTTTAAAATCGTCCAATTTTAATCACCGCTAGGTTTGTTCATCGCTCTGTTGTATTCACATTTTGCTTTCATTACAGTGTTCAATTTTTCGAGATGCCAAATTTGATCAATTTGCTGCAGTTTCACAAAAAAAAAAAGCATGTTACCTGAATATTGAAAACCATACTTCAGGAGCTAGGTGGTCATTGTTGTGTCTGACTCTCCGCTTTTCAAGATGCAGCCAACATTTTCAACAAATCTGTACTGCAGGCAGTCCCAACTGAACAACATGTACTCTGTGTCTGTAAGGCTACAATGAACCTGTAAGTGATGCGGGATGAGGTTGTCTGCTGAAATAACCAAGCACCTCTTGGGAGTAGACATTACCTTGGGTGATGTGGGAAAATATCAACACATGGCCCTGATGTACCTTCTTACCATCACAGAAGCTGACTTTTACACCTTTCACTGTCTCAACTTTTGCACATGCAAACTGATGAGCAGTTTCTCTAAAGCACCCTGGACTGATTTTTTTCTGAAAACAAAACATGCTTTCTTTCTGTCCATTCTAGAAGAAGACACACCAAAAGAGCATTGTAAAGTTTCTGTACATGTTCAGGTTACAGATCTGGATGAACTGCTGTGAACCACAAGAAATTTCCAAAGTAGCTCTGGCCATGTGGTTTTAATGATCACAGAAAGATAACATTGTATTTCTTCTGCAATATTGCCTTGGGAATAAATTATGCTAATTAATACCTTTTATTAAAGAGGGAGGCTCCACCTTGGAGCTGCAGTCTGGTCACTTTATTGCCCTTAAATCATCACAATGAATTGAACCACATGCATCTTCATATCCTCTATAATACATAAAGTACTGTTTTGATATCATATTTTGCAAGGTCATGATATATATGTAGACAAAATCTGTCAAACGCAGGGTAAACATGTGCAAAACCACTAACCTCTCTAGGATTTTCTGCTGTAGTCCACATTAAATGAAGGGCATTTTCCATGACATACAGACACACAAGGCTTCACTAATGTGGTGAAATTCGCATAACAGCACTAAATATAAATTCACACTGTCACACATTTGTGCTCATTCACAAAAGCAAAACAAGAACAAAGCCACAGAAACACAGATGGCTGAGAAACTTTAGTAAACAAGCGCTCAGCTCAAGGTTGACGCAAAGATCTCGCGGTTGTTTTGAAGGACGTGGATGCACACTGGAATGGTGGGGGGAGCGGACAAATGCACGCTTGCGTACACAAAATGTTTGAAGCAGCTCTTTGCCTCTGCAGCAGGGAGGATCCAGCACACCTGTTCTTGATCCAGTGCTGCCATTCCTTCCCACAGGCAAAGTCATCCTTTCAACCCTCTCAGAAACTAATGCATATATAACTACACAACTACAGACGAACTGCAGCTGCTACAACTAGCCACTGCTAAAGTGCACATGTTTGTGTGGCTCAATGTGTGCGCACAGGACCTCCTGTTAATATTACGCATGCACAAAAGCCCAGCAACTAGTTCACAAAGACTACATCGACTGAGTTTGACAAAGACCACACTGTGTAGTGCACAAGCAACAGCACACCTTATATATTCCCTCTCATCCTCAAACACAGGGAGACAATGGTCACTGTTGCATTATGTAACGTGTCTACTGTCATTTCACCCAGAGGACCAGGACCTTCTCTTTGACTCGTTGCAGAAGTTGCTGCTGGATGTGCTGGGATCAAAAGTCTGTCTTCCTATGTGGGTGTGTGACACAGACTGTGTGAAGGTGTATGCTCAAGAATGCAACAGTGCCCAGAAAAGGGCACTAACTCAAAGGCCTGTTGTGTGAAAGACATAGACAGATAAAGACTTGAGGACCTGAGTTAGGAGAAAACTGGGGAGGCTGCATGTGGGCCCACAAAGACTGGGCTATAGGTGGGAGCGTGTGAATATGTTTGCGTGCGTGCCTGGAAAAGATTCAGCAGGTAGAAAGACAGGAAGCACTGCTGTGGGGAGCAGGAACAGCAGTGCTGATCAAAGCCCAGGCGGGTGACACTATGGGCGGAGTGCCATTGTTTATTCACCAGCCACCTCTTCCTTTTGGCAGGGCGAGGTGAGTGCGTGTGCTTGTGAATGTGAGTGCAGAAACAGAGTTTGAGACAGAAAGAGTTCGGAGATACAGAGTTGGAAAGATAGGGTGTGCCAGAGAAAAGACACAAGGTGTTTGTGTGTGTGTGTACCTTACTCTTGGCAGGCTAATGTTGGCTTCAGTTCAGTGAGGTATGGCGTATGCACACTCATACTCTATATGCATGAATAAGTAGAAAGGCTATCTGTGAAGATAGTCATTAAAACCTGAAACATGTTATCAAAGAACCAGCATATAAACTTTTTCTATATCAGATGAAGAGAAAAAAACATGTGGGGACACCAGTTACTGAAATCAGACAACAATTAAAACTGCCAACCAAACAGGATGTGTCTTGTTGAGTACACTTTACAATCTAGGCAGCATCTACATGGGCCAAAACACATTATCAGGGAGGGTATTTATCCCACATAATGGCCCTAGTAAAGAAATGGTACTTTGGTTTTAATAGATGGAGAGTGCTTAGCATTTTGGATTCATTTGTTTCAGCAGGATAATGATCAGTCATTTTGTGTTTATTTCAACGCTTTCTGTCGCAGGACACCGTGTGTAAATGTTGTATTTGCAATTAAGAAAAAGGATTCCAGCTGCACACAACTGAAAGTTAACATGTTGACAGGACAGACGTCAATTGTGGATGCTGTGTTTTTGTCTTTCTCACGTGAATAAAAACACAGTTTAAGATTACGGATATACATAAAATGTCCCCTTTTGATGGCCACACCAAAACATTGACTTTGTTGTCCTTTTGCCAACAAAGTCAACACTGGATTTGGCAGACCAATCTGCACCCAAGCTTTAACATTATGATCCAGATCTAGCATCTGGAAATTGTTCCCACGGATGAATCAGACTTGTGCAGCTCCACAATTCTCTTCCTGAGATCTTGGCTGATTTCTTTTGCCTTTCCAATTGTGTTAAACAGCAGTGTGTTTGAGGTATGGCCTTAAAATACATCCACAGGTGTGCCTCTAATTCAAATTATTCAGTTAACCAATCAGAGGTCTCACATGAAAAGCCTTCACTTGATCATCTGAGCTCTCTCTCGTTGTTAAAAGAGAAAGTAATCATTTTATATGGAAACTTTTGAATTCACAGAAAAAAATATTTTCACTAGGTTTCCTGGGGTTTAACATATGGAAATAATTTAGGTAATTCTAACTAACCTAGAACAAGATAAGTTTGGTCTCATTTAACTTCAGAGAGAGAGAAAAAGATGCATGTGCCTTTTTATTTGGTGTATGTAAATATCTAGTTTCAACAGCATGTGTATATTTTTGTTCCTCTATTCCCAACAGAGCAATTCCAGAGGAATATTCTATATGATCATAATACTTATGAATGAACAGACCATTCAAAAAGTGTAATAGACTGTGAGACAAGAAAACCGTTGCAATAACTATAAAAATAAATGTGTTCCTCCAGTAATAACATTACGCATACAAAAAACTAAGATAATGAGCATACTTAGCTTTACTGCCGATTAACTAAAAAGGGCTTTAATGATGCGCAAAGGTCTGTGCAGCTAACACCCACATTTAAGAGGTCCAGGAGCAGCAGAGCCACAGAGGGAGCTAAATTCAGGCTAGAAACGACAGAATGGGGCTGCTAAAGAGAGGGGGAAAAAAGGACATCTGATCCAGTGCAGCATGCATTCAGAGCAACTGTTTCGGGATTATCCCAATTCAAATGTGCGGCTAACTTTGATGTTATTTTCTTCCCCTGCTATTGTCTGAAGCCCCTCGCTCTCTTCATAATCCGAGGCCTTTGAAGTGAGCAGCGTGGAAACAATGTCAGCAGGCGACACACTAACTCCGATGGCCCACTGACAGCTCTCCGCCGCTCCTTTCTTTCCCCACCTTTTGTCTCAACTTCTACACTTCCTCTATCCTTTCATTGCTCTTTCCCCCTGCCTTAAGTCTCAAACGCTGTTTGTCACCTCGCCTCTTTCCTTTAGCTCTTGATGCTTTAAATCTTTCTGTAACTTCCTTATTTTCTCTCTTTATTACCTGTTAGGTTATATCAACCCCCTCTCTCCCACCACACATGTGTCTGGGCTTCACTAAATTATTCAAGCATTAATTGGAATCTCATTAGCTGGTGTTTAACACAAGGGGATCGTTATAATGAAGACACAGATAATGAAAGCTGTTGTCTGCTCATAACACTGATGCCAAGAGAAATGTAACAGCTCATGACAGAAAGGACAAAATGTGTGTGTTGCGTCAGTGTAGACTATAAGCAATAAGTGTGTGAACAATGACGTTGATTTTCTGTGCTGTTTTAGAATTCCTCCACTGCAATGGCAGTGGAGGAAGTGAAAAAAGCTGTTCAGTGTACGTTGGTCAAGCTTCCAAATACTGAACTAACATCAACTGCAATCTTGCTTGGCTCAGCACTTCTCTTTCAAATTGGAGGATGCTAGCTTACAGAGCAGACAATTTCAGGTAAGCTTCATAGCGTCGAACTGGCGCCCTACATATGTCATGGCCAAATGTTAGCAATTGCATAAAATTTTAAACTTCCACTATTTCAGCAAGTAATCGTTTCTCAATAGCTAGACTCAAATGATCAAGTTATTTGCAGGACACTGGAGAAGTTGTCTACATACTAAAGCGATAATTTAGTCATTTGATGTATTTAGAAGGACGTGGGACAAATCTAAAAGTGCCTTCAAGGACTAGAGTTGCCCACCTCTACCATAAGGGTTTTTTTTAAATGGAGAAAAAACTTATTAGGATGTTGAAAACCTAAGACCACCTGGACCTCAATATACTGACACACCACAATGCTTTGTTTGCTGATATTTTCCAGTGAATTCCAATTTGGTAAAGTTTGCATCAGTCTGCACAGATAGGGGTCAGCCAGCCTACCTAGTTAGCCCTGGTGTGAAGGATAAAGAAAAATATCTGCAAATGTGAGAAAAAGCAATAAAACTGACCTTAGTGAGCAGTCTACCAAACACAATGGGAGTTGATTAGTGATACAATTGCAAGCATGTGTTACAACCAATAAAAAACAGGGTAGAAGAAAGAAATATCAAAAGACAAAGACAACATCGGCAGCAAGCTGACTGTCATCTACATTTTTTTTAACTTTTCCTCCTCATCCTTTTTTCCTCTCAACATTTTCACAATAAATTGGTGGATTACTGCCATCAACTGTTATGTCTGGTAATCCCTTCAAGTGTCAGAATCACAAGAATTTGCTCAACAGTACAATGCGTTCAGTTGGCCTTAGTTGGCGTGGCAAACAGTGTAACTCGTGCAACCGCTCATCTCATTTCCCAAGTGTGTAATCCTCAATCTAAGTATTGCAACACAAACATCTGCTGAAAGTGTCAAGCATGGTGATGGCAGAAAACTAAGAGTTTTGCAGCCGGAGGTACTGGTACATAGCATAAAGTGGGTGCAATGATAAAAACTGTGAGTTACAGACCAAAACGAGTATGTGCTGAGTGTTATGCAGGAAACTGGTGAACCCAATATGCCCCAGCAGAATTTAATTGAGCATAATGGAAAGGCTTTCAAACTAACAGTATGATAGGAATATATATCTTGATGATGTACCCCGGCTTGGGCTTGGCTCACTGCAAAGTAAAATCACTGTTGCCTGGCAAATAAAATACTGATAAATTGGTTTCTAAGTACATAGCAACAATGCTGCAACTGGCACGAAAGCATCTAACCTCCAAATACCTCATCTTTAAAAAAAAAAAAAGCCATATGGATGAAATTTGAACCCAAGTTTACAAATGTTTCAGAACACGCAAATCAAAACAGGCTTCTGGAATGGCATCGATCTGAATGTTTTCCAAAAAGCCAGGGAAGCCAGAGGTCTCTATAGTTATTGACATTTATGTTTATGATGAGGCCATGTAAACTTCTGACCAGAACCGCTGTTTGAAATTTTTTTTAAACTGAATAGGGTGTCTATATAGTTTTTTGACTGTCATCAATTAAATAAAGTTACAGAAGCTACACTAATTACATCTAAACAAATTTTTGAATTTGAAAATCTGTCAAATTTGTGATTTTATACTTGCAACATGCAATTGCCTCTGGCTGTCACAGAATAATGCTTTTCTGATGAATCCTTTGCATTTATACATACTTAGATTAAAACAGAAGCCTTCCCTATGTGTGGTATATGGTAGTTACTTTCTGTTATGGAGTAAAATGAAAGGTTGTGGAAAAAAAGTAAACTCTGGACAAGGAGCAAAGATCTAAGAGTCGGCTCACAAACCTGCCTTCTTCCTGTACAAGGCAGCTGCGGCCACAAACAGACTAAGTTGTGTTTGGAAACATGTACTGATCCCAGACCAGACACAACAACTCTTTATTTAGGGAGCCACACCCAATCAACTGCCAGTGCAACTGTCTTCCAGCCTGCTTTATGCACAATAAAGGACCTTATGTCCAAAAACTAATTTGGTTGCTGCTTTGTCTATACATTTTAAAAGGTGAATTAGGTTGTATTTTAAGACATAAACAATCACAGCCTATAAGACTGAAGACCGACTGTGAAGTTAAACTGTAAAACAGAGTGACAATGATGATCAAAGCATGGGATGCAGCAGGGGGATATATAACGTTCACTCAGACACTTAAAGACACTCTGGAGTTTGAAACTAGCCATAAAAATGACAAAGCACATGCAAACAGTGAGTGGGCTTTAACAAAAGAACAGCGACCCATGTCTACTCTATTAAAGTCAAACCCAGACAGGACTTTTTTTTTTAAAGAATGAAGTTTGCAGACAACCCCCTACTTTACACAGTTGAGGGTAAATGTCCACAGCTGTATATATGAATACACAAGAAGCAACACCTAGAAGGTGTCAACTTGGGTTACGAGAAAGCTGACTTGCAGAACTATTCAGATTCATGTTAATAAAACCATTCACACAATGATAATATATTCTTTTAGAAGATTATGGACGTTTCTGATGAGCTGATAAATTTATTTAGCTTAAAACAACAAAGAGAAGAAGCACACAGCTACACTTTGCACTTTTTATTTGATAAATTTAGGGATGCTCTGATGCAACCCTAAACCCAAACAGAACAAGTATCAGTATTACTTGATGAAATTCAAACCCTAATACCTGCTGTTGCATAATTAGCAAGCCATGAAGTCAGTTGCATTTTGCATGTGTCTGGCTTGAAAAGCTGCATTTCACATTATTTTTCTGCTTAAAAACCTGTTTCACAAAAATATTGTTTTGTCTAACAATAGTTTTTTTTCAAAATTCACAATGATTTTCACAGTTAAGGAAATATAGAAAAAGCTACAGACCGAAAAATGAGGAAGAACATGATGACAAGAAGGAAGGACATGATGAAGGAAGGAATCGAGTAAGGGATTAAGACACAGAAACAAAGTGAGAAAGAAGAGACGAGAGAAAAGAAGAATACAATAAAGGACAAAAACAGGGAAGAGAAAAATGGCATAAGAAATTAGGAAATAAAGATGAAAGGAGAAAAAGAAATAAGGAAAGAAAGAAACAAAACTACAAAAAAGAGAAGGATACAAGAAAGGAAAGACACATGAAGGATGCATTGAAGTACAGAAGAAAGAAAGGACACTATGGATGACAGAAGAAAAGAAAGAAAGGCATGAGAAAGAAAAAAAGAGATGAAAAATCAAGTAAAAGTCAGAAAGGAAAGAAGGAAGGAAGGGCACAGGGAATAAATAAATGAAGCGAGATACATGAAGGACAACTCAGAAATGACAAAGATAGAAAATGAGTGAAAAATTCAGGAAAGAAAGAGAGAAAGGAAAAGAAAGGCATATGGGATAAAACAAAGAGTTCAGTAAAAAATGAAGACAGGCAGAAAGAGGAGAAAGGAAAAGGTAGACACAGGAAAGGATTTAAGGAAGGATACAAACAAGAAACAGTGGAGGGAATGTCAAGATTTTAATTAATTTAATGTAGTATCAGATTAGGGCTCAGTCTCTGCAAATGTCCAAAAATGGTACTTAATCTGTATTATGTCATGCTGCCCCAGGGCAGTTGTGAATATAATCCAGTAACTTGCATCATCAGTATGAGAATGTGTGTGGCAATGGAAATGACTGATTTCATTGTAAAGCATCTTTGTTTTGAGAGTTGAAAAGCACTATCTAAATCTGATGCCATTTCATTTCATTAGTAAGAAAATATCCTGATTGAGATATCTCAAGATCAGACACTACTGCGAAGAAGTTGCCAGCACAAACCTTGTTGGCCTGCTCGGCATCGTGGGTAATTGCCTGTCTCTCTTCATCCCACCGAGCATTGACCTCCTTCAGCTGCTTCTCCATCGCCTGCTTCAGGCGAACAGCCTCTTCTTTAGAGTCACATACCGACGTCTGCAGCTCTGCAATCAGCTGGCAAAAAAGAGGGAGAACAAAAAAACGTGATGATTTTACTTGGGATTGCACAAACCTGAACGAAGGAGTCAATGTTGAACTAGTCAGGCAACTCTCATAACAAACATTTCACTTTAAAAACAGAATCTGAACGGCGAGCAGTCACCTTGAAAGGCAGCTTTTTTCTTACCAATCTCATGTCTTTTTAGAGACAAGATAGGAGACAAAGAATAGAAAGAGAAAAGGGGAAAGTGAGTTAAAAAAAACAACAACTTCCTTCTCGTAAGAGCTCGTCGACTTTGTGTTGGTGAACTTGTGGTGCACGCTAAGATGAAAAGGAAGTGGCTCGTCTTTGAAAATCTCCCGTCCAAATTAACATTCTATTTAAGCCGCAGTTCGGGAGAAGATGAGGAAAGATGAGAGTGGGTGAAAGAAAGAGGAGAATGGGGGAAGAGGACGGGAGCTCTGCGGTGGTTCTGGAGCTAGCTCTGGGCTAGACGGATAATTGTTTACCATGTTCACACATCGGGGGACTAGGCCTGCTAGAATCTGTTGGCTGTGTGGGAGTATGGCAGGTAAGCCTCTACAGCAGGGGTCTCAAACTCCAGTCCTCGAGGGCCGCAGTCCTGCAACTTTTAGATGTGCCTCTGCTGCACCACACCTGAACAGAATAATTAGGTCATTAAGGCTCTGGAAAACTGATCTACACAAGGAGGAGGTCATTAAGCCATTTCATTCCAGTGTTTTGTACCTGTGGCACATCTAAAAACTGCAGGACTGCGGCCCTCAAGGCCTGGAGTTTGAGACCCCTGCTCTACAGGTCACTCACAGAGAGATGGCGATGATGAGGGTGGAGCAACGGTGAAATGTAGATTAAGATTACTGTATGAAACCACATTAAAGCAACAAATAGCACAATATAATGGTAGCAACATTTCTCGACTCAGGAATTATTATTAGTATAATTATTATCATCCTTGCGGCTGTGGGTCTTCCAATCCCAGGCACAAGTGGCACTCTTAACAGAGCCCCAGTAAACTCAAGAAATACAAAAATTTGTTATAGAATTAGCTCACAGATATTAATATTGTTAAAGACCTTGCATTGTTCTTCAAAAATAAAAAATAAAAATAATTAGCTATATTTGCACATGAACTTTCAGCTCTCGTCCACTGGGCCCCCCTCCACAGCCTCCCAACTCCCTCTGTGGACGGTCAGGGATAAAGTAATGGTCTCTCATCCAATACCACCCACTATAACCTCATCATTAAGCAGCGAGAGAGAGTGCAGCCCTGTTTAGTTCACAGGTCACCCAGGAGGAGCACTCTCAGTGAGGTGCTTAACACACACGGCTGAATCTGAGAGACGTTAATTAGGTAAGTCGGTGTGTGTGTACGAATGAGCAAAAAGGGGAGACAAAAGTGAAAAGACGAAATATGCATGAGAGATGGTTGTGTGCGCTCAAGCACGTAACATATACTGCTGTATCTACTGTGTCTTTATTCCCCCTAGGATAATGTACGGTATGGTATGCTTTTAATTGGGCTATTAGCCATGCAGCTGAGCTCATGAGCGATGCCCCCCTGTCAGTCACTATGGGGTTAACAACTGGGGTTATCCTTTGAGTTTCAAAGACGTCTTGTTTACATTTGACTGAGTTGTCCCAATGGGAGGGCTGAAAAACCTCAAGGCTCCACCTTTACATTTTAAAACAAAGCTGATGAAGCGCTAAAAAACACTCTGAATTAATCAAGCGTCTTAGTATTATTGCAAAAACCGTGCGTCTTATCACTATTCTCTTTATAGCATGCTTCAAATCTTTCACACAAAGACTTTTCTTTAATATCACAGCGTGTTTGTTAAACATGTGCCAGCTTTTTGCTCCCAAAACAGAGGATTAATCACTTATTGCTCGTCTGCGGTGGCACACTTCGTCACCGAAGCGGCCAAACATGACTGAACTTTCACACAGCATTCGACTTCTTTTGAAGTCGAGCATTGTGTAACTTAATAAGCTACCGTTCTTTCACAACATCTGCTTGTCAACCTGGCTTTCAACTTGGAGCTTTTGCCAGCCAACCCAAAATGTGTGTGCGTGTTTGTGTGTACAGGTAAGGGAGTAGAGGAGGGATTTACAGGTGGGAAGAAAAAAAAAACAACAACACCCACCCCCTTTGAATCCTCTCTTTGAGGAACAAGGTGCAATTATGGTCAAATGATTGTAATATTTTACCTCGACATAATCAAGACGAAAACCTTTTTCTTCTGTTGTGTAAACAGTACTTAAGGGTGTTTTAGATCTTTAAGCCGGTGAAGGGAAAAGTGCTTGAACTTCCCAAAGCATTTTTGCTGAATGGAAAATTTTTTAAAGGAAGCAATAGTTCTGCTTGGAGAGAAGAATTACCCCGAACTTAAATGGGCCGAGGTGACATGTCCTAATGGCAAACACATGGCTCCAAAAAACAAATGCAGGTTCGGGTCGACAGGAGGGGAATAAAGGTGAAGGAGATGCAGTAAACGGGGATCAGAGGACAAGGAACACTATAAAAATATAAGAAAGAGAGAAAAAGACTTGAACAGATGTTTGGGGTGATCAAGTATGGAGGCTCTGGCAATATAAAGAAAGCACTGCAAAATGTTGCAGGAGTAAGGCGGCTACAGCAACCTGAGCCACCACAGCCCTGGGATAGAACGTGGAGAACTGGGATGCTCTTGTTTTTTCCAATGTGGTTTCAATAATATCAGAGGTTGAAGGTAGTAAAGGATTCAAATGGTCAAGTTTTTGTGAGTTTTGGATACAGTTTTTCTACTGCTTTCTTTCACCAACACACGAAACACTACATGACACAAACTGGGATGCATAAATCTTTTACACTGGGAGAAGTCATCTACTGGTGACTAGAACTGGATGATTTTCAACTTCATCTGCCCTGACTGACAGTGTGGATGTTACTGAAGAAAGAAGATGTTTTTTTTGTCTCAGCAAGGTGTTTAAAAATAACAGAAACACAAAAAACTGTAAGTAGCTTTTTAAAAGAACACTGTAATTCCTATATTTTCATCTCAGTTGAGCTGGTAATCTAGATTCTTGACGGCATCCATACGGAAACTGATGTCATGCTAGCTAGCAATGCTAACCACACAATGACATTGATGCCCTCATGCTTCCCTGTGAAAAAATTTCAACCCATATACGTTTTTTTGTGCACAGTCTTTTCCATTCAATAAGTTTATCCATTATTGTTTGCCTTTTGATTATGCTAGACAAAAAGAGCAGAAACCTTTTATTTGACCTCTCAACTGGTCAAATAGCAACTGAGTGGATATGAGGTCTTGTCTGATGCTAAATTGGTCAAATCAAATTTGGATTCTGTGAGTGAATTCTGTTGGTCAGAAATTAGAATTGCAGATAGAACTCAGATAGGGTCTAGATCAGAACACATAAAACTTGGAAATGAGCATCTCAATGAATGAGTAATTTCTCAGACACAAAATGAACTACAACCACAATCAGAGCCAAGCAACACTCATTGAGTCATTTAGGATAAAAGGGTCTCCATCATCAATTTAGCTACACCAAAACCCCCGTCTTAGCTAGCAGTATGAGAGAACAAATGGGCTGTACCTGTTCTGATGAATCTTCCAGGAGTAAAATTCACTTGCAAATAAAGTTAAATTATATCCTGAAACATTGTGTAGCTCACTTTAGCCTGTTGAATTCCCAGGTATCCTGAAGTGTGGATACTTTAAATAAAGCAACTTGGAAGAATATTTGAAATATATCATCATCACTGTTTAGGTCTAGGCAGTAACAATGCCAGAAAGGAATGTTTGCAGAGAAATATTTGTTAGTTGTTCCAAGTGTCAGGAATTCATTCTTTGCATGCCAAGAGTATATTTAGCCCGTTGGATGAGGCCTCACTGCACTTCATTCTAGCAGCGTTAATAGTGTGCAAGATGCTAATGGTCACAGAGAGACTATGAACTATCGTCATGACAGACGAGAAACAAAGGAGTGAGGAAAATCGGGCTTACATAGTGCTATATTTACCAAGAACATCTCCATTATGTGAATTTCTGATAGTCTGCCCCCTGCTTGTAAGAAGATGAATAAACCAACAATTTATTTACCCATTAATGTGTATAAAGAATAATTATATTTATGAAAAAATATCTCAGTTTTCTACCAAATTCTTTAATGAAAATTTGCTATAATTTAAGCTACTTTCAGTGTGTGGATTTTTTTTTTAAACTTTTGAACATTTTGCTTTTCCTTGAGGCCAGAGAGGGGAAAATGCTGCAGGTAAAAATTCCTCACCTTTCTCCCCCCCGCCCCCTATCAGTGAGTTCTGTGACAAAGTTGGGTGGAAAAGGGAAATATTAAATGAAAGAAGGGGCAGAATAAGGCGGGAGAAAAGAAACTGATTACCTGGGCAGACTTGGCAAGCTTTTGACTGTACTCCTTCTCAATCTGCTTCAACCTGCTGTTGGTCTGCAACAAGAAAGAAGAGAGAGACGGGTGTGAGAAAGAGATATGCAGACAGGTGGATGGAGGGACACAAAGAGACACAACTGAGAGGTGAAATTCAATCTTCTGTTAGGAAGTGCACAGAGGCACGTCACCCTCCCAACCAACCCTCTCTCTCACATACACACACAAACACACGCACTAGTGTTGACCTCTGTCTGTTGGCAGTGTGTCCCTGTGGCCCCTTGGCAGTGCTCCAGCCTTAACGCCTATGTGTGCCAGAAGGTAGTGATGGTCATGGTGCCCAGAGGGCACCAGTCCCTTTTGATCTCCAACCAACAATCCATCACTTAACAAGAAAGGGGGTGTTGGAGGGGTGAATTAAATGTTGCTGCCAATTAACCACTGAGGAGAAAAAGAAAGGGATGATCGAGAAAAGCTTCAGGACTCAACACAGTGAATTGATGTTAAGCGAGTGCTGATCTTCTGCCAACCATCAAGTTGTTTACAATGATCTAAGAAAAGAAGGTGTATCAATGTAGAATTGAGATTTCCAACTCTTATTTGAAAGGGCAGACTTCATTATTGTCCCATTTTCTTTGCTTGTAGGAAGCAAATGTTAAGAGTAGATATTTCAATGTCCAAAATCAAGAAGAAAAAAAAAACGCATGATAGAAACAAACAAGGCAGTAGGGAAAGTAGATAAGCTGCAGAAAAGGAATGTTATGCTTGGACCTCTAAATTAAAACATCTAGGTGTAACACAACAGCAAAGCAAGAAGAAACAAGCAATAAGAAAGTCTTCAGTTTGAACGCGAGTTCATAAAGTGCAGAATGTCAGTCACTGAGACAATCCGTGAACAATAGTTTTGTAAAGACAAGACAGTCATAAAAAGTAAAAACCATGACCTTCCTTCTGAAACTTTATGCAAAAAACCCCCCCACCTGTGGTCACTTCAGTTTTCCCTAGGTTGGTACATTCCCTAAAGCCACATTTACAATTGTTTCAAAAAGGACTCCAATGTTTTTTGCACAATGAGATATTTACGGTAAGAGTACTCACTTTGCCCATTTTTTATGTTTCTAATCAAGGCCATACTGATTCGATATATTCATGTTTTGTTAGAGAAACAATCCAATTTTTTTCAATTATAATATGTTATGCCTATAGATGGTGCATCAAAGGCTCTTTTTATACCAGTAAGATGTGTAATAAAATGGCTTATTATCAGCATTGAAAAACAAAGGCAAATACATCTTTTGATTTAGTTGTTAAATTATATAAAAAAGTGAACATTTCTTTAAATCACTAATAATTTATGGCTTTTTTCAATTTTAAGACAAACACTCTTTGTCATATCCTGAGAGTCCCTGACAGACAATTCATGAGCAAACACTGCTCCATTGAACACACCCCTCACAGCCATCAACACCTAAGCTGCGTTCGGCCTCTGCACCCAATCCAAACACTTCCTGACAAACACCGCCGTCCGCTCTGAACGGACACACCTGTCACCACGGATACACAGAGCCGTCACCAAGGACACGGACCTGTCTTCCTGCGCCAGGATTCTTTGAGTGGCGGCCCCGCTTGTCCCCAGAGGCCCTGCTGCACCTGATGAGAGCGGGGAGGACAAAGAAGGGTGTAGAAAAGAGGAGAAAAGGAACTGTGCATGTGGGAAAGGGGAGGTGCAAATGGGGCTCTTATTCCTTACATCTAATGTATTTGTTGTCTTCTTTGACTGTGGCAGCACTACAGCTTTACTGAATAAAATCAGGGTTGTCAGTTTGTAAGACAATTTTGCAGGACAATATTTCTTAACCGTTTCACTCAGACAGTAGCTTTGTTGTCTCGTTTACAGCAAAAAATAAGGCATAATGTGGATGAGGAGTCAAAGTTGTACCTCATCATCACCGCAGTTGGTTGTGAATTAATAAGATGTTTGCTGTACTGTAAATGACTTGGCTTCACATCTAAACACATTCACAGACACACTGCCATACTGACACGCAAACAGTCTCAGATGTTTCATAAAAACATAAAGAGGCAGCTACTAAACTATTCCCTTTACTTACAGACACCCAAGGGAAGGCAGCAGAAAGCACTGTACAACATCAAGCATTATAGAGCCGAGCCTTGAAATACACATTAAGAAATGGCTGAAAGTAGACTGAGATGTAGATGGAACATGTGAGGAAAATAAAAAAGGCCCCGCTGGACTGCGAAAAACAAAGCTAAATTAAAAGTCCAGCCATATGTGTGCGAGTCTGTAAGAATTTTCAAAGAGTCTACCTGTGCCCTGCCAAAGGCATTTTTGTGCTGAAGGCACTTTGAGGCTGTATCAGGCTCTTCAATCGCCTCTTAATCCTAGCGGTGTGGAGTGCAGCTGCTTTGAAGTATGAGTGTGTGTACAGACACCTTGTGGATGTGTGTGCGTGTTAAAGAGAGTGGAAGTAGATCTGAAGGCAAGGCATGCACCGCTTACCAGAACTTAATTAATAATCTGCAGTGGGAGCCAGGCCAAACACACACACATACGCACCCCCTCACCCCCCAGACAAAAGGACACTCAACACAAAGACTGGGACAGGAGTGGCAGAAGGCAGAGTGACAACTTTCTCTAACACGCTTAAAGACACACAAGTCACAGTTGCTCAAACACAGATAATGGACAAACAGAAAGCCTGACTTTGATCTATAGCTATTTAGAAATACATGCTTGCTCAAGGTGTGCATTCCAGGAACACTCCATTGAATCGCTGCTAAAAGCAGGGAAGAATTTTTCTGTAGTGTTGACTCTGGTGGTGGACTTCATGAAAAAACACACACACACACAAAAAAGTATATCTAGAAGAACTTGCTTATACTTGGCTTTTTTTGCCAAGTGTGTCTAATCTTTAATTTCTAATTGATTAGTTTTTACTGTGACTTAAAGATAAACTCTAAAAACATAACAGAAACTCTAAAAACATAAGAGGGTTATTTTCTTTAGTACAGAAAATTGTACTAAAGACCCCTCACAGAGAGAATGTACGTGATGCGATCTCATTACAATCGTTATGTGTGCAAGTCACTCCCAGAAAGTCTTCTTCACAATGATTATCTATATTGCGAGTATTAAATCACTAAAAAAAAAGAGCTAAGGGAAACAAAAGTGCTGGCAGAGCAAAACTAATTTTTTCCACACTTGTTCAAAAACGTAAGAAACTCAACCCTAAACTTAATCAGCATCCAAATTTTTTACATTTATTTATACATCCTTTATTGCTTTTTTACAATATGAAAATGAGTTACAGATTAAAAAGACTTTTTGTATCAGGTCCAGAGGAAACCTGACATTAGCAGAGATTCTGGCATGTAAACTATAAGGATGTCTCAATCCAATCTCAGACACCTACAAACAATCAGAGCTCTAGATCAAACTCAACTAAAGATCCGTCTTACTGGTCTACTATCTGTCATTTTGGTTCCTCTGTACTTATAGCCATTTTTTTTTTTTAGAAATTGTTAATTGTCTGGAAATTTTTATGTGTGCCACTTGCAAAATGGTATTCCAGGCAAGACAAGGAATACAATACATCAAAATAAACTAAAAATAATTAAGCTGGCAGTTCAACAAACTGAACAAAAGTCAACAGGAGCAAAACATGATCCATATGTCAAGTAGGAGACACTGAAAACAAAGATAAAGTTATACTTGCTCTAGGTGACAAAAGCAGCTTTTTAATTGAGTTTATCTTGTGCTGGAGCTGCAAAACCTATAAAGACTGGTTTTAAAGATTAACTCCATAATTACAACATTTTTATTGAACTGTGTGACCAGGAATTTGTACCAGTTTTCTGATCCTGTAATGGTATTGAAATTTGATTTTAAAAAAAAGTTTGACAGATACATTATGCTTACTTATTATTGTTTATGTATTTCAATAGGGATATTGCACATTGAAAATGTGTCACTGTTAATTATAAAGGCTATTTTTCATCTGTAGCCTCTCAAGGAGCCATCAATATTAATACAATATTTTGAGTACGTCTTCATTTTTGCTATCTTTGTGACATATACAGAACAATTAACATTAACCATGTACAACATGGCATATTGAAGAATCACATGTGACTGAGTCACATGTGATTCAAACAGTCACTGTTGCATTCTTCAACATGGCATATTGCCATGGCATAACATGGCAACAGTATGAGGATGGAAAAAAAATATCTTGCTAACTCAAACTAGCTTCCACCTCCTTTCCAAAAGAGGTGGAAAGGATCTAAACTTCTAAGCAATCAACTCAAACAGTCACATGTGTTAAATCCCTGTTGAGAACTAAAAGCCAGAGACTTTTTCTGCAAAGATTTTGCTCTACAGGTTTACAATCATGTAGCTACGCAGCATTCTGGAGCAGAGAACAGGCAAAACTGGTTCAATATTGTTCCTCGACATGTTATTATCAAGTGTGCCAATACCTGGGGCATTGTCTTAAGATAACAATAATACTAATTACTACAAGTTCAGATTGCTGATTAATAGGTTTCACTCTGACAGTAATAAAACTATAGCTCAGGATCAATGCAATTTACTCTCCAGGAAACATGTTACCTTTTAACATGATCAAATTCAAAAAAGGGTGACCACTTTTTTGTGATATTAATAGTGTGAATCCATCAAATACATCTGTGCTTTTGTTACTGCATAAAGATCTAAAGCCAGCTAAATCCCGTTTCTCCAGGAAACGTTTAGTGGATTCCAGTATGTGAACATATTCGGCTGGGATTGTAAAAGGCTGACCCCTGTCACGAAACACTGATGGGTTATATGTATACACACCTGCATAATATACAAAGCTGATTACCAAGGTTAAAGGTCATTTTCACACCTGGAAACTCATGCTTCAATGCTGAATTTCTGCCAAACTATAAAATGTCTGCATATTCGCACATAATCCTTCCAATAACTCATAGAAATGTACCTTAAAAGTTCTTGATCGTTGCAGTTTTGCTGCCAAAGGTTCTGTAATTTCATTCGGTTTTATTTACAACCCAGTTTTATTCACAAAGTCAAAAAGGCCACAATGTGTCATAAAACACACTCTTAATTGGTGTTGTTTCACCCTGGTTACAACAAGCTGCATGTTGTATACTAGAGATTTGATTTATGTTGTTAGTCTTTGTAAAACCATAAAAAACTCAGGCTTAAAAAGGTAATTTTCTGTGCTCCACCAAACGTTTCCAGTGGCAGCTGTGTTTGTAAGCGCTGAAAATGGCTCTCTGTTCACCGCACACGTCTCTCGTAACGATTTGAGTTCAATCTGCTTGCGAGGAAGAGCTGGGGAGATGTTATTTACTCGTTTGTCTGTAATCATCGCCGTCTTTGCCCGTGCATCTTTCAGACTCTGTGCAAGTGAGGGGAGTTGGTGCTGTAATGACAAGAGGCTTTATTTTGCATTTCACAGTTTGCCATCAATGCCTGTCAGTAGTGATTTGCTTCATGCATGCTGCTCAGTGTCAGTGCTTCATCGTGAGTACAGAAATAATGCATCACGAACACAAGCAGGAGTACACGGATAAACATACATCAAATGCTCCAACACATAGCAAATGTTCAGTGATTATACAGCGCTACTTCTTGTTGTCAGAAAACCAATTAAACCCATTTCCATCAGAGTGAAAGGACGTGAAATCTAACCCGCACTACAAGGTCAAGGGAGAAATTATGATAGATGCATTAAATGCTGCTGAATCAGATGTTTAAACACAAGCAGGTGGTCAAACATTTAAAAATATGTCACAGTCAGGCTTTCTGGTAAACCATATGCAGTATTTTTATTCAAACAACCAATGAATGATGACTTGAGCCTGATGATATTGAGGGTATCTGGTTTTCAGAGCAGGTCGACCTCACTTTCTATCCATTTATATCCCCATCCCGGCTTTGATCAGTAACAGTCCTGATGTTCAGATGCAGGCTGCATTTGAGAGGAATTTGGAAGTCAACGCAAAAAAAAAAAAAAAAAAAAAAGCATCATGTCCCAGTTAAAACTCCACTTCAAACCAAAGTGTAATCTGTAGCGTGCAACATGATGGGAGCTGCCTGACGCCATGTCTTAATGCGATTGAGAAAGTGTGTCGCTTCCCTCCCTCCTCTTGGATGACTTCAAAAAGTGAGCAAGGGAGCTGTAATGTTTTTTTTTTTTTGGGACAGCAGAGCTTTTACTCTAACTCTTTCATCTGCTGGCTGACTCACTCTCTACTTCTCCCTTTCTTTTTCTCTGCCGTTGGGCTGTATTGGCGTGCCGAACAGACAAATAGGCTGACGTAGGTCTGAGCATGCGTACATGTACAAAAATGCACAACACAACATACATTTAGACATAAAGACCTAATAATATACATTTACGCCCCAAAATCAGATTCTGCGCTTTGCCTCCTCTGTTTTATTGTCTCACAGTAAGTCTGTCAGGGTAAGCTGAATGTGGGCCCTCTTTGATCATCCCCCAGCCAATGTTTTTCTCCTCTTCGTCTAATCCATGACCGACTGAATAATATGATTTGGTGTATCTCCAAATGGCAGGGGACCAAACTATTAAGTCAGCTGTGGCAAAGACATACCTATGACGACAATGACAACAACCTCGTACCACCACCTTCTGGCTGAAGGAGTGAATGTCTCAGGGGGGTCAGGATCAAAGCTGAATGGATTAATTTGGATGTTAATGACATAAACATCACTTTAGTTTAAGATTCTGGATCCTGACTTGTCACTACAAAGACATGTTAGCATTTAAGACAATAAACTGTGTGACACAGATATATGTAAATGGGGTAGGCACAGTTTTAGAGACTTTGTGAGAAAGTCCATAGAAAGAGCTCTAGGAAACTTTTAGGTTTCTACATCAAGAACCCTTTTTCAGTAAGTATGAGTTTTCTGGGGCCATAATGAAAATATTGTCAACACTTGTCAGTTTACACTTTTATAGGGAGTTTGGAGTAATTTGACAAATGTGTAAGAGTACCCACTGTAAACAATTATTGGTTATATTTTAATTCACTGAAGAGAAGCCAGTCTCTCACAGTTCTGTATGGCAGTAAAAACACAAGATCAAGAGTTCAGGCTAATTGTGTTCTGCAGGGATAAAGGTTCAGTGTAATGTAATGGAATCAACTCTTAACGGTCCTGACCTTTATGTTTGATCCAGACCAAGTTACAGAGTATAAAACCAAAAGAAGCAAACAAAAGGAGGCTCTACTTCACAATAATGCCCAAATTTGTGTTGTTTTTGTCAGATCAAAGTGAAATGAGCTGCTGGAGGCTCATAATGAGCAGGATTTACTTATAAAAATGCAAACACTTCTTTTGAGTGATGGCATAAAAATATGGGTGTATCATCTTTCAAGACTTTGTTGTGCCAAGCCATATTTATTATTACAGTAATACCTTTGAGAATGAAATTTTATTTTTTAATTTATTCAGCACTGAATGAAGTGTGGTGAACATCATGTCCATGTTGGTCTTAAGATAAAGCTAGCATAAGGACACAAAGCCTTAAGATGTTGATGGCAAAATAAAAATCCATTGAATTTTTTTTAAGTGGAAGAATTTGGTTCGAATTCAGGATTTGGTGATACATTAGGTGTTCTACAACATTATCATAAGGCAAAGTGATATCAATCATCACATTACTGTGAAAGACAACAAACAAAAGAGGCAGTGATGTGCAAAGTTGTACCAAATATTTATTAAATTCGGAGGAGAAAGTCACAGATTCCAACATCTTAATAGAACCGTTTGTTCTCATCTGAAAATCAGTACTCAAACTGTCTTGGGTGGTCTGATCAAACGTGTGCCGGTTTAAATATGCACAAAAACCCAAAATGGTCAAAGCACATTAAAATCCAATCTGTCAAACCGCATTAAAAGAAAGTGTCAGTGAGTTGTGGATGCACTCATGGAAAACTGTGTGAAAGCTGAGGCATCTCAGGTCACTTAGAACAAAAGTCATAAACAAACGGTTTCCCTGAAGCAAACAGCCAACAGGATGTTTTAAAATCTCTGCCCAAGTCGATAAACCAAGAGCTTGCTGCAATCCGCTCATCCAGCTTTTTATGGTTAAAAACTTTGTTCTTGGAAGTCAAATTCTAAAACAAATTTTTAGATATACGTCTTCCATACATATAACCTAAAAACAACCAGGTATTATGAACAGAAGACACACATGATTTAATCTAATGTTGAAACACACATTTAATCTGAAATAGATGTAAAAGTTTTATGTCTGCAGGAAGTTAACGGTAGAACAAAACCAAAATCACAAGCGGTGGTGAAAGTTTGTCAAATTTCTTAAAAAGTCCTCTCTGCCTGAAATTCAAAGCTCTTGCCCCACATATAGGATATGGTAACATGTGGAAGAAAACAAATCAGCTTCAAGGATGAAGCTTTTAAACTTTTCCTATTTAGAGTAAAAATGGTATGGGCCATGTCACAATGAGACTAAATTCTTCTTTCACATGAAAATGTTCCGATGGGATACATCACAAAGGACTCTAGTAAGCATTAAAGAGTTACGGTCAAACTATACCACGGTTTAAAAAAAAATGATGGCAACAAAACTGCTGTAATTCTGAGATGGCATCTCATTAGTGAGATTTAGCAACAATAAGAACTGCTGGTTCTTCTCTGTTTTACATCAATTAGATCCAGTGTGAAACCAGAGTGTTATTATTCAAGGTTTTCATACCATTAAAATTTCATACCTGCCACAAGCCAACACATGTGAGACTGAGAAAGGAAGATTTGGTTACTCAAAGCCAAAAAAACAGCTTTGTCACTTGCTGACGTTTTGCCACCAGGTTTTTTTTTGTGAAATTCCCACAACGCCCTTGATCTCAAGTAAAATTAGGCACAGGCACATTTTCTCACATTTCAGGATAAATCAGAAACTGCTCTTGTGATTATTTTTGTCATCTGTCACTGAGTGCAATACTTACAAATATACAAGGCGACGTATCGGCAATTAAATTCCATGAAAATTGGGGGTCTTTTTAGGTAACTATTAGTGCGACACATGCACTCGATGAATACTCACAAGCACGCAGGCTTGCATTGACACGAACACACACAAAGTCATACGCAAACATCTCAGTTTTTTTTTCTTCCATATAATCTCCTCTGGCAGTTCAAAGAGCCATCCTCCCCAGACTAAAAGCAAATATGAACTCATGGTTCCAGACGTTATTCATTTCCTCAAACCTGAAGCCTCTTGATCTTTTGTCTCACATTATCTCACCTCTCCAGCGTGAACACAAATTGTACTGCTGTGTTGCACAAGGAAGTTTTAGTCTACCAGCAAAACTCTGAGACACTTACTGCAAACATCTACTCTCCTTAATATGCCACGGAAAGTATGCAAAGTGTGAATTTATACATTTATACAAGATGAGAATTGCTTCCAAACTGCCTAGCTCAGATTTGTGGTGAAGACCAGCTTCTGACAACCACCTGATGTTCTGAGCTTTGCCACAACTTAAAGAGGGTGGTGAGGATATAGGGGAAGACATAAAGATGAAGGGTGGAGGTGTGCAGCAGAGAAAGAAAGTTAGATAAGGAGGTGGTGTGGGTGAAAGGCAAGATTCTTGCTCACTGTAGCCTAGAGATGAGGCGTTTTTATCAGGCACAGAGGCAGTCTCACAGTCCCCTCATTGCAGCATGGGTGATTGAGAGGTCTGAGGTTGTGTGTACTCATTCTCACCCCAGAACATATGCGCACACACACTCGGATACACACCAACAAAGATAAACTTCAATAGTGTCGCAACTTTCCCTCAGCCTGCCTCCATCAGTTTTCCCTCTCTGCTTTCTTTCCGGCGCAGATCAAATGTGCAGGACTATCTCTCAGTCTGGTCTTATTTCCTCTGATTCTTCTGGTTCTCATTATTTCATTCCAGCAGCTTTGACAGTATACTCCCAATAAGATCCACCACAACATCCAGCCCTTTTCTCTCCACTGCCTATCCCTTAAACTTGCGCGTCTTTGATGAGAATCCATTCATGGATTTAATGGATTTCTCCTGCTTTTTTTCCATCAAAATTTTGAAGATGTGTTTAGGAAAAAAGGAGGTGGGGGAAAGCTGCCCTGCTTCTACTTCTAAGAGGAAAGTGGACTGCATAGGACAGCATTTCTGTTGGCATCAAAAGACTGAGAATTTTTTAGCTTACAAAACAGGGCGTTCGAGTCAATATGGATCTGAGGCCCGACTGACTTCAGTCCTATGGGTGCAACGACAAAGTGAAAATTTTTCTTCGTTCATCTGAAGTCAAACTTGGAGAAAGATTAGAAAGTACAAAAGGCGGGGGGAATAAGATGGTCAAACCTTTGCAGAGGATTTTTTTTAGAAGCATCCTCTTTTAGTTGCCAAAAAAGGAGGGAGAACTCATTAATCTCGCTTATAAAAAGTGAAACTAGCACACAGTTGGTAGCGGTATCAGTCAGAGTTCAACACACGCCTGCACTGCTTTGAATCCTCTCCAGATTGCTCGACAACTGTGGCTTGTTTTTCCTTACGCACACAAAAAGATGTAAGAGAAGGAGATAAACTGAGTGTTTGCAACAAAACAGCTTTCAAGCACCTAAAGAAGAAAAGCTGGAGGCACTGTTTTTAGGATTTCTACCACATCAGTACCCTCGGTTCTGTGTGCCATATGGAGCCAAAATGGCGCCTCAGTGTTTTGGAGGTGCATGCATTCCGGAGCTAATGCTGTGCAGCTGATGTGGGATGGTGTCTAATGAAAAACGCTCTCTTTGAGGGGCCCTGTGGAAGGATTAGGTTCTGATCAGCATCACCTTAGGTCAGTTCCTGCTGGACTAGCAAAAGATTACGAGTGATTTTGCAATGTGGGTTGAGTTACGAAGGTGGAAAGAGGAATAATAAAAAACAAAAAGAAAGAAAGAAAGATCTGAAGATATAGAATGGCTGGTTTAAGTGTCCACACCCTTTGTATTATTTCATATTTTATCTGGCAGCAACCATAAAGTTCAATGTTTTTATGAGTGAAACAAAAGAAAAACGATTCACGCTTTTCAATATTTTTAACTAATAAAAAAATCTATCTTCATATATCTTCATCTATCTTATAATGGTCCAAAATGAAATCCACTGCAACCGAGTCTCAACTCCTGTGTTTAATTTATTCTCAAGATGAATAAAGCTGTTCTTTCAAGACCCAGCTGAAAAGCAAAGAGCATCAGGGAGAGCAAAGATGCCCACCAGGCAGGTCAGGGATAAAAATAAGACGTTTAAAGCAGGATGGGTTTACACCAATATCCCCAGTTTTGGGAATCCCAAAGAGAACTGATCAATCCAAAAATAATTAGAAATGGACACAGGCAGCCACCTGAACTGACTGGCCAGGTAGAAAGAGCATTACAAAAAAAAAAGGTCACAGTTTGGACAAGTACGTGTGCAAGCCAGTGTAATAAAAGTACTTACAAGATTTCCAAAATTCTATAAAGCTAGTTTTCAGCTTGTGCAAATGTAAATGCAAACTGAAGAAGCATCAATAACAAATACAACAGTTGCAAAAAAAGTCTATTAGTAATTAAGAATTTTTTTTTCTTTTCATTTGATTTAAACATCTAAATAAGGTATATCATCGACACATTTTTTTTCCTGAAAGCCTGTTGGAGGCACATCTTTCAGGAGAAGGTTGCATTCTGTCAACTCACCAGAAGGGGGGGACTAGTCTGGTTGCATAAAATATCATGTGGTATTGCAGAAAATTAACTCGACAAATTTAATCTGTAGTTTTGAAGTAGAATGATTTACGATCATTTTACTTTTTTGGATTGACTAAATCGACCGAAAAATAAAAATAAAAAAATCAACTTTAGCAGTGTGCCGTAATTGTTACCTCAATTGTTCATATGCACAAAACAGACAAAGATTGGGAATTGTTGCATTGAGATTACTTGAAATGTACAGATTGGCCTTGTACACAGCTATAGAAGAAGTCTTGTGAAATGTCTGGTGCACATGCAGCATAATTTTGCAGATGAGTATGAATGGATGAACTTGCAAAACAGAATGTAAAATTACACACTTAGAGCATGAAGATAAAAATACTGCTAGCTACAGCTCAAAACAAACACCCCCCCCCCCACACACACACACATTTAAAAAACAGTATTTGCAATCACAAAGATCCACACTGTGTTGCTGGGTGTGTTGTAAATATTACATTTAAAACCTTTGATTTCTGAAACTTTGACTGAGAACAAACTTAAAGTTGGGGAAATAGACTGAAAGAAGGACAAACATTTGAATAATGCACACACATTAACACATGTAAACAATAATGTATAGAATCAAAGAGTAAGGTTTAGCACTTGAAGTGCAACGTAGACATGGGATATTTCTACATGCTATGTGGTAGTGAAGGCAACCATTTTGGGTTAAAGCTGTTGATCTCCCAGGTTCCTGCTGCAGTAGCAGATTGATGTTAGATGAAAATCTTAGTAGAATTTATCATATCTCCAGAATAGAAAGTCTTAATTTAGTCACATTCAATTGTTTTTTTCCTGCTTAGTTGCCGTCTCTAGCTCCTTCAGATTCACATCAACCCTGACCAGTTTCTGTCTCTGCTGAAGAATCAAAACCCCTAGCATGATGATACCAACATCATGCCTCTTCACCAAAGGATGGTGGGTTCAGAATTTTATAGGTTAGCCAAAACCTTTTATTTTTGACCTCATTTCAATAGAGTAACTTTCTCCACAATCTTGCCGTGTCCCTTGCTTGGCTTTTGATAAATATCAAACAATATTTATTATGTTGTTTTATGTTGTTGTTTTTCTTCTTCTATGAAGAAGTTTTTCTGCCCCTATGAAAGTTTGTTGCCCCAAACTTTCATAGGGGCAACAAATGACTAATAGGTAACCCTGTTGACAGGATTTTCAAACTGAGCTATGAATCACTGCAGCTCCTCCAAACTTACAATGGGTCACCTGTCTTCTTCTCTATTGGATGTTCCTCTTGACAAGTCTGTCACTTTAGTTGTAAAGACATTCTGTGGTAGGTTTGAATTTGTCCCACAGTCCTCTCATTTTCAGATGCTGGATTGAACATTGCTCTCTGAGATCTTCAAAACTTGGGATATAGTTTTATAACCTAAATCTGCCTAACCTAAAGTGTTTCTGCAACTAACTCCCTGATCTGTCTACTGTGTTTCTATGTCTTCATGACTCAATTTGTTCCCTAATGTTCTTCAACAAACCTCTAAAGCAAAGGTGGGTAACTCCAGTTTTCAAGGGCCAGTATGATTGAACTCCTCAATGTGTACTTGGTCAAACATACCTAATTAAAGTCGCAGAATAATCTGAGAATATAATCCTGTTATTATTTGATTCTTTATTATATTCACTTTGAAATGCCTTGCTGCTGAAATGTGCTATACAAATAAAATTTGATTGACTGATTGATTGATTCTGGTGCGTTGGAGCATGACCATATCTAAAAGTTGCAGGACAGCGCCAAGTTGCCATCCCATTTTCTAAAGCCTTTATTGAACAGCTGGATCTACACTGAGATTAAATCACACACAGGTGAACTCTATTGACCAATCAGACATCTTGATAAGGAAACTGACTTCAATGAATTTTATTTGCGGACATGACCCCCAAAGCGGTTGAGCACAAATGCGTGACACCTCATTTTGTAAAAAAAAAAAAAAAAAATCGACAATTTCCCTTCCACTCCACTACTTGAACTACTTCCAATAAAACATACTAAGAACTTACAACAGAATTCACCCATATCTCATCCCCTATTTACCTTCTCCAGATTGGCGTCCATCTCCTGTTGGTGGCTCTTCTTCAGATCGTTGGCCATCCGTTCCATGTCGGAGCGCAGCTGCTGCATCGCCGCCTCCTTAGCGTGGGTCGCTTTTTGCCTCTCCTCCTCCTGAAGCAGCACCATCTCGGCCAGCTTTTGCTTGTGCTGCTCATGGGCCTGCTGGAGCTCATCATGTAGAGTTGACACTTGGGCCTCCAAATCAGAAACTGTCTGTAGATTGACATAAAAATGCATTGGGAGGAGGAAAAGTTATTAGACTTTGTATATTTTTTCCTACTTAGCAGGTCAGGAATGAAAATGCATAAAAGTTCTTAAATTTTTATGCATTTTGCAAGGTAGATAGTCTTTCTGAACATTTAGTTGATTTATTGATTTAAATGAAAGGGTAATGTCTAAGAATAGAGGTGGGCTGATGGAAAGAGATAATTGGATACAGTATCAGAGAGAAGGAGTCTCTGTGGAAATTCAAGCTTTTGTATTGTACTATGCATGGATGTGGGTGGTGGCCTCTGCAATGAACTCCTCACTTTAACTCCCCCCTTTCAAACCACTCAGCTTTGACTTTTCTCAGTAGAGCACGTTTAATAGTGTTGCCAGTGAGAGTTAACATAACATAGCGGAAATGCTAATAAGCACAAGTGAGTGCAAAGACTGCAAAAATAAACTGCTCAAACGTGTGCAGTGGGAGCCAGATCTTTGCAGTTTGGAAAATGTCAAAAATAAAGATAAAAAAAACCAAAAACATCACATGATTAAGAGGATGGAGACTGTTTTGAAGGTGATGTGGCAGAGAAAACATTTGCAATGACAATATTTGTTCTTATAAGGAACATGGACCCTTAATATTTAGCTAGAGTATGTACTCAAAGTAATTGTACTACATCAGGGTAAATGTAGGATTCAGCAAGTCAAATTTAAGACTTTTTAAGGACTTTTAATGTCACCTTGAATGAAATTTAAGACAGAAAAATCTAAAAATAAATGTACAGGAAGGTTGGGGGATCCTGCTGTATTACAATCAGATATTTTTGCACAGAATGAACCTAGCCTCGTATGGGTTGACAATAGAAACTAGAAAAACAAAATTTCTGAAGAAATTTAGCCGGGGCCTGCCAAGGCGCGCCCGTCGGGCTTGGGCCCGGCGTCGTCACGCCACAAATTGGCGTCGACGCTAAAGAACGCCGCAACGTAATCAGTGGCACGCGGAGAACCACAAGAACGTTAAGCGAGGCGGACGTGCACCATTCAGTACGATTTAAAATGTTGTCAAGGCTTTTATTTTGGAAGTTTTGTTAAACTTCATTTCAAAGGGCCAAACTAATCCCATGCGTAATAGTCCTTGGGTTAAAATAGTTATATAATGCTCAAAACACAAGTAGCTGATGTAAAAATATTCAAGGCTTTTATTTTGAAATTTTCAGTATGCTTAATTTTAAAGTTCCAAACTAATCCCATGTGTAACAGTGCTTTGGATGAAAAAGTCACATAAAGCCAAAAACAGCAATTACGTCATGTAAAATATTCAAGGCTTTTATTTTGAAATTTTCAGTATGCTTAATTTTAAAGTTCCAAAATAATCCCATGTGTAACAGTTACTGAGTTAAATCAGTTATATACAGCCCATAGCAGCAGGTAGTTCTAAAGGCCAGTTCTCAGTCCTGATCTGTTTCAACTGAGGATAGATAGAACTACAATGATGCGTATTTGTAGTCCAAATCAGCAGCCAACAGCCTCTTGAGTTCCGTTGCCATGGTAAATAATGGTCTCAGCAGGTGTGAGCTGTGAGTCATACATGCTCAAACACACAATTGTGTGTTTGAGCCAACACGGTTTACTGAAAAAAAGCATTGGAAACAAATCCTTCTTGTTCGGGAACCGTAATACATATTCGAAAAGCGTTTTGAGCGTATGAGAGGGCAATGTGTCTTCTGCGATAGTCCCGAGATTCATATCTGTACCTCACTCAGAGCATTTACAGTGATGAGAGAAAGAAATGTTGTGCCCAGATCTGAAATTCTATTCAAATACATGGGAGAGAGCCTCAGACAGCCTCAGAAAATCCTGTCGCATGACTTTGCTCTGAAGCACCGTGACAGAAAACCGTACGGTCTAGATAAATTTCGAAAACATTTTACCGGAGCAGACAGGCGTATCAATGTCAGGACCGATTGTGATACTAATCGTGCGATATTTGTGGGCGTGATGGCGATTTCAAAAATGATTTGGGCTGAAAAAGTTGTCTTCATCTCTCACTCTAAGCAGCCAGAGACGCACTCTAACTTTAGGAAAAATGAGAAACTTTGGGTCGCTTAGAGGCAAATTGTGGACAAACCGTAACTGGTATCGACGAGCCGTCTTCACTTTCGAAGAGATCACAGACGTATCTACAAAATGAAATTTGAATGGCATTTCTAGGTGAATTTGTGACGACACAGAAAATCCTCAAAAATAGGGTATTTCTAGGATTTTTCCCATTGACTTATAATGGGGTTTTTTTCGTAGTTTTTTGCGAATTATGTCGCCACGTTAAGCCCAAATCCCACCAGAAGTAATAGCTGGAATGGCGTGAATTTTCTGCACGTTTTGATACCTCATTTGTAGGTGTGCACCCAGCGGTATGAGCCGCATTAACGGTTACGGAAGAAAAATAAAGAATAAAGAAACACTTTCTCCGACAATAGCAATAGGTTCCTGCCATTGCTTTGCATGGCAGGCCCCAATGAGTCATTGGTGAAAACAAACGTACAGCGAACTTGCACTCAGTTATGATAGATATAGAAAAGCTAGCTAGCTAGCAAGCAAGGGTTTACTAGCAGCTGGTTACTGGTAGTTGCAACCGCCTCGAGTCACAGAAAGCAATGAAGATGTCTGCGGATGACTCAAACTTTGGCCTGACAGTCTCGGGAACCCCCACCCCAAAAAACAACACATACAAGATTAAATAGTTCTGCCATGACCAAATCTAAGACTTCCGAGCAACATATTTAGGGCAAAATTATATATTTCTAGCAGATTTAAGACATTTCAAGGCCTTAATTTTAGGTGCATAAATTTAAGGATGCACAGACAATCTATGAAAATAGGCGCCTGGTCCTTAAAGGCATTCTAGGATGACTCCACCAATTAGAAGCAATAAGCAATAACTATTACAGTGACGTTTTGAGAGGTCTAAGATGAAGGACACTGTTTCACTCCAACATACCTGTATTGCACCTATTCCCCAGTTATTGCACATCCTCATTACTTTCCTTTGTTTCAGCATGTGCTCTTGCCTGCTGCCCGGTCCCCAGCCGCCAGAAAGGCCCGAGCATCCCAGGACAACACCGCGTTAAGGCTATCAGACAGCGAGTGTCTGAAGTGCTTTTTATTTAGGGGGCACTGAGGAGAAGCAAAAGGGACTTAAAAGGAGCGCCACATAAACAAGCAGAAGCTGTGGCTACCAGCTACACTCTTGTCTACACTGGTTCACGCACACAGATCTCTCCGCGTGTTCGCGGGCGTGCACATAAAGACGAATAGTCTCGAGCTGTCACACACACTCAGAATAACAAGCAGCAAATTCAAAGAAAACAAACATGAAATCGTGTCCCCTAAATTCTGTCTGATCGTTCGCAATTTTCTCTGCTCCGCTTTTGCAATCAAGGGCAAGAAGCAATACCATGTGAGCCCTGGGGTGTTTTTAATGCATAATTCTCTGTTTGACTAAAGTTGATACTATTTTTTTTAAGTCTCTTAATAACTAAGTATATAATCATCCAGAGCAGTAATCTCAGCATTGACATATAGCAAACACATGAAAGACTTTGCTCTGGGTACAACAGCAATTTATAATAAATGCATTTATTTAGATTAAAAATATCACATGTCATTGTCCAACCACGGACTTTAAAATGTTTTATTTAGATTCTATGCTGCAGACCAGCACAAAGTACTGTAATTATGATGGCTATACTAATAAAAATCTGAAAATAGTGGTGAGCATTTGTCTTCAGGAGGCCCTGAGTGAGTAGCCCCTAACAGATCAATCTTTTGTTCCATGGTCTACACGAGGTTAAAACTCTTCTCCATACCCCAAAGGAACAGGAAAGTCAACCGCTTTGTAAAAACAACTCTTGCTGTAATTAAAGTTTGCATCAACCTGTTTTGCACATCAACAAACTGAACGTTTTGCTAATTCGTCTTTGCAAAATAGCTCAGGCTCAGGCAGATTGGATGAAAAATGTTTTCAAATGTACATTTTCTAATCTTGGTGCAAATCTGAACTTTTAATTTAGGTCTGGTCTTCGACTGGGCCATTCTAACACATGGAAATGCTTTGATCTAAATCGTTCCTTATGTTTAGGTCATTCTAAGCAGCCTCAACTCTTTGGCAGCCTCTAGCAGGATTGTCCTGTATTTACTTAGCTTTTAACCCTGAATTGAGGAGAGCTCTGTGAGATGTTCAGGGTTCAAGACGTTTTCTAACCTAACAATTGTTTTAAACTTCTTCACAACATTATCACAGACCTGTTTGGTGTGTTCTTCATATTCATGATGACTTTTGTTCACTAATGTTCTCTGTGAAACGTCTGTACCCTTCAACCCTTTTTATTTGTTATATGAAAGCAAGTTGAAACACATCAGAGCACCAGCGTTCACTGAAGACATCAGCTGTGATCAGAACTGGGACGATGGGGGAGAAACTGAAACAGAAGTCATCTGAACTCAAATATGAATTAACTTTTCTAAAGAAAGACATTGATAAACACCACAGACAAGTAGACTGAAAGAGCCTAACACAGGAAGCTTAATATTTATAAGACATTGCAGGGCGAGACCCAGCAACTTTAAATATGCCGTGTAGTCAGAACACATGACCTTCTGCATATGTGAAATAGTAAATTGTTACCAAGTAACAAAACAATTTCTATGCAAGAATGACAACACATCAGAGACCATCCCAGCCTACGCTGTCCTTTTTATCTCAGCTTTGACACAGTCTGTCATCATCCTTTTCATTCGATGCGGTTTAATCGCGTCTCGGGATTGTAAACCTTTGAAAAAAAAAAAAGAAAAGAAAGCAACAACAAGGAAAAAAAAACTTCATAATTTAGTTCAACACGACTGAGGCAAAAGAACTCAAATAAGTTCCTACTTTCTCCTCTGCTATTGAAGTCCAGATGGTGTGTATGATCCTTCAGAAGAGAAATAATTACTGGAGAAAATAACAGCCACCCAAGAGACTGAGGGGAAACGGGTGGGAAATAATATTAATGACAAGCTATAAATTCGAAAGAAAGAAGTTTCTGCAAGTTTCAATGAGTTTTACTTAAAAACTTATTGTGACCTTCATGATCCTTAGGATTTGAATGCGACATATACATAAATTAATTTAAAATGCATTACATGTAAAGTAATAAGTTAAGTCTGTGCTTATCAGATCCAGCAGATGCATTCATTGATTTTTCATCGATGTTACCTACTGTAGCTGCAGTACCGTTGCAGGGCGAACACACCTTCTGCTTGGCACAGTGCTTTTTTTTTTAGAAGATATAATTCTTTTAATAGGAGCTGGGGGAAGGAAAAGAAGGCTGATTGGCACATTGTGGACTGCTGGATGGTGTCCAGACGGCACTGGTTTGGGTGGTAATAATTTAAATGAATTATTATGCATGTGTTTTTGACTACTTCACATGCCACCGAAGTGTTACAGTTACTGACAACAAGTTTAATACTTTATTTTCTGAATTAAATCCTTTTCGAAAACCAATTATATTGTAAATATAACCAGGATTTCAGTAATAATCATTGCTACCTTTTTGGCTAACTAGTATGATTTAATCGAACGTCTTAATATTATGATACTGAAATCCGGTAAAAATCAACTGACGCACAATTGTATCAAATAATATACTTTTTTTTTTTCAATAAAACATTGCATGTTTTATGCAAGCATTTAAAAAAAAATCCATAATCAATGAAAGCTCTGCATCTTCATACTTGTGCGTAGTCATATTTAACTTTGATCTTCCACCGGAGGGCAGTCGACAAGAGAAGGGGTAGACACAAACAAGCTTTTTGGGGAAAGTAACAATTTTGCTTAAGATGTAAAAGTCATAGAAATAAGCATGTTAAAAATAATAAAGTTTGCATCATATGGCTAGAGTCCTATTTTCAAGCCTAATCATGTTGCATAAAGTTTTCTGTGATAACTGAGCTGGTAAAGGATCAGTCCATTTTTATTCCCTAAACAAACTGCACAAGTGTCCAAACCCTGTGGGAAAGACATTGGAATTGCTTAAAAAAGGAACCACAACCAATGCTGCCAGTGCCTCCAGTGACATTTTGGAACAAGCAAATGAAGAAACATACAAATTATGAATGTAACCAACTGTAAATGTTGACCAAGAAGAGAAAACCTGGATGTATTTCAGACTTTTTATGAGTTTGTGAAAACCCCTGAAGGAGGTTGTCTCTCTTTTTTTTGGAGTAGAAATCATTTTTAATTTTAATTTGAAAAAGCTTTATGAATAAGCCAACTTATTGTTTGGGTGTTTGCCCTAACTGAAAAAACAAAAACAAAAACAAAAAAAAAACATGGAAAATATGAAATGGATTGGGGTTAAAATCAGGAGTCAGGAATGCATGCTGGTGTTGGATCACTGAAACAAATTAAGGCACCACTTCATCCTCTGGGGGGCATTAATCAGCTAACAGAAACACACATAGCTGGCTGCAGGCGGCGAGATATCATATCATTATGGACTAATGACTGAAATTTCCTCATCACACTTTTGAAAAGTTTAAAACAAGGTGTTTACCACTGTTAGAGTCCATGCGGATGCAAACTTAATTTTCTGAGCTAAGAAGAGGTCAATGACCATCAAAATTATAAACCGGAACCCTAAATTAAGTTCTGGACAATAAATAAGTATGGATATATTTGTGTGTATTTAGCAGCATGCTAAATGATGTAGAAACCCCAAGCGAGCAACAGATGGGTGATGCAGCCTTTCTAATGAGTTGCAGCACAGTTTGCTGACTGACGCAGTCTGGTGGGATGAAGTCGTGTCCCTGTTCAAATTTTTTAGCTCTTCCCTCCAGCTGCTGCGACGACACATCCGCTCTCCTGCTCAAACACAAGCCGGGAGCCAGGAATGCTGTTTATTAGAGTCTTGCCACAACCAGGAGATGAGCAGCTATTACTCATCCTGGGAGAGAGTCACTGAAGTTGGCTGTTCTCCTTCTTTGCCAAGTTTAGACTTATCAAGCATGAAGACAAGCTGAGACTACAGCTTTGTCTATCTGAACCAGGGTAAAAATTATGCGAAACAACCCTTGTAATGTTTTAACTGGCTGAAAAATGCTCTGCATGCAAACATACTAAAAAATGTCTTCACCCAATCTGTAGTTGTCAGTGTCAGAGAAATTGCCATAGTATATTCCTTCTTTTCATGGCCTGAAACGTTGATTTTGACGCTCTGATTTTGACATTAGACAGCCGTCATATTGCTTCTTTAAACTGCTGAACGGGCGAACAACAGGAACTGAGAATATGAAATGAGGATTGGGGGAACTTTGTTTTCAGTCCACCATCCTCCCCAGCGTCGTCAGATGCCAAGATCTGTCAAGCCGTACGTCACTTTGACATGAGCGGAGCTGTGCGTTGTGAGCAGTCATGTCCTGTGGTGACGGCATCTCCAGAAATCACATTCTCACAAATGGGTCCTACTTTTACATGCTGTGAAAACAAAGCTTCTCAAGACTATCAGGTCATGAAACAAAACAATAATATTTTTTTTAATTACATTTTCAGAACGTCTATAGAAATATATTACTTTGGCACTTCTGGATGGCTTTTACCTATAAATTTGTTTGTTAATGCTTAGGTGTGTCAATCAGTTGTAGACGAATAGGGAGCGGCAAAGTATTTAATGCTTAAATGTTTTTTCTGTTAAGGAATAATTTCTTGAAAAAAAATTAGAAAAAATATAAAAATTTAATAAAGATTGTTTTTCTGTTTAACTCTTTTTTTTAACTTTCATCTAAAAAAGTGCAAACTAACTAATTATGAGCAGTTTTAGCCAAAAGTGTCATCCCAAGTGGTTTCTCAAATTACTGTCTTCTAGCCAACGTCCAATAAATAAAAATTTTCCATGCTGACAAATTTCATTTCTCCACGAAGCCTGACGAGTCAAAAAACAATCCCAGTTGGGGGCTGGTTTATCAAATAGCTTCCTACAGAGCTCCAATCTATTCCCCAGGCTGGAGAGCGCCCAAAACCCAGTGGAGGGGTTTAGGCTGAAGACCTGCCGTTTTTGGGGTAAATCGTAAAAGAATAGCCCCCTCAATGTCTGATACGTCCATTGATTCAGATCAAGAATTCATACAGGTCATTGTGCAAGAAAATGCTGTAATAAGAGAATAAACTGCGCTTTCCGGAGAGAGACGACTTCCAGCGGTGAGAGGACAAAGCCCTGTAAAATAGATACACTTTACCTGCAGATCGGAAAGCTCACCAGGGCGTCTAAAAGTGTGGATTTAAAAATAAAAACACAATAAAGCTGGGTTGTATACATAACTGATAACTTTAATGTTTTAAATGTTTATAGTGGCTTCTAGAAACTTGCTTTGGTAATTAAACAATTAGAAACTAACATCGAAACTTAGATTTCTTGCGTTTCCTTAGTTTTGCCTTGTTTCCTTTAGTTTTTTCTGTATTTTTACCAAAGCTCGCCATCATTTATAAGTATTTTTCTGTTGGCACATCCATATTTAAAATTTGCGCATGAAATACGCAGCAATCAGAAAAATTATTCACACCCAGAGTAAGAACGTGCCTTGCTTCAAGTTAAAAAGTGTCTCAACCCGCTGTGCTTTTGAAACCCCAGGACAACGTCAATGGGCGAAAAGCAAAACGGTTATCCACGGGAGAGCGGCGGGTCAGCATGTGTTGATGTGTGTGTGTGTCTGCATCTGTGAAGGTTGATCTGTCGAGACCCCCTACCTGGGCATCATGCTTCCTCCACTCCTGGGCGTGCTGCTGGTGCTGTTGCAGGGTGGCCCTGGCCTGCCTCTCCAGGCTGCTCGCCTCCCGCTGGTGCTCCTGGACCAGGTTGTCCTTTTCCGCGCTGTGTTGCTGCTGTAGCCGCGTCCTCTCCTGCTCGTGCTGTGCGTGCTGCTCAGCCATCTGATTGGACAAGCAGGCAAAAAGAGACTTCATCAGCCAACACACGCGCTCCAAACCTTGTCGTCATGACAACTTGTCCATGTACGTTTTTCTTTATCTTCATCGTCCCGTTTCCACCAACACTTTCATCCAACCAGAGTGCCGGGCTAATTAAGCAAGATTAGAAGGGATGTGGTATAAAAAAAAAAATTAAAAAGAAAGCGGAAAGTTTTTGTGCATCCTCACACCGCCAGACACGAAAACATAATGTGACGTGTTTACATCTATCCTGCTCCCCACACCCCCAACCCTCAAACCTCCCACTGCTAATTGTAGGGACTGGCCCTTAATGTCCAAGTCTCTCCCTTGTGGCTGGTCTCATTCGTCTCATTCTGAGGTCGGCATATGAAAGGGTCGCCGGTTTCTGCTATGTAAGAAAGCTGGTAGGGGTTAGCCATCTGGCGGCAGTAACCACCATGCCCCATGCTATGCGCTTGACAGAATGTGAAAATCGGCTTAGGCGAAGAATATGATGATTATTATAATCCGAAAAAGTACGAAAGTTTGAGAGGAAGACGCTTAATGATTCTTGACAGTACCTCTGTGACAGTTTCAATTTCAAAGTTTAAAAGATAATATTTGTGTGGATATTTAAAGTTTATCCACCTTGAGGGTGAAATCCACCATTCAAGAGAAAATACTTATGAAAATATTATAAATGGAATAGTTTAAACATAAATATCCCGAAGATTTAAGTCTGGTAAAAACTTCAATCTATAACGTCACAGTGTCATAGAGGAAAATGCTTCTAATGGGACAAAAAGCTTTAATTTTTCAGGGTTTAATCATCCTGTCAGTTGAAGCAAGTCCGTTTTCTAGCTGAGCTGTAAGAGGAGTCACCTGCTGGGATGTGAAGGCCGGGCCGGTGAAGCTCCCAAGCCTTTCCCAGACTCTGTTCCCACTCCCCTGTGGTGGAGTGAGGGAGAAGCAACCCCCACATCGTCCTGCCGCTCTGGTCCAGCCCGAGCCCTGAAAGGACAGCAGGGGCCCGGGGCCCACTAGCCTCCCTGCTTTGAAGCTAATCCGCACACATTGTGCATGACGGCACCCTACCTGGCCAACCAGAGGAGCGAAGATCGACAGTCTCTGTGCCCGATGTCTGCTCTGTCCATGGCACTGGCTGTGAACACCAAGCACTATTCAGAGTGGGCGATGAATGAGGAAATATCTCCAGGAAGCTGGATTCCAACTTTAAAAAGTAGGGATGGCCATATAAATGCTCATTTAGGCGTCCAAAGATTTATTCTTCTGGTTTTGCTGCACAATGATTGTCAGAGGTTTGCATTCAATCATCTCAAAATTCATAAACTTTGCCCAAAATTGACAACTTAATAATCTCAAACACACACAGCAAAAAATATTGAGCTTCTGGAGTGGCCCAGAATTCAGCCCTGTAGAAAATGTGTGGACTTTTGCTGAAAAGGAAGAGTCTGTGCCAGCATACTAACTAATTTAAATGGATTCTACCATTTTTGGCAACAAGGGCTAAAATATTCAGCCAGAACTACACTAGAAGTAGAAACTTGAGCACTTAATTCTTTCTTTTTTGAAATCACCCAAGTTGACTTGTAAATCATAATGTCAGTCGACCAAAAAAAGAACAGTTAAGACAAACAGCTAAAAACCAAAAACATTCAACTCATTACCCAAAAAAAGATTCTTATGCATTTTATATTACCATTTCAAAACTCTATACAAACATTCATAATAAATTAATGTCAGACATGTGTTGTTGGCAGTGTTAGCACATAATACCTGCAGGATCAAAAATGAAAGAAAAAAGAAAGACAGGGCAGTGGGTAGAAATGCACAGTTTGAAGGGAAGTACAACACACAGAAGGAACAAAAGGATCTAAAAAATTAAGAAAAAAACAGAAGGAAGAAAAGAAAGGAAATAAATCAGGACAAGAAAGGAAACAGATAAGGAGGAGGTAGGGCACAAAATGAAGGGAGGGAAAGAGGAAGACGTAAAGAAGAAATTACAAATGATGCAATAAATTAACAAATGCAGGACACCAAGAAGATACGAAGGATAGAAGGAAGAGAAGACAAAAAGAGGGATAGAAGTCATTGCAAAAGGAAGAGTGGAAGTAAAGAAAAGGAGCATTAAAGAGTGAGGACAAAATTAAAGACAAATGCTCATAAATACTCAAAGAAGAAAAGAAGGAAGGAGAACATTTAGACATAAAACATGAAATTAAGTCTGGAAATGCAAACGTTTTTCCTTACTTATCGTGACACAAAAAAAGGTGAAATCCAATTCCAGACTCTTCCAGAAAACAGCGACCCAGCCATGATGAGTTCACATAAACTTCTGAATGGCACTCTAGTTTTGCCAAACGTCCTGAGAGAAAGGTCAATACTAAGAGGCTTATAAGTGAAAGTGTATTCTGACAGTCTGTTGGATATGTCACTTTTTTTTGCCTTTTATTCCTTCAAATAAAACACACACTATTAAAACATATATTATGCTTCGGAATTTTTTTTTTATTTTTTATTTTTTTATCCAAAACTGGCTTAAAAATGAAGAAATAGCAATGAAGCTAAAATATGAAGATCATCTTTTTTATGCTGCTACTGGTAATGTTGATACTATAGAAAACCCAACAGATAAAATGTATCACCTCTACTAACAACTCATTCAGACATGAAACACCTCCAAATCCATGCAGAATATGCTGCCTCACAGAAATCATTAGATTTATGTTGGAAAAACTCTATCAAACAATCTCTATCAATTGATAGACTTCATAACATGGGTGTTCTGGATAACAGAAATGGGCAACATTGATATAATGTGAAATCAACAATTAGAGGAGAGAAGCAAACAGAGAGTATTCCCTAAAAGGAGCCTGGATGTGACATTACGCATGAGATGCATGCAGTACAGGATGCTGCGGTTCTTAAAGGGACCAGCGTGGCAGTTTTCTAGGAAACAGTGAGTCAGTTAGGGCACAATTTGGAGCTCCAGAGAATTATGTGGTACAAATTGAGATTGGACAGTGAGGTAAAAGGGCTACTTCTGCTCTGAAGAGGACAGACAAGACTGGTCTCGAGCGGAAAAATGGCTGGAGCTAAATTCTGAAATGGAAAAAAGGCAACCGTCTTCTCTTCATTGTAGGGTTTGATGGACAGAGAGTTCCAGAGAGACTGAATAGAGACATGCTCTATCTACTTATATACTTATACGTCTATAAACTAGATTTCTTCTTCATTTAATGTGCTAGTCTGACACATGAAGAGTAAAGCTGTAAAGCATTTCCCTTAAGTGTTAAGCTCTCGACTCCAAACCAGCTATAAGACCGCTCTGAATTTAAGCTAGATCCAGAAACCGTGCCTGACAGCGTGGAGGGTCAGCTGGCCAACAGCTCCCCTCTGATCTATTTCTCCACTTGCAAGTATCACTAAAGCCGCCCTGGAGGGAATTTGCTTCTCCGAACGGACTCCAGCACCATGACCCCTTCAATCTTGTGACACCAATCTTTCTAGAGCGGAAGCAACAACACACACATGCAGGCCTGAGAGACTGGGAGCTCACAAAGAAAGTGTCAAAAATTGAACATGAAATAGCATTCATAAATAATAAAACAGTCTTCCTGTCCATTCAAATGCATTTCCATTGACTGATGTGAAAAACCTCTCATCAGATAGCTAAATCAATCGTCTGTGTTTTTATCTTATAGAGAAAAGCGTTCCAGATCACCACGTTTGGCCATCCCAGCTTCACCTCCTCAGCAGACGATGATCATCACATAAATACAACTTGAAAATCATTACTTTGTTGCAGCAAATCAGAGTTTGGGGGAAACAATATTTACTTTTAGACAACTTAACCTGCATTGTTTGATATCAGTTAAAATATGTTTATTTTCCACCAACTCTCCAGTGTTAAAAGATTTTTGTTTTCTTCTCTTTCTAAGAAATGGTTAACGCAATTCAACACAGCTGTTCAGCCATGGTGCATGTTAGTAAGGAAATGGTTTCCCCTCTCCTTGGAAGTAACACTGGCTTCATACCCCTTCATTCACATCAATCTACTGCAAATTACACGAAGCGTAAACTCCATCTAGCCAAAAAATGAGAGTTAGCATGCTTATTAACGCACAGGTTTGGTGCCAGTTTGGTGCTTGGGAAGCAATCATGCTCTGGATACGGAAGGGAAATGGAGACGTTACAGCAGTTAGTGGCGCACCCTTATGGTGTGTCACATGGTCACACTGTACATGTCAACATGGGGCAATGCAAGCCCATTATTATTGTTTCTTTTTAAACTTAACAATAATTGTGTTATGGAATGAGACCAGTAAATTCAAATGCAGCATTCTGTGCCGTTTATTGCAATTGCATAATCTCACATTCAAAAATTTAAACTTTAATTTGAGTCCATTTATTTAGTAAGGAGAAAAAAACATACAACAATTAAAATTTTTCATGACAATGTAATAAAGGTGATTACTGAATCAGGTGAACCGTTCCCGTGTTAATTTGACACATTAACAAGCTGAAAAATCAAATGTTCTGGCAGAGATAATGGCATCTTTAAGAGTTCATGATGCTATCATCTCTGGTATGGGGCCGTTAGGAGAGATACAGGCCCACAGCATCACAGATCTTCCACTGTACTCAACAGCACACGTGGGGTTATTTTCCACACTTTTATTCTCTGTTTCACATCAAACCAACCAGAACTATTTGTCTAATAAAAAAAATCTCTATTTGTGCTTCTATTTCTGTTTTGTTTTTCTTATTTCCCCTACCATCCCCTGCACTAAATGTGGAGGCAAGACAAACTCTAATCCTTATCCAGACATGTTTGTCAAGCCCCAGTTTTTTTCTGGCATTTTCAGCATGTACGTGAAAATGTCAAATTAGTCTCAAGTGTTCTTCATGGCTTAAATAATTAATTCAGCTCTGTGAAATAACTTTCAATCCTATGGTTTAATTAAATATAATGTTTCTCCATCAGCCAGTGTGTTTTAAAATGTTATCTTGAAATTGAAAACGACCCAAAGAGATAAAATGACAAATGAACCATGCAGCCCGCATTAGTGTTCAAAAGGCCATGATAAAAATATTATTTGGGTTGGAATCAAAGCGTAATGTAAAGCGTGTCCTTTAACATGAGGAATATCCGGCAGAACAGATAGGAAAGAGCGAAGTAGTCCTAATAGATGTCAGCTCTGACGGGCTAAGCTTTCACTCACAACACGTTACTATTTGGAACAAAAGCAGGAAGAACACAGAGTTCCAGCCTCATACAAACCTGCTGCTCGTATTTCTGTCTCAGTGCATCAAGCTGTAGAGAGAACTCCTTGGCCTGGCTCTCCCTTAGGGTTTTGGAGCGGATCAAGTCCTCCTCTACCTTCTCCATCTGGTGGTGAAACAAGAAGAAACAACAAGATGACAAACTTCAACATTTTTTAAACATGTGAGGATGAAATCCTCTACAATTCACAATATTGCAAAACATGTGGCATTCACTGTGACTAATATGTAGCAGAGTTAAATAACATTTAAGTTCAATAATATTCATAAATTGCTTAATCTCATAACTCCATAAAAAAATCTATGTGAATATTGAATTCTAACATTTCCTTATCCAGCCTGTATGTCACTCAAAAGATGAAGTTCTAAATCTTATTTCTTCAGATGTACTGAGAAAAAATGAAAAAAAAAAAAAAAAGTTTTAATAAAATGTCAACAACTAATCAACAACAGAATCAAGAATATTAGTTATTGTTTTCTCAACTTGATTTTAAAAAAAGAAACAAAAAAGCTTAAAGATTAATAAAGAAAAACTTGAACTAATTTATACACCTATTATAAAATAGGGATGTTTTTAATAGAAAATATTCAGAAGACTACTATCTAAACAAATTAACAAGCTAAAAACGGCCAGGAGTCTCGATTCGGATCTAGTTGAACCTGCTGAGGAAGTTGTCAGGTTATTCTGAAGTTGAAAATCTTCAGAATGTTTCTGAAGCCTGAAAGCATTTTCTTTCCTAAATTTACCCTTAAAGTTTAAAGTTGGATATAAGAACTAGAATTAGGTCACAGAATCTCTCTTTTCAGTAACTGAGAAAATCAGCAAGCCTCTGATAGTTTTTAGGTTTCTATGCTTGGTGTTGTATTTCTGTTTAAAACTGTTTTTACTCAGTTTTAGATAACTGCTAGTGATTATTGATTCTATTGGTTCTGTTTATATGAAAACATATAAAGTTTTAATATGTTTAAATAAAAAAGGCAGCTCTGAGGACTTAAAACATCTTGTTACTTAGAACCATATAAGCTAATAATAGATCCTAGATTTTTAAAGCTTATTCCTTTTTGAAGTTTCGATAATAATATTTAGATATGATTTTCATTTTCAATTTATTAAATTTTCACCTTTTTCTATAAAGTTAAGATTTGTTTCTGTTTTCTTAATCTTTTTTTCTACTTTTTAAGATATTAGCTAACTGTAGATCAGATTCATAATTTCACTGATGTTCTCCATCAATCTATACATCTTTTCAGTGAAATATTATTTTTTGCACTGTTTCTCAATGAATTCTAAATCATACTTCTTTCTAAAATGTAATAGTAATGTAGTATGTAGTAGTAAGGTTAAATGTTAAGGAGTAATCAGAGTGATTTATGAATAGTAATCTAGTTAAATGCAGTTTAATCCTGCTACAAATTATATTAACATATTTATTCAATGTGAAACAAATATAAGCTAGTCCAAATATAGTGTCAGATTGCAATTTTTGTGTATGAGGAGATATTAAACACAATCATCTCCTTTTTTCTTACCGTCCTCACAGCCAACAATTTTCATTCTTTGTACAAGTGATGAAAAATAAAAACAGAAACTGTAATTTACAGAAACATCTCAACGGTGCTGCTTGTAAGACCAACGAAATCCTGAATGTGTTCTTTATTAATCTGTTTAGAATCCTAAAACCTCTTTGAACTCTCCACGCAACACAGATTTCATTCTATACAGCAATGCTGCTTCTTCTTCTTCTTTTCAAACCAAAATAGGGCAGGATCTTCGCTTTAACTGCAGTCTGAATGGAAGAAGCTGATTTTTTTAAATAGAGAAAGAAAGGAGTGACGCAGATAATCCATTTAGATATCACACCATCTGTAAAAAGAGAAACGGCGAAAGACGATGAAAGGAATGACGAGAGGATGAGAAAATAGTAAAAAACTTCTTTTGAAGTACTTTCCACAACATTAAAGCCTTAGCAGGAAGATGCACAAGCAGGGAGGGGAGGCGGAAGAGGAGGAAAGAGCGAAAGAGGGAGAGAAGATGACAGGGATGCAGAGGAGACTGCTCTACGCTCCCACGGCTTTGATGTGGGCTGAGGATAAAGTCAGATTGAAGATCGGGATGCCAGGGGCTCAATGGGAAAAGAAGGAGCAAGCGCGAGGATGGAAGGATGAGAGCAGCAGAAGCAGAAGGAAGAAGGAAAAGTACTGCATTCAAGAGGAGAGGAAACCAAGACTCCCAGTTCAAATATTTAAAAATACTCATGTTGAGGCAATCCTATTGGGAAAAAAAACTCCATCCAATAATATTTGTACCTAAAGTGGGGCAGGACTTTACAAAATAAGAGGAAAATAAAAGATGACATAATTAATTTCTTTAAATTAAGTCTCGGGGAAACAAAGGTTGTTTCATGTGCCAAGAAATTTCCGAGCATAAACTCGACTCCCACACAGTCTCTCATATTCCTACGCCCAGAGTGCCCCCAAACGCAACGATTAAGTGAAAAACTTCACTAATCGGCAACTAAAACTTGCAAATCTCTTTAACACGGAACATTTAAAACATTTAGGACCGCACAAGGCATAGCGCGACTTGTTCAACAACAACAACAACAAAAAAATGCCTATAGCACTAGACAGCATCAGCAGTTGTACACTGAGTGCATATTGATTGGGAAACTTTTCCAATAAACAGCAGCCCACGCAACACCGACCTCTGATGGGAAGGCACGGCTGCCTGACTAATTAGCGTAACTGCTTATTGTGCGCGGTCCGTTCCCTACTGGAACCCGAACACCCGGTGTCCTGCCCACTTCCAACCTGGGAGGTCATTAAGTGTTAGTGGAAAAATTCAAGTTTAATGAGAAGAATTTTATTTGATTTCATTTGTACAAGTTCACCAAACAAGAGCGAATGGCCCGAGGGTGATTATGTTTTGGCTCTTACATATAGATTGTTTGAGCGTAAAGCAGTTAAAAGGTGAAGAGAGTTTAATGATTTTACTGCAGAAATTTTTTATATATAAACGCACAGAATGAAATAATTAAGCCAAAAAGAAGAATAAAAAAAAATTCACTGGCTCAACTAGTGATGATGTGTGAAAACCCTTAAAATATATTCCGTTTTTATTGTATTAGCAATCCTAAAATTCCTAATCAAGTTAATTGCACGGTTTGTTCATTTTAATCAAAAACCATGTGGTTTTAACAAGCAGTGGGCTCAATTCAAAAACTGTTTTGGCAGCTAAATTATTGAATAATTATTGAATAATAATGAATAAGCTCTTCCATGTGAGCTCAGCAACAAAGACATACACACACACACACACTGTATATTTATATATGCATATACAGTATATACACAGTACATATATACTGTATATAGTAAGATTGGTGATGTTAACTTTGGGGACATCTGTGTTTGCTGCTGTCTGATGATGTTTTATACTGAGATGATATTTTAGGCTTGAATAGGTTATAACAGGCGTTTTTCCACAATTTGCACAGAACAATAGTCTTTTCCTGCATCCCATCAGATTGGATTTTGAAGCAAAAATGAATCCCCTGTGGGAAAAGAGAAGCAGCTTTGTTGTCCATCTCTGTTGTCACGTGTGCGTCAGATTTATCGGCATATCAGAAACAAGTGAATACAAATGTTCTGCTCTGAACTTTTATATACAAAAAAAAGCTATTAATTTCATTAAAAATTTCTACGTAATCAATTAATCAAACTTAATGAATTTAATTTCATTCTTAAGTCCAGAGATTAAGAAAATCTAAGTTTGCACAACCATTGATATCTTTCAGCTAGCGTTTTAATGTGTTAAATGCTGTTTTGGCCTACTGGGCAGTACTTAGTTTCCTAAAGAGAGAAGAAAAGTGCTCTCTAGATTTTCCAAAGATTTGGGTTCTGTCATAGTGTGTCCTCTTCTCAACTCACCTCACTGGCTTTCAATCCGAGTTGGTGTGAGGATTGATTCAGCCACAAAGGTTAATTTTCTGTGTTACGATTTTTAGGTTTACTCTGTGTTTTTGATTACTCTTCTGGCAAAAGACCAACAGTTCATTATGCAATGCATAGTTCCCTAGGCTTATAAAACAGAAACAGTCCCACATCCTGCACCGTAAGCGGTTGATTTCCCATGTATTTATCCTTCGTTGTTCCAAACATTCCTGGCGAAAAGTCCAAACCTAATCACATCTGAACAAATCCGAGTTATATTCGAGGGTGAGGATTATATTTATGTGTCCGACCTGGAGTTTCATGTCAGTGTAGACCTTCTCAGAGCTGAGCTCCACCTGCTTCTTGAACTGCTCCAGTGCCAAATCGGCCTGCTGGATCTGCTGTCTTTGGCTCTGTTTCGCCCTGTCCAGCTGGCTCTCCATCTCTCTTCAAAGCAAGCACAAGAACAAAGGAATGAATACACTTCACCCAGGCAAAGAATATCAGCTGCAGAAAAGAGGAGAGAGAAATGGTAAACTGAAGAATAGGTCGACTCCAGATCTCAAAAGTGTACAATCAATTATCATACATTTTAATGTGTTCCAATCGGCTGTTGTCTTTGCAGAGGGTAGCATCCACTTCTCATGTTAAGGAACTCTGAAAAAACCTTAATTATGCAGTTAAATATGTAGAACGGGAGATTGTTATTCATTTTTGATGGACAATATAGTAATTAAATGTGTTAATATAAAACATCAAAGTGATGCTTTTTAGGAAATTTAGAGGCCATGATCACACTAAACATACAGACTTTTTAGGTTTTTATGATAAGCTTTTACATAACATTCTGAAGAGGAAATCTCTTATCTAAACATAATCCCAATTACTGGCTCAACCTGCTTCCACTTCAGTACTTAGTCAATCCTATTTAGGAAAACAGTCTATCATGACTCCCCTCTATCGTCTGGCATCGGGGAGAAATCTTACAGTCCATTTAGAACATAAAAATCCAGAAGTTTCTTTCTTCTGCAAAGAGGAAAATGTTTTAATAATTTGTTTTCTCTAATAGAAATCTGAAAAGTGCTTCTGCATTAAACCCATTTGAGTCAACGCTCTGTAAAACCACCTGATGTTGCGTTTACAGCGGCAAGTCTTTTTGGAGCCCGTCTCCACCAGCTTTACACATCTAAAGACTGAAAATTGATATGATTTGCCAAACTGGTGGAACTGAATTTAATTTAATGGTGTCAAAATAAAAATTTCAAACCTAAAAAGTCAAATTCCTTGTTGTTGCACACAATCTTAACTGTAAATTTTCTTTATTTACATTATTTGTTTAATTTGAAGTTTTACATAAATTCAATGTAAACTTACCAGGCAATAAATGGATTCTAAATTATCTTACAATTCTGCGCTATAAATTTGTGTGTGTCCTCCATGCTGGTTTGTGATTATGGCTGCCAAATGTCAGGTCACAGAGGAGCAAGTAGAAGAGGATTGACAGGCATACTGAGGGGGACAGCACCGTACCAAGACCTGTCAGAGTGCAGCCAGCATGCCCAGCCTCGACATCATATACAGAAGCAACTGAACAGCTGTCAAGCTTAACAACACAGGAGTGTGTGTGTGGAGGACAGGGCGGATGTCGAGGCGGACGGATGACAGAGGTAGATATGAAGGTTGAAGGTAGATATGAAGGGGTTTATTTCTGTATCCATTCAAACAAACCCACCCTCCCTCCCACCACGGGTCGCGCAAGGCGAGTTTTTACTCTACCCCAGCTGACATCGGGGCAAATGGCAGAGTGCACCCTTGACTGATCAGTCAGTCACAGAGCTGAAATACTCACATCTAGACCTATAGGCAATTCCAGCCCTTCAATTAACCTAAATTTCTTCGAATATTGAACCTTTCTGCTGTGCTCCTAAAGTGCGGCTCCTTGCAAATTCATGCAAAGTGAAATGCATCAAATTAATGGTGGCGAAACATTTTTAGAAACCTGTAATCAACACGAACATCAAACAGTTTATGACTGTCACACATAAAGTGCAGGGTGAACTCGTGCATTCAGTCACACTTGGACAGTAAAAAAAACACATCTACTGGATCATGCATGTCAGAAAATTATGTGTGGCCGATTAATTGGCCTACTTTGTATTTGAGATGTCCGCCACACCATTCCTGGAAAAACCTGCAAGTAAGCCTATTCAATCCAATTTTACTAAAATAAAGCAACAGATATGATGCACGACCGGCTCCCTGGAGTTACAATCCTACAGATCCTCATTCTGATGCAAAAATGTGTCAGCATTACAGATAACACTGCATGACCAGTTTTGCATTCTTCGGGACGTAACATGTGCTGGTTGTGTGTCGGTGCACTTTCTTCCCTATTCTTGTAAGTGAGCGCTCTAAAAAGGTGTGGATAATTATTCCCCCCTGGACAGTTGAACAACCGGGGAAGGAATCCTGACCAGTGGGGGATCCATTTAAACCCTTTAGAAGAATAGCTATTACAAAGGCAAGGTATGAAATTTCAAGTGTGTGTGTGTATTTTCATGGAATGTGTAAGGTACAGAGTGTATTCATACCCTTTAAATTTGTTCACTTTTTCAACATGTTATTGGGTTTTTATATAATTTGTAATATATCAACAAAAAGTAAATCAGAATCATAAAGTGAAAGGAAAATGTTAGACGGTTTTAACTTTTTTTCCCACTGTATGGAATCCAGTGCAAGGAATTCCAAACCTGATTGATTCAGAAAATTCAAAATTCCTCATGTGTGGTGGAGAAGTAACACTGCACATCAACCTGAACACACTGCCTCTACAGTGAAACATGGCAGTGGCAGCATCATGCTGTATGGACACTTTTCATCCGCAAGGTGACCATCAATCCAAAAATGGATGGAGTTAAAAATAGAAGTACATTTCTTTGAAGCTGCAAAAGGTTTTAAAATCGAAGATGAGGTTCATCTTCCAGCAGGACAGCCCTAAACATAAAGCCGAGGCTACAAGGGAATGGTTCCACCAAAGAATAGTGAACCCAGACCTGAAAGCCATTAAGAATTTGCAGAAAGACTTAAAAATTCATCCTCACTGCCACTCTCCATCCAATCTGACAGAGCTTGAGCTATTTTTGAACATACCCCAAGAGACTTGCAGTTGTAATTGTTGTGAAAGATGCGTCTTCAAAGGATTGACTTGAGGGGGCTGAATCTTTAGAAGACTACATTGTAAAGTAAGACTGTGATTGTGATGGGAAAACATAGAAGACTTTAACGGGTGTGGATACTTTTGCAAGGTCCTGGAACATTCAAACTATGTAGGAACATGCAACGCTGTAGCTTTTATGTGTGCATAACCATTTGCAAATTTTCAGTTTTTAAAGAGAAGAATGTTTCCCAAAATTAAAAGCAATAAAGAAAACTAGAAGAGCAACAGCAGAATGCAAAGAACAAAACAGCCCAAGAACAAAAGCAGCGGATACAGAAAGGAATGTGCAGGGTTTCTCTCCTCTTTAAAGTGTTCTGTCTCCTAGTAATTTTGGTTTCTCTCATGTTGGACATCAAACAACAAAGAGGCATTTTTTTTTCCCGTTCCCAATTCTGTGTACTCTGTAATTATTAATCAAACTCGCTGCATGACTGCCTCTCGGACTCAGTCGAACACAAAAGAATTTGTGGAAAGAAGCTAAGAAGGAATAAGAAAGGAGAACAGGAAACGGAGAGCATGTCACAGAAATAGCTAACTTCCAAAGAAGAGCAAAAGGAAAAAAGGATTTGAACGTATGCTTCACTTGAGAGAGGAGAGAGAATTCATGCGGGTGTACGGGTGTGTGCATGTAGGCGTGCACGGGCCTTTGTTCATGAGGCACGGTCCCAAACTCTCTCTGCGACTGACAATGCAACTCAAAGAAAGCACTACGGCTGTGTTGGAACTAGCTGCTGGGCTTACACCTCCAAGGATACAAGAGGAAAAAAGGAGGGAAAAATCCACCAGAGCTAACTTTTAAATGAAACTAACTGTATGAGGATGTAAAGGAGGTCAAGAATAACTGTGTGTGAGAATGTGTGTGGTCACTAGAGTGGCAGACAGCGTGTCACCATCAATAACAGAGCAGAGAGATGAGAAGAAGGAGGGAAAAAAAGGGAGTCAGGGTGGCCTGGCAAGGAGAAGTGGAGAAGCAAAGGAAAAGCAAAGGAGAGGGATGCCAGCGCCAGGGCGGCCTGTCGGCTTTAAATGGATATCTGGTCAGAAAAGTGGAAGGAGAAGAGGCTCAAATTAAAGATGTGCCTTCTCTAAAGAGGAAGTCTTCTCATCCCTCAATCCTCAGCGGCTGTTTTAAAGAAGGGGGGGAACGCGAGCGGTGGGAGGGGAGGACCGGGGGAGGGTTAGTAGTTTCTGCCATTCAGTCGCCCAGCCGACAGGGATGTGGTCGTTTTCCAGGCTGCTCTAACCACACAATGCCACATGCTGCCTTTGTTATTGTATGACACGTGGTTGATACACAGGGAAGTTATGCACACAGTCAGCAACAAACAAATACTTGTTTCCTATATGTTTTTACTTAAAATATCTAATAAGAACAAATGTCAAGAGTTCCCAGATCTTCATGGCTCTTTTAAAATAATAAAGACAAATGTTCACTATGGATTTATGGTACACATTTATACAGAATGTAGGATGTAGATATGGAAACTGTGAAAACTAGAAGTACTAAGTGAGGAAAAAAGAATAAATAAGGAAAGTAAGAGATGGAAGAAGTGGACAAAGAAAGAAAAGAACTGTGTAATGAAGGAAGGACACAAGAATCAAGGTCAGAATGCAGGAAGGAAAGGTTACAGGGAAGGAAAAACATATTGACACACAAAAGCAAAGGAAAGACAAGTAAAACAGAGGAAAATGTAGGAGAAAACTAAAGAAGGACACAAGAGAAGATGGAATACAATCAAGAATGGAACATATGAAACATGGAAGAATGCAAGAACAAATAGGAGACAGAAAAGGGAAACATAGAAGGACACAAAAAAGGAAGGAAGGACAACACAAAGGGACTCATGGAAAAATATAATGAAAGACAAAAAAAACAGTCATAGGACATAAGAGAAGAGGGAAATATGGAGTAAAGGACATAAGGATGGAAGGAGGCTATGAAGAGCAGATAAAAAGGTGGAGAAAGGAAACAGGGAGTTAGGATACTAGGAGGGAAGGAAATATTGAAAAAAGGACAGAAGTGATGAGGAAAAACACTAGAAAGGATCTAACACATGGCACATTCAAGGCAAAGAAGGAGACAGGAAAGAAAAGGGTGAAAGGAAAGCATGAAGAAATGAAGGAAGCATGAGGAAAGAATAAAGGACACAAGAAATAAAGATGCAAAGAAGGTTGGAAGGACACAAAGGAAGAACACAAAACAGGCAGAGGAAAGGAGGGGAAGAAAGAATGGACAGAAGGAAATAAATAAATGGAAAGGGCTGACGGACAAACAGGCACACACAAGAAAGTATAGAGCAAAGCACACATTGAAAGAAAGAATGAAAGAGCCAAGGAGAAAAAGGAGGTATGACACAAGTAATGCAGGAAATATGGATGGAATTGAACAAGAAATGAAGGAAGGACATATTTAGGAATGCTACAAAGGACATGTGGAGGGAAATTCAGGGACATAAAAAAAGGAGAATGTATTGGAGACAAGAAATAAATAAAATATTGAAGAATAATAAGGAAGGACACAAGAAAAAATGAAGTAGGACAAAGAAAGGAAATAATTAAACAAAGAAATGGATGGAATCAGCATAAAGGGAAAGTGGTAAGATAAATGAGAGGAAGGAGGGACAGAAGGAAAAATGGAAGTACTGAGATGAAAACAAAGAACAAAGGATGGGGATGCAGAAGGAAGGAAGGGAAAAAAGGACATAAGCAAAGAAGGTAAAGAAAGGAGAGCATGATATTAAAACAATAAAGTTTAGAAATGCAAATATTATCCAAATTCCGATTCTTTTTTCCTTTACAGACCGGGAAGATAGTGAAAAATGACTCCGTACCTTTACAATATTTACAGGAACCCCATAGATATGCAATTATTACATGAGTACACAATGAAGAACCTCATAGCTTATGCAAATGTTCTTTCTTTCCCATCTGAGCTGAGCGTTTAGGAATTGTATGGAGTAATGTGGGTGGAGCAGCACATGGAAACAACTGGCAAACAGACCTGTATGTAAGCTTCCATATGGACGCCTCTGGTCTGTAGAATCAAAAGAGCCAGAGTGCGTGCATACATTGAATGTGTGCGTGTGTGAATGTGTGTGTAAGTGCATGCAAGAGCCCCGCATCTGCGTTTGTGAGCTCATCCACACGGAATGATAACGAATCCACAGACACATCAAAGAGGCCCTGAAAAAAGAGGGAGAACATAAAAAGAGAGAAAATGCAAAACTGAAATATTCAGCGCCCTCTGAAGAAAAAATAAAACAGGCTTCGTTTTCATCCACATCCCCAGAGAAACAGAGAGAGGGAGAGACAGAGAGAGGGGGAGAGGAGGAAGAAAAAAAAGAGACTGAAACAAGCAGAGAATGAGAGACAGACCACAAATAAGTGAACACAAAAGAGAGACAACGCAAGGGCGAGAAAATATTAAAGGCAGAATGAGTTGAAAAGGCAGAGCGGAAAAGGAGAGCATCATTGAGCTGGATGGCTTTAAAGCTGCCAACAAATGTGGCCGGTTTGTTGAAAGCAGAGAACTGAAATAAAATGACTACAATGTGTAAGAAGAATGAGGTTCTTATTATCCTTCATCAAGAGAAATATCAGTGGGCACAAGTTGTCATCTGTGTGCTTGAATGGAGCGGTTTGCTAGTGTTCCTGCCAGGATTTCTTAAACTTAGTTTAAGCTATTCTTTAACAACCATTCACGCTGAAAGCTAAAGCAAATAACGTATTACAGCGAATTAAAAGAAACTGATACAAAATGTATTTTATTTTTCATAAGTCCCATGTTGAAGACTAACTTGGTGTATTTTTTGTTTCTCTGTCTTGTCTGACAGCAAACTGACACGTGCAGACATCGCGTTAACTTCTGGGCACCTGACGTTTTATATATCAAACCTTTCTCCATCTACGAGCGCAGATATATTTAAGACCCAAGAAAATATGGTTTCAGACTGGATTCAAATGCAGGTCAAAAATAGCGCATGTTGAAATCTGGGGGAGTTGCAGAGGGAGAAGGGGCTTTACTCAAACACTGGCGGATGTGACAGATGACATTTCAATTCATCTTTGGAAAGCGTCTCTTTAGGATCCGGCGCTCTGCCACAGAGACTGAAAATGAAACCAGTGTTTTACATTGTGAATGTTACCCAAAAAGGAGGGGGGAATAAGAGGAATCTTGACTACTTTGATGCTGAATTCCTCCATCTTTCGAAAAGTCAAATTCAAGCACTTTTCATCCATTTTTAAGGTCACTTTTTGAAAGATTTTAAAGTGAAATTTTCAATTGATGATTTCAATTGCTAGTATCAAAACATAGTTCACGTTGGCATACAGTTAATTTATTTTAAACATTCAATCACAAACTTAAATTCTCACAATATATTGATTCACTACACATGGAGTGATGTAAGTTAAGCATTTGTCTCTGTCATTTTTGATAATTATATCTTGAATCTCATAAAAATGCAAAATTATGTTTTACTACTGAAACAAAAAGAGAAATAAAGGTTTTCCAATACGATACAATCTTGTATTGTTGGGACTGTTATCTCTGGAAAAGACGCTTTTAGTGTTGTATGAAATCCTGCAACAGCAACAGAATACTGCAGTGACGATATCAGCAGCAGTAACTCATCATATTCCTCACTCCTCTCTCCCTCATCTGTCATTACAATGCTTCCGTCACTCTCTGTGACCTTCAGCAGCTTGGCTACTGCCATCTCTACCAGGATGAATCCATTGTTGGCATGCAGATGGGGAATTTGTGGCTCTTTTTATACAGCAGATGTCAAAATACGTAGCATGCATTTATATTCAAGTGTATTTAATTCTATATACGCTTACATACAGAACAAGTAGAAATAGTCTACGTGTTTAAATATCATTGACACATAGCTGAACAGACATGCTTATTTTGATTATGTTTATGTTTAAATGGAATTCAGGTTTTTATTGGAAACACAGTTCCCAAGGAATATTACCAGGGGGACAGAAACCTATACTAAAACTTTCCCTCTTTTCTGTATTAAACCTTACATAATTGCCTTTTGTGACCATTTTTAGAAATATATATATCATTAGCTGTTGGGAGATGAACAAGATAAATAAGAGTAGAAATATAAATGTCTGCCTTTACTGTCTTTTCCGTAATTATGTAGAAAATACCACATGCAAGGCACAATCCTTTTTGCACTGAGTAGGATGAGCAGGAAACCTTTAAATTCCTGATTGGGTGTAATTAAGTAGACAAAGATCTACATTAAGGGAGCAACAATAAGATTTCCATTCCCAGAAAAAAACAACTCTTAGAAGAAAGACTGAAATGTAAAATGCGTTAAAGTTAAGCTACCAGTTCCGTTATCATAAACAGGTCTACGGATCACTGATAATTGTTATTTATTCATCAAAAATATTGCTGATAAAGGAGACTTTTCCCACCATAAAGCCCAGTGAAGGAACTCAGAAATTTCCTTTTGCAGTTTTCTGGTATTGAACTGATGTTTAACCCATCCCCAAAATCTCTTTTTATGCAGTTGCCAAGGGAAAAACTATTGAGCTCTGGATAACCTTTTTATTATTCAGGATCCATACCTCCACCTGCACCCGCACATGAACATTAACTGGGGTTGCTTAGATACTTCTGATCCCTGGCTGGACCAGAGCTTTGCTCGATTCTTGTTGGCATGCTGAGAACAATGAGTCCACTTCAAAGAGAAACACACACACATACACCCACCCACACAATCACAGGTGCATGATAAGTTTGCAAGTGGAAGATAATTGTTTTTCTTTATATATGTTTTTAAGAATTCTCAGTTCCTTCTGCCCATTTCAAAACAAACAGAAAATATTTCTATGAATAAGTATAAGGAAATAAGGACCCCAAGAATTAAGGAAGGAATTGAAGACAAGAAGGGAAGATGAACTTCCTGCTGAACTGACAGTTGTTCACACCACTCACCAGGAGGGAAGCAAAAAAGGACAAGGCTAAAACAGCTTCTTGTTCACAGATAGCTGAATCCCGGCCTATTAAAGGAAAGTTGATTGGAAGAAAAAAGGGTGCACAACCACTTTATAGAGATGCTGATATTTTCCCAGCAGGACTTGGCGCCTTACCTTCTATACCAAGTATCAGTACCTGGTTTAACGGTATGACTGAACTTGACTGAATTTACTTTAAGCGCAAAGAGAATCTACTGGTTATTTTCATCAGAACCAACAATGCAAACAAGCTGAATGCTGCTATTAAAATAACTTGGGATTTCCTTAATAACTCAGCAAAGAAACAGGCTAATTGTCTCTATGTCATACTGTAATCATGTACAAACTTATAAAAGTGGCCATACTGAGTGCATATACTGTACACAAACATAGTCCTTAGTTGGTCAACATTTCTGTATTAAATGTCCTTTTTTGGTCCCATTCGAATTTCCGGGTTTTGAGATTTACCTAGATGAAGGATTACACTTGGTAGACACAGTTTTGGATGAGGCCAACCTGGTGCCAAGTTAAAGGAAGGAAAATATGAAACACGAAAACAATGGAGAATTTGAAGAAGAATGGAACTAAAATGAATGCAGCTGTCATTCCCTATTTTTACCAGACAGGTGGCTTTCTGGAGTTGTGAAAACTGGGATTTTGAGGTCACTGTTGCAAAAAGTGGCAAGCTGCTCTCCCTCTTTATACACGACCTTCCCTCTCTCTGTGGTGCACCTCTCCATCTCTATGCTAATGCCCTGTAATGATCTAAGGCGCACCGAGGTGAAGGAAGTGGAGAAACTTCTTTGTTGTTGTTGTTGCCATAGTAACAAAGACTTGGCATAAATCTGATGCAGCAGTGCTTATTTGCACTGCAAGACAAGGTGCTGTTCTCGTCATAATAATGACATATATACATATAAAAAAACAGTGAACTGGTTGTGTTTATGAATTCAACAGCAGCATAGATGCAAGAGAAAACACATGCCACACAGTACCTGGCAGATAGAAAGCGTCTTGAGCGGCTCAATTTAATTTTATCATCCATCCTCATACTCACACACACCCGCACTAACATGCTCACACACACCTGCGTGCAGTCTTGCTTTGACTTTGAAGTTCCTCTGGATCGCCTTTAAAGGCCTTCAGTGTTGCCAGGGCAGCAGGCAGGTAGAAGACATCAGACTGCTGGGTGTGTGTGAGTGTGTGTGGGGGTGCGCGCGTGTCTCTGTGGAGGCCAAGTACTTAATTAGCAAAGAGCCCGGCGGGCCGGTTGCCGTTTCTCAGTGTTTAGCTCTAAACGAGGAAATGACTGGCTCGTTACTGATGCTAACAACGGGAGTAATTTATGCACCAACCGATCTGTCTGCTGTATTAAAGCTTTTTTTTTTTCTACTTTGCCTGTCGGCTTGACGGCGACAGGCAAACAATAGGCAGGCACAGCGACTAATGTCCTCTTGTTTTGTTCCTGCTGTATTCTAAATACAACAGCGCTAAAAAGTCATTCGTTAAACAGTGACGGAAACCCACAGAAACAGTGAAATTAGGTATCCCTTAAACCAACAGGTAATTTCATCACAAACAACAAGAAAGTGCTCAATTTATTAAGACATCGCAACTAAAACCTTCCTACGGTGGATGACGGTACGGTGCAGCACAGGCTGCACCGTGGGTTGAGCTGTTGTTGTGTTCAATTGTGCAGAACATATTCTAAGTTTGGTAGGGGAAGCGTAATCTGCTGCTGACAGAGGTACATGATTCTGAAGGGGTGAGGAGGATGTTCTGATTGGTTGGGAAGTTTAGTCTTTAGGCAAAGGGTTCATACAGTGCTAAGAAAAGTATTTACACCCCTTTGAACTTGATTGACTATAGCCCAATTGTTAAATTGAAATACATTTTTTATGCATTTCAAAAGTGTGGAGCCCCTTTGAATTTGATATCCCTCAAAAGTGTAAATGAAATTCCTTTGAAAACTCAGCTAAATAAGAACAAATAATTCAATATTAGTGTAAATCCTGCTGTTCTGAGGAGATTTGTTAGAGAACATTAATGAGCAAACAGCTAAGCATATATTGCAAAGAATGGGCAAATATTTCATGAGCAAAACTAAAGGAGGGATTTAGGTAAAGGTAATTTCATTTATATAGCACATTTTCAGCAACAAGGCAATACAAAGTGCTTTACAGGTATTAAAAGAAATTACAAACAAATTAACAAACCAAGATCATGGTATTTAAACTGTTCATTGTTTAACACAACTCATCATAAATGGCCTTGAATTAACTAATAGGAAAAAGGGTGATTTTATAATGCTATAGCGTTATGTATAATAAAAAGCCTTGCTGCTCTGATACAGACTCTACATCATGCACTCCAATGGCATTTTTAAGAATAATGACACTTCAGTGAAGATATGACACATAGTATAAAAACACAACAGCATCCAAAACCCAGATATTCTCTTTGAGGTAGTCACAAGAACTCACAGTTTTAAATGTGGTGGTTTAGCGTTCAGTAAAGGTTTCAAAAGACAAAAAAAGAAAAAAAAAAGATAAGAAAGAAGAGACAGATTTGAATCGGGTAGGTCTCTAGTCCAACACTGGGACGTGCAGAACAAACAACCATACACACACACAAATGCACACGCAAGAGGGCTGTAGCTTACCAGGTAACAAGAAGAAGCTGAATTTGACTCTCTTTATTTTTCTATAACTTAAAACATAAGAAGCTATAAATGAAACAACTCTATCATTATAACCATAAACAAGTTTGCCTTGTATTTATTTCAAATGATAGCAATACATCTAGGATTACTAGCTGGGTTTAATACAATCACTCATAAGTAAAGGTCTGATGTGAAACACTTTCAAAGCCCTCAGATGTAGCAGTTCAACTCTGTTATATAAAAAGATCAAAGGATTGGCTTGTTAAAGCCATACTCCACCTTAAATCAAAATTCATACCCACTGTTCTCATGATCAAAGACTCAAGTCAAGAGATATAAACAACTCTCTAATAAAGGCAGAATTCAGAAAGTTAAGGCTAAAGTGTGTGATGTAACTCTGAAATAAATAGCATACTTCATGGACTTTATGCACGTTTCAGAAAACTTAACATGCTTTGGTGATGTTGGATTATGATACTAATGGTTAAATATCGCATTGGGCACACCCACAAACACACGCCCACATGCATATTAGCCAACTACTGTATTTCTCTGACTGCTTTGATTTCTGTCAGTCTATTGCTTAACGGTGTTCGTGTTTTGACCACCCCAGTACGTCAAAAATTCTTGTAAAACTTTTTTTTTGTTTTTAAGCATATTCGAATGCTGCAAATGCATCCCAATAAATATTACTAAAAAGTACAGTTATTTTGATTATATAATTCAAAAAGTTAAACTCATACACATTCTCCCCACACAGAATAATATATTTCTAATTTTGATTGGTTTAAATTCATTTTACTGATTTTGTTTGGTAAAAGAGTATTGTCTCCAAGCATTTGAAACAAAAATTAGGTGGAAGGAAAATGTGTGGTAGAACAAGATACACGTTCAGGTCAACAGCCAGTACTACAGTGACGTGGGTTTCATTAACTCCAAAGCAGACTGACTGCCTCTGTACCACACTATATTGATAGATAATTGGTCCAAAAGGAAGTCCTACAAAGTATTGGTACAAGTTATGCTTCTGTGTTATATATCCCTCTTTTATTGGTCTTAGTATAATTAAAAAATTTTGAGAAAGTGAATTTAGGGTTTTAATTTACTGCGAGTCAGAATCATCTAAATGAACCAAAAAAACATCTGAAATGAATCTTTTTTTCTGGTAACATTCTTATTTATTAAGATGAACCTAAATTTTGCTAAAGTTTAGCATCGACTGTGTTACTTCCAAACATTTTTTTTTAATATAAGCAACAAATAACACTTTTTTTTTTTTTTGCTGTACCTTAGTGCATCTTCTAGTTTGGCTATCTTCCTCTTGGCCTCAATTTTCTCCCTCTCAGCCTCACTGTGAACTGCCAACACCTGAAAGACAGAGAGAAAAAGTGGGACAGCGATAGAGGTTCAAACAAGTGCAAAAGCAAGACACCATCAAACATCACTCAGGAAATCCTCTGCTGCCTATGTGACCCTCTGCATAAGCTCTCGTCTCTTCTCCCTATCACCCCATCAAAAGTACCGTCTGGCTGCTCACAGCGTCTCACACTTTGGATCTATGGCAGCCATATGGGCTGTTCTAATAGCCAGATACTGAATCATGACAGCCCACACAGCGCTCCAAAGAAGCTCAAATAAGAATCTTTACAGAAGAAACCAAAAAAAGTAAAATAAACTATTCTGTAACACTTTCCAAGTCGGAGTCCTGCAACCTGAGACAAGTTACAGGAAAGGCAGAAGAAATGCTGTCTGATTAAAGGAAAAGAATACGAAGCAGACATCAAAAACTAAACTTCTGAGAGGCCTAATTAAATATCTCCCTGACCCCGAATAAAGAGTACAAAGGCCTGCTAAGTTTTTGCAGGTGTATCAGTCAAAGGGCCCCACGTATGCTGGTCTGCCACCAATACAAACTTTTCAGAAATGGCACTTTGAAGATGACCCAGGTGCAGCACAGACTTTAACCAAGAAGTCTGGCCTCCACTGGTCTGGTCCAGCTCAGAGTAATTAACAATGATCCACGGACTCGGCGCTTTATGGCTGCACTCTGACATTGAAGTGGGCTTCAAAAGTAGAAAGCACGGGCAATTAGGTGTAGGTCTGGGCACACTTAAGGGACAGTTTATCCCTCAGAAAATGCTGCATGTCGTTTTTTGCAATGCAATCTTTAAGACTTTACTTCCAATTCCGAACTATTTTATACTATACTTCGAACACTACTTGTAAATATAACCTCTATCCATACTCCTGTTTTATCACAAAGCAGAGCGCATTCCTCCAGCTGAAGCCCCAGAAGAATTCAACAAACCCTTCATGTTTATAATTGTGACTGTAGAAGTAGAATTATAGCTGATCCCTCTTTAAAAACACTTACTGCCTATTTTATTAGCTCAAACACCAAATATATATAAAACCTCTTGCCTGTGATCAGAATTCAAGCATTATTTTCATACGATGACACTAAAGCAGTAGAGTGCAGTGAGGAAGATGGCCCAACCTTTTTCTCACAGCAAGTCTGCAGATCATCTTTCTCTTGCTGGAACTTCATCTCTTGATCCTGAAGGGAAGCCAAGTTTTAAATAACATGGTGCAACAGATAATCCAACATTAATGCTACACAGACAAAAGAAAAACTGTGATGTGTTAAAGTTGATATTAAGCCCTCTAAAACCCTCGTTAAGCTTACTCTGACTTGTTGTTGTCTTCTATACTCGCTTTCCTGAAGCTGCTGCTTGAACTGAGCCACTGTCTTCTCCAAGATCTCTATCATCTCTGAAGCCTGCAAGACATGTTCTTTTTTTATGACAATGATCAGTGAGCCCTACGTTTATAGAGAGGACATGCTGTGGTAATATAAACCTTAGCGGCAGACAGAGCGTGTTCCTGATGTAGGTGGCTCATGTCTGTCTCGTGTTTGGCCAGGAGATTCATCACTTTCTCCTCTTGTTGCTCGCTCTGCTGTTCTTTCTCCTTCTGCAGCATCATCATCCTGCACACATTCAAAAGCTTGGTTAAAACGACCTTGGCGAGTTATTTTTTAAAACATCAATTTGCTCCTTTTCAAAGAGTGAAACTAAACAGTGAGATGAGTCATTAACTACTGCATTCTCCCTGAGAAAATCTGAATATGACTGAAGAAGACTTTCAAATAGAATATTTTATTAATACTGTTATAGAAAGCCTCATTAAAGCCATTAGTACTGCCGCCACAGTACCATAAGTTTATCCATACTACTTTATTTTATTGTGATTTTACAAGTTAGAAAAACACAAAGTTGTGCATAACTGTGAAGGGAAAGGAAAATGATACCAGACATAAACATATAGCCAGAGCAACAATGGTCATGTGTTAGAATGTCCTAGTCCAAGTAAAAGCCAAAATCCAAATGGGAGTCTGTGAAAAATCTAAAAACTGCTGCACGGATGCTCCCCAGCCAATCCAATCGAGCTTGAGAAAAGTTGGAAAGAAGAACGTGCAAAAATTTCAGTCTCTAGATTCTAGAGGTTTAAAACCTATAGAAGGTGGTTCTACATACCATGGTTATTTGCATTCACAAGTATTTACTGAAAGGGGCTGACTACAAAGGAGATTTTCAACAATTTTACACATCTTAAAAATCCCAATAAAATACACAGAATTTTGGCGTGATGTTGCAAAATACCGTTTGTTTGTCTCTTGCAATTCGGCCCCAAGTGACGCGATGTGGATCTCCAGTCGGGCCTTCTCCTGCGTCACCTTTCTGCGCAAGTCATTGGCCTTCTCCAACTCCACTGACTGTTGCTTCACACGCAGCTCCAGCTCATGCATTATTTTTTCCTGGCCCACAAACATGCAAAAAAATCGAGTCAAGTCAAATATCACTTCAGCCAACAAGGGTGGCAGCATGAGATAATGTCAACAAAGATGATCAGTCCACTCCCCAAATCAGACAGAAATCCAAACTCCTCCACTCTAAAGAAGGAATATTCCTCTTCCGAGAACCCTAAAAAAGTGATTAATATCATAAATTAAATTACTCATTTCTACATTAAGGGTTTTTTTTCCAGTCTTGATTAGGATTTGAATAAAGTCAGTCTTATGTAGCTGTTTCCAATAAAAAGAACTACTGTCCTTCAGCTTGCACGTGTGTTTCTACATACAGGTATGTAACAGCATGGAATGCGGCGTGGGCCTGGCTGACAAAGGCGATGATGGGGCGCGGATAAGAGATGGAGCGTGCTAGCTGATCTACACGCTGACAGGGGCCGGCGATGACAGGAGGAGGGGCCGGCAGTGCCCCTCATAGGTTGGTGACAGAGATTCTTTTCTTTGTGTCAGTGCAGACGGGTGTTAAAAAGAGGAACAAGGGGCCTGTGTTGTGCTTTGGCCGCGTGCTGACACTTAGCTGCCTGGCAGTAGATGAGAGGAAGGCGCGTCTGCACACCGAGGCTTGACTGGGCGCACCTGGACACACTCGGCGAGAGCAAATTAAGTCCAGTAATTAGGTGTTTTAGAAGGAGAATTACTTGGTGTGAAGTGCAGGCTATGTAAGCTGCTTCAATCGCTCCCGCTGCCTTTCACAGATTTAGTGATAGGGTCTTTGAAGTTTCAGCAGAAAAAGCCATTTATAGTGATGGACATACCCTCACAGTTTTTGTATCAGAACTGAGGCCAACAACTGGAAGGCAGCCTGCATCAACAGTCATCTCCAGAGGTTTATCAGGCTGTGTGCATGAATGTATAATGCGGATCAAACTCCAGTGTCCAAGTAGGAGAAACAAACCAAAGGACAGCAGAGAACTGAAAAATAACAGCAGGTGTGAAACTACTGCTTAAAGTTGATTTCTGATGGAGGAATTAGCTGTAATACAGACTTTCAGAATGAATTCTGCTTAAAGGAAGAGGCACAGAAAACCTGCAGTGAATCTAGCAAAGAGAAAAGTATTGCTTTATATGGTCAGAGTCGACAAGCACAACACGCCTGCAAAGTTTTATTCAGCTTATTATATTAGGTGCTGTATTCATACATGGAGAACCTTTTCATATTTTACAATTTACAGCCACAATTTACAACTTCAATTCATATTTTTGGCCTTTTACTTGTAAAGTATAAGAAAAGAAAGTAGGACAAAATATCTGAAAAGTGTGGCATGTCTGTATTTAGGTCCCCTCAGAATACTTTGTTTGTAGACCCATGTGTCGCTGCAGTTACAGACTCAGGTTTTTTGGAATATGTCTCAACTTGCTTTGTACATCTAGAAACTTTTATCCTTCTGCTCAAGGTCAGTCGGATTGGACAGAACGTATCTGTAAACAATCCTTTTGACGTCTTGCCTTATATACAACATATTCTAAATTAGATTTAGATCTGGGCTTTGACTGGGTCATTCTAAAACCTGAATATGCTTTTGTCTAATTCACTCCACTAGATCTGGCTGGATGTTTGATATGTTTTGTCCCATTAGAAGGTGAAACTCTGTCCACAGCATGAGACAGATATCACTGTATTGCACTATGGGAATGCTGTATTCAAAATGACATGCAGTGTTTGTTTTCTGCCTATTAATTAATTTTGGCCACATTTGACCAGAGCCTCTTCTTTTATGTTTGCTGTTTCCCATATATGAACAGTGCATAACTAATAGATGTCTTGTCAGCAGATTCTCCCACCTGAGCAGTGAGTTTCTGCAGTTCTTCCAAAGTCTTGTCAGCTTCTCTGCTCACTTCTCTGAATATTTTGAGGAAATTAAGGTCTAAATGTTTAGTGATTTATGTTGGATAAAATTCCAACTCAGTGAATGCTCTTTAAAAGAGAATAACTCATTAAAAAGAAATTCCCCATTATGTTCTCTTTATGATGTAGGGTAAAAGCAATTAAAAATTAATTAATTTATTAATTTATTTCTTTCAAGCATATTTTACAAAGCCAGAACATGTGATTAGGAAAAAAAATAAGTTGTGTCAGATCTGTATTAAGATAAACAGCTAAATGACAATCAGCTAGGAGTAAGCGTAATTTTTTTTGCTAGAATATTCTTCAAGTCATTCAAGAGAATT